>NC_092646.1:1319144-2519144 GCF_039555335.1 Amphiura filiformis
GACATGGATCACCAAATACACCATTGCTTGCCAGGACGTCACATGTTCTGAGCCCCTCACATTGTTCTTGAACAACTGTCAGTGAATTTTCGGCGGCGCAATCAACATAGACAGACCGTTCGGTACACACATCGGGTTTTTGACGGCCATATAACGCCGATGAAATAGAAATCGTTTGCCCAACGGCACATTCAAGGTCAAATGTATCACGTTCACAGACATAATTATCCATTTCAGCATCTAATAAAAATTCCCTTTAAAAGGGAAAGCCAGCCTCAATGTAGAAGAGGTCTTGTAATTAGTTTTGGTCAATGTGAAAGGCATTTTTAGGATCACGGCTTACTACATCCATGTTACATGACAGTCCACCAAACCATCAACGGTGAGAAGATGTACACTGAAACTGCAGAAAACATTAACTCCTAATCTCCTGTCAACTCTTTAATTCATTATTGTTCATTATTATTAATTCATTATTGTTCTCTAAATTGTTCTGTTCTGGTTTTATTTGTCTTTTCAGCTTTTTACCCACGATATTTCAATTTTCAATTTTTTAATACCATAACTTACGAACTCAATTTCTTCGCTTAGGAATGTCCGATTTTATTGGGGAAAACGGCGTTGTGGAGCAAAATAGCTCTTTATGTGAAAGCCTCCAAATTTATAAGCTGTCCAAAAGATGTCTGTTTTTGACATAATACGCCACATTTCTTAAAGACCCATTCAGTGATCCCAGTGCAAGAGTAAAAAATTAAAATTGTTTATAAATTGCTTAAAAGAGAAGGATAGGCCTAAGTCATTCAAATTGTCATTTGGTATTTTTGATACTGTCAGTATCTAAAAATACAGATTCGTGTAAAATGTCTTATTTTGTCTTAAATAGGCCTACACGGCTTTTGGCTGAACCATTCGCAGACTTAGCACATCTATGTAATAACAAAGGTACGGTACCAAAATTTTGATGATTTTTACGATCGTCCGGATGAGCAAATCACTGAATGGGCCTTTAATATTAATAATAGATAAGCTGCCTTTAAAAATATAAATTGCTTAAAAGAGAAGGATAGGCCTAAGTCATTCAAATTGTCATTTGGTATTTTTGAAATGCCAAATTTGGCAAAAATGAAGAAAACAGCAGTACTGACGAAGTTCAAGCCCCGCCATTCAAATACTTGTAGCTAATTTTAGATACTGTCAGTATCTAAAAATACAGATTCGTGTAAAATGTCTTATTTTGTCTTAAATAGGCCTACACGGCTTTTGGCTGAACCATTCGCAGACTTAGCACATCTATGTAATAACAAAGGTACGGTACCAAAATTTTGATGATTTTTACGATCGTCCGGATGAGCAAATCACTGAATGGGCCTTTAATATTAATAATAGATAAGCTGCCTTTAAAAATATTATTGACAATGTTGAGAGTATAGGAATTACCTTGAAAAATGTCTCAAAAATACAACATGCCAGTTATATTCCGGTCTGAAACGATCAGACAATATTTTAAACATTAATTATAAACATCATAAACCCAAAAAAAAAAAAAATCACCCCGGGTAGATTTTGGCTATTTCTCCATTTACGATCCTGCCCAAAAGTGTCTGCTTTCGATATACCACGTCACAAATACTACACTGCACTGACTGCAGGTTTTAGTTAAAAGGGCATTTCGTGATCCACAGCATCATCCCCTAACTTTTCTCAAAAAAGTTGAGATTTTTATATCACTGGAAACCTCTGGCTACATAATGTTTATGTACAAAATATTTCTTGCAGATTAATTCGTTAGCAAAGTAATCGTGAAATTTGAATTTCGTTCTGGTATACCAGAACAAAATTGCAACACATTGTGTACACATAACCATGCATAACTCGTAAAGGCAAAATCGGAATCAACTGAAATTTTTTAGAATAAGCTTTTTTGTGGATATCTACTGAAAAATGTCATAAAAAGAGGATGCTAGGATCACGAAATACTCCTTAAATTCGCCATATAACATAATATAAACTCACCTTACATGTACATTTTTTATTTTAAAATAATTTGATATTAATTCGCAATGTATAGTTTACTATATGATAGATGGTGGCAAGAACATTTATAAAGGACTGATTACTCACTGCAATCTTCACTCTTGTGTGTTTTGACTGTAAGTTTATGAATCAAATAAAAAAGATAGAAAGTAGCTTCACTTACGTTATGTGTCATTTTATTTATAACATAGAAGTTATTAAATTAATAAAGTAAGACAATTTATTTATCTATAAGTGCATGTCAAATGGGTACATTGTTCAATACTATAGGCCTACATGCATAAATTATGCCCATATTATAGCTAGGCCCTAAAAACTTTATTTTGCATCGGATTTTTCCCGTTGAAAAGGCAAAACTGATGTTCATGATAGCAACTATTTCATCAATAGCATTTTGAGTCATTTTTATCCATAAAACGACACAGGATAGGATAGATAATTACTTTGACATCAATATGGTCCATATGATGAAGATTTTGATTCTTAGATCTGTTATGAACATGATATCACCACATCTGTGATATCACGCTGTTCAGTGGTCAAGGACCCCGGGTCAAAGACACTGAAATGACATACTTTTCTTCTGCTGACCATATGATGCTGTATATTAACTATTATTGTTACATTTTAGGCCTATACCTAAAACTTTTAAAGTCATATTAATTCAAACATAACTTTGGTAATACTCACTCGTTTTCGTTCGTTGAAACGGCAAAACATACTTACTTTTCCTAACAAATCGAATTAAAATATTTAAAAAAATTTAACCACAAAAAGTAAAAAAAAAAAAATCATTCCAATACCACTAAAATATAATCTCTTGAGTAAACTGACCCCAAACCTGAAACAGATCCAGCCCCGAATGGGCTGGCGAAAAGAAAATATAAACGGAGAAGAGGCTCAGAACATGTGACATCCTGGCAAGCAATGGTGTATTTGGTGACCCATGGGACCTTCGAATATCTGGAGATAGAAGGTAACTCAACCTTTTGAGCTAATGAAGCTAGATAAGGCCCATACGGTCGACGGAAGAAGGGGGTCAGCAAAATTCAATCATATTAAGTCTGTCATATTCCTATGATAAACTCATAACAGACGTTGTTGTTTCTTTTGAAGAATTGACTTTTTTATATGTATGCACTTTTTTTTATAAATACAAGGAAAGAAAATCCAGATTTGTAAACCCCAAATGCAGTTTTTTATGGATTTTTATTTCACTGGCATTCTGATGGATATCACCTTGGCGACGGGCTGTACAGGCGACCGCGATCGGACTCTGGTACTAATATTCTTAAGATTATAGACTAATACACCAACCAACTTACCTAAGTATTTCGCCATAACAAATTATGATGCCCCAGCCACCATTTCACAGCCTTGAGTTAGTCATTTATTAGTCATACGTTAGTCATTAAGGTACAGACATTTTTGACAGAACAATTACACATCAGACTCAATTGTTAATTACCCGTTACAATTCACCTTGTTAACAATTTTGTTATGTTCTATCTATAGTTTTGTAGACACAATTTTTAAAGGCATTACTCTAAGTTTCTTAAAGCTTTATGCGTGTTTTCTGACAACCGGCATTACAAAACATCATAATTGCAATGATTATCAATAACAATTGTTCATATCATGCAAAAATTTCACCTTACTTATACAGCGAACGTACAATTTTGAAGACGAGATTTGTGTCACATGATATGTGAAATTCGCTTTGGCCATTGTCTGAGCATGCGTAGAATTTCATGCAGTCTTCAGGATCAGGGTATAATCCGTTTTCTTTACCAGCACATTGTCCTTCAGGAACAGGACTTTGAGGTTGATCAGGACCTGATGGACTAGGAGATGGTTCGGGGTTAGCTGTGTAAGAAAAAAGCGCAATGCATGATAGCATGGAGTTTGTGAAAGGAATGTCACAAATGCATTAAACGTAATATTTATGAACTCATCCATAATGTTTGAATGGACAAAAACCGCTCACAAAACTGCAACAGCGACAAACAACTTGGGCAACCATGGCAACATCTAAAATAAACATATATGGACTGGACTTACAACGCAAAATTAGCCGTTTGTCACGCTAGCATGCATGCATAGTAACATACCGACAGTTCTTTCTGTTTTAATGTGGCCGCAATATAGGAAAATACATGTTAATTAAGGTACCTACACCTCACTTTTTGCAAACACCTTTCGCACTGCCCGATTTGGGGCAGATAGTGTTATGGGGGTAAACATGACGTCTGGTTTCAATTCATGAATTGGCTAATTGAATCACGTCATCACCACATCAGTACCTCATTGGCCAATTAATCTGCGCAGCATCGCATGACGCAGTCATGACCTAGTTCTTTTTACGCGAATCGGTCGGTCGTGCGAAAGGTCTTTGTAAAGTAGTGTAACATCCAAACTAATCCTCTGTTGACATAACAAACAATAATCAACCAAAATCCCATCAAATTCTTACTTTTCCACATTTTACAAATAAACTCATTCTTATCCGTGCATGCTTGGTCATTCCATGATCCACCCTGATTAAACTCAGTGCAGTCCTCCTCATTTCTAGAATTATTAGGTTCACCATCGTTCCAAAAGACAAACCCAACCTAAACATAGAGAATAAAAACGCAACAGGAGCCTGTTTAGTGTCAAATTCAGTCTCTTACACATACCTTGAGATTTCTTGCAAATGTATTTGTAGGTATCTGAGCATGGAATGTCATTCCACAGGCCAGTGTTAGACCCTCCGTTCTTGAGATGGACACAGTCTTCCATGCCTTGGTCATTATCTGGTTGATAAATGGCCCAGAACTCAAAATCCAACTGAATGAATGACAAGTTATAAAAATAAACATCTACTTCAAAAACCCAAATATATTGGTGTAAATTTAAAGCTACAGCTCTAAAAATCAATCTTTAACACCACTGCTATTAATCGAGGCTGGAAAGTAAAATCAAATTTTGTGATTTTCTCGTAAACTGCTTATTTTTGCAGGAATCTGCTAGGTGGATTCCCTGTGTCACTTCCTTTCTCAAAATATATACTTATCATCATTACGTTCAGAGAGAGGCAAAAGGAAAAACAATTAAAAACAATGAAATTATTAAAAACTCGTAATCGGCGGGAATTATTAGGCTTTTACCCCTACGCTGTAAAGTAGACCAACGTTAAGAGTGATAATATACTGCGCCAATAAAGTATCCTTACACTTGGAAAAATAATCACAATTTCAAAACTGAACAATATTGGGGTAAATTTGTTTTTTAATAGATGTACTATCCCAGCAAACACAAAAACGTTTTAAAAACGTTTTAAATAAGTTATATTTTGGCTTTTGGTTTAGGTAAAAACGTTTTAATAACATTAAAATGTCGGGTTATATAAAGGTCATGATAACGTTTTAAAACGTTTTGTATGAAAACACACTACAACAATATTTCTAAATGTTTTCAAAAAATGTTATTGTAAACTATTTTTACAAACATTTTTGCCAAATATTGTGTCAATACTTAAATAACATTATGTTAAAATGTTTGAATCCAGCAAACACAGAAATGTTCTAAAAATGTTTTTTTCAAAACCTTTTAATAACATTTAAATGTCGGGTTATAAAAAGGTCATAAAAACGTTTTTAAAACGTTATTGAAAATATTTTGGGCAAACATTTTTCGCAAAATATTTTTTCAACCCCAAAATAACATTCTGTTTAGAATGTAGTTGTATAAAGTTTTCAAGAATGTTTTTGGAATGTTATTAAAACGTTTTATACCCTTTATATAACCCGACATTTAAACGTTTTCTGTAAAACATTTTGTTTGCTGAGCAGTAGATTATCAAAAATGTTTTTTTAAGGTTATGAAAACGTTTTGTACTCTTAATATACCCTTTATATAACCCGACATTTAAACGTTTTCTGACAAACTTTTATAACCTTTTGCGAATGATGTCGAAAACGTTTTGTGTTTGCTGGGATATAGCTAATCCTACAGATTATGACACCACGTTGAATCCAATGTGACCTCAAGAAGTAAAGTTACAAGCAATTGAATAGACGAAGGTCCAGTTTTAAAAGTGACAAACTGGCCTATATACAAGGCGTAATAAGATTCCAACAAGTGCCACAAAGGGAAAACACCGTTTCTTCAATGAAGCGTTATTTGAAGCAGTTTTTATTTCAGTTTTTACTTCTCTGCACTTTTCATAACTTTCATTTTATTTGTCAGTTCTTTTGTATCAGTTTTCTTTTGTTTCTTTTGTTTTAAATTAAAGCCAAACGCATAAATTAGCCATTCACCACTCTCAACCCAGATGTCTAGTCTGTGGAGTTTTGAATAGGCCAGTTTGTCACTTTTAAAACTGTACCTTCGTCTAATCAAATGCTTGTAACTTTGCTTCTTGTAGTCACATTGGTTTCAATGTGGTGTCATAATGTGCAGGATTAAATAGTGCATCTATTAAAAAAAACAAATTTACCCCAATATTGTTCAGTTTGGAAATTGTGATTATTTTTCCCAAGTGTAAGGATACTTTATTGGCGCAGTATAGTTGATCTGCCTGGTCTGTATTTTGCGTGTCAAAGAAAGTAAACAAAGTATAGGACTTCAATTAATAATTTGTAATACTTCTGGCGAGATGTTACAAGACAATTCTCCAAATAAAATATATTGCTATTAATCCGCGATGTTATAAGGCTCGCCGATTACGAACTGATCAAACTATAAATTACTTACCGCGCCGAATTACTTACAGCGCCGAGTGTTGTGTCGCTTGAAAAGCGATGGGCAATCGCTCTTGAAAAGCGATGAATAGCTCGTCGCTTTTGCATTGATACCATCCCGAGCGACCCCCTCGACACTTGCAGACGACAATTATTTATTTTTTATGAGTTAGTGATTGAGAGTTAAAATTTTAAGTCTTCCATATGGGGTGTATGGATTTCAACTGGAATAGGATGCATTGATTTTAAACTATTATTGATCTGAAGGCCCGTAACTAGGGAGGGGACGGACGTCCCCGATCGCCAAAGGCCAAACAAGTTTTCAGCCAAAGAGTCCCATTTTTGCGACGCTAGTAACGGAAAAACAGAAAGGTTTTTATGCCTTTTTGGTCAAAAAAGGTCCAAATTTTGAAAACAAAAGTACACTTTTTCAAATCCCCAAGTTCTTTTTTTCAAAATCAGCCCCCCCCATCAATCCTGGTTACGGGCCTGTTTATATGATATCAACACTACAAGCTTTTGTAGATATTTATGATGGTATGACCCGCTGTTTTTACCTGAGTTCCATCTATCCATGTAAAAGTGCCCTCTACGTCTATATCATTTAAACCAATCCACTTGTGTCCACTGCCTGCTGCCACTAGATCTGCCAATAATGAGGGAAAACAATGTTTAGTTTTTTGGGTATCGACAATTTCCTTACGAAATTTTGTACGAAAGCGACGAAAGGCAGACACCCTCCACAAAAAAACTCATTTAGCGGTGTATATATGCTTTTAGCTGGAATTCTACGGTATTTTTTATTTGAGGATCAGATATGAAGTGCTTTGATTTGACTGTTATAATAATTTCATAAAGTGAACAACCTGCTTGATTAAACATATTGTGGGATAGGCTTCTACGACGGGAGTTCATAACAATTAGTAAGTTTTAGCGGGTTCGCCGACGGACAAGTTTAGAACTGCCAAGCTTTCGTCAGGAGTAACTGACTTCAGGACAAAGTAATAAATAATAATAATAAATAAATAAATTGCACCCAAGTATGAGACATGTATGCTACTCCTTGCCTACTGGTGGCTCTGAAAAGCCGTTCACTGTGAGCAGTGAACAAGCAGACATCGCCTACCTGCTAATGTAAACGTTTTTGGTGGCTCTGAAAAGAGCCGTTCACTGAAGAATGCTCCTTGTGAACAATAAACAAGCTGACCTGCTCGTTCTTTGTTGACAAGTGGCAGTCTTCAATGAGCGGCTCTTTTCAGAGCCACCAAACCTTTTTATATTAGCAGATAGGCGAGGTCTGCTTGTTCTCTGTTGACACGGGCAATCTTCCGTGAACGGCTCTTTTCAGAGCCACCAAAAACGTTTACATTAGCAAACAGGCGAGGTCTGCTTGAACGGTTCTTTTTCAGAGCCACCAGTAGGCAAGAGGCGGTCTACATGTCTCATACTTTGTCCTGAAGAAGTCAGAGCTACTCCAGACGAAAGCTTGATAGTTCTAAACTTGTCCGACGGCGAACCCGCTAAGAACTTACTAATTGTCAATCTGCTCAATTTGTTTATATTACACTTAAATATTTTGTTTGAGTGAATGAAGATGACTGACTGACTGACTGACTGACTGAATACAAATATTTTCACTTACCAGATATAAATTCTTGTTCATCTTGATCATGTATTGATGTTAGCATAGCATTCTTTCCTAGACACGCGGTTTGAGCGTCACCAAATGTAACCGCCTCCTCCGAACTGACATAATAACAGTAATCACCGTGTGTACTCCAACCTTCTGGACATGCCGTTCTGGATTCTCGCTTACTTCTTTTACGTTTTTTACCTGATGAATGAAAACGAAAAAGGTAAAAAATGTTCTTTTTACTCATCTCCTGTATGTTTCATGTGCTAAATTATTTGTTTTGTTATTTTTCAAATCAGTGCTAATATTGTTTGTACATGAAGTCACTGGAGAGACCATGCAGTATTAAATGTTAGTACAAAGAAAAACAAGTTTTGAAAAAAGATTATGATTCGATTTCTAGATTATGGAGGAAGAATATATCAATAATAAATGATTTGTCTTTCGTAGTACCCATTTTATATTTTAGCACCAGTATTAGTCAAAAGAGTGGCTGTTTATTTGAAAATTATGTGAAAAAATGATGCAAGAACAAACAAGGAATATGAAAGTGCTAAAGATAGTACTAGAGTTACCAACCTAAAAACATTAAAAAGCAAACAATGCATGCCATGGTTAGGGTTGTCTACCTAATCCTTACAGCAACTAGAAGTTCAAAAGAACTATTAGAAATCTCGTTATTCCATATATGTATATTAAAATTTCCAAGTGAAAGACTTTCCTTTCGGGACAAAAAGTACAGAATACTTACCCATTTGATCTTGCCCACTATTGCAAACCACATACGCATATTGCGATTTCCGACATTCATGGTGTTTCAATCCACGATGCTGACACGTTGTTATTCTTTCCTCATTACCTATGCATGTGACGTCATCAAGCCAAACCAGGGACTGAGGAGTTGTAGCACTACCATCTTTTTGCTCTCCCGATGAGAAAGTGGCAATGGATTTCTTCAACCCAAGTTGTCGGCACACGACCGACGCGCTTTGCATGTTCCATTTTGTGCCGCTGCATATTCTTCCCCATTGTCCGTGGTGAAATATTTCCACGTGTCCTCGTGTTGAATTTAAATTTCCCGCCAGCCGAACGGCACCATCTTCAACTTTATCTTCCAATGGGATAGCTGGTAGTGGTATTGGCGTTGGTAATGGCGCCCAGTTGGTGTCTACCGAGTAAATGGGTAAACGTATGCAGCGTGTACGCACTTTTATCGGCTAACTATATTCTCAAACTGTTTTTAACTGTCACGAGCGCATTTTGGTTTTATTTATTAAAGAAATACTTTCATCTCTTTCCATTCCATTAAAGTATATGTATGCATACTTAAAAAAGCAAATAAATAAATAAATAAATAAATAAATAAATAAATAAATAAATAAATAAATAAATAAATAAATAACAAATAGTACCATGAAATAACAAATAAATAAATACAAATAAATGACAAAAGTAATATCAAATAAACAGTGTATAATATGTGTCATGCATGCCAAAAGGTACTTTAGTATTTAAAGATTAAACTTGGATATCAAGATACCAAGTTATGGTAAATAACTTACCATAGCCACAGAAAGTCCACTGGCCAGTGCTTCCCCAGCCAGTTGATATACCGATGAAGTTGATGATCGGTTCCTCATCAAATTGATGCGACAAGATTGGAGCCATACCAACAATTCCGACATTTATTACGGAACCTTTGAATAACAATACACATAAAGAGATGCTTACAAAATAAATATTAACAAGAAAACGATGCAATATGCCCATGTCATCGCTCTGATTATGCCGAAAATTGACTATTTACTGTCTAATATTTACCCGACTTTACATCGACAAATGAGATACATTCATAATACATGAAATGTGTTACGCAGTGTATATGTGATATTTTTTATTTGGGGTCAAAGGTCATTAAGGGATCATTTCCGGTCCGAGGCGAAATACCTTCAAATTGCATCTTCTGCCACAAACAACATAGCTGAGTATCGCTAATCACACACATGAATTGACATAAGCCAGTGTCTATATAATAGGATGTTCACGGATTCGGGGTCAAAGGTCATTAAGCTGACCGGCTTGTTCGTGTTGTATGCAACACTAGTTTGAACTTTGTTCTCAAAATTACCAAAAATGGCAATCATATCGTAACAGGCTGAAGACTTCTTACCTTCAAATGTTATGTAGAAAT
Source organism: Amphiura filiformis (assembly GCF_039555335.1). Taxonomy (NCBI): domain Eukaryota; kingdom Metazoa; phylum Echinodermata; class Ophiuroidea; order Amphilepidida; family Amphiuridae; genus Amphiura; species Amphiura filiformis. The sequence continues at coordinate 1,329,727 of NC_092646.1, forward strand.
GCTTGTCTTCTGTTGGGGACATCAGCAGGTCGGGAGTGGACGCCTCGGCCAATGGAGAGCATTGTTTGCATGACCGTATCACCGATTTTGTATTTTTCCAGCCGCCTAAAACTGTATACAGAAACAATAAATAGTTGTTATTAGGATTCACAGAGTTTGTCTTTCAAATGGACCCGGGGAGGGTTCTTAGTGGAAATGAGGCTACGGGGATGTGCGGCAGAATCGGGTGCATTTTCTGCAATTTAGTTCAAGACTAAGGGTGCATTTCCAGCTATTTTGGGTTATTGATGGCCCTCATTTTCATGAAAAATTTGTTTACGAAAGAGTGTATTTCGGGTGTTTTTCAAAATATTCTTGGAAAAAATATTAAATTGTCATCTCCTTGTTTAGCAAAATTTGCCAAATTTTTCCAAAAATTAAAGTCGGATAATTTCCCAGCCACACATCGCACTCAAACTCTAACCACACAGAAAAACAATGTACCTGACATCATGCTACGCCCCACAAATATAAAATACATCTTTTCTTTTAATCGAAAAAATATTTTTATATAAAAGAATTATACAATTTTTTTATTTTGATTACACCGCGTAGTTTTATTTGAACGCATATCAAACGCCATACTCACCTACTTCTATAAGTTTATCTTTATCAACCCGTTCATCGGACAAGGCAATATGACCGTCATTATTGGCGCGTAATTTGAATGTTACTGCGGTAACACTATTAGGAACTCTAGGCCATGGGTATCTGTACACATACCGATCGGGTGTTTGATCCACACGACAGCCATCAACTGAAAACAATAGTGAAGACAATTAATTATTTGTTGATAAAAAATATGTAAATTTGAAATTGATATTTCTCTCTCTCTCTCCTTTTATCTGTTCTTACACTAATAATAATTGTGTGACCATGGAAACCGAATAATAACCTGCCAAGGGTCTTGCAAAGTATGTCTAAGAAGGGAAGCGTATTATCGGCATAGGGAGAAATGTATGCGGATGTTGTATAAATACCGGCTGTTTTGGAGGGAATACATATAGCATGTGTATAGTGCGTATCAAAATACAGTAAACAGTTTGATAAATGTCACTAGATTAAAAATTAGAGGTATTTGGTCAAAATGCTCTATAGGCATGATCAGGTGCATCAACATAATTATTGTCCTTCCACAACTTAGAAAATCACTGGCGTGTGACCATTAATAAGGACTCAGTGGTTATTTTTGTGAGTCAAGTGAAAATGTAGTTAATTAAGACCAAAATAACATGAAAATCAAAACAAAATGCAACTCACCAATTTCTTTACAGTAATTGCAGTCTTTTAGTCCTAAAGTCCTCGCTCAGCATGGCATCAATACCACGCCCAGCTATATACCACGTCTAATGAAAGGTATGTGCTGCCTAAGGATGTGGTCTTGTGCAATAATGCATCTCTGGAAGTTCATCAAGGTACGAAGGAGGACTTATGGAAACTTTTAATTTCAGATAGCCCCACAAGGAGAAATCCAAATCCAATGGCATCAGACCAGGAGATCTTCGGGCCCATCACGCGATTGCCAAATTCTGGAAGGTGTTCCGTTACAGTTCCTTCTAAGACTAAGACTGCCAATTAATTGATTTGAATTGACTTTGGGCAACTGCATTTTTACTCGGCTCACAAAATTAGCCACTGGGTCTTTCTTAATGGTCACACGACAGTATGGTTGTGGAAGGTTGTCAATGTTGTCAATTCAGCTATTAACTATAGAGCATTTTGACCAAATACTTTATACATTTTAATCTAGTGGCATTTTTCAACCTATTTACTTTATTTTTACGATCTTTTGGGACTCCAGTTTTCAGGTCACAAGCCTACGTAATTTACAAATAACACTACACTTAAATATTATTATTTCTTCATTTGAATATTCAAATACATTGTTAGGAGACTATAAATGCATATCTATTCGCCGTAGAAGTGATGATGTAACAGGATTAACTACCATAGCAATATGTTTAAAACGATTTTTGAATATCGCCCTGCCATACAAGCAGGTTCCATCCATCACTTGTGTAAGATACTAATCTTACAGGTGCGAGTGATCAGCATGATATGGTTCAATGTAGAGGTACCGCGTGAATTTACTAGTGCTGTTCGATACATGCGAACAATTGTTTTAACCTATTGCTATTCTAATTAATCCTGTTACATCGTCACTTCTACGGCGAATACCTATTTGTGCGCAGTGTTATTATAGGAATCATGTGCAGGAGGCGAATGGAACGAAGAAAAAGTCGGGATCTTGACAGTGCAGATAACCTTTACAACTTGACCTCATCAAACATATTTACATCAATTGTTGTCGTGTATTTTATGATCGAAACACATAGTATTCTATTTCTGTTTGAATTTTGGTATGGTCATTCAATTAATATGAATGTGCCCGTTCTTGCATGGAAAAAACAGTGGCATGATCGACGGGAATTATATAATAAACGTTTCACCAGGTTCGCCGTCGCAAATAATAAGGAGACAAGTAGAAAAGTGATCCTGCCTGGGAATCGAACCCAGGACCTCAGGTTTACAATACCTGTGCCTTAACTGCTTGGCCACGGGAGCTTCGTGAATAGGTGCAATTCGAACCTATAAGCGGTCACTTAAACTTAATCTTGTTTGAAAAATGAAAATAAAAGTAAGTCAAAGATTGCGTGATCTAGTTTGTGCCAATCACATGCGTATCGGCCAAACTTTCCGTGTGTAAAATTCAAAAATCAGTAGCAAAATAACTTTATCACTAATGGGACCTTTTTGGCCCAAAACAGGACAAAAAGGAAGATGCATATCACAAATGTTATGTTTTGTTCGAGCAATTCAATCCAGGGGAGACTTTCCCACAGCCAATACGCAAGTTCCACTAAAAGCTCACTGTGCGAATAATAAACAGATTGACTTGTGTCTAAGATGTCCCAACATAATAGCGGCTTCCTGGTCGCGACATCGGCGCTCGGTCCTGGATCATGAGGGTTTGTAGTCAAAGGCATGGTCTCAGGTTATCATAGAGTTAAGGAAAAGCGATTATACTACTGACAATAACTACATATTTACAAGTATACTACAAATAACAAAAGTACATAAAAGTGCACTTACATGCAAAATCACCAAAATCACAAGAATCTTGATTATCGTACACTGACCATGCTGACGTAAACAGTTGTTAATGTTACGGTGTCTTCGAAATTGGTCATGCAGGTAATAGTTCGAACTTTGACATTCAGATGTCGATATTGTTCACGAAACCGTATGTTTAATATACAATTTTGTCTATATTTTCATATCTACATTGATATAGTGTTAAAAACAGTTTTATCTGACAAAGTCAGGCCAAAACGGAGGCCTACTTATTTTGCTAACACATTCGTCAGTGTACCAAAGACTTTGGAAATCTGGTATTGTTCTGACGATCTGACAGCTGAGCGACTGAAATGTGTCCAGACTTACCACAAGCGCGTCACTCAGCTGTTCCATGGTCAGGACAATACCAGCTGCAATAAAGTTTGTGGTTCACTGACGAAACTGTCAGCAGAACAAGTACGTTTTTGCCTGGTTTTGTGTATTTAACTTCGATAACAAAACTTCTTTATATTTTATTTTATTATTTCATTTTGATACATAATAAGGCTCTTCCTGTGGATATGATAAAGTAACACTTTGACCATGTTCATCCGAATTTCTAATTACTATAAAAACTGTTTTCAAAAAAATTCTCAAAGCTTCCTGGGATTTTCAAATTTTTTAAGTGACAGTGGATAAAGAGAAGCGCACTCGTCACATAATAACCCATATCGTACATTTCGCAGTATATGCCAAAACCCACTTATTACCACGGAATCGAACCCACGACCTAGATTTTTTTTACGAGAAAGTGTGTTGGATGCTGGATGATAAAAGATGCGACACAAAGACTGAAATGATGTGCGAAGGTAAGAAAAGGTGCAGAAGTGCAAAGAGTATTATGCAAAACATGCAAATATATTATGGAAAGGATACAGTAATGTTATTTTAAAACGTTAATTCAGTTAATTGCCATTACACGACCCGCATATCTCACATATAACTTAACATAATACAAAGAGATGAGTTGCATACTATAAAATACAGGTAAATGTAATTAAGGAACCACACATAATTGGAAATCGCTTCAATGGGATCGTCAGAAGCAGTTCTTAAACAGGTTGAGTTCAATGTATTGTATACTCATTTACAAATGCAATCCGTTCTTAACACAAATCTTGCGCGCATCATTTGGTCAAATGTTTCTGGGTGTCAATTTCACACGTTCAATGTATATGGTGCTACCCGGGGGGTCACTCCCATTGTGGCCTGTACACCATCCGCGATAATAAAAACGCGTAAAAAGGGTAGTTTTTCGTGGGTAAGCACGATACGCGCGTAACGCGTTTAGGGTGTCAAAAACATGAAATATTGGACAAAAGGGTAGCAAAATTGCAATTGCTAATACGCGGAAATAAAATTTAGGGTATGAAATTTGATGCAAGGAATAAAATCCCTGTTTAGGGTGTGAAAACACCTGTTAAGGGTATTGTTTTAGCCAAGGGTTAAATCCTTGTTTAGGGTGCTTTTCAAAAGTTGATTATCGCGGATGGTGTACAGGCCGCAATGGGAGTGCCCTCAATTCGGGGTGCTACATGAACAAGGACGAGGGGGCTTGCAGACTACATTTCTATACAAGTACAAAAACATTTTATTGTATCTGCAAAAGAATTTGCTAGCTAAGGAATGACACGAAACATACAACACATATACGACATGCTGGTGTTAGTTCATGATAATGATAAAATGTAAAGAGAGTTGGTTGCCACTATACTTACTAACAACCGCCGTTTCAGGCATATTGCAGAGGTCTCCTTGACAACAGTGCCAGCATGCACTGTCTGGCTGATCCGTATCACAATTGTCCAGATTGCCGCCGTTGTTGTTAAGACATGCTTGGAGTTGTTGACAGCCTTTGGAGATACGTTTGACGCCGTTACTGGTGCGGATTACGTTCTGGCACGCATCCTGTTGGTGCAAACAAAAGGAATATCTTGGTGTATAATATTCATCCAGTACAAAACATTATTTTGTAAATTAAATCTAATACTGGAACTAAAATTTGCAACTCACTTTGCTACGTTGCGTCCGAACAACATCTGACGTCATCACAACATCTTCAATCAGATGCCTGATGAAGTCCGATGCTTTCGGACGCAACGTAGCAAAGTGAGTTGCAAATTTTAATTCCAGGATTAGATTTAATTTACAAAATAAAACAAAAGAAATATTTGAGCGTTCTGCATTTATATGGGCAATATGCGGAAATAACGAAAATACAACAGCGTAACTTATGCGTATTGGGCACCAGTGCAGTGGTCAATTGCAGCTGAATATTGACCTATTTTTGAAAGTTAAAGAATATTGACCTTTTTTGTAAAAGTTAAAACAAGAACTACGAAGGGGGTTTTACCACCCAACGGAAAGGTTTTTCATCCGTCATCAAAAATGCGCGTCTTTACGCCCAAACGACCAAAGCTAATCGTAGATTTATCCTTTGCGCTCATTTTACTGATAACATTAGCTAACATTTTACCCCAGCACCTTACCCAAGGTAAGAATAAAACAAAATGCGCGTCTTTACGCCCAAACGACTTAAGCTAATCGTAGATTTATCCTTTGCGCTCATTTTACTGATAACATTAGCTAACATTTTACCCCAGCACCTTACCCAAAGTAAGAATAAAACAAAATGCGCGTCTTTACGCCCAAACGACTTAAGCTAATCGTAGATTCATCCTTTGCGCTCATTTTAGTGATTTTACCCCAGCACCTTACCCAAGTTAGGAATAAAACAAAATGCATGTCTTTACGCCCAGACGACTTAAGCTAATCGTGGATTCCTCCTTTGCACTCATTTCAGTGATGACATTTTTACCCAGCACCGTACCAAGGGATCGGACCGACACCAAAAATGACCAGGGAGATTGATGGCCCACCATATATATATTTCTCAGTATAATCCATGTTTTTCATTTGGTATCACTGGATAGAGGAGACCCATTAGCTATACATTAGTACCAAAATACGGTACATGACATTACCAACTATGGCTCAGTATTAGTTCTAGGGTTAAATGTATATGCCATACCTGGTCAGCGCTGCAATCTTGTATACTGGTACAGGCTTCATTGGATGCCGCATTATTACATTGGTAACATCTACCGGCTGGAAATTGTATTATATAAAAAATAAATGTTGAAAATGATAAGAATAGATGACAGTGAATGCACTGAAAACAGAGACAACAATTCCTGGTACTCCGAAGAAAAACACGATTACAGTTAATATATACATGGCTATCTACCACGGTTGACAGAAGGATACAGGATTGTATACCGGTACCTCAACAGGATACTAGAACAAAGTTGAACATTTGCTATACCTTTATATTCTCTAGCGCTACTAAAGTGATTGGCAATATAGTGCAATTTAAGAAAACTATGTTACTGATTACATTGTGTTCAATGATCAATTATTAAACCAAGGTAGACAGACAGTCAAACAGACAGACATAAAATACAGACTTACAGATAGACAGACAGACACACAGACAGACAGGATAAACGGGACAGACACGACAACCTTACCTCCAGGACAGAATTGTGCATATGCCACTTGTTGTCTACGAAGGCTGGATGGCGAATAACATTCGGCTCCATTGACAATAGGAGGCGCAAACCTTGTGTTAAGTAGCCAATTCTTCAACCATAATATATCGCAGTTACATGCCAACGCATTACCAGTAAGCGTTCTAAAAGGAAGAAAAATATATGAGAATTAAAAAGTGGTATTCATCAAAACAAAATACTCATTTTGGTAGTCAAGTTTGTTAGGCTCTGCGAAAATATTTATAAAAAGAATGTAAAATTATATGAATTTACAATATTCCAAAAGATAGCCTAACTAGAGATATGCCAAAGTAATTTTTTAATACCCTCACATTTAGGAATTACGATGGCTTTTAACGCTATATGTAAATGACTTGACGTATTGAGACACAAACTCTTCATACTAAGATCGGAAATAAGAGGATGCGAACTGATACACAGATTTAAGCTATTAAAAGGGCAGTTTGTGATCCACAACCTCACCACCCACCCCCACTTTTTGCAACAACAAAATTGAGGTTTTTATACCACTGGAAACTCTGTACCAAATATTTCTTGCAGATTAATTCGTTTAACAAAAATATCGTCAAATTTGAATTTGAATTACCACAGTAATTCAAATTTGAATTTGAATTACCGCAGTGCACTATGGAGCAGTGCAATACACATAACTCAATATAATACTCAGTATAATACTCTAACACTATAACTTAATATAACACTATAACTCAATATAATACTATAACTATAACAATATAACACTATAACTCAATATAATACTCAGTATAATACTTTTAAGTATTAAACTGAGTATTATATTAAAATATAATACTCAGTATAAGACAAAATACACGTACACATAACTATGGAGCAGTACAATACCCAGAACTCGCAAACGCAAAATCAGAATCAACTGAAATTTTGGGAATGAGCTTTTTTCGTAGATATCTACTGACGAAATCCTCCTTTAATCTTCTGATCTTCAATGTTCAAATCAATTATTGTAGACTTTGAATACTTTTGAGTAGAAAATGCAACCATTCTTCAAACAATAAACAATAATAATACTACGTTTTACTCACAGTGTTTGTAGACGATCGAAGATAGTAATCATTCCTTGCGTTATCATGGGAATGTTATTGTCAGACAGATCTCTGAAAGGAAAGTCATTATTGGAACATAGATAAGCGTTTTTTCTCGACAGTTTTAATTAATTTACTGCTTAAATTAAGTTCGAGTTCAGATAATGTGCAATTTACGTGTCTATTATCTTATTACCCCGTGACAATACAATGTATGTAGACCATTCCTATAATTGGCACTTTCCTGTCGTTGATGGGGGTAAATATCGATGACACGCCCTTCTTGGCCTCGCTTTTGTTATCTTATAATCACAAGATACCCTTCTTGTCAGCGCTTTAACGATGTGCACTCCATTAACGGTAGGCTGAATTTTATATAGAAATGGCATGAGTGTTTACCATTTTTGAGTTGGAGTTGGAGTTGGAGTTGGAGTTAGAGTTAGAGTTACATTTTAGAGTTCGATTCAGAGTTAGAGTTGCATTTTACAGTTAGAGTTAAAGTTAGAGTTGTACTGTTCAATTTAGGCCCTAGAGTTGCATTTTAGATTTAGAGTTACAATTTGCCGGTCATGCATCTCTAACTCCAACTTGTAACTCTAAATCTAAATCGAACTCTAAAATGTAAATCTAGCTCCAACTTTAACTTTATGTAGTTGGTTTTACTATTTCTGGTTTAATATTTAACTTAAGAATGACTATAGCAGTGGTTTATTCTTCACATTAATCTACAACAGGCAAACAAACATAATTTATTTATTTACTTACAGCCAGATTAGCGATGTGAGAGGTTGTAGCAACGCCGTCATGTGACTTGTTTCAGGTCGAATGCGGTTGTCGGATAAATCTCTGAAGAATGCATGTATTAAGACAAACAAATGTTATATTTAAGGCCAGAGTTATGGAAGACACATTCGTCCACGACCGAATTTGAGATTTTTTGATATTTATCAACACTAAGATGTATTCTTTCACTCGAAACTGATAAAATACAACTTGCTAATATTTATTCGTATTTTTGCTTGATTTATTTCACTCTTTTCAACTCTAAAAAGTCACATGGCTCAAGACAGCTTAGTAAATTGGCGGGAAATAATGAGTCAGAAATGCGCGAATGCGAAATATTGTGATTACGCGCGTGAATCGCGTCGCGTGACGCGGCGCAACTCAGCGAGTATGTCCAACGCAGTCAAGGCGCATTCGGTGTGTTTTTAACGCCAGCAAATGTGGTGTAAACAAAACAAAAATTTGCAGTCAAAATGCCACTTAGATTTTTTAATTATTTTTACAAGTGTGAAAGTCTTACCGTTTTAAAATTTAAGGACGTTTTGTGCATAATTTTGACATTTTTTACTAAAACGCCGATTTCTCAGAGTTCACTTTTGACAATATTGCGCGATTTTTGTAACAAGATAACTTGAAAAATATGCAAGCAAAGGGTAAACTTTTTGCACTATCCTTTAGAGTACATCAAAGTCTAGGGAAGGTTTTTTCATTTTTCAAAATATTTGTTTTAAACAAAAATATACACCATTATGTGCAATTTTAGCTTAATAGAGTGACAAAATGGCTTTTTTCCCATGTTTTTTCAATATTTCGAAAAAGAGACGAATTTCAAAAAATAAAAAACCTTCCCTAAGTTCATGTCTCTTCTTCATGAAAAGCTAACTGAATTTTTTTTTACTCCAAACGGATTTTTTCTAAGTTGTCACAAAAAAATTGGGGTAAAAAGTGAATTTTTGTAATTTTTTCAAAACTTGAGAATTTTGAACAAATCTGACGTCACCATGGGATTCCTTGACTCATTTCCTTTCCAAAAATGTATAGTTTTATATACTTTGGACATACAATTCAGAAATAATGAAGCTCGAAAAGGTCCATGTTCTCTCCCATTACTCTGCCCTTAAGATGATAATTAAAGGTAAAACAGATTTGGTCCTGCGCCATATAGGCTACTGGGGTATCCAAAAAGGTGGTTTTGTTACATTTTGACGTGCAGTATGAATTACAAAACATTGTCTCCTGAGTATTTCTTCAACCAGAAGGCTCATTAAGGCCTTAAATTTAAGCTAATTTATTCTTTATTACTCATGTAAAGTGCTGTTTTCAAATCATCTTTCATTATTTTTTCATGACATTTTAAATGAAATGTGCAAAGGGTGGTTGAGGATTAGGGGGAGGAGGATTAGGGGGAGGGACTGTACAAAGTCTATGCAGAATCACACTTTTTCACTATATCATTTGTAATTTGGTTAATTTTTGTTAGCAAACCTTAATGGAAATAATAATATTTGGTCTCATTTCAAAGGGAAAATGTTGCAGTTAGATATTATTAAATTGATTTTATTATAACACAACCCCTAGGGAGAGCAGCGGTTGTTCTCTCGCCTTGCACCACCGAGGTCCTGGGTTAAAGCCCCGGCGCGGCCCAAGCACTCATGTGCACTTGGTCCATGCTCGCTCTCGCAGGTTTTCTCCGGGATCTCCGGTTTCCCCCTGCTTTCAAAAATCGGTTATTAGTTGTTTGGTTATCAAAAACTTCCTTCACCCAATGGAATTTGGGGAGCTGCACAGATAATTGGTGGATGTTACCATCTACGTGTGGATAGGTTTGTGCCAGGTTCGGGATAACCAGCCTAGTTGATGCGATCTGATTGTGATGATTCACCATGGCAGTAACATTACAAACCACCGAGATCTGGGAAAAGGCGCTATATAAACACCGAAATTTGTTTTATTTTATTTATCTTATTTTTTAAGAAAATGCACGTCACGTGACCATGCTGTTTGTCGTTATGCAAGACTCAGTAATTTGAAGTGTGAAGTTGCGCAATTTCATTGCATACACAATTTTTTCATCTTGTGAGCCAATCACCCTAGAATAGTAAAAGTATACATTTTTGGAAACCTGCTGACGCTAGGAATATAGAATCACCTGTATAAATAGTATAATGTATCACAAAATACGCCCTAATCTTTTCAAAATATATATTTTTTATTATTTGAACTTCCAAATGGCCTATGTATGTTGGGCAAATTGTATACATTTCAATTATCATGCCTAGTTATTGACATGCTTAAGCATTACCAAGTACACTGGAATTACACTGTATGAAACATTTGTCTGAAGTTAATGATCACTTACAATTGTGAAAATATCAAATCATGGAATTTTATGTCACACCCTATACAAGTGTGGTAAAGTGTATAAACACGGCTAATATCCATTCCTTTTAAAAATAATTAGACCTAATAAGGGATTGCTTCATGGGATGATGTATGTAGGAAACATGTTCATGTTTTAAACCTGTTTTTTCTTTTCACAACATATATGTGTATGTCCTACATTTAAAATAGCAGAAATTATGTTGCGTTACTATTAAATCACACCCTGTATAATTTTACATAGAAATTATGTTTTGTTACTTTTTTACTCAAAATATATTTCAGAAATTAATAAGAGCAACTTATATTCACAGATCCATCGAAGACTAAAAAAACTGTACAATTATCAGAAGTCGCTTAAAATGGTTGATAAGTCGGGAATTATCATTACACCGTTTTCTTCAAAGAAAACGTTAAGGTTACAACCATATTTGAGATCACGTTCCATTTTTAGATTTGCAAAGATTTGTATAAAGAATTAAGAATATGCAGCGTCTAACCTAGTAATGGTACATGTAGGGTTAGTTGCTGCATTAGTAAATATTCTAGACATGTGTGGGGAGAATATAGTTTGAATTTGACAGATCTCTGAATGTCCTTTTTAATAATGGTGTACTACATCCTATGTAGCAATGGTATTGGGAGCATTAATTATATACATATAATGTATAGGGTCACTTGGGGTAATATGACACCTTAGGGAAATATGGCACCCTACACAAAAATCTGATTGTAGAGAAAATTGTACAGCCCACTGTTGAATCATTGGGTCTAATGCGACCTTTCGAATGTCTTTTGAGCTCTAAACATAGGAATACGTGCAGCAGCCTGATTATCCATCAGAAAATCAACAATTTTGCACGGCAATTTTGCGAAAATGGGTAGTTACTGCTAGGTGCCATATTAGCCCCAAGTTTCCCTAAGTCAGAGGCCCGGGTTCTCATTTTGGTTTTATGCAAAGTATACCCCTTTCCCCTGCTGGAATATTTTGAAGACTTTTAGTATTGTGTTCTATGGACATCATAAAAATGTACGTAGTTAATAAATATTATATTGCAATTAGTTTGAAGTAGAGAGAAAAACAGCTAGATTGCCTGGAATAATTATGTCGGCATCGCTAGACATGTGATTCTTAGTTGTTCCAATTTTGCAGTGTATTGAAATGGTTTGGTGATATTAAAATGACAGTATGATTAATGGCTTTACAGATTCAAAAGACATTGTTTGCAAGCCAACGGAATGATAAACTTCAGGAATATTTTGCCTATTGTCTCGGAGTAGGTTTAAGTTCATTCTCAGTGTCATGCATAATTCGGCACGCAACTAATTGTCTAGTCTGGTCTTCAAGGCAAAAGGCAACACATACTTTGCTAATTAAATGTAGAAACTACGTTTTACCTTGGCAGCAAACTGATTGCAAAACATTCATATACCAATTACCTACTAAATACAACCACACACAGTATTTTATTGTGTATACTGCCTTTTACGTGGACTGATTAAAACACCTGCATCTCAAGTATAAATTGATATACATAACCAACCAATATCGAGTTTTAATTAGCCTGAATCTTTACATTCGAGAACCTATGGTGTATGGACGTATGGACGCCCTATACTCTATCTAGAGGCGACTAATATTTGACCAATGAGGTGGATTGTACTTTACAAGCACAATGAATGTAGTTCACTGGTCAATGTCTACCGTCCGTATCTTTAATTAGGCCAGCTGCTGAATATGCTTATAAACTTAGCTATACCGCGTCTTAAACCCTAACCTAACCAGTTTTGCAATGTTTCAGTGTCGCAATGTCTCAAATGAACCTTTTGTCGTCATTATTTTGATTTACTGTCATAATAATGCGCTGACGTTCACAATATTCCATTGTATTGTTCACAAATTAAGCCGATAATAGTACCCGTGCCATTTGCAATCAAAAGATGTTTACGTCTTTCGTTCAATTGTGTACGGGGGAAGCGAGACCTTTGTCACCCTTGATTTATTGTCATAATACTGCATTACGTCAACAACATTCCATTTCATTGTTATTTTCATATCACAAACCAAGCAGAAAATGGTAACAATCCGTGCCATTTTCAATCAAAAGGTGTTTGCGTCTTTCATACGATTTTTTGGCAATTAGCGTCTTGAGTAATATTATGCTTTGTCCCACCGGCGTCAGATGTATGACTTTGAAAACTTTAATTGTCTGCCGTTCTGGTTGTTGCAGATACATAATGACGCATAATTACTTCCAATCCACCTGTAATGTTATCACACCACGTGAAATTTATGAACGGCTAATCAAGCTTGCAGCAAAATAGCTACAATAGCAAATTGGAATTGTGTAGGTATTAATTTAAAACTTATAACAAATGAAAGGTAAGTCTTCACTCCACCTATTTTTAGAGTTTCAAAATTTGTTTACCATTTCTTATGTATTTCTTTATTTTTTGAAAATTACCTAAATTTTTCCACATTATAATTTTTTTTGCCTACATGGAGTGTGCTATGGTTTCCAAACTTTCAGGGATGGTGTATAAGCTTAATATCTAAATTCTCTCGCCAGCTTTTTTGGATAAAGTGTTTATTTTTTTAGAAAATTAATTTTTAAATTTGTGATTTTAGGGAAATTTAGAAACACCTATAACTTAAAATATAAACACTTAATTAAAATAAGCTGGCGAGAGAATTTTCTAAATTTGATTACCTTTCATATGACACCTTGTTTGTTGAAATTGGACCTATAGTTAGCTCCAAAAAAAATTCTAGAATTTAGGTAATTTAGTGTTTCTAGAAAAAGTCAAGAAAATTGAAAAAAGTACTAACATTACCATTTTATATCTCCTTTGTTAAGGTCAATATCTTGAAAAAAATTGCTGTCCTTTATTAAGTAGCATTTTTGCAATAAAATAGATTAAAAACCAGATTTATGCAGTGGGTGTAAAGGAGAGAAAATCACATTTAAACAAATTACTTGTTTTCAAAAATTAAGCTGATTTGAAGAACTTGGCAACACGCCAAATACATGCCGTGTGCAAAGTCTATGGGGTTTTCCAATCACAAAAAATTACATAAGTCAAAAACGCTCTTTTGGAAAAAATTAAAAATTGGCAGGTGAGTTTTTCTCACCCATCTCCACATTCTGTATCATTTTCAAGCAAATCTGAGCATGACACCGTAGCCGTTCATACTACCTTAAGAGGGAATCTGTAAGGGAATCTCCATTAAGCGAAACGAGACTTTTGTCATTTATTGTCATAATATCGGCACGCCAACCCCACACAGTTACATTGCTGTTTTCATCAAATATTACCAAAAAGGTTAATAATTGACTTTTTTTTTCTACTCAAAGGTCTGTACATGAATTTGTTTGAAATTCTTTCCAACTAGCAACAAATTGGGTGCAATATTATGGTACCAGGATAGCGACTTTGATTGACTCGTTAAATCACACCCTGTATAATTTTACATAGAAATTATGTTTTTTTAATGACACACCATATACTTTTGTATGGCATAATTTAACATTTTTACTGTAATCTGCAACATTCAAGTCATTCTGGGGTATATTTGGGTATTCATTTGTTAATACTTGGCCAAATAATGTGTACATAAACAGTTATCTAAATATTTTATATAAATTTTGTACAAGTATTTGGCACACCCTGTATATTTTAACTTTAGGTAAAACTTAAACAAACTGTATATTTTGTGAAAGCTTCGTCATTATACTATTCAAATATATCACAATTATTGCTAAAATCATTTCAGTGAAAAATAAATAGGTAAATTACACGGACAAGTTTTCAAGCACTTTCTTTTTGTTTCACCCTGTATATATTTTGGGCAACCCTGTATATCAACTTGAAACTCAAAAAGTTATTATCCCTATATTATAAGCTATCCGAAAATATATACTTTTGCTATTGTCAGATTTATGGAAAAAATGTTACAGCACTTTATACCACACCACCTCTGATTTTCAACAATTTGTGACATGTAACACAAAGGTACCCCAGTTTATGACACAGGACCATTTAGATTATAAAATTCTTACTATGATTCTAATCAACCTATAGGCCTATGTTATAACTTTCTTGCAATACAAAGTAGGTAATGGTGCATCTAACGGACGAGGTACAAAACATACCAAGGATCAAAGGATGATGCAAGAGGATACCTAGAATATATAAAAATAGAAAGATTTGAGCCAGGTATACCAACTTGGTGTGGGGAACAAATATACATTTTGTAGAGGAGAAAGGTAACTTACAAATACTCGAGATTTTCCAGGTTCTGAAACGCACCAACACTGATCATATCACTCCGTAAGGAATTGCCATCAAGATACCTATTTAGTTAAAACAATAAGATATTTAGACTATAAAAAAGTAAAAATTTAATACATGTTGTTTGTGAAAGTCCTGTTAATCGGCATTAAGCTGAATTTATACTCCATCGCTGTGCGACGAGCGATTGGTTTCCAGCCAATGAAGTAGCACGCTTTTTGTGGCGTTGTGAAAAGCACGCTACCTCATTGGTCAAATACCAATCGCTCGTTATGCAGAAATCACTATAATAATTATCTTATACGGATGTAACATGATAATATACAGGGTGATTTAAAATGAACTGTACCCAAAATCCCAAATTCAAAAATTAAAATAAAATACTTACCGACATTTAAATAATTTGTGTTTGTAAGCTGTAACAGGATAGTATGTTTCCTATTATTGGTGAAAAAATCAAGTCTTTACCTCAAATGGTTTTGAACAAAAAGGACATTTTATAAAACACACCAATTTTGTTACTGCGGTAGAGAATACGGATAAACTTAGTTCCATGTGTTGGTCTAAAAATGGGATGATAAATTGAAAATGCGATATCTTCTGACCATTTATTATCAAAATTCAAAATTTCTACTACAGAACACTTATCACTGCTTTCTATGATAGTTTTTTGATATGTACAATATCCGCGAATATATATAAAAAATGAGTAAAGTTGGGTACAGTTCATTTTAAATCACCGTGTATAGCCTAAATGATATCATACTCACAATCTCTGTAAAGAACCTAGATATTTGAAATCATCAACATTAACACTGCTGATGGAGTTGTCCGATAAACGTCTGAAACGAAAAAACTGAAAGTTTTATCATCGTTTTTATCTTACATTTACTTTCTTACTTTCTTTTTTGTCTTAAAGGCCCATTCAGTGGTTTTCTCATCCGGACGACCGTAAAAATGATCAAAATTCAGAGTTTGGCACCTTTATTAGACTAATAGATGTGCTAACCTAGCCTGCTATTGTTCAGCGGAAAGCCGTGGTATTTAAGACAAAATAAGACAGTTACATTATGTATGCTAATTTATATCCTGACATTTTATAAATTAGCATATATGTATTTGAATGGGGCTCCAACTAGCTTCGTCAATACTGCTGTTTTCTTCGCTTTATGTTATTTTACTTTTTTGTCAAATTTTTCTTTCCAAAAATGCCAAATGACAATTTAAATGACTCATCCTTCACTTTTAAGCAAAAACAATTTTATTATTTTTTACACTTGCCCTGGGATCACTGAATGGGTATCTGTAAATCTGGTAATGGATCGAAATGGGTCAAAACGGGTGGAAACGGGTCGAAATGAATCATAGTTTCACTGGAACGTTAAAGAAATGCAAAGAGCCTGTCAAAAATATGGGCAAATTAAACGAAAATGAATGAAAAATCGTAAATTTTACCTGGATTATCCATCACTGAATAGGACTTTAATTGTTTCTTTGAAATCGTACACTCATTTCTTTCCGTGCTGTATACTTAGTGGCAATCAGTTCAATGGGAGAGCATGGCCTAAAGTCGTATACAGACTCCGAGTATTAGACGTGCAATATTGTATGTACAATATGTACGTTATTTAATCTATTGCCATTCTATTTCCAGTAATGTTTAAGTTCTAACGAATGTTTGATGACGAAAAAATCAATAATATGTAACATACAATATCTAGCAGAAATATATTATCGATTTTACGTCATCAAACATTCGTTAGAACTTAAACATTACTGAAATAGAATGGCAATAGATTAAATAACGTACATATTGTACATACAATATTGTACGTACAATAAAAAGTCTGTGTACTGCTTGATTGTATATGGAATTTGAAAATAAATCGAATTACTTTTGCAAATTTGAGTACGTAGGCCTATAACTATATTCTTTTTCATAATTGCTTTCTATTTCGAATGTATTTTCCATGACTCCCTGAAAAGGCAAACATAGTCAAGTGCAAGAAATCAACGTCCCAAAAAATGTCACTGAGACCGAATTACAAAAGTGACGTTATTAGAAACGAGCATATAAAATAAATGACTTCATATCCCCTTACGTCTCCATCTACCTCATTCAATTATAAAACACTCGTCTTCTTCGTTTATAAAATACCTGCCCTATATACACATAACAAACAAATGTGAGTTATTTGCTCAATAAGAAAGTTGGGCCAATTGCAGGTTGCCCAGCAATGCTTAGATACATCCGCATATACGAGCGTAGCTTCGCAGCCTAGTCATATAGATGTGAGGTATACTGACTTACCCTGATCTTTCACCTAGTCATATAGATGTGAGGTATACTGACTTACCCTGATCTTTCACAACTACATGCCAGATGAAAATATATCCCAAAAAGGGCAATGTTTAGAAATGTTGAAACACAGATATTGGAATGTTTGTGGTTGAATATACTAGGGACCGTGAATATAATGCAATTAAGGGGGTACTACACCCCTGTGGTAAATTTGTGACTATTTTTGCATTTTTCTCAAAAATAATAACACACCGGTAACAAAAGTTATGTATATTATTGGGGCAAGGGGTCCAATTACTACACTGAAATTTCAGTAACTCAAGACAAGCGGTTCAGCATATATGATAGGAAATGAGGTACATCCTAGCGGTACCTTATTTCTTATCATAAATAACGAACCGCTTGTCTTGGGTCACTGAAATTCCAGTGTAGTAATTGATTCTTTGCCCTATAATAACTGTTGTTATCATTATCAGTGTGTTATTAGTTTTTGAGAAAAATGCAAAAATAGACACAAATTTATCGAGGGGTGTAATACCCCCTTAATGCAAATATATATAATATAGGCTAACCATAGAATGGGTCCCATCAGCACTCCCGGGGAACGGGTATTAAAGGTAGGAGCATGGAGTTAAAAATATTGCTCAAAGTTAATCTTTCAATTTCACACTTACGTTGCAGGGACGGAAGGAGTGGGTTAGCCTTCTCACAAAACTTTCATTTGTTCCCTATGGCAAGATGATATTTGCACAATTCGTTAAAGGTAGACGTTTGAGTTTATCCTTTTATACTAAACCTTGGTAAATATTTGAGTTGATTTATCAATTGCGATACACGCATGCAAGTAAATGTCTTAATGCACGGTCTTCATGGTATTAAGAATGCACAATACACGATTAACTCTGCCGAACTAGTCCAAAATTGAAAACTAGAAATTCAATAATGAGAGTTTGCCTGAACATGAATGCCAATTAGAATATTGCATGGGCAGTGACAGAACAGAATATTGCATAACTTCGGCTGTTTTATGATATTTTAAAAACTGAAATGTGAGACAACATTCAATTTGGGACATTATAAGAAATCTACAGCACTGAAACTTTTCGACAAGTTAAAAAAAAAAGCCCAAATGTTTGTTTTTCCAAGTGTTTTTTTCTTTTGGGGTTGGTTTTAGGGGAGGTGAAATTGTCTTTTGGGGGTTGAGTTGAGCTAGCAAACCAAATCATTTTTCAGGTAACCCATCGACCCCTCTCCCATGCACCTCGCAAAGGCCACGTTGCTTTGCACTCATAATAGCGAAAATAAAAATGAACTAGTCCACATTGGTGAAGCCTCGTCACGCGTGTTATGTTATGTTAAAAAAGGATAACGAAAACAAAACCGTGGATAAACGAAAAAAAATGTGACTTACAAAATGACTGTTTCCTTTGGTATATCCGCTGGAACTGCTGTTAATTCCCTTGCTGCACAATTCACAATCAAACCCTCTGTCTCCATCTCACATGAACATGGCGTGTTACAAGCGTCACTTAATACTTCCATTACCATGGAAACACATACAATTGTTACAAAAATGATTTTGCTCAGGCTTAAATGCCTATCAAGTTTTTGAAGATCCATTGTAATAATAAGAATGTATTAATATCCACCAATTATAGGGTTTGTAGTATGGAGTTTCTTCTATAATAACTGTTATAACAGATATCCCTTCCGTGGTATACAATGTATATCTCAATTATGTTATATTATGGTGTATGCATCCTTTATTTCTTCCCTGTCTTCCGTTTTCTGCAAAGGAAAACACATGCAGATAAATATAAATTTGAAGGCAAATTATGAGACAAAACAGTAGAAATGAACTCAAGTAAGGAGAACACTATTAAATTGTACAAAGATAAACATACATCATGCAAATTATTTCGCGTCGGAGTGATGAAATTTCGCTCTCGAACTCGCCAGATCCTTAATCAAATTTTTATCTGTCAATCATGTCAATACAACGTCAATATCACCTATTTACCAAAACAGGAAATTGTAATGGACAGATAAATGACGTGTATTGTCATTTGACTAAAGTGCTTGACACTTGAAAATATTTTATGTGCGTTTTTGATTTCAAAATGAATTGACATTAAACTGTCACTCTTTCATTACGTCAAGTTTAGATACCATTAAATCAAAATACGGATACTTGCTAACCAATAGCATGGCTTGAACCAGGAACAAAGTTGAAGTGCAAACTAGCGATTGTGTCTTTTGCGAGGTCTTTTGCTATCTATACTGAAGAACCAGAGAGCATTAACTTACAAAAGAATCCTTTAACAGTCTAAACGCAGGACAACCGATTCTTTTGTTCTGCTTAGTCGCGCTAAAAGTCGATCGATACATGTTAAAATCAGCACAATTCCGAGATACACCTTTTTGCTATGAAATTTATTTTCTCGGTCAAATATAAAGCAAAAATTTTTTTTTCTTCAGTAATGTCAAATAAAAACATAGTGCTTGGATGAACATTTTTTTTAAATCCTGGTGTTAAAATTCAGCATCAAATTGTGTCTTTTAGTGTGATATTTTTGATTTTTATAGGCCTTAAGTTCGCCCGTGAGCTTTTTACAGAATTCATTTTTAGCGTCTCAAACTAATATAGTTTGCTAAAGAAAGATATTTCCCACCTCTGTAAAGCACATCGTGTGGGTCTATATATTATAGTTTTGTCAGAATTTCCGTTTTTATTTTACTCTTTTCCCCCCTCATGCTCCGAACATGTCAAAATCAGTACTTTATCTCGAGAGCAACCAGCAGAAATAATCGATATTTCAATTGTTGTCAACCAGGTCCCTTTTCCATTGAAAACCAGGATTGCCTGACCAGCGATTTGGTAGCCCAAATCCCCAATTCGGGTAAATGAGGTGAAATTTGGAAATTTGCTCCCGTGATAGCCTGCAATTTCAATTTATAGGGGCTATGGATTCCATGATTTAAAACCATTTTGTCTGTTTGTTTGTTTATTTACCTAGGATGAGGTCCATGGGAAAATCCACTGTCCAAACCTAGAAAAATTCGCGTGTTATTAGAGGGATTTTAATTTTCTGTCCCTCCTATCTCCAGGTGAATTTTGAATGACCCCCCCATCGCGGGTTGGCATTTTCATTACACCCTTCAGACTTGCGTTCGGGTTTGTGTAGGCCTATTTGTCATAATTTAGCGCTATAGGACCTACTTTATAAATGTATAGCTATAGCCGTGCTATATAAATATTATAAGGTACCGGTATGTAATATTATGTAGGCCTATGGCAGGGCCGGCGCAACCTATGCGACAGGTCAGGCGATCGCCGCACCAGTTTTGAGCAAAGCAAAAAAAAAGAGAGAGAGAGAGAAAAAAGGAAGAAAGAAAGAAAGAAAGAGAGAAAGAAAGGAAAAAGTATGCACCAAATCGGGCGAATTGAGTTCAGAAATGCAAAATTTCCCTAGGCAAGGGGACGCTGCCCCTTCCAACACCTTCCGTATTGGTCATAACTTTACAGCAGGCGCGGTTAGGGGGGGCGGGCCCTCCTCCCCCACAAAAAGAGGAAATGAGAGACGAGAAAGGGGAAAAAAGCTATAAAAAAAAAAGGAGAAAGGGAGGAGAGAGAAAGTTAAATTGCACGTAATTGAGTAGGTCCATGCTAAAACCGCACATCGATCGGAAGTAGGCCCTATAATATAGGCCTGATTATTTTAGGCATTACTTGAAGGCGGGTCCTCGTACCAAAAGCATGTGCAAATTACTGCGGGCCCGCCGATATGCAGGGCCTATCACATTTTGTCACCAAAGTCACTAGACAAAATAATAGGGAAAACTTGCTCACGAAAGGCTTCATATGGACGGGCCGTCATTCACAAATATTTTCGGCTTTTTCAACATGTTTTAACTAAAATTTTACATACTAATAGTGCCAAAATGGTCCACCAAATCGCTTCGCTTAGGTCTTCATTTTGCAAAATTTTCCAACTTCTCTCAGCTCCGAGGGGGGGGACTTGATATCCCCTCAGACACCCCCTTGCATAGTGGATAAACAAGTGTCCATTTTCGCTTCTGCTTTCAACATTTGCCCATTTATGTTTAAACATAGGCCTACAACAATAGGGAAAACTTGTCCACGAAAGGCTTCATGCCATGTCATTTCACAAATTGTCGGTTTTTCAAACTAAAATTTTACACTAATAAAGACAAAATGGTCCACCAAATCGCTTCAATTAGGTCTTCATTTTGCAAAAAGTTTCTTACTTCTCAGGGGGGCACATCCCCCCTCAGACACCCCCCTGCGATATGATGCTCGCTTCACGTACATTTTTTTACATTTACGATATTTTATTTTAAAGCACCCCGGGGAAGCAGTCCTGGATCCGCTCTTGTCACCTTGTATATATTGATGGGTCTACTTTCACATTCTCAGCGGCACCCCCCTCCCCTTTCCCGGGTTTTATAATGTGAAGTTCTTAATCTGCATATTTACCATTGCAAATTGGGGGAAATTATAATAGAGTGATTTTTTTTTTCGTGATTCTCGCGCAACCGGGACCTTATTTTGGTGTTAACTTAAGTCTAGAATATCCACAATTTTGTTTAAAAAACAACAGGAAATGGCCTCTAAGCGCATCCAGAAACAAAAATTTTTCAGGGGCCCTAAAGCGGGCCCCTGCACCCCACGCCGTTACACGCTCCGCTCGCATCGCTCACTACGCTCGAATTGGATAGTATATTTCTAGCGCCGCACCACTTATAAATCCCTTGCGCCGGGCCTGTATGGGGTGGGGTGGGTACTCAACACATTTTAACCATGACTTACAATGCAAGGCTCATTGTTGCCATAAATGATTTTTCGTTTAGGTCATTATAATAGGTTGTTATAAACTTCCATGTTTAACCTTGTATTGTTTTGGCTGCTTCATTATGACTTTCGGTGGGTTTAAGCAATTTCCAACAAACACAAACAAAAGGCACTTTACCCAGTCACCTTCATGACAATTGAAACACCAGGTAATTTCTTTGCTATATTGAAGTTCTGGCAACACTCTATCCAGGCCGGGCACCCAGAGATATCGATCCACAATGCTAGTATTAGCCGAAGATTTCACGCGTGGATTTGAAAATATTTCAGCTGGTAGTCAAAAATTATGGAATCAAAACGGAAATTCTGACAAAACTATGATATATCGCTCACGGTGATGTGCGTTAGAAAGTTGGGAAAAATCCTTCTTTAGCGAACTATATTACTTTGAAAAGCTAAAAGGTTGATCCAAAAAAAAAGGCTCGCGGGCAGAGTTGAAGCCTATCAAAATCGAAAATCTTACACTAAATGACTGAATTTCACGACTAAGTTTAACACTAAGATTTGAAAAAAAATACAGTATCAAGCATTACAGTTTTTCCTGACATTTACTGAAAAAATGAAAATTATTGCTTTTCATTTGGCCGAGAAAAAAAATTTACACTGAAAAGGTGTAACTCAAAATTTTGTTCATTTGAATACCAAATTCGATCGTTTGTATTGCCTTATTAAATGACTGAGTGAGCCTTGCAGAACAATAACAATCGGTTGTCCAGCGTCCTAACTGTTAAGGGCTTCTGGCTCTCAACCCTCGATGTGTTACATGGCTATAGGGCCTATACGCTATTAACTAAGTATATTATATATATATAGTTATAAAAATGATGCGAGCCGCCCTAATATTTTAGATTTTTAGAGCCTCTTTTGCACATTTTATCCATTTTTTTGACAATTTTCGTACAAATTTTCCACCTTGAAAGTTGTCTTGACCACCTACCCCCCCCACCCCCCCCCCCCCCCTTTGAAATAATTCATGGCTACGCGTCCGGGCTACGCGTGCCCCGGGCCCCGGGCGCGTGCCACTGAATCTATCGTTTTTGTGATTTGAACATTCCATGTACAAATAATCATCCTCGTCGTCTTTGTGTTCAACTCAGTGCGAAAATAGCTACTAATTTAGGCCTAGGCCTACTATCTTCTGAAGACAGCAAATATATGTAGCTATCTGTTATACCATGAGCCATGATGTGTACAATCCAATCATGGCTCAATCATCAATCAATCAATCAATCAATTCACCTAATCAAGCATCGTTTTTGCATGAAGATCATAGATCAAAAATTCAAATTAATTAAAAGCCTACATGTAATGTTTTGGTGACCTCGAATTCATAATGATCAACCATGCTTTACAAATATTTTGTGTGTTGAAGCAGTTGAAGCACCATATTATCCTGGAAAGAATTTATTTTCATTATCTGTGGTTGAAGCACACGTGCTGTACATGTAGGAAAATGTACCATTTTAAGGTGGTACTACACCTAGACTAAATCCTCCAGCCTCGAATATACGCACGGCCGTTACACTGTGCTGTATACGAGGACTGAACACCAAACGTGTTCTGAGCGTGGAGGACTTTTGAGCTCATTAATAAAACGCGTGCGACTTCGCGCGCTTCGCGTCGCATGGCGCATTGCCATTTAAGGAAATTTCCGCGGGTAAATTATCTTCCGACTCGCCCGTGAATAAAACAACTGTTTTTAAAGGAATTTTAATGAATTTTAAACTTGTTCTTTTGATAATTGCTTTCTTTCCTGCGATTTATATTCCCTGGCCTATCAGTATTATATTAGTATAAATACTGTTTAGTTTTAAATAAGCCTATTGCTTCAGTTACTGTTATATTTTCCTTTCACCATTCTGATTCTGTTTAATACTCTGACTTCTTCAATTTTCACTCGGCCATTATGTCGGTCCGGTTTTAATTGGGCATATTTTTGCTTTGTTTTCTTTAAACTTAGGCCCACGTTCAATTTTGTGGTTCATCATGTAACAAATTTCATGCTAATTAAACAGCCCAAACTAACCTGGCCGAAGCCGCCGATAATGAAAACAAATAAAGTGCTTGTGTGTCGCCCGAAGGCTCCATTGTTTTTGTGTTTTTGTTGTTCCCGGATGTTGTTGTTGTGAACTTGTTGTTTTTAATTACTTTCAAAATGGATGGTAGGCTTGTTTCTTATATTTGCAGTTACAGTGAACAATATTTATAACACAGTCCACGCTTATATGCCGCGCCGTAGAGAATGTACAGCCGAGTTTTAAGGTGCACCCACAGTAAAATAGAAAGTCAACTGAATGAAATGTTTTAAATTCCGGTCGCATAATTTTTGTTGCGTGGTGATGCGACTTGTAATATTTTATTGTATTTCATTCATGTATACAAATTTAATACCGGTACCTGTCAAGACCATGTCAAAATCAGGTCAAAATCAGAAAAATGCTTAGCCTTCTTTAACAGTAGATTTTAGAGTTTGAAAAAAAAAAATCATTTGAGTTTGTTTTGATTAAAATGAAAAGAAATTAGAAATATTTGTATTCCTAGGTACATGTACATCTGTTGTACATGGTCGTTAGGCCTATTTATCGGGTAATGCGGGTTATTTAGGGGGCTGTCATTTTCTTTGAAAGGGGTGGGTCATGAATATACTGGAGGTGTCATAGCATTTTTGACCAAAAATAGGGGGTTATAATTTTTTACACCAAAATTAGGGGGGTTAATCGCGTTATAGAATTATTTTAATAATTCTATAATTATTATTATAATTATTATTTTAATAATTCCTTAAAAGGGCTGGTGACCCAAAATTTTCGCGCGTTGCGCGGGCAATCTTTTAACTTACGATCAAAATGTATGCACAATCTATAGTTTATGATTCAAAATTTTTGCGCGCTCCGCGCACCTTTTACACTTACAGTCAAAATTTTAACGCGCTCCACACACTTTCTTCGCATTTAAGTTTTTGCGCGCTTCGTGCCTTGTGGGGGGATGTCATTTTCTTCGGCAGGGGGTGGGGTCATGAATATGTCGGTGACCGGAGTCAATTTTTTTACGACCCCCCTATCGCGAGCTAAATTTTTTACAACCCCCTATCGCGGGTCAAAAATTTTTATGACCCCCTTCCGCCTATACAGACTGAAGACAAATTATTCATGGCCGGAAGTAAGGCGCGGAGCGTACCCAAATTTTAGAGCGGAGTGCGAGAAACACATTAAAAATTTTGATCGTAAGTGTAAAGAAGGAACGCGGAGCGCGCAAAAATCTTGCATTGTATAACAAAAGATTGCGCACACATTTTGGTTTTGAAGCTAAGGAATGTGTGCGCAGCGCGCAAAAATGTTGAGTCACCAGCCCTTAATAATTCTATAGCCCCCCAATTTTGGTTGTTAAAAAATGTTTGGTCTCAAAATTCTATGACCCCCCCAGTATATTCATGACCCCCTTCTGAAGAAAATGACAGCCCCTTAGTTCCAGTGATGAATAATTTGTAGTCAGTCTGTGTAGGCGGAAGGGGGCGGGCATAAATATTTTCGACCTGAGATAGGGGGTTGTAAAAATTCAGCCCGCGATAGGGGGGTCATGAAAAAATTTACTCCGGTCACCTATATAATTCATGAGTCATGACCCACCCCCTTCCGTAGAAAATGACAGCCCCCTAAGGGGGGTCATGAATATACTGGAAGGGGGGTCATAAGTTAGACCAAATATAGGGGGTTATAATTTGTTAACATAGGGGGTTATAGAATTATTGAAGGTTGGTGACTAAAAATGTTCGAGCGCTCCGCATGCATTCTTTTATGGGGCGTCATAAAAAATTTGCCCGCAATAGGGGGTCATAAAAAATTTACATATTCATGACCCCCCTGCCGAAGAAAATTACATCCCCTTATTCCCTTTAGCTATCACTGCTATTAAGACAAACAGCAGGGCGTGTCTGGCATTTTGATAGGTTAAATTAAATTTTGATATTAAATTTCCATAAATAGTTGACTTTCTTTCCATGAAAATAATGGAAAAATGTCATGGATGCAGCTCATGCTAGCATACTAACGCTCGGGGGGGGGGGGGGAATATGCTAGGACTTTTAGTATACTACAGTCATGACTTGCTAGTATATTTTAGGCCAACAGGGGCTAACGTAGGGCAGGGCCTAATAATAGTCCAAACCTCATACGGGAGAGGAGAGGACATCATGTTCAACTATAGGCCACAATTGAATTGTTGTCATGTTTTTGCTTACCGTTTTTCTTTTGTAGGCCTGCAGCTTCTGACATGATGACACATTGTATACTCATGCGGTACATGCCATTGGCGGCATTGGTGCTTCTTCAGTCTGATCTCGGTCCATGTCACAGTCAGAATACACAGTCAATAATAATGATGACATGGCCATGGTATAAAGTTGGTAACACTGTCAACATCAGCGTAAAACTCCAGTCAGTGCCAGTACCATATGTCCATGAGTATACCTCATGACTTTGGACATGTTGGAAGTTGGAACTAGCTTACTAGCATGCAACAATCCCGGGCAAAAATCATGACATCAGGCACAGTCTAACAGATAAATTATAAAAGCAAATCAACTGATTTCTCCAGGTTAGCCTCGGGCCTAGGCCTCGCTGTGCTACGGCTATCCGCTAAATGTTTTGTTGGTACCGGTACACCATTCTGCATGAATTATGGCAAAATGATGGTGAGTCTTGCATGGAAGTCAGAGTTTTGATCATTACACGATTGCAGTGACACGATATTTTCAAGTAGCAGTATTCTATTCTCTTACCAAGTCAGATGCTATAGGCCTGTCTACAACTAGACAAGTACAATCAATCATTCAATGTGATGCCATGTATGCCATGACATATGCTTCATGGCCTAGTTGGTCAGAAGTAACACGGTTTGCATGTACATGCACATGGTCATGGTGCATTGAATTGTCCGTTTTTGCACGGCAACTTGAGATGCAGACAGAAAGACACAGTCACTGCCGCAAGAATGAACTTGTTTAGAGTTGATTAAAATTGTCGTCACTCAGCTGGGCTCAGACAGTACGTAAAAACAACATCATCACCATGACATGTATAAATAAAACATTTAAAAGTATAGCATAAGCATAGTGTACACACATGCACATTGCGGTTGCACACACATGACACAGTCACAGCAGCACTCCCGGCAATCCCGGGCCGGCAATACTACACAGATTCTTCCAAATCAGATTATGTACAACTCTTTCTTCACTTCCAGTTTAGTCCAAGCGATGTTTGAACACTTGCCGTTCATTATACCTTGTTTATTATTCCACAAATCGGTATATCATGTCAAAAAATCATTAAAATGTGTCTTCCACACGGCGCCGTGGTTGAATTTCGGCATCGGTGTTTAAAATTCCGACGAAATGGCGCTGATTTGAGTGATCTCTGGCTATATTCCATATATGGACTGTATAAGTCCATATATGGATAATAGGCGCGCTGATATTTCATTGTACCAATTAGAGTTGCGTTTTGCGCGACCCTGTATATAGACCTTTTTCCCTCTTTCCCATCATGCACTATTCCAGGGGGGTATGAGTGTCGCAAAATACATCATCTCCCCGGGGCAGTACAGAGTTATGTTCATCACATTCTGGAATACGGACATTTCGACTGGTTCCTTCATCACAAAAAAGGAATCCCCGATAATGATGATAATGGCGCCACGGTCACTAATACCTTTCGGGGGCAAAAAAACAACATTTCTATGCCTTATGGACATGGTGTATTCACCCAAAAAAGTTTCCTGTTATTGAAACCTAACTTTGCATACATTTTATAGACCTAATGGTGAAAAACTGATGACGGGACACGCAGTGATATTTTACCGGCGTCCGTTTCACTTTTTTCGGAGTTGAAAATAAAACGAACACAAAATCTCTTACACAGATGTTCTGCATCGCTCCGTAACTGCATCACTCGTGTATTCAATAATTGCATAATTAGTAACATCGATGGCCTTTACGATAATCCGCATATATGGAATCAGTATGCCCATATTAAGACAAAATAATTGCAAAGGCCTGGCAAAGACCATTGGATGCACACGATCTATGAGGTTGATGAACTACGTCATACCCCCCCTGGAATAGTGCATTGTGGGATAGAGGGAAAAAGGTCTATACAGGGTCGCGCATGAAAAAGTCCTCCATAAAAAATGCACGGATCGTTCTCAGGCCTCGAACGAGCCGCCGCCATGTTTGTCCGCCATTTTGCGAGTGAGAGGCCAGGGACTCAGGCTAGTACTACACCCCTTGATAGGCCTAAATGTGGCTATTTTTAAAATAATATGTAGGCCTATAGGGGCAAGGCATTCACTTACTACACTGGAATTTCAGTGACTCATGACAAGCGCAGAGGATGATTTAAGCGGTACATTATTTATGATAAGAAAAGAGGTACCGCTAGAATGTACCTCATTTTTAAACATATAATTATAATGAACCACTTATTTCAGTGTAGTAATTGGGTTCCTTGTCCCTATATATATACATAACTTTTGTTACCAGTGTGTAGTTATTTTTTGAGAAAAATGCAAAAACTCGGAACACTTGCCATGCAATTATTTATGTTTAGTAATGAATCGATTAAATTATGAATGTCATGCCAGTGTGTACTATTATTATGATAACATGATACAAAATACAATTATTAATGTTGATATTTAATATCAATAAATCCAGACTGAGCAGCATATACTAAAATATGAAAAACAAACAAACAAACAAACAAAAAAACAAAACACAACCAATTTTATATAACTCAAAGTATATAATTGCACATAATTTTTTTGGTTTGTTTCAGTGTACTTGCGCTCGTTAAATGTGCAATGTTAGCTTATCTTTTTGCAGTGTTTTGGTATACATGTAGGTTTTAATTATTGTTCTTAATCATGTTAATTGGTTTTAAATATGTGCATACTTTTTAACCAGTGTAATTTATATATTTGCTTTCCATGTTTAAATTTGTATAATGTGTTATTATCATGTTTATTGTAAAGCGCTTTGAGATATTATATTGTACTGCGCTATATAAGAAATAAATTATTATTATTATTATATTATTATATTATTATTATTATATACAAGTTAGTTTTTGGTGTGTGTTTTTTTTTCAAACAAAATAGTTAGGTTATCTTGTTATTTTGTTAACTCATCCGGCGAGTCGCGTAAATTATCTATTCAAAACAAGTGAACTTTAATACGCGACCTTCAGGGCTGGGAAAACTTTGCTACCCGTCAATGAGTCAAAGATAAACTTTCTTTCAATAAATGTTCTTAATTCTGTATGCATTATTAACAATTTGACCGAGCAAGACCTGCCAATTTATTTGAATTTCTGTACCTTATTGTTTGTTCTCCATCCTTGCACACGCAAAGGTGATGGTCATGACGAGTCACCCGTGATAAATGACAAACATTTACACAACAACGGCAACCCATGATATCTTAATAAGTCGAATACTCGTTTGTTTTACGATTTATTTGCAAGCTATGTTGCCTTAAAGGATGATTTTGTGCTATAGCATCCTCTTTTTATGACATTTTTCAGTAGATATCCACGAAAAAAGCTTATTGCCAAAATTTCAGTTGATACCGATTTTGCGTTTGCGAAAGTTAATTTTTAGTGACTTCTCAATTGTTTTTTACGTCTTCTTTATTCTTCAAGTATTTTTTACTGATTCTTGTTTTCATGGCCACACGTGATATAGTCAGTGATATCGTACATATATATATATATATATATAAGCCGTTTTTATTGCTTTATAGCGGAATTAGTTTTCTTCAGTACTCTTTTACATCACACTTGCTCAGCCTGCCTCAATTTACATACACAGTCAGCAAAAGTTGAGATTTACATAATCATTCCTGCATACACCTTTAGGCCTATATTAATTCATATACTAGTAATTCAGTGACCCAGGTGTTTGACAAACCTTCACTTTCTTGTGACACTATTATTAAAGGACATGTCAAAATTATTAACGAAATAATATTACACTAATTTCTATAAATCTTGGTGTTTCCTGACAAAAAGAATGCACTGAAAATTGCAGTTTGTTTTCTCACAGACTGATAACATGTTAAATCTTGCTCGAGAAGTCTAGCCAAAAATTCGAAGCTTGAGTTCTAGAGTAAGTTAAATCACAAACAACTTTACATTTTACATCATTGACATATCTTACCTTTTTTTTCGCCCGGGCAGTTTTAGTGTTGGTAAATCTTCACTCGATTGTATTCCAGAATTTTATGACTATTTCTAGTTGTCCTGATAAATAAAATCACCATCTATACAAGTGGATATAATTCTTAAGAGAAGTGTCACTTACATGTCATTTCTTAATAATGATAGAGCCCATTGTATTGTCCACATGCACACGTTTGGGTACACACAATTCACCACCAGAGGATGATTTAAGGAAGCCCCATCATGCACTGCAAACGTGTTATCACCAGCGTTTCAACTGCCACTTTACTTTTCAAATCCCATTGAATTCTGTGCAAAAGATGTTGTTTAAGAATTGTGCGTGTGTCATTATTACTTGGTCGATTTCAGATCTAAAGTGATGTATGCATGAAGGATAATTCACACCTTCTGTAGGTAACATAAAAAGTGAAATCGACCAGCATTGTGAATGCGTTTTTATTGTAAATATATCAGTCCAAATTCAAATTTAACCATGTCCGTCAGTGCAATGTGCGTGCATTGGTGTCATGTTCACTCACACAGCTGTGCTAACCGCAAGTCAACACAGTGGCGTGGTGGGAAGTGCTTAAATCATCCTCTGATTCACCACCAAAGCCTTGGTTGTTGTTAGTGAAAGTCCGTAACGTTCCGGGCGACGTTATTGGTGTCCTGCTTTAGAGAGCTAATAATTAACCGAGTTTGGTATAAAGCGTTCAGAACAGTTTGTTTCCTAGTGTTTTAACGCAAGAAACAAAATCGAAGTCATGTGTGTACACAACACATTCTAGTACAATTCATCATCATCTTCGACTGGTTCGTCATCAAACCAAACCCGGAAACGATCTTGGAAGATGTTACGTCATCATCTAGCACAATACCAGATCAAGGACATCTCCAAAATGCAAATCTAGAGCTAACATACCTAAACACCAACAAGCCATTTTTGGTCACGCTCGATTTGCAGTTTTTATTTGTGATGAAAGGAGTTAAAACTTGTTTTGACATGGAAATGGAAAAATACGATAACAAAAGAACAAAAAATAAGACAAATAAGCAAAAATAAAATAATTTTACCCTTTTATCTTTTCTGCTTTAAAAACAGAAAAGATAAAAGGGTAAATTGTTAATTTATTTAAATTTACAGACTGAAGGAAACTAAGGCTAAATAAGGAAAAATAAAAGAAAAATGTACTTTCATTTAATATTAATGGAAATTAAACTCAGTGGCGTACCGTGACCGCTCCTACCCCGGGGGCTGAAGAAAATTCAATTTTACCGCCCTTCCTCAACAGCCCGAAAAGGTTTTTTTTTTCGTTGGTTTGAAAAGTGAAGAGCAAAAAAAAAAAAAAAAAAGGAAAGGATTTTAGGCGCTAGCGCCCTAAAAGCAACACATTTTGATGTATAGTACCATTTTTTCAAAATATTTTATACTTTTTTCAAAATTTTCAGCCCTTTTTTCTTTACTTCTTCTTCCGCCGCCCCTCTTCTCCGCCGCCCCTTCGTTTTGGCCGCCCCCAGCTTTTACCCGGGGGACTGGCGCCCCCAAAGGCCCCACCCTAAAAAAATACGCGCATGAAACTCAACTCAAAACCGTACATACTTACTGGAAAGCGAAAGGAAAAAAGCAAAAAAGCACTTAACATTAACAAAGGCCAGGAAAGCAAAACCGTAAGGCAAGAAAAACTTGAAAGAAAGGAGAAAGAAAGAAATATAAAAAAGGAGAAAGGAATTTACACGAAGACTAAAATTGGAAGAACAAAAATAAAGGAGAGATCAAAATGCGTAACACAAAAATGTCCTTTTAAGTTTTCTGAAGATATCATCATGCTACCGTTATTTCTGATAAAATAATCTTCGCATCGATCGCTTCCGATTTTTTAAAATTATATAGGACAATCGATTTTATTGAGCATGAAACGGTATACTTTTGACATCAAGTGCGAAGTTGATCGTGGTGGGCACAATATATTGTCAATATTACGGCTTGGGGTGGAGGTAATGAGATGGACAGTGTTGGCGCCATACATTTTTTTCGTGGGGTGGGGGGAGTAAAGTGGGGGATCAACAAATTTTGCGTAAAATTGCCACAAAAAGTTGCAATGTTCGTAATTTGGGTTTTTAAGGCTGAAAAGGCCTTAAAAGGGTGTGTGTGGGGGGGGGACTAGGAGGGAAAGAAAAATATGGGGGGTACCCGCGCGTAGTGCCGCCATTGAGTAGACAATTTTGTGAGCGTCATAATTGTATGTCCCTCAAACAAAAGACATAATTGATCAGTGTAGGTCCTATACTTTACCCTATCAATATGTTTAAAACATGCTCAGAGCATTTCCCAATTTCAAAAAAGTGCCTCATAAGACAAAGTAGCTTTATTCTAAAAATGGCTCGACTAAGATTGTCAAATGTTCCCCATAGGCCTATAGATTGTACAGTGACTCGAGTCATTTGACTTGACTCGACTCCAGATACTGCAAGAAATGAATTGAAATGACCATGAAATGACTCGACTCGAGTTATATAAAGTGTATATAAAACATTTTAATAACGTTGAGACAACATGTTTCAAAACTTGATGCAAAACATATCAGTAATAATAAACGTTTTGACCAAAACCAAAAACGCGTTTATAACACGTTGATGACGTTTAAAAAACATTTATATATTAGTATTGAAGAAATTATTATCTATATTTTACTGCAGATATTGACATTGATGAAGTAGCTGTATACTGCTGATATTGGTGTTAACGATGTAGCTGTCTACTACTGCTGATATTGACTTTGACGAAGTAGCTATATAATACTGATATTGGTATTGATGAAGTAGCTATCTACTGCAGATATTGATATAATATTGGATGGCTAGCTAGTATACCATAACATATCGGATGAGTCATAAAAATATCGGACGAGCCAACGACGAGTTCGATATTTGTATGACGAATCCGATATTTGATATTTATCAACTGCTGATATTGGTATTGATGAAGTAACTATCTACTGCTGATATTGGCATTGATGAAGTAGCTATCTACCGGTGATAGTGGTATTGATCAAGTAACTATCTACTGCTGATATTGGTATAGATGATGAAGTAGCCGATGTTGGTATTCATGAAGTAGCCATCTACTGCTGATATTGGTATTGATGAAGTAGCTGTCTACTGCTGATATTGATATAATATTGGATGGCTGAGCATGATACCATAACATATCGGATGAGCCATAAAAATATCGGACGAGCCAACGGCGAGTTCGATATTTGTATGACGAATCCGATATGTTATGGTATCATGCGAAATAAGCCATCCAATATTATCATTATTAGGTTTTCTTAACTCCTAATAACC
The DNA here is from genome assembly GCF_039555335.1 of Amphiura filiformis. Classification (NCBI taxonomy): domain Eukaryota; kingdom Metazoa; phylum Echinodermata; class Ophiuroidea; order Amphilepidida; family Amphiuridae; genus Amphiura; species Amphiura filiformis. Next base: position 1,363,707 of record NC_092646.1, read on the forward strand.
CTGAAAACATAATAATGGTATTAATGATGTAGCTGTCTATACTGCTGCTGATATTGACTTTGATGAAGTAGCTATCTATTGCTGATATTGGTATTGATGAAGTAGCTGTCTACTTTTGATATTGGTATTAATGATGTAGCTGTCTACTGCTGATATTGGCAGTGTTCGAATTAAGGAAAAATAAATGGTTGTCCCACGGACAACCAGATTACAATTTCTGATTGTCCGTCTAAGTTTTTGGCTGTCCATAGGCCTACAAAGGTGAGTTTTGGCTACAGATTTATGGTTGTCCGGCGGACAACCGAATCAGTATTTTTGGTTGTCCGGCGACTTTTTTAGTTGCGCTGGATATTGGTATTGATAACGTAGCTATCTACTGCTGATGCTGGCATTGATGAAATAAAAATCTACTGCTGATATTGGTATTGATGAAGTAACTATCTACTGTATCTACTGCTGATATTGGCATTGTGAATTAGGCCCTACTGATATTGGCATTGATGAAGTAACAATCTACTGCCGATATTAGTATTGATGAAGTAACTATCTACTGCTGATATTGGCATTGATGAAGTAGCAATCTACCGGTAATATTGATGAAGTAATTATCTACTGCTGATATTGGTATAGATGAAGTAGCCGATGTTGGTATTAATGAAGTAACCATCTACTGCTGATATTGATGAAGTAACTATCTACTGCTGATATTGATATTGATGAAGTAACTATCTACTGCTGATATTGGCATTGATGAAGTAGCTATCTACTGGTAATATTGATGAAGTAATTCTGCTGATATTGGTATAGATGAAGTAGCCGATGTTGGAATTAATGAAGTAGCCATCTACTGCTGATATTGGTATTGATGAAGTAGCTATCTACTGCTGATATTGGTATTGATGAAGTAGCTATCTACTACTGATGTTGGTATTGATGAAGTAACTATCTATTGCTATATTGGCATTGATAAAGTAGCTATCTACTGCTGATATTGGAATTGATGAAGTAACTATCTACTACTGATATTGATGAAGTAACTATCTACTGCTGATATTGGCATTGATGAAGTAGCTATCTACCGGTGATATTGGTATTGATGAAGTAACTATCTACTGCTGATATTGGTATTGATGAAGTAACTATCTACTGCTAATATTGGTATAGATGAAGTAGGCTCTATCTACTGCCGATATTGGTATTAATGAAGTAGCCATCTACTGCATAGTGGCACTGATGAAGTAACTGTCGGCGTCGTCAATTCAATTTTTTGGAACACACCATAGAAAAATCCAAAATTTGACTCTTTTTATTTTTAATCTAGACAGTCGTATTGCAGGGAATGTTTGTTTATTATTTTCTTTTTAAATATTGGCCTGATTTTTAGAATTATTGACCAAAAATATGAATATTTTGGCTAAATCTCCCCCAGTTCGATTTTGACCTCTTTATAAGATGAAGCAGAACTTTTGTTGTAGGTTCACTGTTTTTCCAAATTAAGTCGCCACCCGAGTGATTATGTTGGACACTTTGTGCACGACCAATATACCATGTTTTTGTTCATATTGCCCAAACGAAACATATGCCTTTCACTGGGGTTCAGAGGAAAACATAGCGTTTCAGAAGCACAATATTCTGTAGAAAATGGCGCACGCATATTCATACAGGATAAAATTGAATACCTGAGTGGAAGAAGGGCCCAACTCCAATTTTTTTACAAAAATGAGTTACACCCAGCATTTTATTGACTACAGGCTGTTCTTCCTTGTGTGTGAAAGATGAGTCAAAATCCACTCTCTAAATAGTCTTCCATGTACACTTAATCATGGTTTTAATGGAAGAAAGGTCCAACTCCATGGAGTTGGGCCCTTCTTCCACAAATATTGGGTTAAAGAGGAATTTTGTGTTCATCCATGAAATCTGCTTCTACTTGGACAATTAATGGATAATTATCAAATTTCTGTTGCTATTTTTAACACATCTGCTTACGGAACTGGCACTTGCAGTATATTAGTGGAAGAAGAGCCCAACTCCAGCTCGTATTAAGACCTGTATCGTTACCATGGAAACATCATATATAATTTTGAATGTATGTAATATTGTATGTTCATGTATTAAAGGTCCCCTGAGGATAAAAACATTCCGTCTATAAAACTTTTCCAAATGTTAATTTTTTTCTTAATATCTCAAAAACAGTTTTGATGGAGTTGTGCCCTTTTTCCACTCAGGTATTCAATTGCATTTGAAGTGTTGATTTGGTCCAACTACTAATGAAACCACAACTTAAAAACAATGGGGACCAAAACCTCGCTACACGTGCAGCAAAAACTTAAAGATGCCTTTCAGAAGTACTTTCTACTGGATACAAACCATAGCATTATCTTATTTGCCATGGAAACATCATATATAATTTCGAATGTATGTAATATTGTATGTTCATGTATTAAGGTAATACACTATTTTAAAGTGTTGAGATTTGGTAGTTCACAACATCTTGCGAATGGTAATGAGCTTTGGCAAAAATTGCACTGCTCATTTCCTTGCGAGCGTGTAGAAGAATTCAAATATCACAGAAATAATTTTGTAGGTCCTGTGGTTCTTGAGTTATGTTGTAAAGAGGGCTGAAACAACAACACTTTTGTAAAATGTACATAACTCATTAACAACAATAAATTAAGCAAGTTTTCAAATTATATAATTTGTAGAATGAACCTTTGCAAAACATCAAGGTGTTATTTGTCAATAACTTATTGATCTGGAGAATGAAAATCGATTTTTTGGTTGCTTCGACCAACAACTCCTCGTCTACCCTTAAAGGTCCCCTGAAGATGAAAACATTCTGTTTATAAAACTTTCCAAATATTAAGTGTTTTCTTAATATCTCAAAAACAGTTTTGATGGAGTTGGGCCATTCCTCCACTCAGGTATTCAATTAATCAGCGACATCAACGAGTTTTGATTTTGTCAGCCACTATCTTATTGACAGCAGATCATGAGATGGACCCTTGATAGCTCCAATGATACACACTATGATGATGATACTTAATCCAACTACTGGTTATTTGACTTTTCATTTGTTGTTGTTGTTGGTGGGTGTGGTAGGCAGGTATGTGGGTATATGTGACCCACTCTAACAAAACCAGTAACAAGTCGTATTTTTGACATTTCATGTTTCGAAAATAAATGTTAGCACTAGCTAATAAACTTTATGGTCCTGTGTAACAAACTGGGGTAGCTTTATAGTAAAAAATGAAATGTTTCAAACATTTTACCTACACGTCTCATTTGAAGTGGTTCATCCTCCCGAGCATTTTGACACTTTTTTAAAAATGGAAATCGGTTAAAAAAAGAGAGTGCGGACAAAAACAATCACAAAGTAGGTGGTGTTTAACCCCACCTCTTTTTTTCCACATTTACAATCATTCTGAGCAAGTCTTTTAAATGACTTTCTGTATTTATTTACTTGGTTTAGATGTCTGGGAGTTCATTTAGACAATTTTTTATTAGATTCAAATTTTTAATGGGGGTTTTAGATCAAATTTACGATACGAATCCCTCCCCTAATCCACCTTCCTCTAATCCACAACCACCCTTAGCACATTTCATGCCAAATGTCATAAGAAAATAATTAAAAACACGATAAAAACACGAGTAATATTAGGGTGGCCACAATGCTAGCTATTGTGTGTACCCCTGCCTACATACACAAATGTATGGTGGAAATTGTAACAGATTCTGCAGCAGTTGGAAAACTTTTGGGCCTTTTGAATTCCATATAATTTGTCTCCTAGTAACTTCTGTGCAAACCCGACTACCTGATTAGATAGAAAATTGTCTGCTTGTAATGAAGGTGAATATAGCATTTTTGTACGGTCACGCATAAAAAAGTTACGCACAAAATAAATGTTTGTCATCAAATAAAACTATTTTCCCAAAGATGTACAATTATGCTATATTCAGTTTTACAATCTAGACCCTCAGAGCAAAATCCTGTGCAAAAATCAGACAATTTGGTTGTGTAGTTTAGGAAATACAGGCCTTTGAAGGTCATAATTGGCACATAATAGCGCCCTCAATGGTGAAAATCACACATATTTACCTTAAAAGTCCTGGCAAAAGAGTTATTTTAGTGATTTCAGTCATTTTAAAAATGTTGTAAAGAAGCAAATATAGCAATTATGACCCTGGATTTTTAATATTTGCATAAATGAACATTACATAAACAAAAACAATACATCTCATGCCTTCTTTGGCTTTATTCCCACAATTATCGCTTCATGAATATGCAAATTTATGACAAAATCAGGATTTTCCTGAAAATGGGGTAAAAATGGCCAATTTTGTGAATCTTTAAAAGGCTGTATCTTCGCAACGGATTGTCCGATTGAGTTGATTCAAAAGGTTTTTTAAATCACTTTGCAGAAGGAACAATTCTGACAGAAAAAGTAATTCCAGGGGTGGGTTTGAAATTTTCATGTGACCACCCTAGTAATATAGAATAAATTAGCCTCAATTTAAGACCCAATTGAATCTTCTAAGTGAAGGAATACCCAAGACACAGTGTTTTGAAATCCAAGCTGCACATCAAAATGTAACAAAACCACCTTTTGGGGTACCCCAGTATATGACGCAGGATCAAATAGCATCAATACCTTTTTGAGATATGGATAATATTGTAAATGATACCTTTATATTTTTGCCTTATTGCTATTCTGAAAAATGGGTCAATTGGTTTTCTGCTTTACACAAGATTGAATAGGGATTATCATAGTTCAATGGTTAATTATTTGTTGTTGGTGGTGGCGAGCGGGTCTTCTGGTGTGTGGGTATGGGTGTCATAAATGTGAATAAAATGCAAGTCTACACACAATTTTTCATCAGAAAAAAAAAGCTGCAGAATAACAATGAATATAGACATCATGTTTACAATAACATGATCTTTTATTCAGCAATAACAGTACAATCAGTACAAAATAAACAACACAAAATATAACATAAAACATAAATGTACACCTTTGTAAAATCATAAAACGATTGCATACAAAAATAATATAATCTTGACTATATTAAAACCATGGCAACTGTAGCATGTATACATACATAATTATACATATAACAATGTGTACTTTACAAAACCTAGCATGGTGTCCAAATATGGGCTATTCCAGCTGAAATCCATACACCCCTATGGAAGTCATTACCTTAATTTTCCACACAGGGAGTGTGAATTTCAAATGGGTGTACCTGAATGACCACATTTGAAATTCACACCCCCAGCGTGGGAGATGAAGGTCATGTCTTCCATATTGGGTGTATGGATTTCAACTGGAATAGCACAAAATTGCAAGAGACAGTGGCAGCACCAGGATTTTTTGGGGGCGTGGGGATGCGAACAAAGTATTGTTACATCATTTAAGATAATACAACCGCTATGGGGCAAAATATATAACGTTGAAATTTTACCTTTTTTGAAGGTAAATTTCATGAAATGACCACTTTTGAGCACCCCCCAAAATAAAAATCCTGGCTATTGGACTGGTTGATTTTGTAGTGGCAGACTCGAATCAGTGTGTTGTTGTGTTTATGTTACCCTCGGGATTAGGGCTACCACTACAAAATCCAACATGGCCTTCCTCTCAACTTTGACAAGACAGACTATAGTATTTTAAAAGACAGGGATTATAAAATTATACATACTCCAAATATTCAAATGGAAGTCACCCATCCAGGTATCTCCATTTGAAATTCACACTCCCTGTATGGGAAATTAAGGTCATGTCTTCCATAGGGGTGTATGGATGTAAACTGGAATAGCCCAATGCAGACACATATTGAGTTTTATTTCACAAAGATATCCACCATATTGTTGTTCCAGGATACACAATGATCAAACCGACTACCCATAGAGAAACACAGGATCCACATATTGGTCAATGATGTGGGTGGCAGTATAGAGTTGAGGGCAGACCCTTCAATATGCATATAAAAATGAGTTATGCAATTATAACACAAGCTAATAACATTGTTGTAATAATTCTCGCAAATTATACAAAAAAAGGCATAAAAAACCATAATGTCTACAATGTTGAAATAAAAATAAATAGATTTGCTTCAAACAATATAGTATCAAATCGCCCGCATCAAGTTAATCTCGCAGAGTGTATACGCACACATAAAAGGGCGGTTGTTAGCATGCTTGCAGCACAAGTGCAAAAAGGCATTGATGTCACTACTGAACTTGAGATGAGCCAAAGAAGTATAATTTGTATGCCTTCCTCAAGGCAGTAAAGTAAAATCAAATTTTGTGATTTTCTCAAAAACTGCGCTCATTTTTGCAGGAATCTGTTATGCTAGTTGGATTCCTTGCATCATTAAAGGAAGCTGACCTGATATATCTGGAAAATCAAATTCTTTAAAACTTACATATAACATGAAATGTTGTCCCTTTAAAGGAATTCTAACATTCATGCCAAAAGAACACGTAAATGTTCCTTGTAAATGTGACTGATTCCTTATGTACCTCCACAGTGTTTTTATTTAAAATGATAATCATCATGATCGTGTAATAAATTGATATCAAATGAGAGATCCTATTTGTCTCATTAACATATGGAAATTAGGAGTTCCAAATCAGTGTATTTCCAAAGATATCATCAAAAAACTGTTGAATTAGTCTAAAATGTGGTATACCAAAATTTTTTGATGATTTCTCTGGAAATATACAGATCTGGACTGCCTAATTTCAATATGTTAATAAGAAAAATATGAGCTTTCACCTGATGAGGTAAAGTGGGGGGATAAGGTTGTCAATCAGGTTACCCACCTTTAACTTTCTGAAATGTATACTTTCATACACTTATCATCATGGCATTTAGAAATACAGTACAAAACAAATTACTGACTCGGACTATATCACCAAACTTTTCTGCTTCATTCAATAGAAAATGCAAGATTTGTTTTTTCTTATATGAATCATTTGAGATGGGTCTTTTCTGGCAGTATCAACATGTACAAAAATAAAAATACAACATATAGCAAATTTTGCACCGATAATAATTTTGACACATTGTTGACATTTCTGCATTACAGACATACTACTTGCACATAAAAATTAAACTGTCTCTATTCAGAAATGAATTGAACACATTTTTCTTATCAAAATTGGAATCACTGAAGTAAATTTCCGAATTGTTGAGTTCCCGGTGTGTAATGGTAATCATCAAGCATGTAGAAGAGGTGAAGTCTCTGCCACCTCTACGTACTTAAAGCCATATTATAACATTTTCAAACAATAATAGCATTTATTTGCCATAAAATGTTAGCTTTTACTGTCAGATATATCCCCTTTTATTTTTGAGCCGAACAACTACGACAAAGCAAAGAAAATTGGAATTTACTACCAGCGCACATGTCGTCAATACGTACCACTCCTTCGGTCATGTTGTGGTACGACCCTTTGTTATGTATATCACCGTCACGCATGGCGTGTACGTACTGTGTGTTATGAACATCGTGTATGCGTTCGACTAATAATTCCATCGTAATAATAAAGCGCCGGATCCGGCGTTTTATTCAAAATCTCGGATTTTGACAAAACTACAGCACCTAGAGTCTTGATTTTTGCCATGTTTGCAGGGTATATTGGTTTAATAAATTACAATTTAATCGTGTAAAAAAAGCAATTTTAAAAATTCAGTGAGGGCGTCTTCCTCAGCAAATGTTATAATATGGCTTTAATGACCAATGGGTGAACTGTCTTATTGTCATGATTGTTAATCAGCCAATGGACCGATTGATGAATAGGGTGCAACTCTACTTGTCTAACCCTAAACTCTGTAAATGAGGACTGGACTCAACAAGTCTAGCAAGTTGCACCCTATTTGGTTGATTTTGTACCCAGCCAATCAGTGTGATTGTTTATCACTTCTGCGTTCACGCTTGTATAGACCACTTGGCATGTGACGTCATTGCCCGGCAGTATGCGCGCGAATTATGGCAATTTCCATTGTTCTTTGCCCTGCAGTGTGCGTACGCATCGTAGTTTGCTAAGGGCACGTGCATTTTAAATCACCCGCCACATTTCATGTAGTACAAGAAAACATTGAACAGTGTAGCGGCTCGTTCAAGCATATCGATAGACGAGTCCCTCGCCTTTCTTGATAAACAGTGATGTCAAGTGGTCTATATGCTTGACACACAGCACATGATTTTTACTTGAAATAGCTACCCATAACTTCTTTTTTGCAGGGGTTGGGGGTTAGGTGGGAGATCTCAGAATTTGACAAAATTTTGCATTTTTTTGGCTAATAAGTTGAAAGTTGTTCAATTTCTTATATTGACTGGAAATGGAAGGGGGGGGGGGGCAAACCCCAAGAGAGAGCTGTACCAACTTAGCCCATGTACAATGTACATACATGTAGTCCTTCTCAGTTCTGAATAGAGAGTTAGTTCCAATAAATTATGGGCTATTCCATTTGAATTCCACACTACCCCTGTGGAAGATTTAGCTAAAGCCTTCCACAGAGGGAGTATAAGTTTCAAATAGAATAGACAGTTGGGTAACTTCCATTTGAAATACTCACTCCAGTTGTGGAAGATATAGGTAAAGCCACAATACAGGGGGAGTATGAGTTTCAAAAAGAAAGATTAAACCTGACCAATTATATTCGAAAAAACATACTCCCCTGTGGAAGATAATTCCAAAATCTTCCACAGGTGTAGTGTGAATATCAATTGGAATGGCACAATCTGAGTAAGTGATATATGATATACTTTGTTTACAAGTATAAAACATATAAACAATGTACAAATACATATAAAAACTGTTTGGCATGTTGCACTTTGGAGCTGCAGTTAAGTTGACATAATGCGCAATGATGCCATGCATTGCATCATAGTTGTAACAATATACTTTAAAACATACATACATACATTTACATACATAAAAACATACATACATTTAGTATTCTATTTACAAAATTGTATAGCAAGTTTACCTACATGTATATACTAGTAATGATAACCTAGGAAGGATGGGGTGTGCGTAATTGTTGGAAAACACTTTTCTGATATGGAATAAAGCCTAATCTTAGTTGTTTGTTTGCGATTAGTGGAATCTGGGAGCTGCACAAATAATAGGTGGATGTTACAATCTAAGTGCGGATAGGTAAGCGCCGGATTCGGCTGCAACCGGTTTATTCACTGGTGGCAGCGAAATTACAGCACTTTGAATCCCCTAGAAAAATGTGCTATGTAAATCCAAATTTATTATTATTATTAATCTCATCGTACCATCATTAAAACAGCAAATCTTATTCCCCATATTGAAAAGTGTGTTCCAATGATTATGCACTCTCCCACAATGTAGACATGAAGATACAGGTATCAAATACAACATACCTCAAATGAGTTAGCTAACACAAAGGCTGTGAATGCCAATACATTACTAAGTCACAAACAAAAAAGGAAAACGTTTGTCTCAGAAACTACAACTCTGGCGGAAATTTGTTGCCACACCAGCACGTTTTGGTGTTAAAAGCACGCAATCGAAGCTAAATATGTGATAGTTCCGTATTATTTTGTATAATAGTTGCAAATGCACATTCAGATTACACTTGCCCCTTCCCCACCCCCATTTTCCAATGTTGGGAGACTGTAATGTAGAAATGATGACGAAAATATTCCAAATCAACATTGCAATAGGGGAGCGGGGAAGGATGTTGGCCAATTAACGCTCAGGTGTGGCAACCTTTTTCGCCAAGGTTGTAGTTATGTCAAATCAAAATTACTACATAAACCTTTGAGTTCTACCGATTCTGTGCTTCACATTTTGGAAAAAGTGATAGCACAAAACTTTTTTGCCCCAGCAATTTCTACAAAAAACAATTCAGCATATCAGTATGAATTATAGTTTGATCAGCTGGTAATTGACGGGCCTCATATCATCATGGATTAATATCAAAATATTTTATTTCGAGAACTGTCTGGTTAACATCTCCCCAGAAGCATCACAAATGATTAATTCAAGTCCTATACTCTGTCTACTTTATTTCACATGCACAATATAGACCAGACAGGTCAACTATATGACTCTTAACATGATACCACTTCTTTTTGGTGTAGTCGCAAAAGCGTAACAATTCCCGCAGATTACGAGCTGATCAAACCATATGCAGCAATCCGTATTCTCTCGGTCAATGCCGACAAAGAGTTAGATAATAACCGTCTATGAGTGTAATGGCTGAAATATAATCATTATAAGTTGAAAGATGGATTGTTCCATGAACAGAAAACAGTCAAATTCCCCGTGCACTGTATGCTGTGAATTCTCGCATTCATGATATTCCAACGTGCCGTGTGTCTAACAATCACGCCAGCGTTGCGTGCCTTCGTGTAAATATACGAGGTACGTGCTTGGCAGTTTTGCCTGTTGCATTTCATGGAACAATCGGCCCATCGGGTGATGCCGAGACTTTGACTGCTTGGACACAGTCTGCTTATCTCTTTCGTCCATGGTTCCATGCATCTTCACTGAGTGTTTATATTTTTACCATTACACACATTTACAAGACAGTTTATACTTGTTTATATCACACATACACATAATTCTATTACTTTCCAGAATATTTGATATTTAAATTGTCTATGCAGAACCTAGTTTAACTGCACACCAAAATTAAAAATTTCCAAATAAGTTGCCCATAAATCAGCAAGTCTTAGAGGTAACAATCATGCCAGCTTTTGGCGACCAGGGTGCACAAAACTGTAAATGAATGGACGGTCCAAGATTTCGACACTTTTTGAAAGGGTGTCCATTAAAATTTCCTGGACGTTCTGCACCCACAATTACTTTACTGTTAATGCTAAAATTTGGCTTAAAAATATTCTACTGGCATGTGGCAAAATGTACTACAGTCTGGAACAGGAGGCCTCCCCTGGTCCCCCCCCCCCCACCCCCTTTGGCTACGCCACGACCTGCATGACACACATATTGCGTATATGTTTTAGGCGCAAAGGGTCATAACATATTGTGAGGTATAAGCAGAGAATTTACATATGAGTGATACAACATTTTACATCCGTCACCATTATCAGAAGCTGGAGATCAGTGTACATAGAGAGGCACTTCAAGCAAAATTGTAGTTATGAGTTTAGCAGATGGCCGAATCCATCTTTTTGATAAAGTCATGTTATGCATGAATTATTTTGAATTAGAGAACAGTGGATCAGCACTTTAGCTCCAGATCAGAGCACAGCATATCAATTGATCAAAAAGACGAATCCAGATTTGGCCTTCTGCTGAATTCATAAAGATATAGAAGCACCTCAAATAAAATGGCCAACACTGGTATGTATAGCAGACAGCTGTACATATACCAAGTTCAAAATGTACCAGGAAGCTGCAAGAGACATGGACCTTGAAGGTTTTCTGTTAACTTATATCATCACTTTCTAGTAGAGCCGAGATAGGAGTCATTCTCGATTGCCTCGATCCGGAATGGTGACCACAGATTAAGCGGGTACCTGCACCTCAACTGAGGGAATGACCATTAAATATATACGATAAGAGATAGGATTTATCCATGCAGCAATTCAGAGGTCATTTGCAGCAGTTTCCTCTTGATTTCTTGAGAAGGTTAGCATTGAGCATAAGGTGCAATCAACGGCTTGTGCGTGGTGAAGTTAAAATAACACTAATCACTGTCGCTGTCACCTGTTACGAGAAAATAATAATTACGGAGAACAATTACTTTCCATTAAATTTACAAGAAGTTCAACCATCTCTTACAATGTTGAAGGCTTTTGCTCATGACCCTTTTTCAAATGGGCTGCAACCTACAATTTGGGGACCGCGGACTTATAACAGGGACTATGTATGAAGGGACTGCAAACAGCTTCCACTTCCTCACTTTGAACAAGCAGGCATAATGTTGACCAACAGACCCTCGTACGAATCCCAGCAGTTACAACACCATGTATGGCTTGCCTTGCATGATGCTAAAGGAGCCTACATGTTTGCCTATAATGATGAAAGACTCTAGAAATTATAAAAAAACATTATTTTAAGAATTATTTCAGTATCAAAATCAGTAGGCACAGAAAGCGTATGGTGTATACATTCAAGGAAAATGTTGTTTGTTCTAGCATTCTACATTTCCACAAATATCATTGTCTCTAAAATTCTATGTATGATTCTCAACGCTACACACTACATAAATTATATTTAAAAAATCATTAAAATTTCACAAAATTTGACATAACTTTAGAAAATATTGGAATATTTTGATGTTTTTCTTTTGTATTTTGAAGGGCAACAAGAGTAAATAATAAGAAATTTAACACTGCGCCCTTGTAATCAAAGGTCGTAAAAGATAATCCGATAACAATAACCATCAATAAGCCGGTTCCAGTCCCTTCATACACAGTCCCTGCTTATACATACCTGCAGTACAAAGTTGAGCAATAAAATTCTTAACTGCACAGAAATTCTGGCTTTGATTAAGTCTACAGTATTTTCTATAAGTAGCTCACTATTAGATATCAGAACATGCAAAGGAAAGCTTGATACAACAGTTGAAATAATCAGCAATAATTGAAATCTTAGATAATCCATAAAAAAAGGAGAGGATACAGTTGGTCCCCCTCCAAAGAAAAGATAAGATGCAATTGCTTAGTACATAGAGAACCTGCCGGTATATGGTAAAAATGGGTGATTCTGACTCCATTATTTGATAATATTTCAAACTATGAGGGTAAACTTCCCAATGGGCTCCTTCAGAATGGCCCTAGTCTACCATTTTGCTTGAGCGAAGCATTTTTGTATTTATTATGTTAAGGTAACCTTTTCAGTAATTCCCAAATGCCTTTGCAAAAGAAACAGTCCAAACGAGACTGTGTTATGCATAAATGGTCAAAGCGCACATTCATCTGGTTGTGTACACTGAAGATATGTGCATCGACATTCACATACTAGTAGTCTCTGTTTCTTTTGTGCAAATGCGTATGTATCAAATGGTCTACTGGATAGCTAGAATAGAGAATGCTGCATGCAGGCAATAAATGCTTGTAGACAAGTTGAAATACAAGATGTGACACAGGAAAAGATATTCACAGCATCCTAACACAAACTGCTGTTAGCACTATCTGTTTACTGAGCCGTTTGCACCAATATCGACAAGAGTATGTTCAAATTCTGAACAAAATGAGAAGCTCCCTTTCTTCGATTGGTCTCTCAGGTTTTTACAGGTCCTTTTTGTAACCCAAATAATATTCTTATTCATTAGGCTGAGTAAAAATATAAGCATGTTTCTTGTCCAGGTTTTCAAAAAACGGAGGAAAATAGGTGTAAATTACCCCAATAATGTGTGAAAAAAGGAACAGGCCATTTATATTTATTGTTCTGGTAGGTACTGGGTAGGCCCCTCTAATGACCACAGAGCCTTCAAGAAGTATTTCTTGTATATAAGCAAGGCTATAGAAAGTATTTCAACTTTCCAGACATCCTTTTTAAAAGTTTAAATGAATTAAAAAAACATACACACAAAAATTTGTGGTCTCAATAAAGGAAGTGGGAGGGATAAAAAACCTTTTTTTATTTTGTTACTCAGCATAATGATGAGAAGATCAGTTGAAGAAAGGAAGGTTCTCTGAATATATCCACAGATATCCTGTATAAGTGGGTGCATTCACATGCTCCATATTTACCCAGAATCCATTGGCATGTACAACACAGAATTGCATTGTGGGATACTCTGAATACCCTCTTTGATCAATACATTTTAGTATGAGTTAGCAACCTACGTTAGCTAACCTGCTAAACCCACTTACATGATTATATAATAACAATGAAGCTGTCAGCTAAATGACGTGTTATATGCTAGTCTCCGAGCACTCACTCTCGGCCCTCGGTCTACCAGGACTTAGCACCAATGATGACCTAGCCATACCACTAATTTGCTCCAAACCCTCCACAGATGATAAAGCCTCGGCTGGTGTGCCCTCTATTGAAACATCACCAGCGGATGCGGACTCACTTGCACCTTCAGAACTGCTATCCCGTGTTTGCGGTGAATCGTTTGGTTGTTTTCTATTTAGTCTGTCAATTGTGTGTGTCACTATATGTTCATTCTGTGATTTCCATTCTTGTAAGTTTTTGTGGTCGATGGATGCCTTGAAGAAAGCTTCTATTCTTTGGAGTTCATCTTTACGATCCTGAAATAAAATAGACACAGTCAACATGATTACATCACAGATACAAAGGCATTTCTTCTTTCCGTTTTATGGAGAACAGAAAAAAATCACGGAATGGAGTAGAAAACACAGAAAATGGAATTTTGTAAAATTAAGCTTATTTCCACCTAAAATATCGAGGGTTGAGAGCCAGAAAGCCTCAACTCACAATCACCTGCTCCCACAAAATGAGCATAAAGTCACCAGGGCACTATAGAAGATACAGTCCATTAATCATGACAAAATTCAATGGAAAACAAAAGACATTGTGGAGGAAATATTGATTTTTGAAGACCAAGGAGCCAACTTTATGCTCATTTTGTAAGAGCTGGTCATAGTGAGTTACGGCTTTCTGGTTCTGAACCCTCGATATTAGATATTTTGAATGTACATTCAGCAAAACTATCAACACATCGATCTTCATATGAATGGTAATAGCTCCCAGATGCAACAACCTATTTTGGCTTCAAATATCAGATCATTAAAGGGGCATTTCGGGATCCACAGCCTCATCCCCCCATTTTTCTCAAAAGATTTTTATACTACTGGAAACTTCTGGCTACATAATGTTTATGCGCAAAAAAATTCTCGCAGATTAATTCGTTTAGCAAAAATATCGTCACATTTGAATTACGTTCTGGTATACCAGAATGAAATTACAACACATTGTCTATAGTCGCATAATCATGCATAACTCACAAGCGCAAAATCACCTGAAATTTTGGGAGTAAGCTTTTTTGTGGATATCTACTGAAAAATGTCATAAAAAGAAGATACTAGGATCACAAAATACTCCTAAAGTTCACATATGCCCTGTTACATTAGTAGTACAAAAATTACAATTATTAGTGATTTTATATTTTAACATTTTTTTTAATGTCACATATCCCGGTTCCAATTATTTTGATAATAATGTGATTTTTATTATCACTGTTGTATTACATAATTGTCATTCAGCATGTTATGATTGTATGATTGTAATAATACCTAAAAATTAACATATAAAGTTAATTTTACAGCATATCTCTTCACAATCAGATAACAATGATAATAAAAATCACACAAGGCTGCCTTTTGAGCTACAACAGTATGTGATGTGGACGACATCTATTTAGTTGTTCTACTTGTTACTTAGAGAATAAACGATAGGAATTTTTATTTTGCCTATCCTCTACCGTGTGATAGGCGACAGGCAGGTCCAATATTTTGAGTAGTGGATGCCGCGCAGCCGGTATCCACTACGATAAAAAATATTGGACCTGCCTGTCGCTCTATCATAGGTAGAGGATAGGCAAAATAAAAATTCCTATCGCTTATTCTCATTCTTAGTCAGTTAAATATTATTTTAATAACTGTAAACATTTTTTTTAAGCATAAAAACTCCCCTCATTATAAAATGAACGAAACTTGTTTACAACTTTCACGTATTCTGTTACGCGTACTGCTAGCGGGTCGCGTATTCCGCACTAGTCTACGCATACAGCGCGATACATACGCGCACCTCTACAAGCGTGTAAAGCATGATCAAGACGCATGATGACGTGGGGCCGGCTACGGCCCGATAAACGGCACCCGAACTCTTGCGATTGTCCAATCAAAAATGTGTCTTCGAACTAGACCACTCCCACTGACTAAGAATTTTTTCATTTCATTTCATTTTATTTTATTCGCCAGAAAAACATTATAAAATACATATATTGCACATTTATAAGTACTACATCAAAAACAATTAGATATTTAAAACGATTAAATATGAGCCCTTTGAATAAGTTCATCAGGACTGTTAGACGACATACCAATGGTAAACCGCTTCACAAGTACAACAATTCACTCCCTCTCCAGACGTCCCACCCCGATCGGAGGACCCCTCAGCAACACGACAGACCAGCAACACCCCCATCTCCTGAGCGCACAGCTCCCCACAGCAGCCAGCCACACACATGACTTAGTGGTCATGTCCCTCATAAACAAGTCCGCCATGACAGATCACGCGTCACATCAAAACCAAAGCATCGAATGGATGCTAACGCCAATAACGGTGATGAAGGGACACACTCACCAAATCCTGCATATGACCAACCACCGCAAAGTCCGCACACTCCGGAACGAGAGTAGGACTGCCGCCAGCCCAGCATCACCAATGGCGTCCCCCGACCGGAAGATGAGATGTCCAAAACGCGAGCAAACTACCGAACCCCCAAAACAAAATTCACCAATAGTACTACATGTATATAAGCACTACATATGTGTACATCCACATCAAAAACGATGCACCCGTCGGCCGCCACACACGCTCCATTCCACATAAACAGCCAGGGACGAATACCAGACCCGTCCCAAGCCTAAGCCGCCCCAAGCCATACCGAAGTCACCTTCAGGAATACAGAAACGTATTCCCAAACCATGCGACCCGTGGACGACCAAGCGACCCCCACCGAGACAAGCCCGGCACCCACCCCCAGCTATCATGCGAACGAGACACATGCAGCAACCGACAAGCGCACCGCCCGATATGGATGTACACATATGGGAATTGAGCAACATGGCCTGCTGGGCAGATAGCACCAACCCCGGGAGGGTGGGTCGAGCAACAAATTAACAAAACAGGACGGAAAACAAGAGAACCCTGGCAGGGAAAGCCAAACAGTGACAAAAAGTCAACTTTCAAAGTGGCTAACCGTATGGCTCTCTACAAACACAAAACAACAAAAAGGGCTGAGAGACCCCCCCCCCAGGATGAAGAGCAAAACTCCCACCAGGCCAAGCAGCTCATATGAACATCTAAAAATGTCAATGAAATATTATGTAAAGTTATAAAAATAACAAAAATACAAAAGTACAGAAAGGAAAATTACAGTTATTGCACCCAAAAGGTAAAAAAGAAATCAGGATTAGTTCTGGACCTGCCAGCTGATTTCATTTAAATGGTTTTTGTACCTTGTAAAAACTAGGAAGACTCATCAAGAGTTGGTCCTGACATAAGAGGGTAAATTGTCAAAATAAACAGGAAATCTATTAAAAACTGTGAATTTAAAACTGTCAGTTCTGGCATATGAATGATGAAACTTGAGAGTGTCTGCATGACGCAAATTAATCTTGATATATTAATATATATGCAGCTTACACAAATACATTTGTGACAGTCCACCACAAATGAGCCCAGAAGTCGGTCCTTTGTGAAGTTGAGATTTTCACAGATTTGGAAAGATCATACCTGAAGCTTCAAATGACACTTCAACCAACTTTGCATGATATCCTGAAATGAAGTTACGGTTCTTTAAAATATGCCTGCTTTACAACAGATCACAACACTGAGAAAAGTGCACTTAAAGTTATCAAAATTCTATTATTTCTGTTGAAACCAGCTCCATAAAATGTCAATTTTTAATTATCGTTAGGTTTTGTATAGCTGTGTAAATTTTCAGCTGTGTAAGAGAAGTATGAAATATTTCAAATCTGTGAAAATCCAATTTTTTTCAAAATGTTTGGATATTTTGCACTTGAGCTCCAAAATCACATTTGCCTACTTCTGGCCTTATATGTGGTGGATGGTCACATTTTATTATACACAAATGAGTATGAGAAATAACACAGTAATAGCATTTAAACAAATGTTATAGGCTATTCCAGTTGAAATCCGTAAAAACCTCATGGAAGACATGACCTTAATCTTCCACATAGGGAATCTGAATTTCAAATGAGTTTTATCTATTAAATGAATGCCTCCACCCCCATGTGGGAGATTAAGGTCATATAGGGTGTATGGATATCAGCTGGAATAATAACCCAATATTAGTGCACTCTTGACAGCCCTATACGTTGTATAACATTTTTGAAAAGCTCCTAATTTTACGTTTGTGGAAATGCTCATCGAAAACATCACCTCAGGTAATATCAGGATTATATACTGCGCCAATAAAGTATCCTTACACTTGGTAAAATAATCACAATTTCAAACCTGAACCATATTGGGGTAAATTTGTTTTTTTAATAGATGCACTATCTAATCCGGCACATTATGACACCATATTGAATCCAATGTGACTTCAAGAAGCAAAGTTACAAGCATTTGATTAGACGAAGGTCCAGTTTTAAAAGTGACAAACTGGCCTATTCAAAACTTCACAGACTAGACATCTGGTTTGAGAGTGGTGAATGGCTAATTTATGCGTTTGGCTTTAATTTAAAACAAAAGGAACAAAAGAAAACTGAAACAAAAAGAACTGACAATGAAAGTTATGAAAAGTACAGATAAGTAAAAACTGAAATAAAAACTGCTTTAAATAACGCTTCATTGAAGAAACTGTGTTGTCTCTTTGTGGAATCTTTTTGCGCCTTGAATAGGCCAGTTTGTCACTTTTAAAACGGGACCATCGTCTATTCAATTGCTTGTAACATTACTTCTTAAGGTCACACTGGATTCAATGTGGTGTCATAATGTGCAGGATTAGATAGTGCATCTATTAAAAAACAAATTTACCCCAATATTGTTCGGTTTTGAAATTGTGATTATTTTTTTAAATGTAAGGATACTTTATTGGCGCAGTATAGTTAGTTAGATTAGCTCTTATCCTAACTGTAAACCTAACTTTGATATCACCTGTGGTGATGTTTCGGAGGAGCATTTCCACATCTGCATATCAATATTGAAATAATTAAAACGTCTACATTCTATACAAGCACATTCACAGAGTTAAGGGCCACATATATGTGACATGATCAAGGGGAATGAGTCACATGTCAAACATGGTCAAAAATGAGATTTACATATGTTTCTAAAGAGGACAATCAGAGCTTTCAGAAACTGAAAACCCCATGTTGATATGACTTTTGTTTGCGAAATTACGTCAATTGCTGAAAACAATATAAAACAAAAGAGTTTTAACACTTTCTTTGCCTATATCTCAAAATCAATATTAGCGACATCCGACACATTTCCCTTGATCGTGTCACATATACTCCAAATATTTGACATAGAATATTCGTTCAACAAGTATCGTTATGAAATCTCATTTCAATTAATTTTTAACTTCTAACAAAATTCTTGTTGATTCAAAACCAATTATACTTAATGTTGAATGTCTGGTGGAAATATATTATCGATTTTACGTCATCAAACATTCGTTAGAAGTTTTTGGATAATCATGTAATTAACTTTCTTTCCTACTTCCAGCTTGAGCTATATTTCATCTAGCAAAACAAAGTTTGTTTGTTTTCAAATTAAACAAATATAAATAGCACTGAGGTTTTCTGACATCAGTAGAAGTTCACACAAGCCAGTCCCATGTTATTTTGGTTATTCTTCACATTTTATGAGGCAAACAATTATGATGATTTTGTTATTGCATCCATATAAATTTAAATTACTTTCAATTATAAAGCATTAATAAAAAAACACACTACAAAACTTTTTACAGAGTCAAGGTTAAGCAATATTTTGACATCTTGCTGGCTATTTCCCGTTTGCAGCGGCTACCTTTCCACAGGCATGAGAATACAAATTCATGAAAAAGTCTGGAAATTGTTTTTAAAAAAAGCTGGAAAAAATATTGGGACATAATCACCTGAAAATGGGCTGAAAATTGCAGGAATTTTGATATCACAAAAGTCTGGTTCCAGTGTTTTGACAGGAAATTCTCATGCCTGTTTCCAGCAATGTCTTCCGCAGCAGCTACAATTTGCTTCAGCATCTCCAGTGCAGAAAACATTGAGGAGCACAAAGCCATGAGCAAAGCTGATCACCTTAGAGGAAATCACAGCCTAATGCTGGTTTCATACTTTCTGCCGCTTGCCGCTGAGCGGCGTGACACTTCATCATGCCATTTGCACTTTTTTTTGGCAATATGCTCAGCGGCAGTGCCATGACTATGAAAGCCGCCAAAATTCATATCAACTCATACGTCAGAGCGGCACCGCTCCCGAGTTGACTTGAATTGAACTCCTAGTGATACTGCCCCTTGGGCAAAGTGGTCGAGTGATCGATATATCCGCTTGCCGCTGGTCACCACTAGCGTTTTTGGTGTGACTGCACAGTGAAGCAAAATTGACGACAGAGCGGCAAAGCGGGACAAAGCGGCAAAAAAGTATGAAACCAGCATAAGTTGCTACAAGCAGATAACTGAATCCGGAATGAAATGAATTCTTTTGAATTAGAGAACAAGGGACTAGCGCTCTAGCTTTTTTCTTACTTATCATGCTGAGCATCATTAAAAATTGATATGCTGCCCTCTATAAGCTACAGCGCTGATCCCATAATTCATGCGTAACATGAAATTACCAAAAAGACAAATCCGGATTTGGCTGTCTGCCAAACTCATAACGATATCATACCAAACTTTATTCAATATTACAACATTAAAATATACAAAAGCACACAAACATGGATATGAGATGATGAAGTGACTAAAAAGGCCAGATATGTGATCATCCCCTAATGTTACAACACATAAAATTAAGCAACAAGTTGCACAAAACAAAACAAGACATGCCCCAAGAAACACTATACTTTGATCAGCTCATTATCGGTGGGCCGTGTAATATTAATATCAAATCAAAATATTTCATTTCGAGAATTGTCTGGAGACATCTTGCAACAAGCATCATAAATTATTAATTTAAAAACTATACTTTTGCCTAAATTATTTAACCCCCCAAATTGTACACCAGACATGTCAACTATATCACTCTTAATGTGGGTCTACTTTTCGGCGTAGTTGTAAAAGACTAACAAGTGCATAGATTGGTCTACTTTCTTGAGTAGTGAGTAGCACTAGTTGTAAACATTATTAATACATATCAAAGAAGCACACATTTTTTAATTATTTCATATCAAATTTGCCATACACTACAACAGGCTGTTGATTATTAACTGATTATAGTTGCTCGCAGGCCACAGAGGGTCAAAATAATTTCAATGATTTGTGTTTGAAGGCCTTGTTTTGTTATGTTCACTGTACATTTCAGTGCTGTGCTAGGGCCAACCAAATTAGTTGGCAGGCTGGATCTGGCCTTCGGACTGCCTAATATTAAGAACATTAAAATATTTATATACATGTAGTATGGCATATAGTATGACTATGAAGAATGTTTATGCTATAAATATCTCCACAGCTCCAGATGTAACAACACGAAAGCAGGTAGATGTTACCGATGTAAACACACATGAATACAAGCGTTATATCGCCAAGTAGATGTTACCGAGGTAAGCACACATGAATACAAGAGTTATATTATATAAGCATAAAAAGTTACCTTTTCAGAGTCTGAGTAGAGCAGAGAAGTAGCTTGCGACGCCATCACCGCATCTTCATTCAGCGTAGGGATTACACTCCTCCGGTCACCTGACCACCCGGAGGGTGGTCAAGTGACAGTAGATCGACACAGATGGCGAATGAATCACTACGCTAAATGAAGACGCTGTGATGGCACGCCAAGCTACATCTCTGCTCTACTCAGACTCTGAAAAGGTAACTTTTTAAGCTTATGTCAATATGACAGAGTCCAATATCAGTCTACATGCTGCTAAGAGTTACATTTCCAGGTAGATCTTACAGATGTAAGCACACATGAATACAAGCGTTATATTGCCGGATAGATCTTACATACAGTGTAAGCACACATGAGTACAAGCGTTATATATCCAGGCTATGTTATGTTATGGACTGCATGGCAACCCGGCATGGCAGAGGATGTAATTCATAACCACCTACCGTTAACGTCCTCTCTAAAGCTCTCTTCTCGAGAACCTTTTCAACCCTTTCATTCTGTTCCTTTCTGGCAACCGTAAGTTGCTGCTGATAGAAACCCTTATGCTTCATGCTTGTCGATCTTTCCAAACCTGTCAAACCGACCTTTGCCTTCTTAAAACTTCTAATTTGCTCTCTGAACACATCTTTTCTTCTAAATTCAGGAGTTCCTGGCAACGATGATGTTTCTGGTACTGATGATGTCGACGCTTCACTATCGCAAGACTTGTCTATTTATTTAGAACAAAAACATCAATTATTAATCTGAAATACATATAAAACATACCAAATTTGCATGTTACATACCATTAGCGACTGCTGCAGCGCCCTCTTTGCAAGTGTTTTATCGTTTCTTGCAGTGCGTGTTTTCTGTAGTTGTTGGCGATACCAATCTGCTCTTTTCTGGCTCTCCCTGCGACTGATACGGGCTGCTTTGGTTCGATCTAGACCTATTACTGGGACGTTACTGCTTTTTAGGCTACTGTAGTGTTTTAACATATCTCCCTCCGGGCTACCTTCTAAATAAAGAAATAGATGGAAAGACTCATGGGATGTTAGCAATGCAAGCATAGTCTTTGTGAATTTGAGGATGGATTTTTGTCTTTTCCTGCTTCCCTTCATTTGATAATTTTCATCTATTATATCATCATAAGTTTGGCAGACGGCTGAATCCGTAGCCGTCTTTTGGTAAATTCATGTTACAAATGAATTATTTTGAATTAGCGAGCACTTTAGCTACAGAGGGCAGCTTATCAATTTTTTAATGGAGATCAAATTGAAATGTTGCCCTCTGGGACTATAATTGAAGACCAAATTAAAAAGACTAGTTTGCGTATGACGTCTCTGCGCAGGTCAGCAACCAATCACGCCATGCCTTTGCTCTGACCTCAGACACAAACTAGTCTTTTTAATTCTGTCATAAAATGCTAATTCCTTTTTTGCTAATTCAAAATAATTCATGCGCAACATGAATTTAACAAAGGCGATTATGGATTTGGCTGTCTGCCAAACTCATAACAATATGACCCCTTCTAATTAATTACTGTAATAGAACTTTTCACAAAGAGGCTAAAAAGATTTTTGAAGCGCATGAAAGTAAACAAATGATGAAGCAGCTAATCAAAACAACTGACCAAATCAAATCAAATAACCACATTTTGAAGCTGTTTTCAGTGTTTTTACATAGCCCATTTCCATGTCTGCAAATGAATTTGGACACTTATCACTCCAACACTTGATGCTTAAAGAGTCTGGAAGTGATACGAAAATAGCAATAAAAGCACAAATTTATTATTTTGTTGGGGTGAATGTTAAATGAAAAAACCATACAGTGTAGTAATTGGGTAAAATTATAAATCATGAAAATTGTTAGATATAATGCCTGATATTCACAAAGGTGGACTTCCCAGACTGTAAGGACGGGCGCTAAGTCCAACAATGTTAGGCATTTATTTCCATAAATATATAAACTCCATTCTCAAAAACATCAAATATGAGCGATAGTGGTATCTAACATCAGATCATTATGCAAAGTGCCACTTGCTTTTAAAATAATTGTGAATATGCTCCACTATCCAGAAAAATGGGACCCTTGTGTGTAGTTAAAGGTCCTGCTTAAGGATCCATTCAGGGTTCAAAGCCTACAGCCCCAATTAGGGTCTAGCCTCTTGAAGTGGCCAGGGGAGGATCCTCTAATATAACATTTTGCAAAATAGTTTTTTCAGGTAGATCTGTAAATTATACATTTACTTTTTTTATAATTATATGGTGCTCGCAAATAATACCCATTTTGGTCAAGGAATAAGTAAGTCCTTCTTTGTGAATACAAGCCATGTTATCAACTGATGGAAGAAATTAGGATTTAAACAAATTACATGTCCATAACTTAAAAAGATTAAAAAGTGTTACTGTTTGTTGCTGTTAATTTGGACTGACAATGGGGTGGGGAGAGGTTTTAGATGAGAATTCCTGGGTTCTTCAGCTATTCAATCAAAATTCTGTATTACTCGTTGTTAGGCAAATTTCTAACTGAAAGTGTCCCCTAAATTCACCTTTACTGTATTATCTCTGGTATCTTGATCACTGTGGCTGACCAAGTATGTATACATGTACTAGCTTGCAAATATGGCTGGTGTAAAATTTGAATATAAAAATGGATCCAAAATTTTTCTGAAAGCTCTCTATATCCACTACACAACACATCTCTGTGTAATATAATAATGTATATAGTTGCAGCCCCAAATGGGCTATTCCAGTTGAAATATATGCATCCCTATGGAAAACATAACCTTAATCTCCCACACAGGGGTGTAGATTTCAAATGAAACCCATGCAGGTTACAACCCCATTTGAAATTCACACTCCCTGTATGAAATACCAAGGCCATGTCTTCTATAGGGGGTGTATGGATTTCAACTGGAATAGCACAATGCTGAATGTAATCAGCAGCATCTCCATACCATGATTATACAAAATCAATTCATAATAATAACGATGACAAACCACTCTTAAAGCGAGCGAAGTGTCCCACATCATTTTTAACACATCAGGGGTGCATTTTACAAATATTTAACACATCATAAGTTTTGAAATTTCTTGGTACTTACATCGGTAAACATGAGTCAAATTTAATTTTTTTCCATAGAGAAGTCCTTTTCGTAAGGTTGAAAAGGACCCTGAAAAGGACTTCTCTAGCTTGGGGAAAGATTAAATCTTACTCACATCATAAGTTCTTGAACTGACCGTAAGTCCAAACTCATTGCAACACTAACATATAAAATCCTGGAAGAGTTACTATGAGGTATTCCAGTTGAAATCCATACACCCCTATAAAAGACATGACTATTTCCAACACAGGGGTCTAGATTTCAAATGGAGTTATCCATTCATGTAATCCCATTTGAAATTTACACTCCCTGTGTGGGAGATTAAGGGCATGTCTTCTACAGGGGTGTATGGATTTCAACTGGATTATCTAAATGGGTTTTGGACTTGGGATGGCTTTAAGACTTAATCAAATGTGTCCTAAAAATCAGTAAATTGCACCTCTGATTTCTGACAGTTTCACCTATCACTAGTGCATTATAAGTAAAGGGTGACAGTTTTACTACCGTGTTATCATTACGGACCAATCTAATCTGGGCAGAATTTCACATCAACTCACAATGCATCATGGGTACTTGAAGACGACTCCATCAGAAGACTATAGCAGATTCAATCCAAGCTGCCGGACAATCAACTGTCGGTACCTCATCTCTTGCGTGATATGCATGATTGCCAGGTAGCCTGAATTTCCATGATAAGTGGAATCTGCTGTAATTCTAACATGATGGTTCTAACTTCTAAGCATTCACAATGCATGTAAAGTCTTTGTGAAACTGAGCCCAATTTTCAGTTATCATCACAACACTACATACAACACTACAAACATAAGGGAAGGGTGTCACATCACAATACATGTAAATTCAATTCACCATCAACCTACTATATCATAAACAATCTATATCACATGTCCATCATTAATTGGTTTAATATGTGCTCAAATCCACCATTTCCCTATTAAAATGAGGATCTTACTGCAACCGCATGTGCAGAAGTGCATTATTTCCTACTTTTCTTGCATGCATAATGCAACAAGCCAGAATGCTTGTACAAAGTGTATGTGATAATTAGAGGATTTGCAAAGTTCTATTTGCAAAGAACTATGGCACTGGCTAACCAATCGTGTAAAATCACGCGTGCGTCACATGATGCTATGCAGAGTGATTGGCGAATGAGGTGCTGATATGATGATGATGTGATTCAATTAGCCAATCGGAACCCGACTTTATGTTTACGCCATAAACTGCACCAAATCGGGCAGTGCAAAAGATCTTTGCAAAATGCTGTAACAGATCTGTGTGGGCTAGAGTAGCAGGCACTGTAGTTACCGATTAAGCTATTTGACTAATTTCTGAAGGCACTGGCCCGCCCCATGTTACAATCAACATCCATCTAGGGAAACTAGTCCATGAAGTGCATGAAGTTTTTGTCTTGAGAATCTTTGTGAATAGAAGGACTTTATTGCAGATATGCCAGTGCTTGTAAGGCTACAATCAAGGAAAAATATATTTGGAACACTAAATATTTTTTTCAAATGAGCACCATATCACACACCTGCATCAGAGTTACCCAAGTCAACCAAGTATTAAAGCAGACACTCCCTCCCTCTTTATATCCCACTGTCCCATCCCTCTTCAATCAATGTTTAGGGGTTTTGACATAGCTTTGCTCAACATTGTATTGGAAGGAGATGGGGAAGAGGGAAACAAATAAAGTTAAATTTTGAAAGTATGCAAACATTATCTTGATTGCATATAGACGAATCCAAGTAGCCAAGTCATGGTCAGGATTTGGTCGGACATCTTTGGGTAGCCACTAGCACCAACCTGATGTTTTGAGCGCCCAATTGTGCAAATAAAATCCGCCTAACACCTAGAGAAGATGCAAGGACGAGAAGGGTTAATAATAATAGAATAATAGCTATTAATATATGGAGATAATTCCGCAGGTAATCCCGTCGCATCTATTCATACATATAGTCCTTTTGTTCGCAAGTACGCCAATGCATAGATACCGCGTATAGTTAATCCGATTATTAATATGTCACTTCAACAACGAATAGACCATGCTGTGTGTTTTGTCGATGGGAACTGTATTGTGTTATTCTTTTGTCTACCTGTGTTTTCGCGAAAGGTGTAACGGGTGATGGAATGCAGTTTAAAATTTCCGCCAAGGCGAATAATTTCACATTTTGAGTGCATTGTAGCCGACGGCTACCCAACTAAAGGCTGCTAGTCAGGTGTAGGAATGCGTGAATTTAGATTCGTCTATAGACACATCCAATTTCACGCATATCTACAATGGCAGACATTGCTAGGTTCCATCCCACCTGAAATGTGAAATTATGTAGGCTTGGTGGGATTTAAAATTGCATTCTATCACCCGTGATCGACAAAAAAATGAGAGTTTACAAAGCAATACAATATAAGATCAATTTTTAAGGGGCTTTTATCCACCCAACTGAGCAGTCACAACACCATTTTGGTGCGGATGGGACCCAGTAATGGCAAAATGAATTTTGACGGTCACTTGGCTCCTTGAATTACACGCCTAGCTTTGTTTCCTTAATGGTTCATTGATTTCACAGCTTGTTACTTAGCTTGTATTCGCCGTAGAAGTGATGATATATATATGATGCGATATTGTTTTAACCTATTGCTATGGTAGTTAATCCTGTTACATCATCACTTCTACAGCGTATTGTGCAGAGTGATCATCTATTTGTGCAACATAATCATGCGTGTGTGCTTTGCAATTATCAAAGAGTAACATCTGTGCATGTGATATTAACTGCATTACCATAACTTCTAATTTCATGCAGTGCAATTACAGGAATAGAAGATTTGTGTTTTAAGGGCATTCAAAATATAAACTTGTTTGACAGGTAGAACTATCATGGATGTAATAGATGACAAGGAACCAAAACAACAGAGCCACATTTACCTTTTTCAGGACCTTGCGCCAGCTTAAAATTGAGGGCCAATGGCTATATGGCTCCACATGTTACACCCACCCTACCCCACTCCTGTAACCTAGTTCTCATGCCAAAACAGAGCTCCACTTATATTTTTGCACTTGCCTTTTTTTAATTTTCGGCCTGGGAGGTATCTTGCCATATTATAAATCCAGCCCTGTACAATGTACAACAATCTAAACCACTTCCAGATACCCATTTATAGGAAAACAATCAACCTCTGGTAAAGTAATATCCAGATTTCCTTTTACAAATTAAGCGTACTGCTAGCCGTCCAGCGCATATTATTTTGCACAAGGTCCAATGCACACGCTTGACGTCGCGCATGTATACGCGATGGTTAAGCTGTCAAAGGAACCTTGGAAAAGATTATAGCCTCTCTGTCCCTCTTGTTGCTGTCAGAATGCATTGTGTAGAATACTCTCCATCCAGGTAGATGTTGATTGTTTTCATATTCACATGTAAATGGTTATCTGGAAGTGTTTCTGATTGTTGTACAGGGCCGGATCCATCATGAAAAGTCAGGAAAGTGAATTGTGATTTCGGCATCAGTGTGTTGTGGATCCTTCTTGAATATCTTTCACTTCCATGGACTATTCTTCTTGGCACGCTTCAGCCATTGATAGTCACATGAGTATAACAAACGAAAACCGATGTCAAAAAGGATATCACATGTTGTTATAATTACATGATTACTGATATCAATAGTCCATCAATTCAGATCTATGTGCATGTGCACTGTGTGCTGCTGTACATGGCTGAGGTTAATGAGTGCAGCAGTATCTAGATTGACACTCATGATCACAAAGTTGTGGGTTCACACTTTGTCAAGGCTTCTTTGCCTCTTAATACTCTCCACCCAGGGGTATTATAAAGGGTACCAGAGAATATGTATCACATGACTCATTGACCACTGGGAAGCCCTTGGTGTATAGGTCAATTTGGTAATTAAATAGTTGGATATTTAGGCTAAAACAATGCCATTATGACATTATATGGGAGTATGTTGGTACTTAGTTTTGTAATCAATGGATAGAGGAGAATTATGGGCTATACAGCTGAACAAAATGTAACAGCAAATGTGTTTATTACAGAAAATCTAGGGAAGGAACTGCAACTACACTGGGTTTCAGAAAAGAACAGCAGTCTCTTGCTCAGATTGACACGAGCGCCCTGTTAATGAGCGACATACACAGATGAGCTTCATTTCAAGGGCACTGATCTGTGCCGATAAACGATTTGCTCCACAATCGGCCAATCAGATTATCGGTCTGTTGCTATGATTGTCAGGCGATTGATTCAGCCAATCAGAATCACACTTCCGTGTTTACGCTCTGCACGCTCTCAAAATGTAATCAAGTGCCGTTCTTCTCTGACAAAAACTTTACTAATACCCTTATACCCTTGTATCAGACGTATTGGAAAAAATACCACAGTACAACCCATTAAAAGTGGTATTATACAAAAATGTACATCATTCTAGGGCAAGTGGCTTAAAAGTTACAGTTTCAAGATGGTGTCCAGTGGCCATTTTGGATTTATGCCAAACTTGCAATTTGGCAACCAATCTGAAATTCTTCAAGGACCCCATGGGATTACAAATCTACAAAAAAACATCATAGGAAAGAATATTTCTAGGTTTAGAAAAATCCAACTGGACTATAGTTTGGAAATGCAATCAGGCCCGAGACACTCAGGAGCTAGTTTGAGGACAGTGATTCTTAATAAATTATAAATTAACATCAGCATAGGCCATGTATATAGAGTGTCTCATCTCATTGTATAGGATCTCTGGTGCAATTGGGCAGCAACCTTGCCTATTCATCTTATTATTCACTACTAACTAGCTATCTACAATTCTTCTAATTATGTATGGAATGAGTGTAGGAGTTTGAACTGCAATCAGTGATTAGAACACAATCAATCAGTGGCATTACCTTAACTAGTTTATAACTTTATTATCTGGGTCTAATCTGTGAACGAAATAAACAGGCCTCAATTGTCAGACTAGAAGAACTGATCCTATAACATGTATTTGCTGTAGAAGTTATGTAATAATCGGATTAACTACCATAGCAATAGGTGAAAACAATTTTTGTATATATCGCTCTACACTACAAGCTGGTTACACTCATCACCTGTGCATGTCTGCAATCATAGATTGAATACAATTCCGCTCTTTTCAAAGATCTTACAATACCGCTCTTTTCAAAGATCTTACAGGTGCGAGAGATCAGCATATGAATATTCTATGGAATTACGATCCAGGTCTTTATCCCTGCTCTTTGACATCTATGGTTCCACGTGAACATACTAGTGCAGCATGTTATGTTCAAAAATTGTTAATCCAATTATTACTTCACTTCTACAGTGAATACTGTAAATCTTGAAAGTTGCTACTTATGCAAACTTTTAAACTATCATACAAGGTATCTTATACAGATATTGCTTCATTGATCAAATTATTATCTAGCTAACTTTGGAGAATACTATTGCACAATTTGTATGTTGACAATATAATAAATTCAAGTATTAACAGTCAATGATAGAAACAACATGGACAGATTATCAAAGGAAGGAAAAAGTATATAATTTCAATGTGGTTTTGATCAAAAACGTTTGTTAGAAATATATAATGCACTCATTGTTAGAAGAAACACAAAGCTTATTAATTTAGAGTTTGCACAAAGCTCTTTTAAGATGATGTTATTTTGGTCAATGTTTGAGTAAAGTTTGTAGGTATGTGAAGTTCAAATAAAATGCACTCCGAAGTCTAGTAATTATAAAGTCCAAATAACACACATATTAGTGTAATCAAGTTAGCTGTGATATCAGGCAGAGAGGGTGATCATGCAAGCAAACGTGGAGTATGATTATCAAACGTGGAGTATGATTATCAAATATAAAAACATTAGTACAATGACCTATGATTCATGAGGTGATGTCTACAAGACGAGGGGTTTAACACAGCAAAACAAAACAACATAGCAGACACAACAAGTATACATAATTAGTAGAGGATTATAACAGGTACAAGCCAATTAAATTCTCTACTTCAGACAACAATTATTTGGTCCTTACTTAAGTTGTAGTGGTTCTCCAGTGTGTCACATTTTCTGCTGAAATAATGGGCTAATCCAGTTGAAATCCATACACTCCCCTATGGAAGACATGACCCTAATCTTATACAAAGGGAGTGCAAATTGCAAATCGATTCACCCTTTCAAGTAGCCCCATTTGAAATCTACATCCCCCATGTGTGGGAGATTAAGTTCATGTCTTCCTTAGGGGGTATGTGGATTTTAAATCGAATACCCAAGAGAGGCTAAGAGATTGCCAAGCAGAAATTATTGTAAAATTAGAGCCACTACAACTTATTGTACACTGGTAGTAAATAACATTACACAATCATATTTCTTGCACTGAATCACAAATCAGTAACTCATTAACCCCTAAATCAGATAGGAACTATATTGTATTTAATAACTCTTTACTGATGATTAGTTTATTGAATTTAAGAGTTCAATTCTAAAATAATTCAGTCCCTTCATCAACTTTCAGCTTGAATACATTATATACCAATATTTTCACGTACATAAAATAGACCATTTTGGTAAAGTCCAAAAGCCTTCGTAAAAAAAAAATATGTTGGTGTGCACATTGCTACATCGTATATTCGACCAGCTCACTGTGCGCAGTGATGAGCTGTGCAACAATGATAACATAGTCTTGGTTTCCATGCAAAGGATTTTTGGATACGGCAAATTATGATTTATTTCATTGCACATATCCTGCCATATATAGGCCTACCACTTTTTCCTTCCAAGAATTATTTGGTTTTTTTTAGAAAGAACATGAGCAAAATACTGCTGCTAAGATAAAGTATATGTTTGAGAGTACATTAGCAATATGGCAGTTATTAGAATTAGTGGCTTAACTGATGATAATATGACTAGAAAAGTTGAAAATCAAGAAAGTAAGCGCTTTAGAATATATGTCGTTAGTCAAAATTTGCTACGACTAATAACAGAAATCACACTTTTTCACTAAAAATATCAAAAAGCAGAACATAACAAATTGCAATTATTGAACTGTATACAAAAATGAAATTAAGGTGAAAAAGAAATAATGTTCCTTAATCATGGGTTTAAATTTCAAGGTTGTTTGTTGAAAGCTTGAAACAAGCAAAAGCTATCCCATTTTTCACAGGAACACTACTGTAAAGGTTCTGCTGTTTAAACAAGCCAGTCAAAACTCTTCACTTCTTATCTAATTATGGATTTAGTCTATAATGTATATTAGTGTCTGTCCCCAAGTGAGTTACTGATGAATGATAAAGTCAGAATGCAAGAATAATGATTGAATGTATAACAAATATGACCTGTTGTATCAAAAATCAGTCTAAAAATTGATTGAGCATATCAAAAATAAACCCATTTCTGAATAGGATAATGAAATACTTGCACCATAGTGGTTTTTGACAATTGTTCATAGTGATGTGCTGTATACTCTAAGTGGTATAACTGGATCTATAAGATCTGACACATCTTTTGATGGTTTGTTGCAAGTATGGCCACCAGTAATGGGCTATTCCATTTAAAGTCTACAACCCCTCTGTGGAAGATTTTGGAAATATCTTCCAGTGGGAGTATGAATTTCAAAAGGAATTAGCACATTAACCAAATCTATTGAAACTTGCTTGCCCTCTGTGGAAAATTCATGTTGAATCTTTCTCAGAGGGTGTATGACATTCAATTGGAGCTGCCTGATGTGTTTATCCCATTTGAAATTCATACTCCCCCTGTGGAAGCTATTTCCAAAATGTGGATTTTAAATGGAATAGCCAAATGCATTCCACAAGCACTCTAGTATACCCAACTAAAATTGATTGAATTTGATACAACATGTCACACGTGTTGTCACCCCTTACCTAAAAACTCAGGAGATGATACACTCCGCTGCATTTGCTTTTGCGGTGATTTTGGTTCACCGTCTGTAAACTGATCCGGATGGAAAGTCAAGACGGTTTCGCTTCGCCTACGAATGGCTGTCATCATTCGCTTCAAAATTGTTGGACTACCCATAGGGCTGTTGGTAGGTGTGGATGGTGAGCTACCACTGGTAGTACCCTTTAACCGCCTCATAAAGGGCGACTGGTTGGCTGTAGGGCTAGTTGCACTATTACTATATTTACTGAAATTATGGTGTGGTGGTGACAGGCTGGTCCTACTGGTAGGACTTGTCACCGGGCTGTGTTTATTAAAGCTATATGGTGGTGATGTTGGTGAAAGTTCAAATGCCTGACCTTTGAGCAGAGGAGGCCTCTGTGGGGTGTCTGGTTGGTCCTCGCCGCTGGGGATGCTGCCCCTTTCGGAGCTTGTGTCTTCACTTTTTACTGATTTTTCATCTTCGCTATCACTATGATCATGGAATCCATCAATATCTGCGAATATATAATACAAAATCAATCTTTCATCATGCACCATATGTTGATCTGGATCAACATATGGTGACAGAGCTTTCTTGGTTACAGCCCTTAAGGAATTGGAATTTGCTACCAGAGATCATCAGGAGAGCTGCCAGTGTGGAATGCTTTAAGGTTAAATACCACTAATTATGTATTACACGGGTTTCAATGGGTAAAATGGCTAATTTCGGGTGGAATTTTCTCATATTCAGAACTCTCACAGTTAAATGCCACTAATATCAGATGAAACTATATGATTTAGATGCCAAATGATCAAAACTCAACATAGGTTGACCTGAGACTTTTCTTGTTTTAACGCACTGAACCGTAAACACCTTAAAATGGCAGTGCGCCCTCGAAGCCGAAAGTTACAATATGGTAGGGCGAATATTTACTAAAACCAAAGCTGTGCGTATGAATTTTGGTACTATTACAACAAAAATGTCATATAATGAGAGAAAATATACCATTTTGAAGCATCAAACCCTAAAAAGTACTTTTTGGCTATATAACTTGATAAATTTCAGCGATTTTAATGCAGTCTTTTCAGATGCCATGCAAACAAATAGTTACTCGTCGTATTTCCATGTATCGCCCAGGCCTATTAGTGGTATGTAACCTTAAGACTACTCTAAAAGGCCTATCTCTTTGATTTGTAACAACTGGTTAGTAGCATTGTTTCTTGTTTTTCACTAATTTAAATACATCTTTATAATTCATCATGGGGTTGGTTAATGCTTGAGAAGCTAATCTCAGGGCATTTGAAATCCAACTTGTTATTATTATACTGATCATGGCGATCGTGATTGCAGACAACAATCTGTCTATTGGTTCTGATCGTTGGAAGCAGTAAGAACCACACGCCCAATCCTACGGAACTCCCTAAACGAAGAAGCTAAATCATTGGAAAAATTTTGGAAAAAAAATACAAATTGCATCTCATCTCATCTTACAATTAAATGGAGCAGGCTGTAAGTGTCTTGTGTGATTGTCTTTTGTGGTTTTTTCCCTCCTTTTTCCTGTCTTGCAGTTTGCAGTTATTATTATTAAAGGCTTACTTGGCATAGGTTTACTTGGATCTTCCACAGCTTCAGGCTCTGCCCTTTTCACCAAGCCCTCCTTCCATATTCTGGATTGTCTCATTCTGTTGGGACTTGCATTACACAATATGGCTGCTAGGCCTAGCTTTTCAATCCATTTCAGTTTGTCAGACTGAGTGGCACCATGCAAGTAGACTGCTTGTGTGTTATCATGGACAGCTTTGAAGGCACTGTGGGATCAAATAATACATTCAAGTAATTAGAGGGTGAGATGGCAGAGCGGTTAAGGCGTTGCGATGTCGGCCATCAGAATACGATCGGGAAGGGTTCTAGCTTTGAGCTTACCTTAAGTGAGAATTGTCTTCCTCTCCTAAAATGTTACTCTAAGGTCAGAAATCCTCTAATTGTGCTCAATTACTCTACAGAATGTTATTGTAGAATATTTTCTCACCCCCATACACTGTTTAGCATGTGCAGGTATAGGCAGTGTATGTGTGATGTCTTATGGTTCGGAAGTCACTAAAAAAGCTGTTGATACCGTGTACAGGATGAGTTATCCCTGGGCATGTTAAAGTGTCACAGCTATTCGAAAAGAGAAGGGGGATCATCCCCGGTGATGATACCTGTACTCCATAGTCTGTATACCTTTCTCGAGTCAGTAATTTAGATACTGTTTTTTATTGCATCTCTAAATGTAATGATGAGAAGTATATAAAAGTATACATTTTCAGAAAGGAAATGATGCCAAGAATCCAGCTAGCATAACATAATCCTGCAAAAATAAACAGTTTTTGGGAAAATCTCAAAATTTGATTTCACTTTACTGACTCGAGGAAGGTATACAAACTATAGGTTCAAGAGGACAAGCTTGGAGATAACAACATAGAAATTGTCTACCCAGAAAT
The DNA here is from genome assembly GCF_039555335.1 of Amphiura filiformis. Lineage (NCBI taxonomy): Eukaryota > Metazoa > Echinodermata > Ophiuroidea > Amphilepidida > Amphiuridae > Amphiura > Amphiura filiformis. The sequence continues at coordinate 1,398,665 of NC_092646.1, forward strand.
CCAGTAGAACTAAAAGTAGTCAACTTAGCTAAGTCTGGTACATATAAGGCCAAACAATAAGGGAAGGGATTAGGAGGGTCACAAATGAGGTAAAAATGAAAGAAAACTTGATTACTATCTAGGCTGCTTGACTGTGACGCTCTACAGGGGCTTTAATGTCTTCTTAAGAATTGCTGTTGTCCTACAAGCACAACGAACCTGGCATATTCCAATTAGGTGTATAGGTTGGGACAAGTGTAAACATAAAAAAATGTGCTAAAAAATCAGGTTTAAAAAAAGAATACCAAATTCATTTTGAAAAGATTGTACATTATGGCTTTAAGTGTCCAACTATGGAATTTCACTTCCATAAACCAGTGATCAGGTAACACAGATGAGAAACTGCTTACATTAATTAGTAGAGGGATCAGGGATGTGATTCAAAGCTTGTGAAATATCCAGAAAATAGTAAAAAATTCCAAAAATAACAGCGTGAAATTGTGCAAAAGTACCTTAAAACGGGCTGAAAATCAATAAAATTGCATAAATTTTGGCCACAGAAAATCTGGAAAAATCTAGAAAAATCACACCCCTGAGGGATGTAATTAGGTTGAATACCACAAAAATGTTATACTTACAACTCTTTCTTTATTTCAGGGGCTTCTTGTATTTTGTACCCAGGTAAACATATAACTCCTTTGGCTTTGGCATCCTGTGCAACAAACAATGACAATTTATCAGATGAAGATTCAAATGTCGTACTGTACAGTAAGCCAAAAAATTAAGGTACCAGTTGTGTTCACCCCTGTATATCCTAAATAAAGACAAATGTGTCAAAATTAAAACAAGCAGCCAATACCTGTACTCTTTAGCTCTGATTTAAGACCTTATTTGTTGAAATTGGTTGAGAATTAATGAAACGGTGGTCTAAAACCTAATTAAGAAATGAAATCAAAAGTTGAAAAGTGTTCTAATCAATGAAAGCACACCGCCAGTTTTAACGTGTTAATCAATGGAAGCACAGTGAGTGATGGTTCTCTTGTTTGTGAACGCTTTGTGTACAAATCAATAGGGCGCGCAATGTAGCAAACTGCAACTTTTAAATTGGTATCTTCCTTGGGTTTTTGGATCGTTGTGTCTTTATTTCTAGAACAATTTCAATAAATGAGGTCTTAAATTCGAGCTAAAAGATGCAGCTATTTGCTGCTGGTTCCAATTATGACATATCTGCTTTTTTTGTTTAGGATATACAAATGGTGAACATAACTGGTACCATAATTTTTTGGCTTACTGTATATCAAATACTCTTTTTGAAAATGAACATTTTACCATCATATACTGTTTACATTAATTACAACACATACCGTAGAATTTCATCTACATAGCATAATGGCTCTAATTGAGTGCTTATTTTATTACAAACACCCTCCACAAAAACATAACAATACCTTGGTCTTATAAAAATACTTGCAGTACGAATTATTCACAATGTTGTACAAAATAGACACAAGCTATTTTTATGAAATTGACCTTCATATACCATAGAATTACATCCTCCACAAAATCATTACAATAGATTGGTCTTTATACAATAATACTGGTCTTACAATAATTCTTGTTTGTACAGCCACCTGTATCAGTGCTCAAACTCCAAATAATGTTTAATGTTTTTGTGGAGGGCACTCTGTCTTTTGTCAAAAAAACAGTCATTTAGAGGCATATATATACGTATGAAATCCATATGAAAGAAATGCCCTTAATCTCCCACACAGAGGGTGTAGATTTCAAATAAGGTCACACATTCAGGTAACCCCATCTGAAATTCATACCCCCTGTGTATAAGATGAAGGTCATGGTATGGATTTTAAATGGAATAGCCCATTTATGCTGATTGCGCCTTTAATTGCACTGTAGGGACATACCTCTTTCCTCTCGTAATAATAAAGCACATATTCCTTGAGAACAAACCACATCTCAGACCATTTATATGTGCCAAGTCGTTTCTGTTTTTTTCTTAGATGGAGTAACCCTTCGCATTCTCCTGGTCCTAGATCCACACATGATATATGCTTGTTTACTGTATACCGTCGCTTCTTTTTTCTTCTTGGCACATTCACTTCCTGTTAGGAAAATATAAATGAGAAGCAAAATTTAAAAATCAAGGTAATATTGAATATATTGCGCTTGGGATGAGTTCCTGAGAACAATTGTTGTAGCTCGTAGTGATGTGAAACACTATGATTGCACTTCACATGAGCTCCTGAAAGCAGTCGCTGTAGCTCGTAGGACGAGCTCCTGAGAGAAACAGCCGATGCTCTTTTTAGAGAGATGTGAAACACTATGATTGCACTTAAGATGAGGTCCTGAGAGCAGTCACTGTTGGTCTTTTTATAATGTGATGTGAAACACTATGATTGCACTTAGCATGAGCTCCTGAGAGCAATTGCTCCTGCTTTTCTTCTAACAATTTCTAAAGCTGATCAGATATATGTGATGTATGCTACTGGCAAAATGTCCCCAAAATTACTAAATTAGCGGAAGCATACCCATTGCTGAAAGCAAAGCCATGATTATTCTAGATCACTTTGAAGGCAAGATCATATACAAAGTGCTTTAATTTAATACAAATGGTATCAAGATGATTGGAAATGATAACTTGTCATTTTTGCAGAATTTATTTCACCAACTTATATGTACCAGTTTAGGCACCGGGGTTTAGGCTAATTAAAAAAAATATTATTGAAGTTTTATTATCTCTAAGAATTTTAGGTCATGAAAACACATTCCGTTCAGAAGTTACATGCTTTTAAAGGAAGTGAGATATTGAGAGCACCTATGCAAAAAATATTTTGAGTAGTGAAGCCATTCAACTTGTGTTGTGTGAGTAAGACTATGAATATATTGATCTTCATAGATCAAGTTAAAAGTGCCTATGAAGAAGACCTACTGTTTTTTAATGTTATTTAATAGAGTAGTGCTCATATTATATGGGCTATTCCAGTTGAAATCCATACACCCCCATGGAAGACATGGCCTTAATCTTCTATACAGGGGGTGTGAATTGCAACTTTTGCAAATGAGACTACCTGAAGGGTGACTAGATTTAAAATTTACACCCTCTTTGTGGGAGATTAATTAAGGTTGTCTTCCATTGGGGTGTACATATTTCAACTGGAAAAGCCCAATGTTAGTTAATTAATCTGCCCCCAAAAGCCCACAAATACATGCACCTATTTACTGTTTACATATCTTCATTGCATTCTAATTTTAATTTTTTCTTGCTTCATTGACCCAAATCAAAACAAATATTATTTATTTGCAGAATGACTTCATTTATAACAAGGACATACAGGTGTGCCAGATATATATGCAAATTTCATCAATTGTTACACTAATTAAAGCCATATTGTGTGATTTGTGTGCATCGTCCTTTACATCCAAATGTGTCAAGAGGCAGTAAAAACGTAAATAATGGGTGAGGTGCAGCCGAACCCATTATTTTAACGTTTTTACAGCTGAGGACATATTATTTGGGTGTCCAAATGATAGGGAATCTTCAATATAGCTGACCTTTGACATAGCGTACCTTTGACATAGCATGACTTTCATAAAGCGGACCTCCAACATAGCAGAGTGCAACCCTACAGTCAAGCATTTCTCAATACAGAGATCAAAAAATAAATTAATATAATACAATATATATTCACTACGCAGTAATTACAATAACTTTATTTGACCAGTTCAAATCATAGCGTACCTTGAACATAGATGACCCTTGACATAGTGTATCTTTGATATAGCATACCTTTCATAACGCGGACCTTCAACATAGCGGAGTGCAACCCTAGCATTGTGTGTTTCTCAATACAGAAATCAAAAACTAAATCAATATAATACAGGATATATCCACTATGCAGTAATTACAATAATTTTATTTGCCCAGTCCAAATCATAGCAGACCTTTAACATAGTGGACCCACAGCGTACCTTTGATATAGAGTCGAGCATTTCTCAATACAGAAAACAAAACTAAATCAATATAATACAGGATATATATCCACTATGCAGTAATTACAATAATTTTATTTGACCAGTCCATATTATAGCGGACCTTTAACATAGTGGTCCCACAGCTAACCTTTGATACTTGTATATCAAACCTTCAACATAGGGAAATCAACCTTAGAGTCAAGCATTTCAGATTTCTTAATACAGAAAACAAAACTAAATCAATATAATACAGGATATATAGATCTACTATGCAGCAATTATAAAATTTTATTTCCCAATCCAAATCATAAATACCCAATAACACACAGTACTTCCTTATGTAGCTACCTGTCGTGGGTTCTTCTCAAAGTGAATTTCCTCTTTTTCCGATGACTCCTGTTTTTCCATCTATAAAACTTTTTATTGCATGTGACCTAAATCAGTCCAGATTTATACATACATCACCTCTGCCTTATATCCATGTTATAATGCATCTATAGTTCATATTAACAAAGCACGTAGTAAGCGAAAGTTTCTTAATTCCACAGTTTCAATTCCATGACACAACTGCCAGGAATAATGCCATTCGTGTTCACTGGACTGGCACCTAGGTTCATAAGGATGTGATACTTAAACATAGTTTATATTTTTGTGTTTTGAAATGTTCATACCTGGTTAAGGTTATTTATTTCCTATTTATATGAATCGGTGAATCAGTAAAATTTATTTCAATGAGTAAATATTTCACATTTTCATGGTTGACTTGCCAAACAGGTCATGATCATTATCACTTAGGTTTAAGTGAATATTTTTACAAGGGCTTTATTTTCACAAAATATAGAGGTGCGAAAGTGAATTTCGAACACAAAAATACTTTTTGAATGTACTGACATTGTAAATATGGTAGTTTGAATCTTGCAAAAATATAAACATGAGTAAAGATCCCCTCTGTTAAGAATTGCAAAAAATCTGTATGAAAAAAATTAAGAGTAAAATTATACAGTAAGTGGAGATAGCTATCAATTCTTAGGACACAGTTCCTACTAACCAATACTTTAATGTACATATTGTGGTCCACTTCCTTGTTTCAGGGTATGAGAGTATATTCAGCACATTTTAGCTATATTATGATGACCATGAACTTATGCACTCTTGTTCTTGACAATACAGTAAACTGCACCTTACTATTGACTGAAATATATCAAATTGAGAATTTGTGGAAATAATTTTGTCACTAAAATGTAGTCTGCAAACTTAAGACCAGTCAGGTGAAAGAGCTGATAAATTATGCAAATAAATGAAGTGAAAGTCATGAACTTTATTCAAATCTATTTGACCATTTACTGTTTTTATGTGGATAAGCATTTTTAAATTCCAAGCATGAACATATCAGCTGAAATGAAATGCAAATAGAGTGTGGGATGTTCTACATTTAAAAGCTATTCCATTTAAAATCCATACCCCCTGTTGAAGACATTACCGCAATCTTCCACACAGTGAGCGTGGTTTTCAAATTGGGTTACCTGAATAAGTGACTCCATTTGAAATCTACACTCTCTGTGTGGGAGATTAAGGTCATGTCTGCCATAGGGGTGTATGGATTTCAACTGGAATAGCCCATTTCAACCTATTCTTATCTGTTCTGTCATTGACTTTTTCTCTTTGAAAACTATTATTATTATTATTATTATTATTACTATTATCATTATTAATATTATTATTTTAGCACATGTCACCCCATATTTAAATAACAGCTAGTGGGAATAAATAACATAATGGGAATTGAACAGAGGACCTCTAGAGCTAAGCTGATGGCCAAGTTAGGAAAGACCAGTGGCATTTGAGGGATTTGGAAACTGGGTCCAAACAGGCACTTAAAACTCTTTGAAAATCAATTCAGCATGAGTGGCTTTCAATTTGCTCATACCTACATGCATATAATGCTGGTGACATCAAAATCACCTTTTTTCCCCAAAGAGGACTTGAAACTCTTTGAAAATCGATACAGGACTCATTTGGGATCTACCACTGGCATCCTAGGGCCAGGATTTGACAACTGAGTACAAAGAGGAACTGAAACTCTTTGATAATCAACCCAAGACTTGACTCATTTGGGAAAGACCAGTGGCATTTGAGGGATTTGGATTCACCAGCTGAGTCCAAACAGGAACTTGAAACTCTTTGAAAATCAGTCTGGCATGAATGACATTCAAACAATTTTGCTCATTCCTGTGTACATGAATACAATGGGACATTTCATTAAAGTCCATACTCCCCTGTGGAAAATTCAGCTCTATCTGAACAGCAGGAGGGTGAGTTTCCAATAGAGTTGGGTAAAATGCTAATACCATTTGAAATCCATTATAAATACTCCCCCTCTGGAAGATATATAAAAAATCTTCCACAGGGGGAGTGTGGGCTTTAAATGGATTAGTCCAATGATGGTGACATGAAAATCACCTTTTTTCAGTGTGGCATACTGTATTCTTCTGTTGACATGCCTATTATCCATGTGAAATTTCTTGTGGTGAAATGTATCCATTGACAATGGGAAGTTCATTCATCTATATACCACATAATTTGAGCAGATTTCAGGAAGTCCTGTATAAATATACAGACAGGCTTCCTTCCAAGGTCATGCAATAAGTATACAATTATTGCGCAATAGTAAGGTGTATTATATACAATGGTGCTTGCATTGTCAAGCAAAACATTACTGCAGGGGAAGAATATCTAAAATCTAAATTGCACCCACTGTCATTGTTATTTTTGGTGCTATAAGATATATACTAGGGTGCATCAAACGCCCCTCATGTCAATGTTATTTTTTGCTCATATGATTAAAGTGTGCCACTTGTCAAGTTAAATAAGTGGTCCAAATTTAAATTCAAGCGGAGGTCGGAAATGGGTCCACCCTTGAGCTCAAAGTTTGAGCGTTATTTACATGTATAACATATAATTACACATGAGGCAGCTATTTAGTTTTCGGTACTTTATGACATGCACAATAAAGGCTGCCTCATTGATTTGTGCACTAAGTAGCCAAAATGTATCATCTCAATGATCTCATACTTAGAAATCATAATAATCATGCTAGGATGATGTCACAGGTTATAGATATGCCTTCAAAATGAATAGCTGCCCCATGTATTCAAATACATAATAAAGCATACATATCTCTTATAGTCTTATTTGGTGTTAATTCACTTTACGGTTGCCATCAGAAAGGAGTCAATAGATAACCAGTTAAATACAATGATGCTTCTTGCTTGAGCAGTGAACAATTAAAAAGCCATTATGTTATTTATATTACCATTGCTCAAGATACTGCCCATGAAGTGAAAGTTACGGCTATCGCTATACAGTTTACGCTTCCGCAAATTTGGTGTCTTCTTCGATCTTGCTCCACCACCTGCAGAACATTCTGATAATGTTTCTCACTGTGGGCTGTAGCCAGGAAATCGGCACTCAGTTTCACACCACGTACCGCTGCGTCATTAACCACATTGATGGCTTTAACATTGTTTAAGGAGGATAGATACGCTGGGGATTCTGGCCATGTGTCTACGTCATCTGTTAAGAACGCCTCATTAATCTGCAAGATGTTCATAGTAAACCAAGAGTCTCTGCCGGCAAAGTCAGCTAAAGCTGTTGTTTGTGTGATGTTCTCATCAGGGAACTTACAATGTAGGCTTACCAAAGCCTGAACCATACCAATTAGTTGGTGTGACCATCACTTCATCGGGTTTAACTGCGAGAAGCCTACTAGCAAGAGCTTGTTTCTCCTGTGGTGGCACCTTATCACTGAAGAGAGCCAGTGGGATCATTTCTTGGGAGATGTACCACAGATGTCGTTTCATGGCTTTTAGGGCACTTGCAGCAACATCAGCATTGACATCAGAATACTTAAACAGCCCACAGTGAGAAACATTATCAGAATGTTCTGCAGGTGGTGGAGCAAGATCGGAAGAAGACACCAAATTTGCGGAAGAGTAAACTGTATAGAGATAGCCGTGATTAAGACTAAACTAGTACTAGTAACTTTCACTTCATGGGCAGTATCTTGAGCAATGGTAATATAAATAATATAACATTTGGCTTTTTAATTGTTCACTGCTCAAGCAGAAGCATCATTGTATTTAACTGGTTATCTATTGACTCCTTTCTGATGGCAACCGTAAAGTGAATTAACACCAAATAAGACTATAAGAGATATGTATGCTTTATTATGTATTTGAATACATGGGGCAGCTATTCATTTTGAAGGCATATCTATAACCTGTGACATCATCCTAGCATGATTATTATGATTTGTAAGTATGAGATCATCGAGATGATACATTTTGGCTACTTAGTGCACAAATCAATGAGGCAGCCTTTATTGTGCATGTCATAAAGTACCGAAAACTAAATAGCTGCCTCATGTGTAATTATATGTTATACATGCAAATAACGTTCAAACTTTGAGCTCGAGGTGGACCCATTTCCCGACCTCCGCTTGAATTTAAATTTGGACCACTTATTTAACTTGACAAGTGGCACACTTTAATCATATGAGCAAAAAATAACATTGACATGAGGGGCGTTTGATGCACCCTAATATATACATGCTTATATTAATATTTGTTTTGAAAGAATTAGGAATATTTACAACTCATGCCTGCTATGTAAGAATTTAAATTAAAGTAAATAATTCAGAATATATAATTTCCTGTTTGGGGACTAAAAGAAAAGTTATATTGTCCCTCTACCGGATGGCATTACGGGTATCTCAATAAAAATCTACCTCTAGATCTGTCACCAGTCACTGTTATAATTAGTATCAATAATCACCAATGCAAATATATACATATCAGCCATATCTTCTCTAGATAGAAATTAGTTTGTTACACAAAGCACTGTTGAATAGTTACCCAAACCAGAAATTGACTAAGCCATTGATTCATAATGAGAGTATGATTAACCAATGTATAGATCAACCTCATGCAGCAATTGATGATTTTCAACTTGATAAATATGGAATAAGATTGAAAAGTATTATATTGGGTGACTCTACACAAGAGGTCGAAATCTGCATTAATAATAATAAACAAAGATTTAATATAGCGCCCTATGCAGAAAAGCCTCAAATGCATTACAATGCATTCCTGGGATGAGTTCAATGTAATCTCCTCTTTTTATTTTCTATTTAATATGGATGCATACTCCAGGAGATCAAATTGAAACTTTTTAATACGGATTCCGCTCCTGTGTGGAGTCACTCATTATGTTGTCAAATAGGTGACATAATTAAGAAAGGTAGGGGTAGGTGACAAACCCAATAAGAATTCTTGCCCCCCCCCCCCCCCATGGGCTACTCCAGTTGAAATCCATACACCCGCTATGGAAGACATGACCTTAATCTTCAGGGAGTATAAATTTCAAACGAGGTTTATCACCGGAATGGGTGACTCTCTTTGAAATCTACACTCATGTGAGGGATTGTTGTTATGTCTTCCATAGGGGGATGGATTTCAAATGGAATAACCCAATAAACTGGCATGTTTACAGTTATACAGACACAGTCAAATTATCTCTTGTGAAGGCATATTTTTGATGTGGGAGTGAAATGCTCAAAATAAGGCAATTTCTTTGCATCAAATACTATAAGAACCATATGGTGGACCCAAATGAAATCCAAATCTATCCTGCAGGCCCAAGATCCAATGTAATGTTGAGATAATAGTCAGGAAGTCACCCTCTAAATTGAGCTCTTTATAGTCTCATGTTTGTCAAACAGCACCATCTATGCTTCCATTCATTGGTGTTGATTTTTCATTGATATCCTTTGAGTTTAAGCCTACAAACATTAGCATGGGTTCATAGAATATCACCCTTTTACCTAATATCCAAGCAAGCATTCCATGATTGTAAGCATTTTCTTAATTCCATATCTTTTCCATGAGGCTGTGTGAACCTGGCACCAATGGATCAAATCAATGTTTGTATGAAAAGTTTAGGCTTAAAGCAGAACACACACATATATGCATAGCCATATTAAGGCAACAAAAAACCTGTTCTACGGGAGAGACTTTCCAAGTAGGGTTGGCTGGTCAGGATTTTTGATATCTTTTTTTCTGGAAGAGGCTGAATGGCCTAAAAATCATAGAAATTTTAAATAATCTTAATAATTTTTGCAAATGCATTTGGAAATATTATTATTGGATTTGGAATATTTTGATTTTTTTCTGAACAAATTTTTGTGTGCACCTATATGCCTATTCCAGTTAAATTCATACAACTATGGATTTCAACTGGAATAGTCCAATGGAGATGTTAATTATATAGCATAATGTGCATAAATACATGTTATTATAATCTCAGATTTCTGATTATATATAGTACCCAGAGACCTATAAGTTGATTATTTAGCATATGTGTGAATGCATGTTATTGTGCTATGCCTTCTAGTTATGAGAGTATCACCTGTCCATCAGACATGATGACTGTCTTGTATGTTGGCACTGACGTGGAATTACTGCTAGGCTAGAAAATAAACAAAATACAACAAAAATCAAAAAGCACTATAATGTGTAAATATCATGAGAATTGGACTGCCAGAGCAACAGGCACCTTTAGGGTTTCTCTACCAGATGTCTATTTGTACCTAAATTCCTTCCCATAATACCATATATACGCATTGCATAACTAAGGAGATGGATTAACACTATTGTTATGTAATATGCCTATTACCTTGAAGGAAGGAATTTAGGTACAAATCAACATCCCGTAGAGAAACCCAAAATGTGCGTATTAAGGCCAGTTAGAATTGTTAGCTGTTGTGAATTGGTCAAATTGTGGTATCTTGTGAATAGTTACGACCTCTGGCGAATATTTTGGTGGTTATTTTGATGCAATCTTGACGGAAAATTCAAATATCACAGTTACACTTTTTTATATCTTCTGGTTCTTGAGTTATGATGTAAAGAGTGTCAAAACGAAACATCTTCATAAAACGACACATATATATCAAGAACAACAATACATTTAGCGATTGTTGAAAGTGCATGTCTTGCATTCCTTACCCATTCAAATCTTCAAGGTGTAGCTTTTTATTTATCCCCTAAACTGGACAATGAAAAAAATTTTGGAGGTGAACAACCAAGACTACTCCGACACGCATCAAGACAAAATCACTTCAAATTTAATATTGTTTACCCTTAAATCCCTTTCTGTTTTTTACGTAAGGGGAATGAAAGGAAGGAAAGGAAGGAAGGGAGGAAGGAAGGAAGGAAGGAAGGAAAGAACGAAGGATGGAAGGAAGGAAGGAAAGAACGAAGGAAGGAAGAAGTTAAAGAGAAGTTTCTTCCCCCCTGTTTTGAACCACCAGTTTCCAATGACAAGACCAGGGATAGCAAGCCATGAATGTAAACCCTGCATGGGCAGCAATTATTGTGTGCATATGTAGTCTTGGTTGATTATGTAATCAGATCAAGAGGGATGCACAGGCTTGCAGTTGCTTTATGCTGTATTGTTTTGTATGGTCTAGTAGCGTTAGGGCTAATTAATGCCTTCTGAAGGGAAAGCTAATCTTAATTACCCTTAACTCACTTTCTATTTTTACCTAAGGGGAAAGGAAAGGAACAAAGAACAAAGATCAAGAACAAAATTGAGGATAACATGCCATCTAATGTTAACCCTACCCGGGCAGCTATTTTATGTGTATATGTAGACTTAAAGGATTGTGCAACTAGATCACATGGGCTTTCAGTCGCTTCATACTGTATTGTTTTGTATGGTCTAGTATTGTTAGGGTTAGAAAAACTTCAAAGAAACATAGAATGAGTTAGAATACTTACAGAGAATTGTGACATCTGTGAGGCTTGTGATGTCTGTGACATTGATGATATTGTTGACACTGATGACAACTTCCTACATGGAATAAATTTGGCAAAGAAACACATCGTTTTATTATTATTATTATTATTATTTCAAAGAACTTATAAAGCACATTTCCCATGGACCAATGTGCTGTACAAAGAAAATAAAAATACATCAAAAATAAACAGCATGGCATTAATTACTACAATATATATCACATGGTAAAATATAATCCTAATTACATCAAAAATTTGAATAAAACAGATATGCGCAGTAACCTGAAGCACAATCAGAATAATTAAAAATACACTTGAACCCAAATAGGGACATATATCATTATACAATACATATTATTATCAAAAAGCAATGTTTAAAAAGTACAATTTGTACACAACAGGAGTGAATACCTGCAAACAGGTCTAAGAAAATACAAAATGGTAAAAAAACAAAAAACATATCAAAGACCTAAGATTTTGGAATTTTTTTTTTTTTTAAGTTTCTTAAAAGATTGCACATTAGGAGCCTCACGCAAATTGGTAGCCAAATTGTTCCATAACCTAGGTCCTTGAACAGAAAAAGATTTATCCCCATAAGATTTTTGGGGGGATTGCATACCTGCCAACATTGAAAACCTAGAAAACAGAGTACATGGCGAACGTAGGGTGCGAAGCGCCCGTAGTATCGCCTCTGACGGCGGGGGGTCCAGGGGCCCTCTCAAGGGCCCTTGGTGGGAATCCAGGGGCAAAGCCCGGTCAGGAGGAGGCGAAGCCCCCTAAAGCTAGAGGGTTTCTACACTGTAAAAACCCTTATAAGCCCCTTCACATTAGACACATTTGATAGAAAAACAACAAGGTGAAAATGAAGCCCTAGGCTTTTATACACTTTGAGGCGGGATTTATACTCCATATCTAGCAACAATTTCAACACATATTTGATGACTACAACCTTTGAAAAAAATGTGAAAAATCATTCTGGGACCTGTTTTTATAAGTTTGAAAAATATGCTTCCTTCACACAGAAAATGTGCTTTTAAAAATGCAGTTTCCTATACTTTTGTACATAACGATCATTCGTTGAAGCGATTTTTTGGCTTTATAACAAGGCCTACGTGACTGATAGACATTGATATGATGCACAATACAAAGGTGAAAATTTTAAAAAAAATCAATTTTTTCTTAATTTTTTCAAAGTTTTTGGCAACTTGAGAACCTCTAGACCTATTCTGAAGGTTGCATTTGAGGAGGGATTTATACTCCATATCTGGCAACAATTTCAACACATATTTGATGACTGCAACCTTTGAAAAAATGTGAAAAAACATTCTGGGACTTGTTTTTACAAGTTTGAAAAATATGCTTCCTTCACATAGAAAATGTGCTTTTAAAAATGCAGTTTCCTATACTTTTGTACAACGATCATTCAATGAAGCGATTTTTTGGCTTTATAACAGGGCCTACATGACTGATAGGACACTGATATGATGCACAATACAAAGTTTAAAATTAAAAAAAAAAAACCATATTTAACAAAAAACATGTCAAAGTTTTTGTTGACTTTGGAGAAACACTAGACATATTCTGAAGTGCTAGGATCATTCACAGATGATTTGAAAAAAAAAATTTGAAAACATTACAAAAAAATTACAGTTTGTTATCTTTAATATGGAAACCACTAACTAATGTTTACCTCTTCATCTATCACAATATTATACATGCATTGGTTTTCCATGCATTTTATAATATGTGCTAGATGAAGAGGTAAACATTAGTTAGTGGTTTGCATATTAAGGATAACAAACTGTAATTTTTTGTAATTTTTCCAATTGTTTTCAAATTAACTGTGAATGATCCTAGCACTTCAGAATAGGTCCAGTGGTTCTCCAAAGTCACCAAGGCCGAAAAAACTTTGGAAAACAAATTTAAAATTATTAAAAAAAAAATTAAAAAATTTTTTTTTTTTTTTTTTTAAATTTGTTTTTCAGAAAAATCGGAGTACTCCGATTTTCGGGGTTTAAAACTCGGGAAATCGGAGTAACTCCGCGAAAATCGGAGTAGTTGGCAGGTATGGGATTGCAAGACAGGTGACATCTTGCATGGACCTAAGCCCACCACGGTTACAGCTATACCTGTGAAGAAGGTCCATCAAATATTTTGGCGATGAACCTTGAAGACAATTGTACACATGCACCAAGATCTTGAAATCGATTCTCTGCTGGACAGGCAACCAATGCAACTCTCGCATTATAGAGGCGCAGCACTAGTGCGCTTGCTAACTTGGATTATCGTTTCGGGTTCCTCGTTGCAAAAAGTACATATATTATCATTTCTTTTGCCAAATTAAACATAAATGTATTCGTGGTGAGAATTCCATTTAAAGATTATATACTGAAAGGTCAGGGTTGCCAGACGTTTAAAGAACAATTAATAGCATTCATTGAAAAGGTAAGTCTTTAAGTGAGACTTCATTAAATGACTCAATAGTGTAAGAGTCTCTTTCATCCGGTGGTAGGGCATTCCACAACAGAGCAACCACAGAGACAGTGTGACCTCCATAAGAAGATGTGGCGGAGGGGAGATGCATTGTAAGAGAGTCTGTCTCGATGAACGGAGACCACAAGTGGGACCGCAAATGGGTGATTATAATCTGATCAGGTCCTGGGGGTATATGTTGGAGCAACATACCTCCAGGATGGATGTTGGAGCAAGGCAGTGGCTGGAAAGACTTTTATGTAAACGGATATTCCGAATGAAATCCATACACCCCTATGGAAGACATGCCATTTACCTTGCACACAGGGAGTGTAGTATTAAATTGGATTACCTAAATGAGTGGCTCCTTTTAAAATCTACACCCCTTTTGTGGGAGATTAAATTCATGTCTTCCATAGGGGGTGTATGGATTTCAACTGGAATAGCCCATTAAGAACTCACCTGTCATTATCATATGACGTCTCTGTGTTGTTATTTGTGTTGATTCTCACACTCTTCTTTTTCTTCTCATCTTCTTTTTTCACAACAGTTGTTGCGTCTGCTTTTGGCGAGGGAGTCTGTTGAGAATCTGATGACGGTGGGCTGCCAGTGATGGGAGTCCGTAACCAATCCTCAACTAGATACAAATGAATGGAATGGGTGTCAATTATACATGAAAGCATCAAACCAAGATTATAGTTGTTAAGTGTCTTGTTTATGTCTTTTGTCTTTAAATTTTAATTTATGTTCATCAGGTATTTGTTCTATCTCAGCTCTGATATTTGTTACAAGAACATGAACAAATAGCAGGAACTAAATGACTAAGCAACATTGTAGATGTCATCCAGTCATAATTCTTATACTGAATGTATCAAAAAGATTGTTCTTCATCCATTTTGGTGTTTTAGAAATGCTTGCCTTTTGCAAACGCACCATTGAATCCAATTGAAGTGGAAATAACCAGACTTGTAAATAGAAAGTATAAAGTAACATAATAATTTTAATACAGCCTGTATTTGTAAATGAACTTCAACATTAACTTCAACATATTGCAAAACAAACCTGCCCTCATCCATCCCCAAGTCCAAATCTTAAAAAATAACACCACCATTTCATTTCAACCCCCAAAATATCCATTAGAGAAATGGTCTATTCCATTTGAAATCCATACAACCCAAGACATGACCTTAATCTCCACACAGGGGGTGTAGATTTCAAATGCAGTCACCCATTCTGGTAGCCCTATTTGAAATTCACACTCCCTGTGTGGAAGATCAAAATCATGTCTTATAGGGGGTGTACGGATTTCACCTGGAATAGCCCAATGTAAATGTTAACTGAATGTTGAAGTGGTCAATCAATTTACATCCCTGTCTTTAATTTTGGTTGGAGTACATTTCAGTTATCTTTAATAAGCCTTATCTTGATTTAGAATTTTCTTCTCCTTTGGTCCATATAATTATGTGCACTTCTCTTTAAAGAGGTTTCATATATGTACCAAGCGACTAATGCATTACCTCAATATCCAGGGTCCACCTTCTTGGAGGGATGATCTTAACATTCCGCATTAAGGACAAGTTCAATCACGAGTTGTTCATAAGTAAACATTGACATGTAAGGTTTAAAAAATAGATTCTGAAAGATGCTACACACACCAACATCGCCTGGTTAATAATTACTTTGTACAGCAGAGACACTAAAATCAATACCCGGGATCAATACACATGAATGTGCTATGCACGATTTGATATTCAGACCATAAATCTTTGGATACCGGGGTAGAAAATGATGAATATCCCCGTAAGATTTTTTTGCTTGCACTTGAATACATGTGTTGAAAGAATATGATAGTCGTTTGCTTGCGTATTAAGAAAGAACTGTGGGTATTGAGGTCAAAAACTGACAAAAATTCTGATTTTATATGTGCCGAACTATAGCACAGCGTAGGCCACTCGTGAAGGCAGTCTAAAAGCAGATGACCTCATGGCGTATACCATGCTCACTCACACACACAGAGGACAGTCACCAGGCTATTGTCAAAGCTATTAAACAGGTCGGAACAAAATGGCCATGCGTGGCTGTGGATTCAACCTACCATGGCGATTTCTGCCATGAAGATATCGGGGCGATGACACTGTGCTACATTAAACTTGAAAAATACAATGTAGTTTGACTTCACTAGAGATAGGACTAAAAAATTGTTTGTTTGCCATAACTAAAGATATTAGGGCCGATCTGTTATTGCACTCTCACCCCTTCCCTCTTTCTCCATCTCGTTTCTGGCACAAGTATACACGCTTTGTCGCCGGGTCACAACAATGAAAAATTATTTATGAAAGAATCATGCATAGGCTAAAAAAATCACGGCCAATCGGGAGACAATTTTTGTTAAATGTGTACAATATACCGAAAGGAAGTTTTTTACGGTCGGTCAGGTTACGGTAACAAACAATTGAGACCTGTTCTCACAAAATGAGCTGAAAGTTTCAAGTGATAAAAAGAGACATGGTTCATTGTTCATGTCAGAAAACAAAAGAATTCTTCATTGAAATATTGACTTTTGAAGACCAAGAGAGGGAGCAACCCAAACAAGTTATAAATCATTTTAAAACTTATGATCCAGATAATATGAATCTGAATTTAACTTAAAAAAAAAAAGCAACTTCTGTCTCATTTTGTGGGAACAAGTCTCAATTTTGTTACCCCTTACTTACCTGCAGTATTAGTAATAACCTCAGCAATATCCTCCGGTAAGGATCTAGGTCTTCCATCAGAATGGCGATTACTCTTGGACCCACCAGGCGGTCTTCTTAATTGCATCATAGATGCACCTGCAGTCTCACGACGGACTATCTTCCTGCTGTCATCAAAGGATGAGTCTATATCTAGAGGTTCTGTAGTTTCATTGTCACTATGGGCTCTGTAAAATGAAGTTATTGTGAAATTACTCAGTTTTGTAACATTATTACTATAGTCTATATATCTACCTCCAGTCAGCAGCACTAGCTATGAAGCACAACATGTTCTGTGTTAGCTTAGCGTTACTTGGTGCGTGTACATACTTTTACACACACGATCAAAGTGGCGCGTATGTACACGCAAGAAACAATGCTAAGCCAACGCAGCACAAGCTGAACTCCAAAGCTAGTGCCGGTGACTCAATCAATCAATCAATCTTTATTTCATTCAAAATACAACAAATCAACAACAGCAATACATACACATTTGAATGAGATGCTCAGAAGGCCAAAAGGCCTGAAACAAACACACCCCTTAACATAATGGCCTAAGTTTCATAATTTATTGGATAAAAAAAATTACATACATACAAACACCCCCCCCCCCACACACACACCCACGCCCTCTCTTTCATACATTCATATAGAACTAACCAGAAAAATAAATTGATGGATAAAGAACATGAAGAACATAAGTGTACGACAAATAAGATTTCATAACATATAATCACATATATCGCACAAGAAAGCTGACATTTTGTGAATATAGTATAAATGGTAGGAGATCAGATAATTTAAGTGATTTTTTTTCAGGGAGAAAAAGAAAACAATTAAGAAGTATAACCAAACTAAGAAGTATTAAGTGTAGATTAATCTTGTCATAAAAAAGTTCCAAATTGTAAAATGTGATGCGATCAAGCAAAATCAGTCGTTTGTCAAGCAAAATCAAAATTAAATTTTTCTAATTCAGTAGATGTGACTATCCACCACAAACCAGGTGTAAAGTTGTCAGGGCCTATTCGGAGATATGGCTCAAAAAACTTGACAAAATTCAATTATTGATTACTATTTACTAAGCACTTATCATGCAATACATCACAGTGCATAGTACACGCCTGTGTGTACACAATTAATGGTTTGCATTTTTCTAACATTTGCTCTGATTGGTTCTTGCTATCTTAAGGTCCATTCATACTACACAGCAATTGCTTTGTGATGCCGATACATCAATTACTTTTTGCCACAACTCAACGCAACTTGTCGCATTTCCACGGCAAGAATGTATTTAACTTTATTGCGATATCGCAATGCAGTATTTTGCGGTACGATGCAGTGCGGCACCGCACCGCAAAGCAATTACGGCGTAGCATGAACGGACCTTCAGAGTGTATGAATGGTACATGTACAAGTAATTGATACAGGACCAAAGTGATTTGAGTTAAAATATGCATTGGGCTATTGCATTTGAAATCCATACACCCCACTATGGAATGCACAACTTTTATCTTCCACACAGGGGATGTAGATTTCAAATGGAGTCACCCATACAGGTAACCCCATTTGATATTCACACTCCCTTTGTGGGGAGGGAAATTAAGGTCAAGTCTTCCATATGGGGTGTATGCATTTCAACTGGAATAGCCCATTTGTGTATCATACCCTCTAGGTCCAGGAGTAGGCTCATCCCTTTCTCTCATCACCACTCTCAGCGTCGTGGGATCACTGTTCTTTCTGCTCCTCTGGGCATGTGTTTTCTCCTGCACTGGCGGGCGAATTCGACCACCGTAGATAGGGAAACTGGTTTGTGGTGACCGTTGGTATTGACCGGATGTACTTAAATTCTTTGGTCGTTTTCTGAGCGTTAGGGTGACTGTCATGGGGTCTTCTTTTACGAGGTCAATGACCTTTTTGTGTTCCCAGGCAATCTGTGATATAAACGAAGAAATTAATAACTTAAGTTCCATGTTGCAGAGAACATATTTATACCAGAATTACACTGGTATAGATATGTCTGGGAAAATAACCTGGTGAGTGCAGTTGAATGTTTTAATCTTTCTACTTCCAGAATTACACTGTTTTAATTAACATGGCCCCCACAACAAATATTTGTAAACGCGAAAAATATTAAAAAGTTCAGTAATATTCATAAATAAGCAAATAAAATGACACAAAACTATAAAGCACAAGAGATCATCATACTCGATCACACTACCAAGTTTACAGTTGATTGGTTATTGCCTGTAGAGCTGCATTGTTGTGGGTGCCAGACATGACAAGGAGGCAATTTCTTGTTTGAAATGCCTGCCACTCTCCAAAAAGATAGTGTCAGTATGCAGGCAGTTCTGAAATTTACCACTGCACTGATACACTGGTGGTTGTTTGAACTGCCTTGAACTGTTATGTTGCTGAATACGCGGATTTAAGGTTTCTCTACCGGAAGTCAATTTGTGCACTGAAATTCCTTCCCACAATGCAATATGCGCATTGCATAACAAAGAATATTGAATATTGATTAACCTCTGAACTGTATCTATTGTTATGCAAAACGCTTATTGCATTGTGGGAAGGAATTTCAGTGCACAAATTCGGTAGAGAAACACTAAATCTGCGTATTGCAGTTTGTCTGTTTTGTCCAGTAATCTATTCAACAATTTATAAGCTTCCCGACTTCTCTTCATTGCATTCTGATTGCATTCTGATGTATCTTTTGATATATTTGCTATCTTAAAATAAAGATAAATGATTATAACTAGGTTGAATACTCACCACAGTCTGATAGTTAACACATAGAACCTCATCCCCAGAATGCACTTTGCCAACAACGCCAGCAGCAGACTGTAAACAAAAGTAGGAAATGTATGTGAGAAGATGAAATAGTAGATCCAACCAAGCTGATAATTTCTACTTCATCACAAAGGGTAGTATAACTTATTTCTGTGCTATCGTTAAAGAACTTAAATCACATATTCATCCATTCCATTCAATGCAAATTTGTACAAATACTACATGTACAGGCTGTATCAAAATGATTGGTACCCATCAGCTCCGTTGCCTTATATAAATGACTGCTTCTTCCACGTTCAAGATTAGATCTTCTCGAGATGACTACAATTCTTTCTTTAATGACCTTTTATGGCATAAATCTACAATTAAGGTGGCTGTTATGCTGCATTTTGATGTGGCAGTTTTGGCCATTTTCACTGTATACTATATTAATGGGTACCAATCATTTTGATACACCCTGTACATTGAATACATATTTTCAACTATTACTAAGACACCTGGCATTGTCTGCAATCGCAATAGTCCTGATTAGTATACCACAAAGTGATGCATCACAATCACTCATTAATTGAGTGTAAATTCAGCTTAAGTCTATCTTATCACTATGAAGATGGTAAAATAATAAGATTAATTCATTGTTACCTGGTCTTTGGTTCCAGTTATGAAATGCACACCGTCTATGGAAGATGTTTTCAGAAATAAACCCTGAAATCATACAAAATACAATAGAAAATCAGTATTAAGTCATAACATCTTATTGTATAAGATTGCAAAAAAAAATAATCATGGCAAATCACATATTGTCAAATAGTAACTGCATTTATTAAATGAGCCTTGGTTGTGTCAGTTGCTTGCAGGTTTGTTTGATAAGTCGCTTGACTCCATTGTTATTTCAATACTCATCCTGATTCATTATCCTTAAAATACTAAACTTCAGTGGCAGTTGAGATTGGATTAAGCACTTCTTTTCTCTTGACCCACAAGGCTGGCAGTAAATTGTTCACTGATTATTTGGAATGGGCTTCTTTTCCTTGTTCTTTATCTTCAAATCTGTTTCTCACTTGACTTTCAATACTAGATTCCGATTGTTGCCAATCCCAACCCCAGAGGTACACTCCTGCCCAGCTACATTGTGGCTACTCTAGAGTACCAGTGCAGATCTAATCCAGTACCAGAGTACATGTATGTACATTGTACTAGCCCTGTATGTGTGATTCCGACATGTGTATTCCAGAGTACCCACACAGGTACTCTAGAGCAATGTAGCTGGGCTGCAGCGTACCTCTGAAGGAAACAGCAATAGGAATTTGGTAGTGTAATATTTGTATACCTACCAATTCTTCATCTTGGTGCTTCTTCTTGATGGTAACCTCATCTATAAATGTAGGTGATATAACCAATGGATCTGTAGCTTGCTTGATGGTAGAATCTGTCAACTGCATAAGCTCATCACTCTGCAGGGAAAAATACACAGGAATATATCATGTATGCCCATTTCTTTCAGGGAAGACTTTGGAGATCACTGACCAGATTTCTTCTTCTTGTTTTTCCTCTTTTATAGAACAATCCACACTTGTCATATAACAGTAAATTTACACTGCTGAACTACAAGTATTTAACAATCTCCACAATAAACAATTTTGTTAATTTCAACATAAATGTGACCGTACAGCTCGAATGAGCCGTAAATTCCCTAAATTGTATGCTGAGTTACAGTGTGAATTGTCTATGAAGGTCATATTCATCGGTAACTTAAGCTGGCGCGACATCTTTCTCATTTTGATAGTCAAACACCAAGCAATAATCCTAGTTTTGTTGACGTGGATAATAAGCTCCTACCTTAAATGGCTATAGAATTTTTAATAGCGCTGGTCTTTGTTGGTTTTGGCAAAATTCTGTTCAAGTGGTGGGTTACCAGGCAAAGTATTTTGTATAGGTATGTAAACACAGCCAAAAAAGAAAGTCTCCAGTAGTTCCATCCCCATTTAATCAGATTCTGATGAGTTTATGGCAAAATAATTTATATAATAATTTTCTATACACTTTCCTGCGAAGATTGATACCAAATTTGATATCAAAAGTTTAATCATCGTGAGCATAGAAACATTTGTTTGGAAATTCGTGCAATTTTAAAAATGACATATGGAATTGTATCACGTAGCAGAGCTAGCGTGAGTGCCAAGAATTACGTCTCCTGAATAGGCCGGCAGGTTAAAGGTTTGCCCATGCATGTCAAAATGCAAATCAAATACCCCGCTCTTTCAATTGTGCGCAGGCAAGTGTACAATGATTCCTGTACGGGCATGCTTCAGGCCACATAATAAGCTGATACCATGCATTGATTTTTGCGTGGTCAATTCGCAATTTGTCATTTTTAAAATTGCACGAATTTCCAAACAACGTCTCCTTTGCTCATGATGATTAAACTTTTGATATCAAATTTGGTATCAATCTTTGCAGGAAAGTGTATAGAAAATTATTATATAAATTATTTTGCCATAAACTCATCCGAATCTGATTAAATGGGGATGGAACTACTGGAGACTTTCTTTTTTGGCTGTGTTTATAACCAACAATTTAAAACAATGAGAGAACTTTCTTAAACCTCGTTGAATTGGGGATGATTTGAAATGACCACTAATTATGACTGTTTGATATTTATTGCAAGCAATGTGGAAAAAGAGTCACATGTGGAAACGAAAGAAGCTACCATTTTGTTGAAGGTGCATAGTTTAACAAACCATAACCCCGCTTCTGGATATCGTTTGAAGTCAAATGATATACCATTTTAAAGCTTATGATGTATATTTTCTAAACACAAAATAAAACAAAATTGACCGGGGAGGAATTTACGGCTCATTCGCTGTGTCGGGTCACAAATAAAATGAAGACCTCATCAAGTGGTCTTTATAGGAATTTTTACTTGGAGAGGTTAAAACTCATAGCAAGACCACTCGTACATACGACATAATATTTCAATTTTATCATGTTTTGGAAACAAAATGTTCACAAAATTGGGTTATCAAAACATAATAATGATATAAAATTGGTTTGGTTGAGCCCATATTTATTGGTCGAGCTATGAGTTTTAAAATATTGGACGAGACGTAGTCGAGTCCAATATTTAAAACTCATAGCGAGACCAATAAATATTGGGTATAAAGTAAAAGTATCCAATTTTATCATTACTATGTTTTGGATCCAATATTTTCACCAAATTGGATTCATTAAAACATAATAATGTTGAAAATTGGTTTAAAAAAAAATTAATCCCTGTATTATAAATGGTTTGCATTACTTACACATGTCTTGATAGTATTGACAGCTGCACGTATGTCAATGCTCCTTTGTACTGATTGTGTGATATCCAATGCATGCTGCAACACTTCACGTCTCACCACTTGGAAATCATCATCCCCTTTGCAAAATGGTGGCCTGAAAAGATGTACCAATCAAGCAAATAATCAAATAAATAATCGATTCATCAACAATTACATTGTAATATTAAACCAATCAATCATATAATCAAGATAAGGGGGGGGGGGGCAAAAGTCATTTTGCGGCAATTTTCCTAAGGGATTTTCTAAATTTTCCAATTGTTAGGGGGGGGGCATGTGGCACATGCCCAAATGATGCTACACCACTGACTTATTGTCATGAAACTTGTAGTGTTGGGGGGGCAAGTATTTCTCATGCTGTGTGTCTTTATTAAATCAGCCAGTTTATTCTCATTAATTACATATATACAAAGACAAATAATAATACACGAATAAAATAAATATAGCAACAATAAAATACATATAAAGAAATACAAAAAACAAAACAAAAAAAAAAAAAACAAAAAAAACACAATTGTTAAAAGACATTATAGTTTAAACAGTGGTGGATCAATCCATGATGGTTCGGATTTGGAACAATATATACTGGATAACAACAAAAGAGTAACTTTTCATAGAAAACAACTAACTTTTCATAAAACTTGGAAATAAATAGTGTTTATGCCAAGTAATGCTTATGCTGTGTGACGTAGCATCCGTGATTGTTCAGCTAGTTTTTTTTTTATTGTAACGGTATTACACGCAGAAGGATGTATGATGTTGATAATTGACTGCCAAATGACCTTTTGTTTATTCTATAATTATGCAAGTAATATAATGTAATATCATAAGTTTGTATGTGTCTATGGCAATGGATAAACACCTCCTGGGCCTATGTCATCACATCCTTTGCTTTGTCAGCAGATATGAGGCTATGAAAAAATGTTTGGTTGTCCTCCACAAATTTTCTTGGGTTAGGAGTGGGCGGGTAGACTTTATTTTTTAATTTCATCTTTTTTTTAAATTTCATAGTCCAAACTGCATGGAACTTACCAATGAAGCCTAATTAAATATGAATAAGGATACTATTATTACTACATGTACATCATTTTATTCATTTTTAAATCAATTTATAAGGAGTATGAACTGATTGTTTTAAAATTTTCTGCAATAATTCTTAAAGGAAAAAAAATCTGGAAATTGGGGTATGTAAAGTAAACCAGGCAAAAATGTCTAGTTTTCAAAAATTGGAAAGGGAGAGCAACCAAACAACCTAAATTTTTTTTTTGCCAGATTCTCTGAAGCCAAAATTTTGTATAGTCTGCTCAACATTTGATAACAAACTAATAAGTATATCAACATATATTTGGGATGTTGCCAATTGCCAATAATTATAGCCTACGTCAAGAAATTTCATTGAAATGCAGACAATGTTAATGTAATTTTCAATTAAGAGCCAGACTTAAGATGTAAACTGTGTTGTACATTTATAAACTTCAATATCTGAATTAAGATTATTTAGAAAAAGGGACCAATATTATTATTGTACTTTGTGAACAATCACTTGAGTCTTACATTATAATTATAGCCTGTCTTGTCTCATATTGAGAGTAATGCCAAGTTGGATTTTGCAATGGCAGATTCAAAACACGCATGTGTACCCCATGAGAACTACCTGCCGATTGGCCGAAAAGAATTTATAATTATCAATTGGACCAATCAGCAACATATTGTTAGAATAATTTCACCAAACAAAAAAAAATGGGGTGAATTATTTGCAAAGCTCCATTCTGATTGGTAATTTAAGTAAAGATATCATGTAATTGACCAATCATAGGCAATTTTAGATCAGCAGGTAGTGCTCATGGGGTTAACCTAATGCAGTGAATTACATACATATGCTGGTGATACAATCAAATCAGACTGATAGGAATATATCACTGCGAAATCTAAAATTATGTTACTTGAGATAAGACACACTATATCTAACTAAGGAAGTGTGGTATTACCACTAGATTAGTATAAACCCCTTATACTATGGACCACAAGAGCCTCATACCAATGGCATAGTCCAATAACCTCAATTACATAATCATAGTGCAAAATTTGACCTCAAGTTGCAGAGTATGAGCCCGAGTATGAGTTTTTGTACCCAAATCTTCAAAGGTCATTCAATGAATGTACAAATGTATTGGGATTTAAGAACTGTTCCCCTGATAGATGAGCATTATAAAACAAAGGAAGACTGACAAATGATCTCATTCTTTCTGGGCATGGAAGAATACTTTAAAATGCAAATTATAATTAAAGGCCAGACTATTAAAGATTTGTCTCAAAGCTCCTGTTAATCAGTTGGTTTGGGAATAAAACAAACCCACACTACTATGCATTGCCAATATTTATAGGTTAATGAACGCATATTACTTATTGGGAGAGAAATTAGACAAAATAATGCACTTGCGCTGATGTTGATGCTTGTGAATCGCTCCTATTTCGGGCCTTGCATTAGTCCCATCAACATCAGCGCAAGTGCATTATTTTGTCTAATTTCTCTCCCAATAAGTATTACAAGTTTATTAATCTATTTCATACACGAGAAGAAAAAAAACACATGATTTTTACTTTTTTTATATAACAAATTATCACTAAAAATGTTGGAAAACAGAACCAAATATAAATGCATCAACCCGCTCGAAAAATGAATCAATCCTACGTGACGCGAACGAGCGCGAAACACTGCGCGTGGTACGCGGAGTGCACAATATACACAATTAATGCATGTTTCGTACTTTTCTAACAGCTTTTCTGATTGGCTGCTTTGATAGGAGTGTATGAAAAATCTATAATAAGTCTCTCTCTGAACATATAGTTCGCAAAATTAGAGCTGAAACTTTGATTTGCTAATTTTTGTTGTTGAGCATGAAAGCAAAATTGTTTTTCACATATAGCTAAATTTAGAAGCAGTCCAATTTAGAATTAATCTCATTTGCTTTCCATCGAAGACTAAAGTGATAATGAAATAATATAGCATTAATAATATCACTTCATAAACTTAACACAAAAATAATTCTGTACAACTTTTAGTAGATATAATTGTTTCTGTGATGTATTCATTTGTATTCAGATTTGTTTTGAAATTTACATCTTAGCAGGGAGTAACTAATATGGTGTGTAGGTGCACATTTTTTAATGTGTGGTGGACCTTTGAGACAAACCTCTGGTTTTTTGTTTGTTTGTTTTTAGGTTTTTTTACCAAAGTGGCATTATAGAAACATGGGTTTTGACAGTCAAGATCCGAACTTGTATTGGAGCCTTGAGGACTCAATTTGGACTCAAACACAAGGGACTTGAAACTTAAATATGGTTGACTCATGCAACTATAATAATAATAGCACATGACTATCATCCAGTCTCTCTCTCCTCTCCCCTGGTGTGGGTAATAATATAATAGCATCTGCATGACATTGTTTTTGAAATACCCACCTATCCAACCATGATATAAGTGTCTTAGCAGCCGTAACTGTGTCTGCTATCCTTAGTAAGATATTAGCAGGTAAACTGATAGACCCACTTTGAATATGGGCTGCTTGTTCTGCAGCAGGGAGGAGTTTCTCCAGCTCATTCTTCAGGTTGGTGGCCTTGGTGTTGAGATGTAGCAGCACGGATTGCAGGTTTTCTTCTGGTTGATCATAGTTCTGAAAAGTGTGACAACAATTTTAGCGTTAAAGCATTACACATGGTTTGAAGCTCTTTTTTTTAAATATCCTAAGAAGCCTGGCGGGAAGACTGTTGTGGTCATTGACCTTTTCGGTAAAACCCATAAGCCTTTGGGGGTAAAAATGTGATTTGACGTAACATCAATGTTTGCATCGGTGTGACGTCAAATGTTTCCCAAGCATGGACGCAGAACTTATGGTACCTGGGAGCCCAGTCTCTTTCTTTTTTTGAGCCTGAGGAGTGAGAAGTAGTCGCCATTTTGATGATTGAAAAATTTGTTGGTTGTAATCTGCCACATGGGGGGGGGGGGCACGGGGCAGCTTAAATCCCTGAGTCAGAACGGCCATAGGATCCTCGCAACACCTCTAGAAGTTATCCCACTGACTGACCCACTCTAAAGTGACTACCATAAACAAACGCATGTTGTTGTTTTTTCAAGTCAAACTGCTCTGTAGGAAATACAAAAAGACATCATGACAAGTGTCTAATATCTAATTTCAAACTTACAATCAGCTAACTCATTTTAGTTGATACATGTAGTTTCGTTTTTTATTTGCTTTGGATATTTTTGTTTAGTACATTGTACTTGGAAGCTTATAATCTGACGCAAATCTTTATTTGCCATGCTATGTCTAATTATACAACAAAATTCATTACTCTCATAAAGGGATACACATACGTAGTATATACACACATTGGGGGAAAAGTGAGACTGTCCCATAATATAATATTTCCTCTCCCAACTGATGCCAAATATTGATTTTATGATATTAAAGGGCATTTCGTGATCCACAGCCTCATCCCCCACTTTTCTCAAAAAAAGTTGAGATTTTTATATCACTGGAAACCTCTGGCTACATAATGTTTATGTACAAAATATTTCTTGCAGATTAATTCGTTTTGCAAAGATATCGTGAAATTTGAATTTCGTTCTGGTGCACCAGAACGAAATTACAACGCATTGTCTATATGGAGCAGTGTAATACACATAATCATGCATAACTCGCAAACGCAAAATCGGAATCAACTGAAATTTTGGGAATAGGCTTTTTTCTTGGATATGTACTGAAAAATGTCATAAAAAGAGGATGCTAGGATCACGAAACACTCCTTTAACTGATAACCTAGCTATGATTCAATGTGTTGCCTGAAGCCAAGAGCCCCGAAGCCTATTGTACCATACCGTTGTGTGACATGAAAAGTTATACTATGTGTAACTAAGACATGAAGAGTTAGACTAAAAGTAAAGACTTAATTGAGGGATTATACAGAATAAAGCTTGTAATCCCTGCTGTAAATGAAGTTTTCACACTTGAGTATTTTTGGCGATTTCTTACATGAAGGAGTATACCATGGCAACCATATAGTGGATGACTGATAAGTTTATGAAGGAAATATGTGACCATCCATGACAAACTCAATGTAAAGTGCTTATCCAGAGATACGTACCAATAAACCTTACAGAAATCAATCGAAAACAAAGAAATTTCAAGAGAAAAATAGATCTTTGAGCACCTATTTCCCAAGCATATGACAAGTGATATATCATTTTATAACTTGTTTATGGAGATTTCAACTCAAATCTAAGATAATCCAAATTGCGACTTTACACTGGGTTCGTTGTGGATGTTCACATATTTAGTTCTATGACATTGAAACTAAAAATTATCAAACTTTCAATATGGATCCTAAAATATTATAACAGGATTATACATGTACAAGAATATCATATAAAGAATGCACTTTGATCATAGATATTATGAATTAGGCAAAGACTATTTTTGTTTGTTTGTTTGTTCATGTGCTTAACATAATGTTTTAAAATTAAGTCCCAAATTACACAATTGCCGGATGTAAATTCTTAAAGAGCATGGATGTAAAGCAAGCATACAATGATACTTGTCAAATGTGTTGGAGCTGGACCCAAGCATGTCATGCTAAATTATTTGTAAAGTTGTGAATATTACTTGAGACCAGACCTATAATGGCTCATCAAAATGATTTGTTTGTTTCTTTATTTCTAACAGGGTGGAACATTACATAATTACATGCTTTTCCATTCTAAATTTGCCTTACAGCTCTTCATCTTTTGAATCATAGGCCAAAAAAAAAAAAAGATTATTTGCTTGTCCTCCCCAACTTTTGCAGAATTTGGTCAGTCGGTTGAGAATTTTTTTTTTAATTCTTTTTTTTAAAGGTTATATAGTCAAAACATGACTGTATCCCTTAAATTAGCTTAAAATAAATAGCCCAAATAGTTGTGAATTGGGATATTACTCTACTGTATCTACACCACTTCATTCATTTCGTTTAGAAGTGTGTAGAAACTGTAAAAAAAACTTTTCAGGATGTCAAAAATGTTGAAAGAAAATTTCCAAAATTAGGTACAGTAAAACAAAACAAACAAAAAACACCTTTTTACCAGATTTTCCAAATTAGAGTTGGTCGGTGGAGGACAAGCACAATCTTTTTTTTTTTTTTGCATGTCTGTTCTATTCTTCTAGATTGATGTCTAAAGTTCTGTTATCACTAAGAGAATTCTTATTTGCACTATGAATTAAAATTCTATGAGGCTTTAATCTAGAACAAATACTTCTCTGCTTTCAAAATCAAATTATCAGTTTGAACACAGGCCCTAGTGGTTTGAAGTGGTGCTCTTATGCATTATTCATGAACTAATTCATACACAATATCGCTCTAGTTTCTACACATCGAAAATATTGAGGTAAATATCTCAATATACCTGTGCTGAATGGCAGTTTTTCTACTTTACTTTACTCTAATAGTCACTTTTTATTTCCTTTTCCGCATAATTTTGTCATTTTTGACCCTTACATTTGAAGGGGATTGTTGCTATGTTGGTGTTCATTACTGTAGATCTAATGCAAGACTCACCACAGTATCACTTCGTGATACATCTTAATTTGGTATAATTTTGCTGATCTTTCTCTAGAGGCTTTAATCTAGAACAAATACTTCTGCTTTCAAAATCAAATTATCAGCTTGAACACAGGCCCTAGTGGTTTGAAGTGGTGATATGCATTATTCATGCACTAATTCATACACAATATCGCTCTCGTTTCTACACATCGAAAATATTGAGGTAAATATTTCAATATACTTGTGCTGAATGACAGTTTCTACTTTGCTTTTTATTATTCTAATATTTTCGCATAATTTTGCCTTAAGATCCTTATTTATAATGGGGATTGTTGCTATGCTGGTGCGTTACTGTAATGCATTACTCAAAACAGTATCACTTCTTGATACATGTATTTTAATTTGGTATAATTTTGCAGATCTTTCTCTAGATCTTGAGGTTTTAAGGGCTACGATAGTGACGTTTGCATAATATTTTTGTGGAACGTGAGAGCACATCAGACACACCAAATTGCATTCTGAGTATGAGAATATCCTTCTGATATCAAATAATTTTGATTTTTTGAAATTTGTGATAATAAAAAATTTATGACAAATTATTTTAATAATTTGTC
Source organism: Amphiura filiformis (assembly GCF_039555335.1). Taxonomy (NCBI): domain Eukaryota; kingdom Metazoa; phylum Echinodermata; class Ophiuroidea; order Amphilepidida; family Amphiuridae; genus Amphiura; species Amphiura filiformis. Next base: position 1,429,012 of record NC_092646.1, read on the forward strand.
AATAATTATTTTAATAATTTATTAAAATTAATATATTTTTGATATTTAACAGTCCTCAAAGTAAATCTAATGATACATAAAAAGTGTTATGTATCTGGTATGAAAAGCTGTCCATCATATGAAAATATTGACTTTTCGTATTGAAGGGGATACACATTTTCTTCCCAAAATGAGTCAAATTGCCATTATTTGATAACAAAAGAACATTCCTCATGTTCAGAATGCAACTTAGTATGTCTGATGTGGTCTCAGGCCCCACAAAAAATACTGTGCAAAGGTGGGTAACCAACATTCTTAAAATGTCTATTTGTTATGTGTCACTCTGAGTGCGGGTTAATTGACCCCCCAGGGGGGGGGGGTCACTCACATCAAAGTGGTACGCATGCTCGTCCCCAAAAACGTCCAAAAAGGGTAGATTTTTGGCCTTGTGGCGGCGTCAACGTTTTTAGAATAAAGGGTGCTTTTCAGGTAAAGTTTCGACGTTTAGGGTATCTTTTTTCAATTTCAATGCGTTTGTTTTAGAGTTTACGCCATTTAGGGTCCATTTTAGTTTCTTACACCGAATTATGCCATATTTTAGGGGTAACATTTTCAGAGCCTTACGCCAATAAGGGGTGAAATTTTTCTACACTGATTACGCCATTAAGGGTCCATTTTTGAGGTGCTGGGACGAGCATGCATACCACAATGGTAGCGAGTGACCCCCGGATTGACCCCTCCCAGATATTTCATCCAGTATGTCACTGCACTGTTGATCAAATATCACACTTACAATGCTTTTGAGTAGTTCAACTGCTTCAAGTAACACTTCTTGATGTCCTAATTTAGTGATTTTCAGATCATCTAAATCTTGTGGAGTCAATCTCATTAGCCTTTCTCCTGCGTATCCTTTACCAAGAAACGCCTGTATGTATGGATGAAGACAGTCATCTAGACCTGAAATGATGAAAGGAATAAAAAGGGTAAGAGAATTAGACAAATCCACAATGTTGATATAAGTACTGTATTAATTTGTAATTTTCGAAGGCCATGTTGCATCTATTATTTAAAATTCATGCTGTCGTTAATTTCTTTTTGACATGGGATTGGGGATGGGGATGGAAAAAGTATAGTGAATCCATCACCATTTAGGTAATGGTACAATTGCGCGCGAAGGGCACGACAAATTTTGCCATATTGAAGCTAAACTGATGAAATTTGGTGCAAATGTGGAATAAATTCGCACAAAAAGCGCAAAAATTGACACTTTTGGGGCTAAAATGGCGAAATATGAGGTTAATTTGGTCAGAAACACACATACAGGCATCATCATTGGGGAGATGATTGTATAGACCATCCCCCCCCCCCGACAAAATATTGGGGGAATTTATCCCCCCATCCCCCCGGGATTTACGTCTATGAATTCATACCCTCTTCCAGTCCTGAACCAATCAGAGTAAATATTGGAAAAATGCCATTAGTGTATTAATTGTGTATAATTAATCACACAGGCGCACACTCCACATACTACATACAGTATTTGGACAGGTTCGCATTGGGTAGGACTGCTTTCATTTCTCTTGCGGGTTAATGCATTTATATTTGCTAGCATTTCTCAATATTGTTAGGGACCATTTCGTCTTAAGGGGGTACTACACCCCTCAATAAATGTGTGTCTATTTTTGCATTTTTCTCAAAAACTAATAACACACTGGTAACCAAATTTATGTATATTATAGGGGCAAGGAATCCAATTACTACATTGGAATTTCAGTGACCCTAGACAAGCGATTCGTTATTTATGATAAGAAATGAGGTACCGCTATGATGTACCTCATTTCCTAGATACTGAACCGCTTATCTTGAGTCACTGAAATTTCAGTGTAGTAATTGGATTCCTTGCCCCAATAATACACATAACTTTTGTTACCAGTGTTATTATTTGTTGAGAAAAATGCAAAAATACTCACAAATTTACCACAGGGGTGTAGTACCCCCTTAAAATGGCAAAACCACTGGATTTTTTTTCTTGTGTATGAAATAGGTTAATAACTTCCCAGCGGGGTTCATACATTAGATGTGCATCAATATCGCAGTATGTGTGCATTATTTTGTACAGTTTCACTCCCAACAAGTAAAATACACGGTTATTATCATAATCAAAACACATGTACAGTCTGTCCTAAATTGTATATTACTTTGATATTTACTGGCATAGGAAATATCAAAGTAAAACAGAACTTAAATCCAGTGCAAGAACCCAACACATAAGAAACTGAATAGTGAGCAAAAGAAGATAATTAAATAGGATAGATCCTTTTAGATTTTTTTGGACATATTTTGTGGAGCAATGGCATCTTAAGATCTAAATCATGCTGCTGTTTGTTTGTTTGTTTGTTTGTTTAAATGGTCGCACCGTGTGGAGACACACTTGGGTTGTGATAGAACCAAACTCAAACAAAATGCTCAAGTGCATTAGGTCTGGAATATGGTTCAACAGAGCTCTTGTGGAACTGCATTGTAGAGTGGGAAGAGTCTACACGAATTGCCAACATGCCCAGGCCAAATAGCATTGGATTTATTTTGGTTCACCCATGAAATCTGCTTTTCACTACAATAAACTTTCTTGCTAACATATTACATGCTTCTACTTGTGCAATTAATGGATAATTATCAAATTTCTGTGGCTATTTTTACCATATCTGCTCACGGAACTGGCACTTGCAGTATATTAGTGGAAGAAGGGCCCAACTCCAGCTCGTATTAAGACCTGTTCCGTTGCCATGGAAACATCAGATTTAATTTCGAATGTATGTAGTATTGTATGTTCATGTATTAAAGGTCCTCTGAAGATGAAAACATTCTGTCTATAAAACTTTTCCAAATATTAAGTTTTTTCTTAATATCTCAAAAACAGTTTTCATGGAGTTGGGCCCTTCTTCCACTCAGGTATTCAATTTATCTATAGGGTCATGTGTTTTATACTCGCCCCCTTTTGCGTTACATAGGCGATTTTGGTTTCACGGCATGAATTTTGCTTTCATTATTCATATTTTCTGAAGTATACCCCCTAGCATAGTAAAAGTATACATTTTCTTTCAGGGAATTTCTCAGGGAATTCAAATATGAACTCAAAATGAACACTAGGTATAAGGTGCTCAAGTTAAAAAAAAAAAAATGGGTAACATTTTGTGTTTCAAGGTATACAAGGTTTTCATGTCATAATTTTTTCTGTGGTGACCCTATATCAGTTGTAATGCTATTTTCTTACAGTCCAGGGGTGGACCCTTACAGCAAAAATACAATTGTTTGAGGTTTATGATTTACAAAATTTAAATCCGAGCAATCAAAAATTGTTAAAATATGAACTAGATTATGCTTAAATATTAATGAACTACTATGTACTGATACTTATTTAGATTACATCCTATATAAATTTGATTAGCATGTTTGAATTCTGTGGTTCAACAGCTTTACAAAAATGTATACTTTTGCTACCCTAGGATGAATACCTCTGAAGATATGTGGCAATTTATCCGGGCTGATACGTCGCCGTAATCAAAATGTTGGTGTTTTACAAAATTGTGTGTAAAAGATAGGAGACAAGCATGAAGTTATGTAATGTATCTTGATTTAAAGTCCTTTAATCTGACCTAAAGTAAGGCTAAAACAGTGAACCTTGAGGAAGAGTAATTTATGTAAGCTTATTTTAATACCCAAAAAATGATAATGCACCTCAAATTAATAAAAAAAAATTTCAAATTTCAGATTTGAGGGCTTAAAATAAAATTTCCCCATTGTGTTTGTACAGGCGGCGCCGCTTCCTGTGGCGCCCGCTTCCTGCACCACCCTGGCCTTCAAACTTCAAATAGCTATATCTCCATTTCAGTATAAGCTAGACCAATGCCACTTTGCAGGCATATGGCATATTGATACAGCTTTAAAATGATATCAAATATGTTGGGATAGCTTTTGTAGTTTTTTAAAAAAGAAAGAATTACAACAGCTCGATACCAAAAAGCGTAACAGCACCACCCTTTTTGGGAGGCGAGCTCAAAACGTGTGACCATAGATCTGACCTGCTATCTTTGATTCAATATTCCAGTCTGTGACTATCTGCATAATACTACCTGCATATTGTAACTTATGCATATTGTGATTCTTTGAGGTACCGGTACACATATAGTGCAGCTAAGAAAATCACCTTTCGATTTTGTTGTAATAATGCGAGATAAAATATCAATTTTAGTATTGAATGCATGCAGCAGGAAATGAGAATTGCCACATCCACCCACATGAAAAGAACAGTTACCAGTCACTACCTGATGAGCAAAGGTATTATTGAAAATAAAGATACAGTACAAATAATTTGCCCTGAGTTTAGTGTCACAGAAAGCCACTTTAAAGTCTGTATATCTGGTGGAGATAAGTGCTACAGAGAAGGAACTCTTTGGTATTTACATACCTTAATTCTATAATATTGTAAAGTAAATACATGTAGCTTAATATCTGTGGCGTAGCATGGATCATCATATGGGGGGGTCTCAATGGGAGGGGCACAAACCATTCTTCGCAAATTTCCTATCGGATTTTCTAAATTTTGCAATCGATTGGGGAGGCAGAACTTCCAACATTGGAATATGTAAATGCAGAAGATTTGTGAGAAGTGTAAAAAAAGCAGCCCTTGCGTGGGATCAGCGCCCCCAAAAGCTCCTGGATGTTAGTCTTTCCAATGCTACTCAACCTTTTTTTTTGCAGAAGGATAGAACAGTGGGCGTGTAATTGATTTTTTATATTTTTTAAATGCACAAGATTTAGCCAGATGGCTGCAAATGCAGAAGATTTAATATGTTTTGCAGAAGACAGAAGATTGTCAGCAAATGAGGAAGTCTTCTGGCAGCTCGGGTGGGGGAGGGGGCACATTCCCCTGTGCCCCTATGATGTTACACCACTGGCCACTGCTTATTAGACAGCTGCAGTTTAATTTTTTGGACTTTACTACGAGTGACGGAAGATTAATTAAAGGGATCCCTCCCTAAGTCTGATCTCCATAGTTACAAGTAAACCAGATCTAACGATAGACCTGGTTAACTAGTTATGGACTAATTAGTTTAGTCTATAACTTAAAATCATGATCAAAGTTTGCTTGGTCTAGGAAAACCAATTTCATGCAAAATAATCATCATTATCAAATTTTGTATATTTCTCTCACAAAACAAAAGTGGTGATTGCTACCATGATGGTTGATAAAAAAACATGAGAAACATTGTTTCCTGATACACACAGGTATCAGGAAACAATGAAATAGTTTGACACACAAAAATGTTATCAGGAAAAAAAATAACCAAAGGCACCAATGGCAATTGCCTTGGGTTGTATGCCCCATGCCTTGGTGCCCCTCAAAATGTGTAACTTTTCTTTATTCTTTAGCATGTGATTGCATTGGTGTCCAAGCAGGCCTTAGCAGAATTGCCTGGCTGCCTTCGCAAATGCCAAAATGTACTTTTTTCCCCTGCGTTATACTGAAACACAAACATTATTTTTGATACTTTACCTGCACATGTACAGTATATAGGCTTAGGAACCAGAGGAGTTAAAGGGGGCTCAGCAACCTCAAATTTTTGTCCAGGAACCCCCAATAATTCCAGGAGAAATAAAAATTGTGATCAAATTACCAGAAACATTTGTGTTTTTACTTATTTTTTGCAAAATTGTCTGACCCAGAGGGAGGGGGGGGGGGCATCCCTTGGGCACCCACAGAACATGTCGTCAACAAAATTTACCCCCCCATGTTGAAAATCTTCCTATGCCACTGTGCACAGCTACTGGATATTCTGATAAAAGTCTACAAGCTTTGTGACTGGGTAGTGTTAATACTGTTGAGGAAGTTATAAATTAAGTGAAATATAACTTAGGCGTAATTCCCACATGCAGGTATCCGGTTTGCTTGACTGAATTCAATGAATTATAGCTTGTTTCAATTAGTGACTGCCTTGACTAGCATTTTCAACTGGTACAATAACTTTGAACTAATTCTGATAGCATTTTCATGACCTGTGTATACTATTAATTTACACTTCGTGCACATACATAAAGTAGTAAAGTACCATATAATGTGACCAGCTCCAACAAAAGTCACCAGACATGTTTTTGAGTTATAGGCTTTTAAATAAAGATGACATTCCCATTAAAAAAAATTTTGGAATTCTTAATTTCATGGTATTACTAGACTGTGGGACTAAGTGGACTTTCAAATCCTTGAAAGTAAGTTCATTAATTTTTAAAGAGGTTTATTTTTAATCAATAATTAACAGTTGAGCTATGATAGTCCCTATTCAATCCTGTGTAAGGCAGGAAATTAATTGGCTCATCACTCAGAATAACAAGTTGTTAAAATATCAAGGTATCATTTACAAAATTATCCATATCTTGAAAAGTATTGATGCTATATAATTTTGGTATAATTTTAAAGCTTATTAATTAATAGTCTAGTAGGCTTACATTTTCATGCAAATCATGAAATGTCAAAAATGTGACTTGTTCAAGGTATTGTCAGAACGGATCATAAATGTTAAGCCTAGGTCCTATACATGTCATGTATACTTATGATGTAAGTCAAAAACTGCAGGTGGATTGAAAAACTTGGCTTTGTTTTTTCTTTCCTTTTTTTCAATTTCATTTTTAACTGCCATATATTATATATATAAAATCTTAGTTAAAACTGCATGTTATTGTTAATGGAGATTTTGCACTAATTTATACTTTCATGTTTAAAAACTTTTAAAATCATAATTAAAAATACATTCTGAAAACAAATTAGTGTAATTCTTTCATAAAAGTAAAATATTTTTTGCTGGAGGACAAAAAGTGTACCCTTTTTGAAGGCTAGTACGATCACCCAATCACCCTATATACATTGTAATTAGCACCCTTCTCCAATTAGTGACAGATAGACTTCATCAAATAAAATTTTATTATGCATACATCCCACTTGATGCGATGATGATATCCGTAAAGTATCATTTGGCCAGGCCAGTGAAATACCTGTGGCTACCGGTCACCAACCTACTGATTGGGAAGCGAGGGGTTTTGGGTTTGAATCCTGACAAAAACAAACAACGTCGTTCTCTTTATTCCTTCCTTCTTTCCTTATCCAAAAAAAAGGGTGTACGGCATTAAGGTCAAGGGCCAACCACTGGCCATTGGTCAGCAGGCAGCATCTGGCCTATTGAGAACCCTTGATGTAGAGGTCCAGCAAATGTGTGCAGTTCAGGCTCGGGAGGGGGGGAATTTGAAATTTGGACCCATCGACATACCAAAAGTCTAAATTTTTGGCCGAATTTAACCCTAATTGTCTTACTTTTTACAAATTGTTACCAAAATTTTAGCGAAATTTCAAAAAATTTGGCTAGATTGAGCAAAATTGGGCTATTTTTCAAAAACTAAAAAAAAATTCGGAAAAAAAAGGACCCATCCATAAATCAAAATTGGTCACGAAAAAGGAGTCATTGATAAAACGGAAGTACGAAAATGCTACCCATGTTTGTGGCATGTCCCCATAATGGCCATTTGTACTGAGTACCCCCCCCCCCCGTTACTCATCATACATGTACTTTAGCAATCATTTCTCCTCATTAAATCATTTACATGCCACACATCTACGCAAGACATACACACCTATTAAGAGTAGCATGTATCCTTAAAACAATTATGAACATCCTCGCAGGCAATTACTATTTAAATTTGGATGCAAATGACTTGTTTTTTATTTGCAGATTTCTTCCGCTACAACCGACTTGTTTTTATTGATGTCATTTATATGCTGGTCATCTTACTGACTCTATTAATTTATTAAAGACTCAATTTAATTACATCTATAAATAGGTTAGACAGGAAGACGTAATTGCAAGACAGAATGTCATGACTTCCCATGATGCAATGCACAGAATTAAACAAGAGGACTCGACTGCCATCTTAATATCAATTGATACATAGGAAAAAATTGGAGGTATTCATGTTTTGCACCAGAAACTATTTGGTGCTTGGTCAGTGGCGGCACCAGGTACTTTTTTCGGGAGGGGGGGCAAGTTATTTCTATGGGTGCAGGATTTTGCCCAAAATTGCCGCAAAAAAGGGGAAATTTGTGAATTTTGGGGGTTTTGCCTTGAAAGTGGGGGCCTGGGGGGCAAACTGGTGGGAGGGCAAGAAAAATATTTGGTGGGAAAATGCCCCATTGTACCGAGCTGATCCTGGTTGCGAGCATGGTATGTTTCATCATCATCATCAACCATTGTTGGTCCACTACTGGACGAAAGCCTCAGCTTAATTGTCTCCACCAGATAGCTCTGTCTCTAGCCTTGCTGAACCAATTTACTGAACTCCATTATTGGTCATCTAACATCTTTCATCTTTCATCTCTTGCATAGTCTTCCTGGTTCCTGCTTCCCACCATACATGTAGGTCTCCATACAGTAATTGTTGTTGTCCTTGTCCATCTGTTGTCTTTCTTCTACAGATGTGCCCTGCCCAATTCCATATTCCTGTGTTTAACTGTTTCCAAGATGTCTTTATTTGTTCTCTAACCCATTTTGTTTGTACATGTAGGTAATCCACAACATGTTCCATTTGATTCATGTTGCAAAGAGGGATGAAACAACACCACTTTTGTACATGTATGTCAAATGCACATAACTCATATAAGCAACAATAAATCAAGCAAATTTTCAAAGTATACAAAAAATGTATGATTTGTAGAAAGAACTTTTGCAAAACATCAAAGTGTAATTTTTCAAAATTGATTTAGACAATGAAAATCATGCTTCGACCAATAATAGTCCCAAACAAAAATGTTTGGTAGACTCATAACCGGTGCGATCTTACCTTTCCGATGTTGATTAAGATACTTCTCGCATCGATCCCGAGATGCGGAAAAACCAATAGTCATTTTGTCCCACATAAATGAATAAATAACAAAAACGCCCCGACCCCCCGGGTGGACTCACCCATTCGGTGACGTCACACACGATAATCATCCCTTATCCGACTTGGGCAGCCCCTACTCGGCCAAACTTGTAGGGCGGCGGGGTCGGGATAATCAACATCGGAAAGGTAAGATCGCACGGTTATGAGTCTACCAAACATTTTTGTTTGGGACTAGACTCAGTACACCGGTCGATCTTACCGTTTCGATGTTGATTAAGATACTTCTTGCATCAACATCTGAAAGATCGATCTAGCAAGTAACCGACGGATGGAGGTACAAGATTGGCCAGCATCTGATAAGGATCGGGAGAGTGGGTAGCATGGTAATCGCGAGGTCAAACTATTTCCCCCCCTCACGGCCGGGAAACAGAAAGACTACGTGAACAGACAAAACCCCCTGAACTGAAAGTGCAGTGGTTAAGAATAGAAACACTGGTTCTTACCATGTTGGAATTCTGATTGTCCGCAAAACACCTGATACCCAACCACCATGTTATCTCCCCAGAACAGCCCTGGTGAACTTATCGCCTGGTCGTTGGTTTACGTTTTTGTAGTAAACCGTGGAAAAGGACGACGGGGTCTTCCAGGACACAGCCTGACAAATCTCTTCAATGGGGACCCCCCTATGGTAGGCCCACGAAGATGAGATAGATCTGGTTGAGTGGGCCTTGGGGCGGCGTCTTTTGCCGCCCCGAGTCCACCAACACCTGGACCAGCCACCGTGCCAGAGTCTGTTTAGCGGCTGGACCGTGCGGTTCTGCGTGGGTGATAAATAAGCGGTCATGAGCCCCTCTTAAGGTTTGTGTTCGGCCAAGGTAGTGCTGTAGCGCCCTCACCGGGCACCACAACCTGTCTTCGGCTATTGACGAACCCTGCCCAATACTGGGTAGGAAGAGGGGCGAGTGTCGGAATGTACTTCGCTCATTTTTGCAAGGAAATCCGGGCGAAGAAACAGCGTCGCTCCGTTGTTAGTAAATCGGAGGCTGACTTGAGACTGCGTGCAACTCCGAGCAGCGCCGTCCCGGCCAACGCCAGAAGAAAGGCCGCCTTAAGAGTGGCGTATTTAAGGGTCGCTTTTGACAGGGGCTCAAAGGGGACCCTTAATATACTCAAGACTGTGTTGAGGTCCCATGGAGGGACCACCTTCCTTTCGGCGGGCGCTCGTTGAACATACCGTCGAGAAGAAGACTTAGGGACCCATCTGAATTGATAGTCGACCCTCTTCAAATCCCGATGAATCGAGAGAATGGCTGACTTGTAGTTGGCTATCGTTGCCTGCTGAAGTCCTGACCTGAACTTTTCTGTCAGAAAATCTGCCACTAGAGGCACAGGGGCTCTAGTTGGAGATGTATTTCTCTCATCGCACCATGCGTAGTAGGGAGCCATAGCGCTGACTATACGTGACGGAGGGTAGACTCGTCTACCCCTGGCGATGAGAGAAGCAGCTTCTGATGAAAAGCCTCCCTCCGCCGCCGTTCCCTGATAAGGGCCATGCAGCTAACTGCAGGTGCTCTAGTGGTAGACTTGGTACCTCTCCTCCGGGCATCCGGAGTAGATCTGGTAACTTTCGGGGGAGTACTCGCGGCTGTGCCGCTAGTAGATCCACCATCGGTCGAAACCACAGGTGTTTCGGCCAGAACGGTGCTATCAGAATGGCGTTGCAATCCTCCCTCCCGATCTTGGTCACCACCCTTGCGAGCAGTGAGATCGGGGGGAAAGCGTAAGCAGTCATTCCTCCCCAGTCTACGGACAGAGCGTCCACGGCGAATGCCTGTGGGTCTGCGACCCTTGAGCAGTACACGGCAGCTGATGATTTCGATGAGATGCGAACAAATCTATCGAGGGTGGTACATCACCTCGAAGATCGGCTGGGCGACCTGCGGAGCAAGGGACCATTCTGTAGGTCCCGACACCTTTCCTCGTGACAGATCGTCCGCGAGGATGTTGGTGCCTCCGCTATGTGCATCGCTCTCAACGTAATCTGCCTGGCCTTGCACCACCCTATCAGGCGTAGTGCGTGCAGGCACAACCGTGGTGACCTGGTGCCCCCTTGTCTGTTGAGGTAGGCCACCACGGTTGTGTTGTCCGTTTGGACAACGATATGAGATCCCACGATCACCTTCTCGAAGTGCTGGAGAGTTCTCTCCACTGCCCAAAGTTCGAGAAGGTTGATATGGAACTCCGTCTCCGTGGCCGACCATAGGCCCGAGACTGAGTCCCGTGGATGTGGCCCCCAGCCCAGCTTTGACGCGTCGGTCGTCACTACGTGGCCTTTTTCCGCTGGTGCAGAAACCTGACACCTTGAGTCAAATTGGGCTGATGGGTCCACCACCAGAGTTCCTCTCGCGCGATCTCCGACATCGGAACCGCGAGGGATATTGGGTGACGACTGGGCCTGTAAAAGGCTAGAAGGTGTAGTTGTATAGGCCTCATGTGAAAGCGGCAGTGCGGCACGAGGTCTACCATACTGGCCATAAGGCCCAAAACCTTCATCCATGCCACAGCGGGTGCCCCCTCTGACTCGGCCAAGAGTCGGGCACACCTCGCCATGTTAAATCACCCTCTCGGGTGAGGGCGCCACGATCCCTCCTTGAGGTTGATCTGGGCCCCTAAGAATAGTGGTGTCTCGTCGGGACCAAATTGGATTTCTTGGCGTTGATCAGAAATCCCAGGTCCCGCACCGTCACGGACTACTAACTCCACGAGACACTGTGTCTCCAGTGGGGTGCGTCCGTAAATGAACCAATCGTCCAGGTAGCAACACATGTTGACTCCCCTGCGCTTCAGGTGCGCTGCCACCGCCCTGACCAGGAGTGTAAACACTCTGGGGAGGTGGACAAGCGAATGGCAGGCATCGAAACTGGTAAGTTTGACCCTGTACCTTGAAGCGTAGAAACCTCTGATCTTGAGGTGCGATCGGAACATGCAGATATGCGTCCGAGAGATCTAGCGATGCCGCCCACATACCCTTGATGGGGCAGGCTAGCACCGAAGCGAGAGTCTCCATTCTGAACCTCTTGGGCCTGATGAACTCGTTCAACGGCTTGAGGTTCAGAATGGGCCTCAATCGCCGGTCTTCTTTGGAGCCAGAAAAAGTGCTCCAAAACCCCTTGGTGAAAGGGGGTGGACCGGACAATCGCTTGCTTCGTGAGAAGCTGAGTGACCTCTGACAGTAGTGCCCGGCGCTGGGGCCGTCTGGCGGCACTACTGTGGACCTCTGAATCGTGCAGGTGCACGAGGGGTGGCTGGAAAATTCCAGCCTGTAACCCCCACTGACCACTGACAATACCCAGGCGCCCGGTGAGATGGCATGCCATCTCTGGGCGTAATGCACAGCGGCCGCCCACAGGGGAATCCCTGTGGAAGTCCAAACCTGCCGGCATGGACTGTCGACCGCCGTGCCCTCAGGACCGATCTGGTTTGCCACCCTTAGAAGAACGGCTCTTCTTAGGGGGCTTGCCATACGATCCAGCACTACTCTTGCGCTTCCCAGATTTTTTGGGAGGTGCTGGAGTAGCCTCGGGCTCGGGTGTAGTCTGTGGTGCGGCGTCCTGCTGAAGCGGAGCTGGCGCTGAAGAACGCTTAGAAGACTTCTTCTTCTTGTGCTTCTTCTTAACTGCCCTTCCCTTGGTCAGGGCAGCCTCTGACTTCTTCAGAGTGCTCTCATTGGTGGCCTTCTTTGCCCGGTCCTCCACCGTGGCGCAAAAGGCCTGTCCAAAGAGTAGCCCCTGTCCCACCGAGTCTGACTTCTTCATTGCTTCAGCAAAGTCGGAGCCGTAAGTTGACTGGAGGGACAGACAGGCATTCTCCCGGCGGCGAGATGACATCCTATGGGCTAGGCCCATAGAACTCTCGTTGAGGTTAGCTGTTAGCACCGCTAACAGATTAACCTCATGGAAGAGTTCGACGTTGCCCGTGGTCGTTCGCTACCTTCCTACCGAGGTGCTCGGCAAGCGTGGTAGCGACGCTAGAGACTCTGATAAGCGGCGTGCTCGCTTATCGATGAGCTTTAGCTCCTCCTCCCACTGGGGGAGAACGACCCGTCGCCTTGGCCGCTAGCGGCAGGCGCTTAACAACGTCTGGATCCATGTCAGGGACCCTGAGGTAGGTTTCGTAGTCCTCCTGCGAAACACGCGGTGGAAGCGTGCAAGCACGCGGCGTCGAAGCTCCAGCGAGCCTGACAGCCCTCTGAAACCTACCCTTGAGGTCCGCCGGGAATGCAAGTGCAGGCGACCCTTGTGGGACGCCAGCTAGCTGGGCATCCTACTGAAAAGATGCCCTGGTCCTCCTGAACGGACTCCTCCTGAGAGAAAGCCAGGCCCAAACCTTGGGCCACACGGCTCTCAGCGGTGTCCGCAGGCAGACCATTGCTAGCGAGTTCCTCACGGGGAAGCGGGGGAAGGATACCTGAAGCTAGCTGCACAGCCTCATCAGACTGTGAGTCGCTACTGGTTTCATCTTCCGACTCCTTGCCCTCGCCTTCAGACTCTGACTCACTCTCTTATGCGGATGAGATCTGACGACGGGCATCTGAAGGTGGACAGGGAGGTGTCGCCACCGTGTGGCTAGCCAACTGAACACCAGCAGAAGAGGGAGTACTCCCGCTAGACCCCGAGATGCTAGCTATAGCACCCGGGATCCGCGACGCTCTCGCTGCTGTCGCCCTAGCCATAGCAGCGTCAGCGGCCTACCCTGAGCTGTATCAGGGTTAGCCACTTTCGCCGCCCAGGCTGGGTAACAACTGGTGGTACTGCTTGCCCAACGCTAGGCGGCACTTGCCACGGTGCTGACCGTGGAAGAAACCACCCTGCGGCGGATACCACGGGCATACCCTGTCGGTAGCTGACCCTGAAAGGATCCGCCACCAGGGAAACCCCATGGAGCAGCAGTACCAGTACCGCCTCCCCCTGTTGCCACAGAGACTGTGGTAACCAGGACGCAGTACTGCGGTACCTGCGTGGTTGTAGCGTAGGTGCCCGGTAGGGCTCCCGGCTGCGTACCACTGTACCCATGCCTCACAGCGTTCCCGCTAAAGGATCAAGCCGTGTGTATGGGTACCCCGCCATACTGGCTGTCCCTTGGCTAAAAGGAGCTTGCCTAGTATCACGGGTAGCTGAGCGTGTATACCCTCGATCAGTCACCTCGCTACCTGAATAGGCAGTATCAATCAATGGAGCCATGCTCCGCTGAATAGATAGTGATCGATCATAAGAGGGTAATTGACCCATTGACTGTAATGGATCACCCACGCTCTGCTGGCTCTCGAGGACATAAGTGGGTTGTTGATCAGCCAGGCTGTTCAAACTACCTACCCTAACCTCTTGAGCCTCGCCCAAGGTCGCTGTGTGTGGCGGACCACTCACGGCAGCTATGGGCGCGTGCATAGTGGCTACCACTGAAGTCGAGCCGTAGCTCGTCTCGGTAGCTGCCCCCGTTTGCACTTGGGTCGCTGTCCCGTGAGAGACTGCGAGCCCAACCCCGGTATAGCCGCTAGCCAGTCCCGGAGGACAGCCGGCAGCCATTCCAAGGCCCAGGGCATCACTCGGCGGTCCCGCCATGGAACGCTGCCGTGTGACAACCCCAGTTGGTTCTGCTAAGACTACACCCGAAGCGTTAGCCCCGGTATCGTCTCTGCTAAACCCATGCACGTTTTCATTCGACCCTTGCGGGGAACGAAAGGCGTGCTGCGTGCCGTCGATCAACCCAGGCAAGCCCGTCGTTCCACTGGCACGCTGCGTGCTACAGAACCGGCGAGGCAAGCCCGAGGTCCGTTTGCACGCTGTATGCTAGAGATTCAACCCAGGCAAGCCGGGTACCCTTGGCATACTGTCCGTCGCCCGGCTACTTCATGGGTGCTAGACCCGCTCGTTCATCAGCAATAGACGGGTGTCCACCTACAAGAAACTCGCTAGAGATCTCACTGGTAGACTGGTACTCGCCTGTTAGGGCAAGTACCGCCCTGCTGCCTGCTACTAGCTTAGACGTTAAGTCAGTGCTTTCGCTGGCTGCTAGGCCTTCGGGCTCGCTAGCAGTCCCGGAGGGTCCGCCTGCTTGCCGGGACCGGAGCCCCAGAGGTTACCTTAAGCGTGGCCCTTGCCGGCCGCGCTAGTACCTACTATATCAATCTTACCTGTAGGCTTCTGTTTCTTAGTCTTCGTCTTCTGTCTGTGTCGAAGACCTAAACGAGCGCTACTTTCTAAATCCTCGAAGTGGATGTCCGATAAGCCTATGCAAAAGGAAGCACACTTATTTGATTTAGAGCAATCCCTGTGGGTGTAGCAGAGTGGATGCGGGTCCCACTCTGCCACAAGGGCAGGGCATGATTGACAAGGCCTGGACATTGTAGTAATCGGGAGCGTACAGCACTACCCCCCCGAACACAAGCTCAAGCCCAATAAACAGACCCACACGCACAGTGGCTGTCGCTGATGTAGTGGTATGATATAAAAATATATATACAAAGGGATGAAAAACTGAAAACCTTTTGGTATAGATTTGTCAGGCTGGTCCTTCGAAACCCACCGAACTCTTAGCAGTAAATCGTCATCAGACGCGTACTGAAAGATATAACGATAGAGCACACCATAAACATAGCGATAATCACTCACCATACATGTATACACAGTACTGTACAAACATCTATTGTAACTTACTAGTCTGCTATAGTTGTTTTACGTGAGAACAAAAATAAAATGGCGTCCTAAGGGCGGCCATTTTGAACGTGTGTTCCGTATACGAACGGAAACACTCATACAAGCTAAGTTTTTGGATCGTTTTTGTCACTTTTCTAGTCGAAAAATGTCGTCAAAACTATCTCCCTAGCGTACTATACTGGTTGGTTTTTACCTCAGGTGTAACAAACAAACTGTATATCTCGTCCTTTGGTTCGTAATGATACTTAGCGTTGGTAAAGAAAAATCCACACGTCTATCTCATCTAGAAACCAAGGAGGATAAGGGATGATTATCGTGTGTGACGTCACCGAATGGGTGAGTCCACTCGGGGATCGGGGGTTTTGTTATTTATTCATTTATGTGGGACAAAATGACTATTGGTTTTTCCGCATCTCGGGATCGATCTGAGAAGTATCTTAATCAACATCGGAAGCGGTAAGATCGACCGGTGTACTGAGTCTACCTCATCTACCCGTGAGGAATTTATAAACAATTTTTTTACACTTGCGCTGGGATCACTGAATAGGACTTTTATACACATTGACAACAACATGAACAACCCTGAAGTAAGGCATGATGGGAAGGACAGCATGATTCTGTGATGCAATGTAATTGTAAGGATGTAATTTATCATCAAGCTGATCATGCTTCCACCACCACATGTATACACCATCCATCAGTTTAACAGACCTTTTCAAATCAAGATCGGAAAAGTTCTGAAAACCACGCTATTTATTCAGTAAGCTAGGGGGTCAAATTGTACCCAAACTGGCGGACAAGAAATGTCATGAATTACGACACCCTTTTGCGCGAAAATACAGCTTATTTTAAAGCCAATGTGAACATGGGGTCACCAGGAGAAATATTTTCCTGGCATACATTGTATTTAGCCAACACTTCAGCTACTTAGTTTTTCACAATAAGATACTAAGAAAGAGATGGACAAATGTCCGTAATTTTTTTGTCAGTTAAATTTTTTTTACAGAACGTTTTGTTTATGTGCATCACCTCTTCAACAGTCAGTCTCTTACGCAACACTACCACCACACGCTTGATTGCACGTTGAGTATCCTTGGCAAAAGTACCTCTCTCGTCCCTGAATTGACCGTCGAAAGTTCATCGTAGTTATCATGCCTGTTACACATTGGAACTTCGCACTGTACATGATGCTGAAGAGGTACTTTTTATGCGCGCGCGATTGGGGAAATTATTTCATGCTTCCGGTTTTATCGGGATCACTCAGTATGAAAAGGTCTATAGTCGTTGAGCTAGAGATATATCCACATGTACATATCTAAAACCATTAGTTGCATAGAATTCCACGGTTCCACCATTAAAAATATACGCTGTTATGTGCAAAAAGAATAAAAACATGTTTTTTAAGTGCTATTAAATTATCCTCATTGTAGTTTCTGATAATCATGGTAATACTCATCTATAAAGATGCACATATTTTCAAAAGCAACAATCAGTTGAAACATTGCTTCAACAATCAATTAGAAAAAATTAAATCATTTTAAATCAAAATGTTCTGTGTTTTGTACCTACTATAGATACTAGATTTAAAAAAGTTTAAAAAACAATCAATTATTTTTGATGAATCAAAAATCAATCAAGTAGCAAGTGTAGGTGTACACATGTGATGTGATTAAGCAAAATGAGTCGGATGTCGGGGATATTGATTTTGAGATATAACCATATAGTGCTCATTCAACTTCTTACAAGTATTTTATTGTTCTGAGCAACACTAAAATGGACATATCACTGGAACCATATTGTCTAATTATGATGGGGTTTTCAGCAAAATAAAGCTCTGAGAATGGCTCATATAATGAGATTGAAAACAAAATTTTGATTTGGATTGATATCAGACTCATTTTGCTTGATCGCATCACATATGAGTCACATGATAAACTTTACCGCTCCTGTCACATATGTGGTGATGAAACAAGTACGGTATATAGAAGTCGCTATTTTGTTGCGAAGTTTAAAACATTCATTTTACATGTACCAAGTCCAAAAACAAGGTTGGTTTGTCACAGTTAAAAAATCTGTTTCAAGTTTTGTTGCGTCCTAAAACAACGTCTTCCTGCATGTATTTGGTGAAAAGTTGACCAGGAGAAAGAATGCAAATTACGAATGTGGCACAAGTTAATGTTTGTCCATGCGTAAGCCTATGGGAATTGTCATCTGTATCATTATTTAGGGGTATTAAAGGTATACATGTACATTGTGTCAATGCTTTTAATGAAATATTAAGTCCCGGATTAGGCCTATATAATGAAATTATTAGTTTCCCGTCACCCGCCTGCATCACCTTTTCAATTTGACCAAAACTTTCATTATTTTCATAAAAAAGTCAATTATCTTCAAATTGAGATCGAAATAATCAAAATTGAAACTCTCAAAATCTCTGACATCCCATGCTGATCATAATCAGCAGTTTTTTAGTTGTGGGGGTAGAGGATGTGGTAAATAATGGAAATTTAAGGATTGCCTCATCATGTTTCTAGTGATTACAAAAATTGCAAATTTCTTTTCATTTTTATAAAAACAAATTCAAATCTTTTCTCAATCTGTTTGCAAAATGTCTGTAATGATGATCTAAGCATATACCTGTTTTAATGAATAATGATATCATGACCTCAGTCATAGTTCACTGAAAAAAAATGTGACGGGAAACTAATCATTTCATTTCATTAGCCTTTTGAGTTACAGTATTCCGTTGTCATATTCTGGAGCAGAACTGTTTAACTTTTATTGTAAAGTAACCCAGTCCCTGATCATTCCTGACAAGACCAATGAATTCCACATGATCTCTAACTGCTTTATAATATTTTGAGCAACTACAACACCTTGGACCATGTCCATGACCAGTGCAATATGAACTTGAACATGTATTTTTAATGTCTATGAAAGCAACCTCATGAATCTTTTTTGTTCAGTATCTAACACTAACAGTTTGTCTAATTGCAATTGGAAACTAAAATCCATTTCCGTTTAGCCTTTGTAATCCAGCATGTCCAGCTTGATTTGTACAACTTGCTACAATCCCGGGCTACAACCACTGTAATTTTGGCTTGTCCTTCTCGCCAGCGCCCGGTCCACGGTTATTTCCGCGGGTCACTTCCGGGTTCAGTATTAGTATTACCCCAATCAATGGGTGGGCAAATCTAAAAATCGAAATGATCGTGCAAAGGTTCATGACATCTACATGCACACAATCTCATCTGAACAAAACAACACCACGATCAAGGTCTTGTGCATTGTGAAAACATAAAATCCTTACAAAAATGCTGCAAGAAAGAGAATGACAAGAGATTTGTATCCACCGACAACAGCGCTACTACTAGCTGTCAAAACATACGGCGGCCATTGACGGCGCGACGGAGCATGACTGCAACATGCGAGGCCGAGGATGGTTTCCCGTACTGTAATCAAACAATATATTTACCTCTTAACCAGTCGGCGACTTCTTTAGCCGTCCATCGTTGAATCTGCAAATTTGACATTGTGAGAGGTACATCGCTTTCAGTTTCAAAACAAAACCTCTCCTGTTCTGTCGGTCTCAGGGAAATACACTACTTTTGGAATGGAAGTGCACTGCCACTCCATCGAAGTTCATAACAAGAAGTCAACGCACTTTCGCATTCAATCAGCTGTGAAATAGTTTTGCACTGGGCTGACATTTATAAATTGTTTTAAACAGACACGTTCGCGAGGAGGAGGGGTGGAAGAGGAGGAGGGGTGGTGGAGGAGGAGGAGGGGTGGAGGAGGAGGAGGCCTACTCCCTATGATTCCAGAAAAACACGGCACTAATATCTTGGATTAAAAAAATATGATAACTTATTATCCCGTTTTTCTACTTATTAGCCCGTTTTTCCAAATGAAACAGCTAATCCTATTCATAGGAAGATTGGGGCTGAAACTTTTTAAAAAATTGTGGAGCCCGACTGGGGGTCTGTCAGAAATTTTTTCAAAATATAGGTCACAAAGACCCCTTTTCCGTTTTATCACAATTTTTTAAGTTCACCTAGGGAGTGTTCAGAAATACTTTGGTGGGGGGGCTGGTAAAAGGGAGGGGGAGCCAAAAAGTTTTGGACATTAAAGAGGGGGACCAAAAAGTTTAAGGTGGTAGAAAAAGGGGGGGGCAAAATACTTTTCCGTTTTAAAACCCAAAATTTTCGCGCGCTGGCGCCCGCATATACATCTCTATACATCGCTTTTAACATGAGCAATTTGGGGTTTTCAGTGCTTTTGTTTGAAAAAATGATGGCACTTAGTGTACACATGCATATAAAATTAAAGATGATCAGTAACATGCAACATCTGGGTTAGGCTAAGAAATACTGGCACTTTTTATCATAGAATTGTGTATCTCTTCAAAGTAGGCTGCAAACATGATTATGTACCAATCTGATCAAAATACAACTAAATCAAGAAATTTTGATTTCTTTGCACGTAAACTGCACACTTCAGTTTACTATTTCTCATTGCAAAATTATTTTGTACACATAGGCCCATGGGTAGATTACCATAGGGCACAGTGGGCACAGGCCCAGGTGCCACGGTCTTTGATGGCCAAAACTGATACCTGTGCATTTGCGTGACCAAATTAATCTCATATTTGACCATTTTAGCTTTTTGCATAAATTAGTTCCAATTTTAACAATATTTGACCATTCAAGTTTCCATATGGCAAAATTTGTTGCGCGGATCGCGCGCATTTGAGTCACAAATCCAAATTATGCTGCTGTGCCTGAACCTCCAAATAAATCCTCTATTTCATTTATCCCTGTAAAATCAGATAAACACCCTGATTTGGGACAAGTATAAAATGAAAATTTCTTTGTGCTTGTATTCCATGCACAATTGTCCCACCGGGAATGTTGGAATGTTTCAAACATTTTCCTCCCTCAATGACATGTGACCCAGATACCACACCTCTGGAAACAACACTATTAAGTATATATTTGTTATACGATAATGGGGGGGTCAACAAAGTTTATGGTCAAAGAGGGGGTCAAAAGTTTAGCGGTCCATGGAGGGGGGTCAAAAAAGTTTTCGAGCAAAAATTTGAGGAAGACCAGCCCCCCCTACCAAAGTATTAATGAACACTCCCTTATGATTACTAGTGGGGGGGCTGAAAGGTATTCCAGCCCCTGCACATGGAGGGGGCTGAGCCCCCTCAAGCCCCGGTTCCTAAGCCTATGCTAATCCTTTAGACAGTCCTTAGGCCTACTGGCAATGGAAGTCAAATTTTAATAATTTGGTAATTATGCAAGAATTTGGTAATTTGTATCAAGTCTTTAGAATTTGTGACTATTGTAAGAAAACAAAGTTTACCCTTTCCTTCAAATTGTAAAAATATTTAATTTTTTCTTTTATTACCAGTTAGAACTAATTTTATGTTTCATTTGTTGAATTTTTATAGGCCTAGTGCTGTATTTTTCTGGAATCATTCCGGGAATCATTCACTAGACCTAGGCATAGGCCATGACAAGTGCTACGGCGCACAGTGACATCGCCCCGATATCTTCATAGTAGAAATCGCCATGGTAGGTTGAATCCACAGCCACCCATGACCATTTTATTCGGACCTTATGAGATGCATATTATTAGCGAAGTGACCTGACTAAGGCTACTGACATAGACAGGGTAATTGATTTCTCGCTCTGTGAGCAAGCTTGTATACGACATTGCGGTCAATGGTTATACTCTCTCCACTTGAGTGAGTGCCGCTATAGCCTGCTGCGCGCTGTAGTCCATACAAGACCAACGCAATGGGCTATTCCAGATAAAACATGCACCCCCCCTATAGAGGGCAACGGAAATCCAGATTTTTTGGTGGTCTTTGGGGCTCGGAATTCCAGCCTATTCTACTTATGCTGTTCCAAATTCCAGCCTATTTTGCCTATGCTTGGCGCAAAATTTCCAGATTTTTCCACCATTTTGTTAGTCTGAAGGCATAGAGGGTTTTGGAATTCCAGGTTTATTGTGTTTATCCTTGGTTGGATTTCCAGACTTTTTTGCCTCTGGTCAATAAAATAATCCATATTTTTGTCCATTGAGGTGCTGGAATTCCAGATGGTTTTATTAGTAATTTGTCGGGATTTCCAGCCTTTTGTGCAAATAGATATCAGGAATTCCATTCTCTTCCAGGTTAATGCAATTTGTCATTATGTATGTGCATAATGTATGTTGGGGGCGTTTTCTCCCCCCCCCCCCCAAGTTGGTGGTACTAGTAGTTATAATCATCATGATTGACAGCCCAAGTGACCATGACAACCAACATTCTTCAGTTCTTGTTGAGTAAGCCCTAATTATTAGTAGGAAAGAAAAAGAGGGTACACCAACTTGACGGAAAACAAGTCGCAGGGTGGCGAATCAGACCCCTCCCCTGCTCAGTTGACAGATATGTTGTGACACAATTTACAATTTGCATCTCCCTTTTGGCCTATTTTAGACCAAATTGCCGCGCTTTGCGCGCAATCTTAGTAAAACCATTTGAGTGAGTAGATCTGCGACAATCATGTTGCCTTGCCCACAGGACCATCAAAAGGTAAATCCGGCCATATACCAGGTATATGATATACACATTTTAGGCTATTCCAGTTGAAAGACATATACCCTGTATGGAAGACATTACTTCAGTCTCTCACACAGGGGGTGTAGATTCAGTGATGAAGTCACCCCCAAGAAAATGGTTGCCTGAAAATAAGCTGTTTCTTTACTCAATTAATGAGAGTTTCATTGAGTAAAGAAACAGTTTAAAGCAAGTGCACTATCTTAAGTTAATGAAAACAAGTTCACAGAAAGCAAGCACACTTCGTGAGGGGTTTATTTTTGCGGATTTCGCGAATGGAGTTCCATCCACGAAATTAACACCTCGCGAATATATATAATAATGTATTGCAAGTATAGGGCAAAACTAAGCATCACGAAAATAACAATTGCAAAAATGTCTCTGTAACTCCAAATCGCGACAATAACTATACGCGAAAATTACCACTTAAACAGTAATTTAGTAACAGCAGAGAAACTCTCTGGACTGACCTTTCACAAGTTCAACAAAAGTCAATACTATTACGTAATTGTTTGTTCATGGGACATTGCACACATAGTGCACACACACTTCATCCATGCAGTACAAAGTGTTATCTGTTTCCAAATTTACTGTGTGCTTTATTTTAGCAGATTTAGGTAGCTACCGTATTAATAAACTGAGGGAAAATATTATTCTGTGTATTAAAAACAAATTAACCCATCGTGGCTTGGGGTTTTAATAACAGGTTTAATTTCCGGAATTGATTGATTTTCAATGATGGATACAAATTTTAAGTTTAGCATCAGTTTTGTTAATATTTTGTTAAGTTTTATAAAATGTTGCAAATTAAAAAAAAAAAAATTAATAGTATCAAAGGCTACGAAAAAACCCTTCTCTACGGGGCCAACCGACCCGGAATTTGTGTTTTTGAGAATTAAAAAAAAACACATTTATTTTGCTTAAATCATAGAAAATATGTTGGTATTAAAAAATTTTTCAGATTTTGGTGATATTTTATGGTAATTTCAAGATAGCCTCTCTCTAGAAATACAAGTACAAAAAACACCCGACCCTATACTTGAAGTTGAAAGGTCCGCCCGTAGAATAGGGTGGGTTTTTTTTTGTCGCCAAAAATACAATAAATAACATGACACCAAAACAGAAATTTTGACAATAATAGTTTTTTTCTGATCATTTTAATGTAAATTTTGACCAAAGTATCAGCAAATTATGATATAGCGAGATTACACATGTATAATTTGAAATTTGAAAGAGGGACTCAATATAAAATTTGAAAGAGGGACTCTAAATATACATTTAAAAATCCAAAAGCATAAATCAAGAAGTGCATATTACTGGTATTATACTATTATTAAAAATGATTTATATTAAATGATGCTCCCCGTCTAAAAAAATCCGGACATTGAGTTTTTTTTACATGTTTTGCATTTGGAAAATGTTCCATTACAAACCAAATGTCAGACGAATTTGTCTCTATGGATTGTCTGAGTTGATAACATCTGAGGGATAGGCCTATATGAATCCAATATCGTACTAGCTAAAACTACTGTTCTTTGAATGGAACAAAATGCAGATGTTCAATCGAAATACATGTGAAGATGAGCTCATCTTCTCTGATGTTATGCAAAATATGGTAATATCAAATATCATCCATTTTATTGTTTTATTATTTTATTATTCACGGGATGTGATTAATTAGCATATTATAAATTTGATGAGGAATTTAAATATTTATATGCCATTGGGTTTTGTGTAGGGATGGAGGAAAAAACTTTGATTGATAATGTCATTAAAATATTAAGATACCCTGCATCTCGTTTCTACTACTCATTATAATTATCATTAAAGTTTTGCTTTTGTAAAGCCTACAATGTTCTTTATAGCACATCTAAAATTCTCCTGCATGCTGAGTGAACATAAAAGGTTGAATAACACATGGAGATTAAAAAAACGTAAGTAAACAAAATCAAACGAAACTGGTAATTTGCACAACCTAAACCACAGAGCAGTACATGTATTAAACAGAACAAGATCTTGTTCATGGTTGTTTGTTTAACCATGGATATTAATTATGCTCTTCAAACACATTAAAGGTTCCATGACTTGGCAAACAAAGTTATACACACTTGTGTTTATAATACATGCAGAGTCACTCCAGGCTGTTTTGGATGGGGGGGGGGTCTGCTTGATCAGCAAAAGAGATATTTCTCCCATCTTCTGGTATTACAGTAAAGCTATCATTTGCTGCATATTTTGCTCAAATTTGCACTTCTTACATGATTGTAATTGCCCAATGCTATCTGAAATACCATGTAAAGGACTAAGCCTCCAAAGTAAAATTTAGAGGTTTTATAATAAAACTGGGATCCCCAAAGCTCCACAGTTAAGCGGCTAAGTCGGTTTTTTACTTTTTACCTCATTATTTTCGCTTAGTTAAAACTGAGACTAGTAAACCTGAGACTGTTGGTTTACTAGTCTCAGGTTAAAATGATCAGAAGACCCCTTGACAGTAGACTATGCCATAGTCGAATTTTATTTAAAAATATGTTATTATTAGTCATGATGAACCCATTTCGTTGAATACAAAATTATACTGATGTTTATTAAAATTAAAGTATTCAATAGTAAGAGTTAAAAATATCAGATAATTAGTGACAATAAAAGTAAACTGAATGCAACATTATCTTGCATAATTATAATGGCTCACTTTAATACTGAACAATTCTGATTTTGGAAGTTCCAGTTTATTGATAGCGAACCCCGAAAATCCTGGAAGCTAACAGAGGGAGTGCGGTGACTGAAAAGATCAGATACAGATGTGAAAATCTATCAGTTGCACACAAATCAATATAAATCATAGTTTTATGCTTAAATGTAATGGCCAGAGTATGCAAAATGGGCAAGTGGACTACGGAGAAGTCTACCTTGACAGATAAAGTATTACTAGTACCGTAGCAGTAATATTATGTAATCATAGTAAATTTTGACAAAAAAGAAGAACAAAATTAAAATTTTACCAAAATCGTACATTATGTCTTTTATAATCTCCAAAATAGGAAAGATAAATGGTCTATGGTAAAACCAAATTTATCGAACGTAATCAAAACAATAAAATTATTATTTGGCCAAAACAACAACAACAACTCTGTCCCTGCCCCTTTGAGGATTCTGATTTTCGCCAGCTAAGAGCTGGCTATCTAATCGGAGATCGTCTTTGTTTGCTAAAGAGATTACGGGGTACTAGCATTGGTTTGAATTATTTTGCGGAACTTTTTATGGTGAAAATATATATGTAAGACCTGTTATTCGATTTGTAAGAAAAAGAAAGTATGCTTTGCCGTTTCAACGAATGAAAACGAGTGAGAATTTCAAAAGTTATGGTTTGAAGGAAATATAACATTAAAAGTTATATATATGCCAGGCCTATAATAATTTCCACAACATATCAACGAAAGAAAATGATAGTATCCTTGTTATCAGGCGTTCTTAGATTTACATTTGCAGACCTCCTGGAGATCAACACAGCATGAGATGTGAGTGTATTGATAATAACATGATTAAAACCTTTATGGACCTAAAAGTCAAAGTAAAAATATCCTATATCCTGTATCGTTTTATGGATAAAAATGACTCAAAATGTCATTTATGAAATAATTGATATCTTAAACATCAGTTTTGTCTTTTCAACAGGAAAAATTCGATGTAATTTCAAGGCCTATTTTTGATATGGGTACAATTGATATACATGTAGGCCTATTGAACAATATCAGTCTTTATACATTTTATAATGTGCTATGTATAAATTGCGAATTAATATATAAATTAATATAAAATTAATGTGCATGTATAAGGCAAGTAGGATGGCAGTTTTAGCCAATTAACTAAAAACTGCAGTG
This sequence comes from Amphiura filiformis, assembly GCF_039555335.1. Classification (NCBI taxonomy): domain Eukaryota; kingdom Metazoa; phylum Echinodermata; class Ophiuroidea; order Amphilepidida; family Amphiuridae; genus Amphiura; species Amphiura filiformis. Next base: position 1,455,111 of record NC_092646.1, read on the forward strand.
TATTTCTTTATATTAATAATGAGCTAAGGGTGGCCTAAAAGGCAGAAAAGACAAAAAGACAGAACAATTTGGAGTAATTAATTAAAGAGTTGACATGAAGTTATAGGAGTTAATGTTTGGTTTTTCTGTGTGCATGTTCTTATCATTGATGGTTTGGAGCAGGCGGCGAATGGCATGATAGAGCCGGCAGCTTGTGAAACGGCCCGGCCGTATGGCATTTTCCAAATACTCGGCTAGTTTTGTGGGGTTCATTATCGAACCCCCATGGTTTTAGCTTGTATTTATATTATTTATTAACATATAGGCCTATTTGTTTGTGAAATTTCAAGCGTTTTAAATTTTAAAAATAATCCCATTCAATTACACGGTTGACGATGAAAATGCAATGCGACCACCACCTGGTTTGGTGGACTGTCATCCCGGACTGTCATGGAACATGATAGATCATAAAAAAGAGTGATCCTAAAAATGCCTTCCACCTAAACTAATTACAAGACCTCTTCTGCATTGAAGCTGGCTTCCCCTTTTAAAGGGAATTTGTATCTTCTTCTTTTATTTCTTGCATAAAAGTGGAAAATTAAAGTTAACATATTGGCAATACAATTTGCTTCCTCCTCTTAATGATCAATTTTGCATTGTAGAAAAAATAAAAATGAAAAAGTTCTCCCCTTTTTAAGTTTTTTTCTGTCAGTGTCGTTTTTAGCTGTGGGCCTACTATGGAGTGCAGCCTGTAGTGTAGAGGTGTATCTTACTGACTTGCTTTTAATACTGACTTTCTAACCTTTTATAATTTTATAATATATAGTTACCCCTTTGGCTCTAAAATCATAATTGCAAGACTCTGAATTTGTAAAGCTATGTAGACCCTACCGAATACTGGCCACTCGTCCTTTATTCGTATTTAAATAAAAGTCTCCCCTCCATAAAGTACCACGGGGCAATTCGCAAAATAATACCATAACACATGTGATATGCTGAGGAAGCCTGATTAGCAGTGATTACCTTTTTAAAATAGCTAAGTGGGAGGGTTTTCAATGAAATATTTTTTCATGTCAGTGAAATGATGCCATTTGCCCCCACATCTCATATGCACAGTTTATCCCTTACATACCCTGTGTCTTGAATAGCTATATAGCCCAACCCTGTGGTTAAGAGGCTAGGAAATAATTCCTAATATCTCATACCCTAGTTTGTTTGCCTTTATCTAATCTTGCCCCACATGACAACTTACTATTTAGCCCTTAAACCCAGCAAAGAGTCTGCTCAGTGTAGGAATTTTTTAGCCTTTTTTTTATAAATATGTTTGCAATTGGCTTATAGCCATCACATGCTGACAATGCACATAACTGATTGGTTAATCAAACTAGCAAGTCATGGTCAGGCCTAATCACAAAGTAAACATATCATCTGTAAATAAAACTATGCAGCAGGCGACTTACTTCAGAAAAGGTTCAATATAACTACATTGCATAAAACTAAGTCCATTATCTATAGTTAATTGGTCAAATGTTTATTGACTCTTGTAATAACCCATGTGTACGTGTAGTAACCTGTATAATATTAGTGTTCATAAAAGCAGGACTATGAGACAAATATCCCTGACCCTGACAAAAACTAGCAAGAGCAAATGGCTGTGTAATTTGTTTACTTTAGTAATAAGGCATCTTGCATACATGTACAATTTTCATTTTATTTTATTTATTTTATTTTATTTATTAGACTTTATACTTCGTAGTTTATAGCCAACTTTGTTTCCTGGAGGTGGCTTAATAAAAATTCCTTTAAAAACGGAATGGGGCGCCCAATGTGAGCTTGGTTGTGATGTATTGAATTTCATGGTGTTTAGATTTGGTATTATTATCTCATGAAACCCGGTGACACCTCATTATAGAAATCAGACCTGTTGATAGGTTGTAAGAGGGATAGCCTTTTCCAGTCACGAATTGGGCCAGAAAGTTTTGCTACTTTGCAACGCAATAAAAACCCTAAATGCAAAATGAGATCCTGTAGTGTAAGTGGCTTCGAGGTGGCTTAAAAAACTAAATGCAAAATGTGGTTTAAAAAAAAAAGTCAAGAGTCAAGACACATGCAGTATCATTATTAAGCCTCATATCACTTATTTATTGTCGAATAAGTGCAGAGTAGGTTAGATATGAATATTAAATGTTAGACCAAAGTAGCTCAAAGTATATGTACTGTACACCTGATCCGTGAACTTATCTTTTTTAAAGACAAATTCTTGTTTGTGTAAAAACTGAAGCATCATAATGTGTAAAAGAATATTTGAATATTAACTGTACATCATATATAGCGATTCGTGATACCCAATCATGCTTCAGTTTATGTGGTTTAGGAAGCAGAGAATTTATTTCAATTTTATATACGCCAAAATATTTTCTGAACTAGAAACGTCGCGGTTTTCGACGCAAAGCGTCGAATGGGATGCCTCCACCATGGGGCGATTTAAATGTGTACAAATCCATTTTTAGTAATTTGACCACAGATGACCCTTGGGTGACCCTGGATGACCCCAAAATGACATGCCAAAAATTTGGCTCTAAATGTTGACTGTACCCACCAAGTTTCATACCCATACGACCAATTTTATTAATTTGACCTTAGATGGCCCCTGGGTGACCCCGAAATGACCATCCAAAAATTTGGCTCTAAATGTTGAATGTACCTACCAAGTTTCATGCCCATATGGCAATTTTTAGTAATTTGAACTCAGATGACCCCTGGGTGACCTTGGATGACCCTGAAATGACCTTCCAAAATTGGCTCCAAATGTTGACTGTACCCACCAAGTTTCATGCCCATACGATCAATTTTATTTATTTGACCGTAGATGACCCCTGGGTGACCTCAGATGACCCCGAAATGACCTTCCAAAAATTTGGCTCTAAATGTTGACAGTACCTACCAAGTTTCATGCCCATACGACCAATTTTATCAATTTGACCTTAGATGACCCCTGCGTGACCCCGGATGACCCCAACATGACCTTCCAAAAAATTGACTCTAAATGTTGATTGTACCCACCAAGTTTCATGCCCATAAGACAATATTTAGTAATTTGACCTTAGATGACCCTTGGGTGACCCCGGATGACCCCGAAATGACCTTCCAAAAATTTGGCTCTAAATGTTGACTGTATCCACCAAATTTCATGCCTATACGACAGTTTTTAGTAATTTGACCTCAAATGACCTTTGACCTCAGTATATGACCTTGAACCTCACCCAAAAAAAAGTATCCAGAGTTTTTGACCATGACCCACCTATGCTGAAAATCTGAAGTCAATCCGCCCATCCATGCCCGAGATACAGCATCCGGACAGAAGCACATACGACAGTTTTGAGTAATTTGACCTCAAATGACCTTTGACCTCAGTATATGACCTTGAACCTAACCCAAAAAAAAGTATCCAGAGTTTTTGACCATGACCCACCTATCCTGAAAATCTGAAGTCAATCCGCCCATCCATGCCCGAGATACAGCATCCGGACGGAAGCACGGAAGCATGGAAGCTCGGAAACTCGGAAGCTCGGACATTGCAAAAACAGTATGCCTCGCGGTGGAGGCATAATAATAAAAATTAACACTGAATTGATGGCGGAAATTTTATGTAAAATTTACGTAAGTCCCCACTAAAGATTACTGTTTCGTCTTTATGGGAATTTAATCTTTTAATATCTGAAAGAACTTTGGGGACCTACGTGGACTACGAATCCAGACCGTCTTACAAGAAATATGGTAGGCTAGGCTCCCTACCTTGCAGGGCATGTGCATGCACGAAATGAATTGTGTATGTATCATAGGCCCCTCGTATTGTTTGTATGCGCCTGAGAATTCAACAATATTAATAGGCCTAATGGTAGCTCTACACATTAATGTTTTTAAGCAGATAAAATTCCAAAATATGGTACATGATGCAGTCATGTCTACAGTGGAATTCACCACGACCTTTGCAGGACTTAAACCCCATTAAAAGCTATTAAACCAAGATAACACTCATTGAAAACAGCTCAACTGATTAAATCATATCTTCTCTGGTTAAATACACACAACATATGTTTCTGCTTTACATGTACAATGGAGCAATGAGCTGGTATTATAGTTTCAGTTGGGTGAACGATTATAAAGCGAACGCTAGAGAACGATTCTGTGTGGGCTTTTGTTTACGAAATGAGACAATACTCTGCTTATTGTTAACCAGCGTTCTTGAAAATGAGAAGCATGGTGGTTTGCAGACTTAACACGGGTTGGAAATAATTTCTTCATATTTTTTGGTGTTATCTGTCGTTTACATATCCTTCCTAAAACACCAAAGTACAAATATTTCCAAACATCTAAATTAGCTAAAAATTTAGGACATGTTACAAAACTATATTTTCTAGAATTGGCCGGTTATTTTCACACACCGACGTTAACTAGGCAATTACCCATACTTCTAACGTACGCTATTTGTAGAGGTTACGCGTCAATGGTAAGAGCACTGTGTATTGTGTATAGGAAAATGGACAGTAACTGCAGTATGACGTTTTCTGTCTTTGCTTGTCACGTGGTATGTTGAAGTAATGAAGTAATTGAAGTTGTGATTATATGTTCAAATTTTCAAGATGGCCCCAACAAGTCAGTTGGCCGAGCGGTAAACAGGGTACAGGCGCTGGTAATATGTCGATACTGTATACATGATAGCGGTGCAGCGTGGGTTCGAGCCCCACCTCTGCCGAACTAAATTTCCTTTTTTTTTAAATTTCATATTATGTTAGGGAAATGTGGCTGGGGGAATTTATGTATGACGAAGAGTGGTGTGGGTTGATAGGTTCATCCCCTGCAATGGTGATCCCCAGCCCGACTTGGGTCTTCACTCTTCATTCTAGCTTGTGCGAAAGATTTTGTTTTATAGGCCTATTTGTTTAAAACAGCATCACACTCGCTACCACAGCCCACACCCCCACACACAACGCATGCGCATCACAGTATAGACATATGATATCCCTATTATCATTGATTAAATATTTTGAGCTCAAAATGTAGAAATATACACTTTGAGCTCATCTTATAATAATAGCTATAACAGGGCAAGGAAAGAACTAGGTCAATTACTTGATTCATGTCGTATTTTATTCATAGGCTACATGTCGTATGTATACGGACGTTGAAACTTTATAAAGTAACAGTCCCCAACGAATTTAGATATGAGCTCTTTGATGTCCACTCCCCAATCAGGGAATTCCCTTTTAACAAAGGAGCACCTGCGTAGTACAAGGTACTGCAGCAAGGTTGCACTCGTTCTACTTGATGTGGCTTCATGTATTTATCATGCAGCCTATTATAAATATATCTATTTCATTCAAATACAGGTATGTATTTAATATAAAAACAACATTTGAGGCTTTAGGTATTTTAGTCTCAGCTCAAACAAAAGTAAGAAAGTTTGAATTCTTATGTACCGTAAACGTTCGCCTAATGGCGCACATGGCTCCTTTGCCTTGGGGGTAAATTTCATGTACAAAGAGAGAGCTACCTCCTCTAAAAATCACAACAAGAATTAAGGGTGTGTGCATGCCCTTATTTGCTGGTGGGAATTTTGTGGGAGGGCGCTTTAAGTTTGTGTCTAAAATACCAGTTATATCAAAGGGGCCATGGCCATAGCGCCATAGGCGAATGTTCTACGGACTTCCATTGACAATACAACAATATTCGTGTTGTAAAGTAAGGTAAAAAGATCTAGGCCTCAAGAAAGAAAGAACAGGAATAAATAAAGAATAATTAAGGACATAAAGAAAGAATTTTGCCCGAATGATTTTTAGAAAGAGCTGAAGCAAGAAACTGAGTTTCACAATACAATCCTTTTATAGTTCGAAATGTGTGCTGCCGACAGAGTATGCGTCCCTTTGTGTGGTTCAGTTCATGGACCTGAAGACCCGGTTTAACAAGAATGTTAAAATTATGTTACGCCAATCAAACATTTTTTTAGGCCTAATATAGAAACTAGTAGGCCTACACACCACATATTGTTATTGAAAACCTGTAAGGAGAACAGCAACCCTTCACAAAAGAGAAGCTTAATTTTAGTGGTTACCTAGGATACCAACACCAGTGGCGTGCGCAAAGGGACAGGGGATGTGCCCCCCTTTGTCAAAAAAGTTCGGGGAAATAATGCACCCAATCGGGGGAAACTGGGGAATTAGTTATTAAATTTTAAAACAGTCAGAGAATCGAGACCCCTGAACCAGACTTTGAAAACCTGCGTACGTTACTGCCAGGCCCGTACGCAGGATTTTTTTTGGGGGGTGCTGATTTTGATAAAGTGGACTTTTTTCCAAAGGGGGGGCGATTTTGTGAAATGTGGACTTTTCCCCCCAAATTTGGACCTTTTTTGACCAAAAAACCATAAAAAACCTGATTTTTGCTTCAATTTTGGGACTTTTTGTATACTTTTGCAAATTTGGGGGGGTGCAGTCGCACCCCCGCACCCCCTGCGTACGGGCCTGGTTACTGCCAAACACACGCCTTGGTGGTGGGCCTATATTAGGCCTATACATGTAAAACATCATAGATGACTTGGAATAAATGCAGATAAAGCAAATATAATGTAACCTTTACAACAATAAACACCTATACACGCCTAAAATAACTCTAAAAACCCTAACATGGAATTCAAGACTTTTTGGTAGTCAATTGAAAAATTCCAACTTATTTGTGTAATTTTAGATACCCTCTATAGAGGGCGATGGAATTCCAGATTTTTTTGGTAAGTCAATTGAAAATTCCAACTTTTTTTTGATAATTTTTAAAAACCCTCTATACCCCTCCATGGAATTCCAGACTTTTTTGCTAGTCAATTGAAAAATGCCAACATTTTATTTGGGTATCTTTAGAAACCCTCTATAGAGGGCAACGGAATTCCAGATTTTTTTTGGTAAGTCAATTGAAAATTCCAACTTTTTTTGACAATTTTAAAAACCCTCTATACCCTCCATGGATTTCCAGATTTTACATGCACTAAACAGGGCCGGAAATCCAGGTTTCTTCCTCAAGTATGCTTTGGAATTCCAGACATTTTAGAAAAAAAACATTTTGCCCTCTATAGGGGGGGTGCATGTTTTATCTGGAATAGCCCAATATAAAATTGAGAGTCTTGGTCAAATTTTGAGTTCAAAGCGCACGGCCAATTTTCAAAGCGCACGCTAACGACTATAATATCTGTTCAACACGTATTTTTCAAGTGTATGAGACCACATCTGGTTTCTTGAGAAAAATTCATTTACGGAGATATTCATCATTTTCTAACTCAGTATCCGAAGATTTTCGTCTGATATCAAAATCGTGCATAGCAATTCACGTGTATCGATCCCGTGTATTCATTTTAATGTCACTGCTGCACCAAATAATTATTAGCCAGGCGATGTCGGTGTGCGGCGGGCCTGCTACCTGCAGCACACCGGGCTAATAATTATTTGGTGCAGAAGAGGACACTAAAATGAATACACGGGATCGATACACGTGAATTGCTATGCATGATTTTGATATCAGACGAAAATCTTCTGATACCGGGTTAGAAAATGATGAATATCTCCCGTCATGATTTTTTTCTCAAGAAACCAGATTTGGTCTCATAAACTTGGAAATACGTGTTGAACAGATATGATAGTCGCTAGAATGCGCTTTGAAAATTGGCCGTGCGCTTTGAACTCAAAATTTGACCATTTTATATTGCGTTGGTCCTGTTATGGACTACAGCGTGCAGCGTGTAGTACAGCTGCACTCACTGTAGGCAGTATAAAAGTCGATGACCATTGACCTCAATGGGGTATACAAGCTTAATCACGCACAACCAAGATCGATTACCCGGCTATTGTAAGTAGCCTTAGTTATGTCCCTCGACTAATTATTAGTTTAAAAGAGCTTTAAAGGTTTGAACCAAATGGCTAATCGTGGCTGTGGATTTAACCTACCATGGCGATTCCTGCCATGAAGATATAGGGTCGAAGACACTGTGTGCAGTGGTACAGTCATTTGGGTTTCAATAGGGGGGGTCAAAGTAGGTCTACAGTTCAATCTGTACTATAGGCGGCCTAAGATAAAACATAATTTGTAAAATGTCAACACTAATAGGCCTAATGTTATTAAGTTTTACACCCGTTTAGCCCCTTTTCCGTGGCGGCGCTACGGGCAATATTTTTCTTGCCCCGCCCCAGTTTGCCCCCCCACTTTTGAGGCAAAACCCGGCCCAAATAACGTTTTAAAATAATTGGACGAGACATGTAGAGTCCATTATTGTAAAAACTCTAGTAGCGAGGACCACTTGGACGTAAAGCATCCAGTGGCGCACACCGACACCGCCTGGCTAATAATTATTTGGTGCAGAAGGGACACTAAAATGAATACACGGGATCGATACACGTGAATTGCTATGCACGATTTTGATATCAGACGAAAATCTTCTGATACCGGGTTAGAAAATGATGAATATCTCCCGTCATGATTTTTTTCTCAAGAAACCAGATTTGGTCTCATAAACTTGGAAATACGTGTTGAACAGATATGATAGTCGCTAGAATGCGCTTTGAAAATTGGCCGTGCGCTTTGAACTCAAAATTTGACCATTTTATATTGCGTTGGTCCTGTTATGGATACAGCGTGCAGCGTGTAGTACAGCTGCACTCACTGTAGGCAGTATAAAAGTCGATGACCATTGACCTCAATGGGGTATACAAGCTTAATCACGCACAACCAAGATCGATTACCCGGCTATTGTAAGTAGCCTTAGTTATGTCCCTCGACTAATTATTAGTTTAAAAGAGCTTTAAAGGTTTGAACCAAATGGCTAATCGTGGCTGTGGATTTAACCTACCATGGCGATTCCTGCCATGAAGATATAGGGTCGAAGACACTGTGTGGCGTAGATTTCTTTTTGACATTGGGGGGGATGGGGTTTGAAAAAATTCTTGAAGTATAGTGAAAGCAGCACCTTTTGGCGACAGAATAAGTTAATGGTACAAATGCGCGCGAATCGCGCGAAAAATTTTGCTATTTTTAAGCTAAACTGATGAAATATGGTGCAAAAGTGGAATAAATGCGCGCGAAGCGCGCGAAAATTTGTACTTTGGGGGCTAAAATGGGCAAATATGAGGTTAATTTGGTCAGAAACTTATATTCAGGCGTCAACATTGGGGGGGGGGGATGATTGTATGGAGCATCCCCCCCTGGCAAAATATTGGGGGGGATAAATCCCCCATCCCCCCCGGGATCTACGCCTATGAAAGCATCCAATATTGAAATTATTATGTTTTTGATCCATATTTTCACCGTGGATTCATCAAAACATAATAATGTGCAAAATTGGTTGATTTGACGCCCCCCCCCCCTCTCGGTTGATATCATCCGCAAAGGACAGTGGCAGACGCGTGTAACCAAATGGTAGGCCTTTTGCTGACCCAATGTAATTTTTTATAAAATTGAATTGAAACTATTTAAATGAAATATCACGATGAGTGTCGGCACCGGGAATTTTTTTTTCAGGGAGGGGGCATAGGGGCCGTGGCCCGAACATTTCAGGGGAGGGGGGATCGACAAATTTTGCGCAAAATTGTCGCAAAAGTGGAATTTACGTAGCCCCCCCCCTCAAAAGTGGGGAAAGAAAAATATGGGAGGGGATGGGGCATGAAACCTTTTTCATGTCGACTTGCATTAGGCCTATCATGGCCCCTAACTGACCAGGATCTGAGTTTTTGAGAACACAAACCTGCATGAACCATGCATAGGCCTACAATAAAAAAAAAAGGCCTATAATATAGGGCCTATACGCATGGGTCATTCAACATCTATAAAATCGTTGATGTTGCACATAGAACTTCTTTCATGTCGAACTATATATTTCATATTTACATAGGACTTTTTTTATTAAATCAACTGGTAGTAACCAGGTGACAACTTGGGTCAGAAAATTCTATGACAGCTGGGGTCCGGAAATAAAATGAAATGAAAAATGTTTGGGCCTAGCCTGGGCCAGCAGCCGGGGTGGGGCACTTCAATTTGAAATGGATATAGGTGTAGGCCTGGCACTTTCGCACTAAGGGGCATTCGGTGGGAGCAAAATGTAAAAAATATGGGGTCATTGGGTGAGTGAGAGCATGATTTTTGGCATTCAGTGAGAGCAAAATGTAAAAAATATGGGGTCATTGGTGAGAACATTACCTTTTTTTAAATGGATTTTTTTTTCCAAAATAAGTAACAAAATCAGTGATAAATGAAAGTTGCTGTTCAAATTTCTTCTTCTTCTTCTTCTTCTCGTTTACTGGCGGGGCTCAAACTTTGAGCATATAAGCCAGGCATGTGCGGGGGGGTTATGCTGGTTAGTTAAGGTTTTGATGAGTCTGCAGATGTGCCTTGAAGCTCTTAACACTTTGAGAAGTGATGATGTTGTCAGTTAGGTTATTCCACTCCTGTATGGTACGTGGGAAATATGAGTTCTTATAGGTGTTTGTGCGGCAGTGAGGTATTTGGTAATTTTGTGAGTTCTTGCGGCGAAGGCCTTGTCGGGTCACCGGCGTTAGGAACTGGTCACTGGGTATGTCGACAAGTTCTTGTGTAATCTTGTACATAAGTGCGAGACGTGCTGCAGACCTTCTGTCCTGGAGAGGTGGCCATTCAAGGTCGCGAAGGATTTTGGTGACAGTTCCCTCAGATTTCTCATAATTATGTTTGACAAACCGAGCTGCACTCCTTTGAATTCTGTCCAGTTGTTTACAGTGACCTTTGGTGTGGGGATCCCACGAAACGGCGCCGTATTCAGTATGCGGTCTGACGAGACTGGTGAAGGCAGTCGACTTGAGCTGCTCGGAGCAATTATAAAGGTTGCGTTTAATCAGCCCCAGTATTCTGCTTGCTTTGGCAGTTGAGTGCGCGACTTGGGTGTCCCACTTCATGTCGTCTTGCAGATGTATACCAAGGTATGGGTGGGAATTCACGACTTCCAAGGTCTGACCACTGAGTTTGTATTTGTTGTACATAGGTGACCTAGCTGATGACATATGCATAACTTTGCATTTACTCGCGTTAAAACGCATCTGCCACTTAGTTTGCCATTTACTCAGGGTGTCAAGATCCTTTTGAAGGTCTTCAGAGTCTTTAGCACTTGAGATAGTCTTATACATTAAACAATCATCCGCAAATAGACGCGGTGTTGAAGAAAGATTCTCCGGCAAATCGTTCACATAAAGTAAAAATAGCAGTGGCCCCAGGACAGTGCCCTGGGGTACGCCAGAATCCACAGATAGATATGAAGATGACTGCCCTTCTAAAACAACTTTCTGCCGTCTATTTGTGAGAAATGCCTGAATCCAACAGATGAGTTTGTTGTTGATACCATAATATTTCAGCTTATTTATCAGTCTAGCATGCGGCACGGTATCAAATGCTTTGCTGAAGTCGAGTATGATTACGTCGACCTGTTTTTTGCTGTCCAGTGCATGAGCCAAATCATTTGTTGTTAAAACTAACTGAGTATCACAAGATCTGCGCTTTCTAAATCCGTGTTGGTAGTCGGACAAAATCTGATGATCATCCAGATGTTGCATAATCTGACTATGTATCACATGTTCGAACGTTTTACAGCATATGCTGGTTAATGAAACTGGGCGGTAGTTCTTTGGATCCACCTTCTCCCCCTTCTTAAAAATTGGCGACACATTGGCTTCTTTCCAATCTTGAGGGAGCACAGCTTGCTGGAGAGAGCAGTTGAAAATGTCTGTTAGGACTGGAGCAATCTGGTTTGCAAGCAGTTTTAACACGCGAGAGGGGAGACCATCAGGTCCGGCTGCTTTTGCTGGTTTAAGGTCGTTTAGAAGCTTCAGAACCCCTTCAGAAGTAACTTTGAAGTCACGCATTTCAGGAAATGGTGATGTTCCCTTGTATTGAAAACTAAGGGTCTTTGGGTGACAGATCTAGATCAACTGAATGGAAAAATAGGGGGTCTTCGGGTGACAGAGCATGTGTTCGTAAAAAAATATGGGGTCTTTGGGTGACAGCGATGCTGAAAAGGGGGTCTTAACAGCCCTACACACGCGTCACCTCCAAAGTTGGAGTGCTCCCCCCCCACACACCCATGGCTGAATTGCCCGGGGGTCACTCCCATTGTGGCCTGTACACCATCCGCGATAATGAAAAAGCGTAAAAAGGGCCGTTTTTCGTGGGTAGGCACGATACGCGCGTATCGCGTTTAGGGTGTCAAAAACATGAAAAATTGGAAAAAGGGTAGCAAAATTGCCATTTCTAAATACGCGGAAATGAAATTTAGGGTATGAAATTTGATGTTAGGAATGAAATCCCTGTTTAGGGTGTCGTTTTAGCCTTGGTTAAATCCTTGTTTAGGGTGCTTTTCAAAAGTTGATTATCGCGGATGGTGTACAGGCCACAATGGGAGTGACCCCCCCGGGCTGAATTGCGTTGCATGCAAAAGGGGAAAGAGCCGGTGGGATGGGTGGCAGTGAATGTCAGCCTTGTAGAATACGAGGCATTCAAGGGCGTTTCTATATCTAAACGACAACATTTACCTACAATTGCACAAAAAAAGACCACAATCTTTAGTAGATGTGATAAATTGACTAACATGCTATGGGATTAATCAATATTTAGTGTCTCAGATGTGAATATTGAGTACTGTCCCCCAAAATTTGCATTTTTCTATGATATTTATCAAACTTTAGGAAATTAGCTTTAAAAACACTACAAATTATTGAAGAGGTCGTGTCGAGAATTTTTTATGTAGACAGTAGACCGTGCTGATTTTTGATTCTTTTTTTTAGTACGGACACCACAAAGTACGGTAGTACCATCTACATTACCTATAGCTAAAATATATTTATTTCAACGTTTATCATGTCAAGGCAAAGTAGTCGTGCAACCGATCCCAGGAAAGTGGTAAGTACCGGTACATGCATTGTCACCATTGACTGTCTGGGACTGGGTAAGCTTAAACATTTTGTAAAACCATGGAAGGTTAAATTCCTGTAGTAAGATTCTTGGTTCTTGGTTCTTGGTTACGTAATCCTTAAAAGCGGATCTCAGCTATACTACTAGGATGAAAAGTACATCAGACGACTACAGCCTGTGGACGTACAAAAAATAACATAGCTTATAGGGTGCGAAGAAGCATGCAAATAATCCAACGAAAAACAAGATGGTGCGCTATACAAGGTCAAGGGTGAAATTAAGTGGGAGATGGGAGCCGTTTGGCCCCCAGAAACTCTGCAATGGCCCCCCGGTCCCCGCATTCCGTGCATCCGCGGGTATTCATGCTTGTCGGGGAACTTTAAAACACCCCCTTTGCATCTCATTTAGCGAAGTTTTTAGGGGAAAATCACCCTTTTTTAGCGATTTCGAATTATTTGCCCTTCGAAAATTCCCTATTTTCTCTAAAACACGAACGATGTTTCTAATATGCCCTTTTCTGGCAAAAACGCGTATGCTGCTCGATGAAAATACCCTTTTTTTTCAATTTCGCGAACACGTGGTTTGAAAAAACATTCCTTTTTTGTGTGTTTTGCGAATCGCGTTTATTCATCTGAAAACACCCCTTATTTCGCGAAATTTTCGACGAGCATGAATATCCGCGGATGCACGGAGTGCGGGGACCAGGAATGGCCCCTGGTTCCATCTCATTTGTAGTTGACTAGGGGACAATTTAATCACAAAACTTGACCCTGGATCATATTCATAATGAACCAAAAATATCGAATTTTAAAGCAAACATGGCTTAACCCATGATCCAGCATTATTAGCTTATCTTTATTTTTATTGGCCCCTTGGTAATTGGAAGTGGCCCCTGGTTTCTTCCAATCTTGATGAACCAGGGGCCACTTTTTTCTGCCGAAGTGGCCCCTGTTTTATACCTGATCTCATGTACCAATACCTTGTGTATTGGTACATGATTCGGCGGGTATACTTCAGCAATAGCGAATAAGTGGTCGTTTTTTACTCTTTTCAAAACGTCACATGTACACCAACTACAGCCCCCGAAATGGTCTACTTTTAGCGTGCCTTAACTCCGAAACAGTTTAGTCAAAGTTAAAAATGCGATCCCCAACCCTTTGCTTACCTTGGACGAATTTGCAGTATTTTCCGCTAGCTCCGTGTTGAAAAATGTCCGGTACTTGCCCGGTACAAACATAGAAATGGCCACATTCGCTTCAGTCCTGGTATGAATATTTCTTCCGTAATCCAATGGTTCCAACCAGGTTCCGTGGGCATCACGATGATAGTCTCCTACACAACCAGATTGTGTCGGCCTGACGCTCGTCGATCCTAAAAGTGAGGACAGCGTGAGCTCTTACCTGCGTAAAAGTCTGTTCGACAAAGGCAATAAGGATGATTGACAGCGCCGTTCATTGGGCGGAGCCATTATATTACGTCATGATAGAAGACAGGTTGCGCTGTTCTCTGACCTTGACTGTTCGTCACGTAGACATACCGTGACCTGGGTACACGTACAAAGCTGGGGGGATGCGACTGCGGCCGCCATTTTGACACACGGTATCTACTCTTCAGAAAAATTACTTTTGGTGACGTTTTATATCAAACAATTTTCGATAACAGATTTCTACTAGGATTTCAATTTTTTATTAATGAAGGTGCATGTAGTTTTGAGGAATAACAGTTTTATTTCAACTGGTGGTGTAGGAAGGTGAGTGAATTTGTGAATGAGGTCGGGGATTGAGGTTTCGTTGTTTCAACGATCCGATAGTAGGATACTAAACGTAGGCTAAAATGTCTAATGACGCCATGTTTACATGAAAACATTAGCTGTTGCGAGGTCAGTGTCGTTGAATTCGTTACCTAAATTCCTTTCAGGATATTCTGATTTCACTTATTTATGATGTGTACGAAAATTCACCATATAAACTCAAAAGTGTGAATGCAAGCTGTTAGCCCTATTGCTGACAATAGAAACATTGTTGCAAAGTCATTAAAAACAGGTATGTATTACAGACGTACTTTGGCCGAAACGAGATACAGGCCAGTTAGGCAGTCTACCCCTGGTTCAAGCTTGCTTATTTTCACTCTTGGCGCTTCAGGTGCGAATTCATTTAAAGGATATGTAGTCCATGAAGAGGCTGCATCTCCCTTATTGCTGGCGCTGCAACACTCTTGAAAACGGGCACAGATGGTGCGATGTGTAGAACTGCTGCTGGTCGTAGCCTGTTCCAAACTGCAATGGCTCTTGGGTAAAATGCATATTGTATGCATAATTTATAGTAGGAATGAGCAAGTTGACAAATTTCAATGGGTGATCAGTTCTTGCAGATATGTGAGTTGCCCTTTGAATACAAGATGGGGGAGTTATGTGCACTAGTCCATACTGGATCCTGTAGAACATGCAAGACTGTTGGATTAGTCGTCTAACATGTAGTGAGTCCCAGTTGAGTTTGTTTACAAGAGGTGACACATGTGTTTCTCTGCGGTAATCAGAGAAAACAAATCTGGCTGCGTTTCTTTGAACCTGTTCCAGTCTATTGATTTCGGTGGTTGTACATGGGTTCCAAACTTCACTTGCGTACGGTACTCGATTTGTGGTCTCACAAGTGTTTGATATGATTCGTCTTTGACATCAGTTGAACAGGGGGACAATTCAATGCAAGATGATCATTACATTGATGAATGAATTATACATGTACGTACTACGGTATGAAAAATACCTAATTCTTGATCATGAGAGCAGAGGATGTACCTTCTGTGTACTAAATTGCATCAGCATTTATGGAACAACATAGTGAGAAACATCCCACCGTTGGCGGCGTAGCGTCCTTTATTCATTTGGACGACAACACGATTGCAGGCGCCCAAAGACTGATAATGATGATTGGTCAATTCTCAAAGATGTGAACACCGTAAATTGACTCAAATATCTGATGCAAATATCTGTGTGCACCCAAGTTGGCTCGCATGATCTTTTTTGCCCGGGGGTGGGGGCACTCTCAGTCACTGTGGCATGCGTAATGTGCCTGTCAATATGATTAGGCCATATAAAATTAATATTTTGGTTCTCGTCCAGAGGATTTTCATGAATTGATGAGGGAGGGAGGTGTTTTTTTTTTGTTTTTTTGTTTTTTTGTAAAATCAGCACTGTCAGTAGTTTTCGGTCTTTTCCAACAGTGCTCGAGGAAACGATGACAGGGTTCGATTTAGAAAATAAAATTTACATGCACAACTCGGATTTTTCCTCAAAATGGGCTGAGCCAAAGTTACATGCATTTGTGCATGTAAAACCCCTCTAAATCGAACCCTGAAACCCCTCTAAATCGAACCCTGAACGATGAGGCACTTTTTTTTTCAAATGTGAGATTCTGAGGGATAAACCCCCTAGAGTACCGGGTACCACAAAAAGACTTGGAAGTGATCCTTGTTCTCTAATAAACTTATTTATATGTATGAAAAATTCATAAATCATTCCAAAGTCTAAAATAATTAAAAAATCTTTAAAAAAAAAAATCTGACAAATCCCAGAAATTGAGGAGGGAGGGGCGAGAATCAAAACATTAATTTTATACGGCCTTATGAATGATGCTACAATAGAAATTTTGGAACATGGAGAAATCGTGGCTTTACGTACCAACAGTGCTTACTCAGGGGCTGTATGTCGCAATTTTGGCCCAGTGAAAATTCTATTTTAAAACTGTATTTTAACAATTTGAGGAATTACTGATGACTCAAAATTGAGCCAATTTTTTCTTTTTTTTTGGATGCTTCATTTGGCGCACCCAATTTCCAGAGAGAGAGAGAGAGAGAGTAGACACTGCATACCAGTAACCAGTAATTAATGTTTTTCTTTTCCCCCATACAGTCTCAAGAGCTTTTCACCCTCACATATGGAGCACTTGTAGCACAACTTGTAAAAGACTATGAGAGTGATGAAGAAGTCAACAAACAACTAGACAAAATGTAAGTTAACATATCATAGGCAGATCCACAAACAGGGTGTTAGCTGGCCACCTGTCTACCCGTCATTTTGGACAGGTAGTTCGATTTGCTGCTGGACTATGGACAAGATGCCAAATTCTAATTTTAATGCTTGTTCAAGTATGAGCTCAAACAAGACCAGACTAATAAATGAATGCTAATATAGCAATAGCTTTTTGAACTGATTGAACCCCAGAAGGGGAAGAGGTCTGGTGATAATAAATCAAGGTTATAGCGAAAGCTTTTTGAACTGATTGAACCCCAGAACTTGAGAAGGGGAAGAGGTCTGGTTTTTGTTTCCAGTGTTACATTTTGGACAGGCAGAAAATAACGAAGAAATAGAAATTATGAGTGAAATTTATTCCTTGAAATAGTTTTAAATGTATTAACGATGATGGTCAGTGTTATAAATTTTTCATTGGCCTGGCATTTTGTGTTCCCTGATGAAAAGTGTTTACTCAAAAGCTTGGTCATACTGATGTAAAATCTGCAATGTCTGATCTTGTGTCATTTTTACTGGAAAATGTATTTCAGGGGCTACAACATAGGTGTGCGATTAGTAGAAGATTTTCTTGCCAGATCAGGAGTAGGGAGATGCCATGATTTCAGAGAAACAGCTGATGTCATTGCAAAGGTAAGTTAACCCTAAAGAAAGAAGAAACAAAAAAGGAGAGAAGATGAACAAAGAAGTCACTTGCTACCCCCGGGATTCGAACCTCATGCAGAAGATCACCGACCTGTAGTGGTGATGCTTGCCTGGCCAGCGATTCCCTGGGTATATGACTTGGGCTGATTGCGTCATCACATCACATGCTATGCATGCACAAGCAGTGGTTTTAATAGTGCACAAGCAGTGGTTTTAACAGTGAGATTGTGAGACCTGGTTCAGTTAGGGTTAACCCTAACTGAACCAGGTTTATAGTCATGTTCAGACGGTCACAGAGTTCTCGAGGATTGGCATGCTTGAATATTGAGATTCCTATGTCAATCCCCCAAAGTTCCTCTTTTTTCAATAGAGGTCACTCACATCCCTGATCTAAATAAAGATTATCTCTGGCATGCAATTTACTTGCGGTAATGAGAACAAAATATACATTGTAAGTGCACTTCAGATACAAAATCTGCATTTCATGGGATTAAGTAGAGATGAGGCTGTTGGTTCATCAGTCAACCACACTCTATTGGAATTCTGGCATGAAATTTTACCATTTATAGGGCCTACTTATAAATTATACTTAATATCCTCCTATTGGCATAGAAATAGTAATTAACTGTTACCGGTAATTGTTTAAATTCTAATTCCTAATTTGAATTCCTTGTTTTGTTTGTCTGCAGACTGCATTTAGAATGTTCCTCGGCATCACGCCCACCATATCAAATTGGAGTGCTGCGGGTGACGAGTTCTCTTTAGTCATGGAACAGAATCCATTAACAGATTTTGTAGAATTACCAGAGGAGCACGGTCAACTCAACTTTTCCAATATTTTATGTGGGGTCATCAGGGGCTCATTAGAAACAGTGAGTTGTTGTTGTTGTTGTTGTTGTTGTTGTTGTTGTTGTTGTTGTTGTTGTTGTTGTTGTTGTTGTTGCTGCTGTTTTTGTTGTTGTTTGCTTGGTTTTTTTTCAGTAATGACAAATATAAACTTAAATAATGTAAAAAGTTGAGCTCAGAGTTTGAGCTAGCCACCTCAAATTTTATGTTAAAAATTGTATACCCCTCCTAACATTGGGTATGTGCAAGTATTTAAAGCAGAGGAATTAGAACTCATTAAAGAAGTTAGAAAGTTCTACAGATGGGAACATTTCTTATTTAATTCAAATTGAGAGGGTTTTGAACAGGGGTGTGAAAGTTCCTCTTTTCATCTGATTTCCTCTATTTTTGTTGTCAAAATTGATGCGTTTTCTTTTATTTTCAGCCCATATTTGGTGTTTTTATCCCAATTTTATTCTGTTTTTCAGCATTGTTCTTTAGAAGTTTTCCTCTTTTTTTTGTCTGTGGCCTTTCATACCCCTGTTTGAAGAAGATACTTTTAATTGAGTATTGATTTCATAATTTTATTATGTTGAATGTGCAGTTACACTTTTGTGTGCCATTTACAAGATCAAACTCCTTTCTATTTTATTTTATTTTATTTATTTATTTTTTAACAACTGATATTTTAGTTGGATGCGCTGTCGGATATCACATTACCGGTGCAGCCGGTCAGTGTGTGAAAACTACATTACTGGTGTCACAGCCAGTCGCTGTGTGAAAATAATAATAATAATAATATAATAATAATTTAATCTTATATAGCGCATTACAAACAAATCTCAATGCGCTTTACAAAGCATACATAAAAGTATAAACACATGGCAACAATATTTAAATATACAGCATTAAGATACGAACTAACATTTTAAAATGGTCAAGCTTTCATCAGATGTGGCTCTGTTGACCGGCTGCACCGGTAATATGATATCCGACGGCACACTTGAATCAGTTGTTATGGAATCCCGCTGTGAAAGCCTATCTACCTACTTACTTATTTTTTATTTTGCAGGTTCAAATGGATGTGAATGTTAGATTTGTACAGGATATACTGAAAGGAGATAATCAGACTGAAATTAGAGTGAAATTCATCAAGAGATTAGAGGATGCTTTACCAGCAGGAGAAGAATAACAACTCTATGGACAACTTGGGACACATGTTTATACCCAGTAGGGGGAATCTGCATTGATTTTCCCTTTTGTAGTCCATTTGGTTTCCTCAAGGCATTGACGTCAGTGCATGCTCCAGTGGGGGCAGTATTAAGGTTATTAATTATTTTAAACTGTTGTGATTTGGTAGTTCACAGCATCTTACGAATGGTAGTGAGCTTTGGCAAAAACTGTATTGCTCAATTCATAGCGAGTGTGTAGAAGAATTAAAATATCACAGTATACTTTTATACGTGCTGCGGTTCTTGAGTTACGTTGTAAAGAGGGCTGAAACAACAACACTTTTGTAAAACGTACATAACTCATTAACAACAATAAATTAAGCAAGTTTGCAAAGTATAAGATTTGCAGAATGAACTTTTGCAAAACATCAAGGTGTTATTTTTCAATAATATATTGATCTAGATAATGAAAATCGATTTTTAGGTTGCTTCGACCAACAATACCTTGTCTACCCTTAAGTCATGTGTTTTGACTCAAAGAGCTGCTGTGTTTATATGGGTGATCAAAAAGGCAATGTATCTGTACATATGTGATGCGATCAGGCAAAATCAGTCGGAACTCGGCAATAATAAATTTTCAGTTTCCTATAGGATAGTAAAAAGCATTTACAAAGCTAGATTTTGCAGAAAACCCCATTGAAATTGAACAACCAGTTCTAAAGATATGAGCAATTAAAGAGTTTCCAAAACAACAGGAAACAAAAGGAAAAGTTTCCTTTGTTTGGCTATATCTCAAAATCAATATTTCCGAGTTCCGACTGATTTGGCTTGATCACATCACATATGTGAGGTAACTGCAACAAAGTACTGATGTCACTGCCTCAAGGAAGCCACATGGACTACATTGTATACCTGTGTGGTTAATTTCACTTACAACAACCTGCTCAGTTAATACTACATACAACAACCTATTCAGAAATAAGTTCTCAACTTTACTGTCGTGCAATGGCACAACATAGCTCATGTGTCTTCAGAGACTTGCAGCAACCTACTCAGAAATAAGTTCTAAACTTCTCATTCCTGTTGTACAATGGGTGATACAATTTAAAATCCACACTAACCCTATGGAAAAGTTATGAAACATCTTCCACCTGAGAGTGTAAATTTCAAATACAATAAGCATATTAACCTACTCTACTTTTAACTCACCCTCCCTCTATGAACGATTCATGTTGATTTTTTTTTCAGAGGGTGAATGAAATTTAAATGGAGCTGTTTAATGTGTTTGTTCCATTTGAAATTCTTACTCCCTCCGTGGCAGATATTCCCTAAATTTTCCACAGGGGTAGTGTGGATTTTAATTGGAATAGCCCAATAGCACAACATGGTTATCTGCATAGAATCTACATTATCACTTATAACAAGACCTGTTCATGTGCTCCATTAAAAGGGCAGTGTCTGTGTCATGTGGGTGGCAATATAAGTTTTGGGTACGTTTCACACACAATTCTCGCTATTCACAATAAGGGCGCCGCCAGTGGTTTGTGATGTAATCGTGATGTATCATGGGAAAAGGTCGACATCCAAGTCCGCGCAATACGAATATTACCATGCTATTACATAGGAACACGTGACAATATTTGTTAGTTTGTCAAAATAAAGGTGTTACACGCAAATCGATATGCAATAATACTAAATAATGTGATTTGAAATGTGCACAAGTCATTTTTTCTCTATCGATTGGCGTGTAATACCGTTATATTGACAAACTAAAAAATATTGTCACATGTTCCTATGTAATAGCATGGTAATATTCAGATTATGCTGGACTTGATGTCGACCTTTTCCCATGATACATCACGATTACATCGCAAACTGCTGGCGGCGCTCTTATTGTGAATAGCGAGAATTTAGAGGTTAATGACTGAATATGATTTGTTGGTGGGCAAATGGCAAAAATCAATGCATGTTCCGTTTAATTTTGTTCATCATCAGAACAATGCATGAACCCTGGCAGGGGAATGCATTGTGATGGGAGAAATCAAAGGGCAAGTGCATTGATGCCAACAATGCCAACTTTCTGGACAGTAGTAGCTGCTTTTATGCAACACAAAAAAAAAATCAAGTACAAAATCAACACAACGGTAGCAAAGTAAAGATATATAAAGGTACAGGATAGAAAAAAAAAACACTAGTCCATTTTGTACAAAAAACCAGGACTAGAATTTTGGCGAGAATTCGCAAATCAATTCTCACAAAGATTCTTGTAAACAAGTGTGCATGAATCCAAATTGATTCTTGCAAGCTGTTTATATTTATTCTTGCACCATGCAAGTAAATTCTACCCCTGTAAAACTATCATATGTTGATATTGTTGTGCAATATAGCAGATAAAAACCATCCATTTTGATACTATTGAAGTATGTTATATTTGGAGGGTAGGGAATAAGTGTCAGTTGTGTTGTGTACGTGTTTATTCATGTCGGTAACTGGTAATCCAAATTGTGGGATAGGCTTTTATGACGGGAGTTCATAACAATTGGTTTTTATTGGGTTTGGAAACGTCAGGAGTAGCTCCGACTTCTTCAGGACAAAGTACCTAAGAATTAGACATGAAAAGAGCCGTTCACTGAAGACTGTCTCTTGTCAACAGAACATGATGTAACTGCAGAGAGTTTGCAACAAAGTAGGGCAGTGGTCATCGACTGACGTCAGATGATCATGTGAGGGCAGTCTTCAGTGAACGGCTCTTTTCAAAGCAACTAAACCTTTTACATTAGCAGATAGGCGATAGGCTTGTTCTCTGTTGACAAAAGACCATCTTCAGTGAACGGCTCTTTTCAGAGCCACAAGTAGGCAAGGGCGGCCTACATGTCTCAACTGGTAATCCATTCATGCTACAGAATAAGAAGAACAAAATATACTTCTGCAAAGATTTTAATTTTAATTTATTGAGGACAGCTGACAGTGAATTCTTGTGCAACACAGGGGGTATTTGCCATCATTTTCTATTTTCCAAATTACATGCTCAATTGCACAAGGGTGGGGTGGTGGTGGGGGGGTGAAGATCATGATTTGTATTTTTGCTTTTATGAAAATATTTTAAACAGGTTTGGACTCCACTGTAATTTATTTTCATATTTAACAAAAGTGTGGTAAAATATCGCATATTTGAATAGTAGTTTTGAAAGCTCATTTATATCAAATCCAGAAGTGAAAGATGATATATTTACTCACGTTTTCAGTAACGTTTCACTCTTGGAAAAAAAGGTGCAACTTAGAACCTTTTTTTGTTCCGTATACAGAACCCTAAGCAGTGATTAGGCAAAGATTTAAATAGGCCTAGGGACTTTCTAATTAATTAGTTCAGGGACTCTTCACAAAATTAAGAAAATTGAAAAGTAGTGTTAACCTTTTTGGTACTAAAAATCGTTTTCTTGGATAAAGAACCCTTTTTCTGCTCTACTTTGAACCATTTAAGGGTTCTTTCTTAATGGTTCCTTAAAGGTTCTTCAAGCTTAAGGTTATACAAAGAACCTTTTTCTTGGCTGCAGAACTGTTTTTGGTCTACAAGGAACCCCATTGGTTTTTCACCAAAAGAGCGACAAACATTTGAACAATATAACTTTTTAGCCCAAAGACAAATTTTGGCCACCAACATTTTGCAAAGGGCACACTCACATTATGACATCATAAGACGTTACAGAAAATTTGGAACTTGTAATCTGTAGTCGACAGCCGTGTGGAGAAAGTTTAGCAAATCAGTGATGATGCCTTGAATTTAGATACCACCCTTCTTCAGTCACAAAACAGATAAGAGGTTTAATCTCACCGCCTTTAAAAGCTTCCGTTTTTCACAAGACATTCCTATTGCAGAACCATTAATGTTGATCAATAATATAAATATTGATTACTTCATACTAATATTGACATTGTATATAATTTAAGTATATTGTTCCTTGTACATTTTTATGTTAAAAATAGAAAAATAATCTAATAAAATGCATATCAAGAAATGTCATTTTGCGGGACAGATTTTCTATTAGTTTATTATAAGTGACCTAAATTGTTTGTTGTGTTTGTCACCATCATAGTCCATTTCGCCCAAATCACACAAAAACGGAAACGTTGAATGGAAGATTAGTATCTTCTCTTGTTTCGGATACATGAATAACTAAATCAGTCATGAAATATTTTTAATGATTTATCTATTCGGGTATTTTAATACCTGAGATATAAAGGCGTTTTAATCTCCGTTTTAATAACCAAGTAATGTAAAGGTATCCTTTTAGTTTATCATTGTTTGAGTCCAAAGGTTCGTTTCTGATAGAAACGTTTGCACAGAATTATTTATGGCAACTGAGAGCACACCACACTTGCCAAATTACATTCTGAATACGACCATGTCCTGATGATATCAAATTTTTATTTTTTTTAATTCGCGATATAATACAAATTTTTTGGCAAGTAATTAAAAATCTACATTTTTGTCATATAGCTAACAGTCCTCGAAGTAAATTTTATGAATCGAATGATACGTACTTATCGTGTATGTATCTGGAAGGAAATAAACCCGGCCATCATTTGAAAATTTTGCCCTTTGGTATTGAAGATATACTTTTTTCCCCAAAAGAATTGGTCTTATTGATGAAAAAATGTGTATCTTCAATACGAAATTTCAAAACGTTCAAATGACGTTCAAAATCGAGTAGAAACATAATCTCGCATAAAGTTGATGATAGCTCGAATTAAACTTCAGAATTACTTCAAAATGAAAATGACCATGTGATATTAGAATTTCAATTTTGCCTAACAAGTCGTTATTTACATACACTGACAATGAATGATGGGAATTTCCCCAAAACATTTCCGGTCTAATAATGACTCAGTCCCAATCCCAATCAGAGATGATCCAACATATCAAAGTTCACCGTATATTGACAATAACATGGTAATATCTACAGGATAGAATCAGATCCGAGTATAAATACACGCGGAAAAGTTGCAAACGTCTTCATTTGTAATTTTGAAAACCAGAATAAGTAAGGTAAGGAACTGAAATTATCGTATTGTGTCATTTTGAATAACCAAGGGGCTATCTTTTTCTTCGGAAGGGGGAGAGGGTCCCATGATATTCGGGGGTGGGGTCATACATTTTTGGAAAGAAAAATGGGGGGGGGGGGTCATAACATTTTTGATGACCAAAATGTATAGTCACAAGATGACCACAGAATAGTGTGTTATTCAAAAAGACCGATAACAATTTTAGCCTGTTTAGGGGGTAAGGTCTTTCGGTGATGGGTGGAGGGGGTTATAAAATGTTTGTTGTCGAAATAGGGGGGGGGGGGCGCAATTTTATTGACGCCGAGTGTTTGTAAATTTGGACCCACCCGAAGAAAATGATAGCCCCCAAAATGTCTTGAATCTTACTGGTATGCCAACGGTCTTGTACTTTTCTTTCATTTTAGACTTGATATGATGAAAATGAAGATTATTTTTATGAATATAATTGCGAGTCGGATTTAAAATATCTCATGGGGAATTGTAATTTAAGTTACATGTATGGCATATTTCAATTTTGCGTGCTATAAATAGTATTAAAAATGTGCGATTTACACAACTAATTCAATTTTTTTCTGTTTGAATGTAGTTATCTTATCATTTATTGAGAATTTTAAAAAAAAGTTGCGTATTAATATGAAGGTCGACCATAATTCAAGAATTCCAAGACCTAGATGTTATAACTTTGAACGCTATACAACTACCTTTTCTTTATAAAATAATTGTGATTGTTTTAAAAAAAACAAAAATCGATCACGTATCGTATACAGGGCAAAAATCCTACATCTCACAAACTTGTCATTTCTTGTAACATCAGATCGACGGAAAGGGTACTATCATAGGCCTACTTATAGGCTTGTGGGGAGGGCATGTGCGAAAAAATAATCGCGGGCCGGCCGCGAGGGGGCTAAGCACTATTTTGAAACTCATAACAAAGAAAAACTTGCTTTATATCTTTCGTAAAAGTGGGATCAAGAAATCATTAGGGACATTTTGTTGTTACGAGTTTGAAAACGTTAAAACACGCAAATGTAGGCCTATGTACTTATACTGACTCTCGATCAGCCCAAAGTGGCAGTAGTCTTTGTCACGTCAAGAGAGAGAGAGAGAGTGGGATCAAGAATATTTTGCAGTGGCGGCGATTTCCCCCTCCCAACAAAGAAGGTTCCCTCATAGGGCCCTCCAATCAGATAAAACAAATCGCAGAAAATTCATTCTATTTTGCCAAATTGTTATTTTTAGACCAATTTACCCCTGAAATTAATTTTCCCAACCCCCATGTTTACCGGAAGGTTTCTGGTGTCGACTCTGATATTTTGGTAGACATACATTGCGCATTTTGTAAAATATGCCATTTGGAAATTTTATATTCCCTCTCTGGGGCGTATAATTAAGAGTTTTATAGTTTAATATACCAGTAATTGTGTTTGATGCATGCTTGTTTATTGCTTAGGCACCTTAAAAAATATATATCTGTTTAACGTTGTTCATCTTCAATCAAGATAACTAAATAAATATCATTAATCAGCAGCTAACACGGAAACGGTCATCATATAGTCATAAACTGAGTACAAAGGTTACACCTAAAACATCACGCCCACCTCATTTTCAAATCAGATGACTTGGATGAGGAAGACGAAACATGGAGGATTCCAGTGAGATATGTAAGTGGAATTATGATGGATTTTTTTAGCATTTTTTTTTTGCGGAATAATGCGAAAACTGTCAAATGAGGCTTGTCTAGGGGCGAGTTGCTGCAAAATTGTAAATAATAAGTGCAAAATATGATTAGGCGGAGGCGCCGTGTTTAGCGTTATGTTTGGATATTTTATTATTCCCGGGTAAGCCGGTGGAAAATTGAGAATATAATTTAATATCTTCCACCCGGGGAAGCCGGGAGCGATTACCCGAGAGCGATTACCGCACTTAGGCCTTTTCATTTTTATTTTTTAATTAAATTAATATATGAACTTCGATTATATTTCGCTTTAATTAAACAACAACTCATCTTGTACAGGTGGATGCGAGCAGGGAATTTCCTCAATAGACACATTGCATGCGGTTGCGAATCAAACCATCGTGAATGAAGATGTTTACAACGTGTCTGGAAATCTAATAATACATCAAGAAAAGAATGTTTTCACTTGCTGTAAGTATAGAATTAGTAAGGGACCGTTCAATATTTACGCCAGGGGGTGAGACTTTTGACAAAACAATCGACAAAATATTTCGCGTTCCCCCCTCGTGTCTGCTCTTCAAATGTTTCTCCATTCAAACTAAAACTTATCACCCCCCCATTCACCCTTAAAACTCCCCAGTCCCACTCCCCGGCGTAAATATTGAATATTTAAAGGTGCCAATTAACTTTCTGTTATATGAATGAAAGAACGATATCTTTAAAACTCCCTAAAATGAGGTGTTTAATATTATTGTGTATACCACTCCCCGGCGTAAATATTGAATATTTAAAGGTGCCAATTAACTTTCTGTTATATGAATGAAAGAACGATATCTTTAAAACTCCCTAAAATGAGGTGTTTAATATTATTGTGTTATGATCAACTAAATTGCCCAAATGCTTACAGAGACACAAAATTTATCGTTAGAAGGCCAATGTAAAAAACATGTATCATAAAATACAAAACATTCAAATAATACAATTATCAATCATGAAAAAGGAATAATTGTCGAAAGGTAAATTAACTTATGTGTTTCTTCTTTTTTTTCCTTTCCCCCTTTTTTTCAAAATGAAAGCTTTGGCGCAGTCTATAGTTGCAGATCTCAAGGAATACTACCTGAACAACCTTTGCAAGAAACCAATCTACCCATGGTGTCCTGATAAATATGTGGATCTTGAAAGCATATACATTCCTGTGACCATAGACATCGATATACCCGGTCCACGTCCAATTAAACAACGCATCGACTACCAAGACTTGTTCAAGTCTACTGAGTGTTGTACGCGATTCATACTCTCCGGTAATCCGGGGCAAGGAAAGTCTTCCTTCTGCGCGAAACTTGCCTATGATTGGAGCACAGGAAGTACTCTCAAGGACATCGAACTGCTATTCATTCTTCAACTTGGATCTTTGAACCACACAAGTGACATTGAAGATGCAATATGTTCTCAGTTGCTTTCTATTGATGCAGATAGCACAGCAGTGGGCAAATTGATCAGGGAAGCTGGTAGATCGGTTGTAGTTGTGCTAGATGGGTTAGACGAGGCTCCTCCTGATATGATGATGCAAGAAGAAGTTGGTAATCTTGTACAAACTATCAGACACAACCATTTTAGAGATTGCCGTGTGTTCATCACAACCCGACCATGGAGAGTACGCGACGTGACCCAAATCCCAGCATACAAGCGACTTGAATTGCAAAAGATGAAGAAATCAGATGTAACTAAATTCGTCGAAAAGTTTTTCGGACAAAACAAAGATGATTTCATGACTGTAAATTTAGGGAAAGCTCTACTGAGGTATATTGAGGAGAACAGGCTCCTTGTGGATATATCTACACCGTTGGTCGCTCTGCTTATTTGTTGGTTTTGGTACGAAACAAGAGGGAGTGGAGGAATTCCTGATAGACTTTGTGAGTTGTACGATCAGATGGTAACTATCATGTTTGCACACTGCCAGCAACAACGGGACGAGGAGCAGGTAAGACAGGGCTTCCCAAACTTTTTCCCGTTACCCAAATTTCAAAAGAAATATATGGCACGACCAACAGCATAATACAAAATAAATGCTGCATGGTGTTACTTTAAGTTCCAAAGCTTAGCAGCAGCGTACCGGGAAGATTTTCCAAATGAAATGGGGGCATAATTTCCAAGTCCAACTACCAGAATGACTTTACGTAAGAAACGTTGTAAATAAGTTAGTAAGTAACCAGAAAAACTTACTTTTTGGTCAAATGTTATCACCGACGTTGCGGCCAAAACCTTTGGCCTTCAACAGGGTGGATGAGTTAGGTTCATCCGAGGTCAATCAATGAGGAAGTTGCTTGATGACCCGATACCAACCATGTGAGTGACATATTCACTCTAACGCCCCCGCTCCTGCTAAGGGACGGTTGGGATCGGGTCATCAGGCTTCCACATCGATTGACCTCCGAGTCGGATAACCCATAATCATCCACCCAGCTTAAGGCCAAAGGTTTTGGCTGCAACGTCGGTGATAACATCTAACCAAAAAGTGAGTTTTTCTGGTTGACCTGATTTATTCAATTATAATTCAATACGAAAGGTCAAAATTTTCAAATGATGAACGGCTTTTCTTCCAAGCTACACATACTTTAAGTACATATCATTAGATTAATAAAATGTACTTCGAAGACTGTTAAATATCAACAATATCTTTACTTTACTTTACTTTTGTCCTC
Source organism: Amphiura filiformis (assembly GCF_039555335.1). Lineage (NCBI taxonomy): Eukaryota > Metazoa > Echinodermata > Ophiuroidea > Amphilepidida > Amphiuridae > Amphiura > Amphiura filiformis. The sequence goes on from NC_092646.1 coordinate 1,484,163, forward strand.
CGCTTATTCCTCTCAGAGTCGCGGGGAAATGATGGGACGTCTGTCTTGGGCTGCATGGGTAGCATCTGTCAGGTTGGTATTGTGCCTTGTCAGGATTTTCTTGACCCCCTCAATCCATCTTCTTCTTGGCCTTCCGACAGGTTTGGTACCGGACAGTTTGCTGTTGTAGGACCGCAGGGCTGGTTGATTTGTGGGCATGCGCATAAGATGACCAAACCATTTGATGCGATGGCTTTCAATCTGGTCTAGCATAGGCTTGGTGCCAACCATGTCTCTGATGACTTCATTCCTAATTTTGTCCCGTCGTGTCTTGTTTACAGCTTTTCGTAGGCATTTCATTTCACAGGTGGTGATCTTCTGTTCAGTCTTTTTGTTCATAGCCCATGTTTGTGCCTGGTAGCAGAGAGTCGGGGTATAGATTGCGTTGATGATTGTTCTTTTTGCATCCATTGGCACAGCTGGGTGGGAAAGTATAGGCCCAAGCATGAAGGTGATGTTGTTTGCTTTCTGGCATCTGGTTTCAATTTCTCGGTCTATCTTCCCGTCTTCAGTAAAGATGCTGCCCAGATACTTAAACTCCTTTGATTGCTGGAGGGTTGTGTTGTCAATCTTGATGTCCAAGGTCTTTTGGGATCGGCTGATCAGCATGGTTTCTGTCTTTGGGATGCTTATGCTCATGCCATACTTTTGGCAGGTTGCGTGCAGTCTGTTGGTGTGGTTTTGTAAGCTAAGGCTGTCTTGGTGGATGAGACATTGATCATCTGCAAACAGTAGTTCATTGAGAGCTTCTTCATCTAGATTTGCTTCTTCATCTAGATTTGCTTCTTGGGTGAAGCAGACTACAACGAGTACAGGGAAGCCCGGCGAAACTGCAAGAAGACTATCAAAGAAGCCAAAGACCAGTCTTGGAAAACATATGGGGAAGATCTGGCAGAAAAATCAAATAGCTCAAGCAGAGAGTTCTTTAAAGCAGTTAAAGCCTACAAACAGCGGGACGAGCCTTTTGACCCAACCGCCATCATAAACGACAAGGATGGACACCCCCTCACAGACAGCTGCGAAATCACCAACAGATGGGGAGAATACTTTGAAGATTTGCTCAACCCAAGCAGTGATGGTGACAGACAACAGCAGCAGCCCTTCCATCCTCGGTTCCAAGAGGAAGTTGATCCACCCATACTCCAGGAGGAAGTCAGAAATGCTATTAAAACCAGTCCCAAAAACAAGGCAGCTGGAATTGATGACATCACAACAGAAGCCATACTTGCTTGTGGAGATACAGGAGTCAAATGGTTGACAAGAGTGTTCAACAGGGCTTGGGAGGAGCGAGCTGCACCCGATGACTGGCAACGTGCAATAATTGTCCCGAAAAAAAAGAAAAAAGGGAGTAAAAGAGATTGTAGCAAATACAGAGGAATCTCTCTGCTCAGCCATACTGGGAAGATTTATGCAAAGATCTTAGAGAAACGAATAAGACCAGTTGTTGAACATCAGCTGAGTGAAGCGCAGTTTGGGTTCAGGAAGAACAGAGGGTGCACTGATGCCATATTTGCTCTGAGACAGCTGTGTGAAAGGAGTATTGAGTACAACCAAGACCTGTACACTATATTCATAGACCAAGAGAAGGCGTTTGATCGAGTAAACAGAGATCTACTCTGGACTGTGCTAGAAGACTACGGTGTAAAAGGGCAACTGCTGGACAGTGTGAGAGCCATCTACAGGGGCAGCCTCTGTACTGTCAGGACAAGGACCGGACTCACCAAGTGGTTTCCTGTGAAGTCAGGTGTCCGAGAAGGATGTGTCCTCTCGCCTCTCCTGTTCCTCCTGTTCCTCATTTTATCAACAATATCAATTTTTAATAATTTGCCGTAAAATGTTTTGTATACGAATTTCATAAAATCAAAATTATTTGATATCTGAAGGATATCACTTCCTCACCTAGAATGCAATTTGGTGTGTCTAATGTGCCCTCAGGTCTCACAAATATACTGTGCAAACTTTGCTATCCGATTCCTTAACATACGCAAATCTAAAAATCGTGTTTTTTTCTCTTTCAGAACGTTGAAGGGGAATACCAAAAACCCCAGCGTTTCATACACAGAGTTGCTACTGTCTTTTTACCATTCCAGCAACGAGAGGTACCACGGGTATGTATAATGTAGTTGGCTAAGATGAAGGTTTCTATATTTTTTTTAAAGTTTTCTATATTGTTGATGATTTGTCTAGAACCTATTCCCGACAACTTGAAAAGATCCATTTTTACAGTTTCATATAATATATTATAATATAGATGATTCAATTTTCGTACAAATACGTTTTCTAAAAATGTTTTTAATTGTGATTTCTACAATAGGACGAAATTGTGAACCAACTCGGTAAAATTGGCTACAAAGGATTAACACCAAGTAAAACGAAAATCGTGTACACAGAAGAAGAATTGAAGAAATCATGCAAAGAACAAATTATACAAAAAGCAAAAAGTATGGGGATTATTTGTAATAGAAGCGTTGGGTCATTGCAGTTCTTCCACAAGTCAGGGCAGGAGTTTTGTGCAGGAGTGTATCTGGCAAAGCATCCTGAGAAGTTATCTTCATATTTGCAGAGCATCCATACGATGAAAGACGCGCTGAGTGTCGCTCTGGTCTTAAAGTTTGCTTGTAAATCCAGAATTGGCGCCAAAATGATTTTACAAAAACTGATGGATGTTCTTAAATCTGAAATTCAAATCCATGAATATTACGATGAATCATTATCATTCAATGACACAAGACCGATTCAACTATTCATTGAACTATGTTTGGAATGTAATTTCGAAGCACAAGCAGAAGGAGAATTCAAACCAGTGTTGAAGAATCTTTTTCTCCAAGCGACGGTCTTGTTCTATGGAATCTCACCAAAGGCTGCTATTTCCCTCGCATACTTTATGTCTCATATTGCGCCTGAAGACATTTGCTATATAACCCTTCGTTCTATTGCACACACAAGCCATCCATTTATAAACCTTGGGCCAACAAACAAAATGTACAACGCTACACTTCAAAGTATAAAGTCTCTCTCAGCAGAAACGATACAGGAAATCAATGACAGATTTAAGGCATCGCATCCAGATTTGCACGATGATTGGCAGAATTTTGGTCCAGCCCAGTTAGCGGCTTATGTACCGTGCATACAGGCATGTGAAGATCTACCGTCGTCATCTGAAACTACTATTGTACCTATAGTACAAAGCTTCAAGTACATAAAGTTACAGAGACTAGACGTGAGTAACTTTCAGTTAGGTAAGAATTTTGATCACCTCTTGGATTCACTTGAAAATGGTGATATGAAATGTTTGCTGCTAGTTAACCTAAGATCAACTGCACCCTCCGACGACCAAATGACACGACTAGCCACTCATATCGGCGAGATGCCAGAACTTGAATCCCTTGACATTTCATGGAATAGAGCCGAATCTGGGAAAACTCTCCCGATTCTCGCGAGTAACCTCATCCAATGTAAACACCTTCAGATATTGTACGTGAACAACATGCACGCACCAGCCGAAGATATGCTCGTGTTAGCGCAGAATCTACCGTCACACCTGACACTTCTATCCATTCATGGAAATGAGATGAATAACTTGGTAGCTCTGTGTCTCACGAATACCTTGCCCGCATCACTGACTACACTCTTCATTAGCGTACGTCATTTAAGCGCAGATACTCACCGGACATTCATGAACGCAATCAGTCATAAGCTTCCGCGATTACAGGAACTTCGCGTGTGGGATAGTCCGTATGCAGGAGATCTAGTGCAGCAGGGAGGGTATATACTATTAACCTGTACACATCTGGACAGGCTTGTTCTGCAGTCTACTAGCGATGTAATGGTTCCCCCAGAGTCTTTAGGAATATACGTTAACGGATTACGGAAAGCCATACAGGTCACGAGTCTTAGTCTTTATGGTATACGACTAGATACAGACGGATTCAGAAGATTGGTAGATGTCTGTCGGCAAAAGTCTCTACAGAAATTACAGTGAGTACCTCAAAGTCGCATTTAATACTTATGAACAAACATAACAACAATCTGTCACCAAGTGTAGCTAGGATAGGCCTACAATACATGCAAGTATTGCCAATAATTGTATCGGATAAAATTGTCATATTGTTCGGATATTTATAACCATCAATGAATTCATTTGATGTATTGCTAATAAGATTGACGAAACTGTCGTCACGGCGGGAAGAACCTCATATGTACTTTTTGAACATGGATGAAGCAAACCATTCAATATAAAGTCTACACCTACAAGGCTTTATCCATTTTCAAGGGCCAAAAGTAAATATTATGAGATGTGTCCTGCATGTACTTTTGGCCCTTGAACATGGATGAAGCAACCTCTTTAATTTAAAGTCTACACCTACATTATCCATGTTCAAGGGCCAAAAGTACATATGAGGTTTTCCCGCCCAGTGACGTGGTGTTTGTTGAATAACAAAAACTTTCAATCTGAGATATTATTTACAAGGTTGTAAAACAAATCCAATAAAGTAGGTGATGTTGACATACCTCAATGACGTTTCGTGCTGTAGCATAGCACTTTCTCAAATTGAATGACCAGATTTGACTTTCTCATCTGTTGCTTCCTGTTGGTAGCTGACGTAGATGGCGCTGTTAGACTGGTCATATAATTATGTGCGAAAGGAATATCATTATATGCTTATAGTTTTGCTCGTTTAAGAACGCTTTCCAGTTATTTTGAGAATAATCTGAAACTTATCACAATGCCAACTCAAATCCACACTAGCACAGAAATATGAAGGCTTCACCCTATGTTCAAGCCTTTTAAGAGAGACTTTTGCAAATTTACATGTATATCGGCAATTGTATGAGCACCTGGCAACATTACATTAACTACCATTTACATTTTGTTTTTGCTATTTACAGGTTGCACCGAAATCTTCTACCTGAAGGAATTAATTCCGTTTTTCTGGAGGATTTTATCGTCTTGGCATAAACTGAAAACGGGAAAATGAAAGTCCCGGCATGAATACTTTGCTGTATTGTTTTCCAGAAATTGACTTACGAGATTTAGCGAGAATGAATATTAAAATTAGATATTAATGTATAAGTTAAATGGGCCTAATATGGAACCCTGGGGAACTCCAAATGAAGCCCAAGCCAAGGAGGATTACTCACGGGTATCATACATACGTTACGTTAACGTTTATTTAAGTTAAGTTCTGATTCTTCTTTTAGATAGCTAGTTTATCAGTTAAGTATGTTTCAGCCAGGAACACGATGTGACCTAGGTGTGGTTGCAATTCAGGACACCTTTCTAAAAAGTGACTTGAACTGACAGAAACCTGAACCCCAAACATGGCACCACACTATGGACTACAATGGCCTCATCACAATGGCATACGACAACATTACACGTCCTCACTTATTCTCTGCCTCAAGGGTCTATCATAGGTCCTGAAGGTTTTATATTGTATATTTCATCAATCATTGTCAATAGGGAATATAATATTAGTTTTCACTGCTACGCAGATGACATCCAATTATATGCTGCTTTTGATCATAAAGTCCCCGGGGAGTGTGAACGGACAATGGATCGTATTACCAATTGTACATCTGATCTTAATATGATCTTGCTGGCCCAAGAGTGTTAAATTTGGTGTCTGATATCCAACTGAAGCTTGATGGTAAAACAATTGAGCCTTCAATCTCTGTTAAGAACCTGGGTGTAACTTTTGATGGTTCAATGAACATGTAAATTCATATCAGTACCCTGTGCAAAACTATCAATTTCCACATTTGCAATCTGTGGCGCATACGCCGTTTTATTTCTCAGGAAGCCTGCCATCATTCCGTTAGAGCACTTGCCCTGTCCCGCATAGACTATGCTAATTCTCTTTTTTTGATGGTCGTGAAGCCGACGTCAAACGGCTACAACTTGTCCAGAAGGCGGCCAGGCTAGTTTTTGCGTGTAGACGGGACAGGTGCTATGCGGATCTCATGAACTCCTTGCATTGGCTTCAAGTGAAGGGCAGAATACAGTTTAAAATATTGTTGTATGTCTATAAGTGTTTGATGAATGTCGCTCCACCATATTTATGTGACCTGCGTACCTTGCTCAGCGACACGGTAACGCATGAAAATAGGCCCTTTTAAAGTCAACCCTTTTATTGTTTCAAAAGAACCACGAACGTGGTTGCTGTTATGACCACGGCAATAACCCCAAATGAAAATGACCCCGAAAGTAACCACGACAAAGCAACCACGGCATAGGTGTTACATTAATCTGACTTACTACCTTTTCAACCACGGTACGTGGTCATTACGTCATTTTTGTCTACCACGGATGGCGCTGTCAATTTGACACCCAACGTGGTAAGGTGTATAGTTAACTACCAATCGTGGTTAAAAAATGACCACGTCGTGGAAATTTTTTAACCACGGAATTTTAAGAGTGTAGTAAGCTAGTCAACTATGCGTTTGACCCCTAAATGTGGTCAAATGTTAACCACAAAAAGGTCACAATTTAAGTATTTAACCAACTTTTAAGGGTAAGGTGCATAGTTGACTACGGTGTCAATTTTGACCACGCTGTTTTAAGAGTGTATTTAGATTCCTGTTTGAGCAATTTGACTGGTGTCGAAAACGTTCTCCATATGCGAAAACTACCCAAGGAACGCAACACACCTTGTTGATATCCCAGAATACAACTGGAAACCATCAGCGATGACGCATACACAGCAAAAACAGTGTTTAACATTTAAACAATTTTTCTTGCCTTCACTTTGTAAACGTGTTTAAATACAAACATGTTTAGAGTATTGATGGATAATGTTTAACCATTGAACATTGATGTTTAGGAATTTGATACGCAATGTTTAGTTTCTAAACATGTTTACAAAGTGAAAGCAAGATGTGTTGCTAAACACAGTTTTTGCAGTGTATACACGTCAATTTCATGTAGTAACATGTTTTTGTTGCAGACCAGACTGGTGATTTTTGGCTTAAAAAGTCGTAGAAATACTAGAAGCAAAATAGCTAAATTTAAACTGTTGCTATGGACAAATCATTGGTGCGACTAAGTCTGTCTGTAGCAGTTTGCTTACCTTCTCTTTTAATAAAAAAGACCGCACAGAACAAACCAAATTTAGATGCATTCAATAACCAATTAAACCTAGCGCGGCAGTGTAGTTTGCAGTTTTCTTCTTATGTCTGTCTAAAAATAAACGACTGATAAAGAAGGCTATACAAATGCTCCGCGAGCCTAATTTAAAACACTTGAGTTCTATTGTTCTATGATAATTTTCGCTGGGTGAAAATATATCTAAAACCATGCTAAATGTTATTTACTGTCCCAAGTATAATAGCTTAACAACTCATTATTTCAAAAAGTGACACCAATCCTACAGTCGATCATTGCTGGGTAAATTCTGACTTCATAGTTATTTGAAATCAGTGGCCCTGATTTAGCAAAGAATTCATGGATTTTCCTCAGTAACAGATAAAAAAGTTTTCATTTGTTGTCCAGTGATATTGCGAATTGCAATGTCTTAGGTAGAAACATCGGCTATGGTGTCATGCACAGATTTGGTTTAAAATGATACAGGATGTGTAGTTGGGTGAGAAAAACTTGCCTGCCAAGTTTTAATTTTTGCCAACAAAGCGTTTTTGAGTTATGTCATTTTTATCATTAGAAAGCCCCATTGACTTTGCACATAAAGTGGTTTTGACACTAAGCCTCGTTCACTAAAATTGGTAAAAGTTTGAAAATGGATACTATGTTTAAATATTATTTTTCTCCTTTCTATCCCATTTATAGAACTGCTTTTTGGATCTTTTTATTACAAAAATGTTACCAAATAATATTAGTGACTTTTTTCCAATATATTGGTCAGTAATATAGGGGATATTTGAAGGTAATGTTAGTACTTGCTCAAATTTTCTTGATTTGATCTAGAAACACTGAATGACCCAATTTCATAATTATTGTCTGAGCTAACCATAGGGCCAATTATAACAAACAAGGTGTCATATGAAAGGTTATGAAATTTAGAAACTTTTCTCGCCAGCTTTTTTTTAATAAAGTGTTTCTATTTTAAGTTATGGGTGTTTCTAGATTTCCCTAATTTAAAAATAGAAAAAATGATTTTTCTCAAAAAATAAACACTTTATCCAAAAAATCTGGCGAGAGAATTTAGGTATTAGGCTTATAAACCACCCCACAAACTATGGAGACCATATCACATTCCCTCTAGGCTAGCAATAATTATTAGTAGAAAAAATTAGGGAATTTTCAAAAAATAAAGAAAAACATAAGAATTGTTGAAATTTTCATGAAACATTAAAAATCAGTGGAGTAAAGACTTATCTTCAATTGGTTATATATTTGAAATGGATACATAATTCTGATTTGAAATAGTGGCTATTTTCCTGCATGGGTCTATTATCCGATGCTCCTACCTTAAATGGAGGACGGATTGTATTTAAATGAGTATTACCGCGTCATGAGCGATGTAGCCCGGGGTGCAAAGTGATGGGGATATGTGCGGAGAGCAGTTGGAAACTATGTGTCTTTCGGTGAGATCGAGAGCCTAGACACCAAAAAAGGGGTCTTTCGGTGAGAAGGCTATAATGTTTAAAAAACAAACAGTTTGGGTAGGCATATCCATTTTGCTAATCACCATATCCGTTGCAGAATTTGAGCTTTGAAATTTCAACTGTGCTTGTATGACAATGAATAAGCGGATGAAGTAGCGATTTACAACAATAAGTAGAGATAGAATGGTTATAATGCATACGAACAAACACTTTGGGCATCATATCCATTTGCTAAGCAACACATTGTCTGTTGCAGAATTTGAACTGATGTTCTACCTAACTACCTAACACTACAGAGAACAATTACTTGATCCATTATATCAAACAAACACATCAACAGTTTGGAATTTGATAGTGTAGGGGTGTATGGATGTCAACTGGAATAGCCCATTTTGGGTGTGTCCATTTCTTACCTTGGTTCTATCAAGTCACCTTCTCACTGAGCCAATCACTCAGCTACAGGTACATGGTTATTGTAATACGTCATCTTATCATGCCCCCGAATCATGCAATGCAAATACTTGTATTCTTGGCGTGTCTGCCGCTAACATAATAATGTAACCGTCTATTGCATGCCATTAGGGTCATAACGTGCAGGTATGCGCAACTTATTTAAAGCTATGAGCAGCCGTTTGACCAATCAAAATCGTCAATTTAATCACATGGTTGGGTCATTAGCTACGCGTGGTATAATGTTAGCAATCCTCTTTCACAAATATTATCTTGTAATTAATAAACTGAATTAGATAACGAGCGGGTAAGGAGGCCAAATCACCGCATGTGCCAAGAGAACATGTTGCTAATGCCTGGCTAAAACGGTACACAAAGCATATCTATAATTATCATGGGTGTTTCCAAGTTTACACCATGTTTATTGGCGAACTGTAGGCCTATACCTGGGGCTGTATAAAGCAGTGCAGGGGATCTAAAGGTCAAACAACAACTCTACTGATGCAAAGTGCTGTGTAAAGACATTGCAGGGAAAGCGAAGGTCACATGTCACTGTAGCCAGTAGCTTAATTGTAAATATGGACATATTTAATATAGAATCCTCATTCTGTTCAAATAATTTTTTTAATATTGCTTAGCACTTATCATTTTATTGTTTATATTTTTGTGACACAGAATAGATTGCACTATGCCAAGTGCAGCGATCTACTCAATCATGTGATTAGAATGAAGATTTTGATTGGTCATTTAGCTGCACGTAGCTTTTAATAAGCTGCGCGTAGCTAGCTGCTCGTTATGACCTCGAAGACTTGCCATACCCATCTCTATCATGTGCAAGTGGTGTGAGCCATGTTGAGCCAATCACTGAGTTACAGATGTATATGCAATCTAAATATAATATTTTAGTCACATGTAGGAAGGAATTCAGCTTCAAGGAATATAACCCTAAATATCATCATTATACCGCTTGCTTCGGCTGCGGAACAACCCCGGGGAACAACAGGCGACCACAACATTTCTCGATGCACGATGTAAATACCATGGGCGGCAAATATATACTACTTGATGTTTCTTTTGCATCAGACAATTTTCCATAGTAAATTCTAGAAAATACAACATTTTGAGCAGAAGATTCTGATTTGTTAAGATTGGTGCTTAACAACGAGACTGGCTTTCAGATGAGGCCTTAATTTGGAGACTCATGTCTCCAGTTATTGTAAATTACTTTTGCAGAATTTATTGAACATTTGGAATGCAGAATTGAGATTTTATGAAAGATTTTCCTTCTGATCACTTAACGAGAAGCTTCATACAAAGGTAGGGAGATACTGACATTGCAATTTTGATACTTGCTAAATTGTCTGTTTTGACATTTTGAAATTATATTAAGAAAATTATTTAGGAATATGGATCCACGACTTCGTTTTATCATGCAATACATTTAAATAAAACTTCATCATACAATATTAGTTTTAAACATCGTCTAACCAAGTGTATCTTTAATATTAAAATAACATAGTATACAGGATGTCCCAGAAAAAAATTACCGGGTGAATGAATTTGGACATAAGTCGAGAAATAGACATCGAGTGCTTACAGATTTATTTTTGATATCATGCAACATTCATGACATTATGCTCACGTTTTTAGATATTAATTTAAACTTTGCATTACAATTTCTTGGAACATATGGAAAGGTTTCTATACAAAAACGATTCTCTTATAAACCATGCGCACAGTTTCCACCTCGATACACCTGAGCTCTCAAGCAAGCAATGAATTGTCTCCGCAAAGTCTTTGATTACACTACACGGTTGAATGCATAGCAATGTAAGAGCTGTGGTGCTTCGAGCTGAAAATTGGGCCTCTTTGGCATAGTATCAAAATTCGGAATAGGTGTATGAGCCCAGGCTTGGAGCAGTAACCAATGGTTACTAACGCGCACTACGACAGCGATTTTATCGAATATTTTCTCCACTTAGGGGGCTGTCACTTTCGCCCCCTGGACCCCCACCAGTAAATGCTACGCTCGCTCCCTTTGATCTATTTCTTAATCAACTTGGAGGTAAATTTTGGAGCCTTACCCACCATGGCAGAGAGGGCTGGCTACGCCCCTGTACATTGTAACTGCTTGATGATACATGTAGTCCCCGGGGTGATAGTCTTCCCTTTTCTGTATGTACTCCCAATTTAGCTTATTAAGGGCAGTTGTACTGGAATCTGACCATGTGCACCTTACAATCTTAGAGGCACGATTTTCAAGTTTCTGATTGCATCCAGATCTTTGACATTACAGGTTCCCCAGATAGCATCACAATGGCTGTTTCAAGAAGTACATATTGCACACCAAAGTTACTTACCATCATCGTAGTCGTATTCATAATGATACCACGGGGAATGGTGGTATCAGCTCAGTTATTGATAACACCTCTGTGGGATGTATCTGTCAATGAGGCCAATGCATGCTTTGTGAATAATGGCAGTGATAATTCGACACTCTTCGGAAGTACTGATCGCTCGTGCAGCCTTAACGTAACCACACCTCACGATACTCACATCCAACTGCAAATACGTGGACCAGTGAATAACCAGTCACATCTATACATTGAACGCATTGGGCAGCTTGGTAATTGCTCTAGTAAGTATGTATCATTCAATGATTTATCTGAGAATTGTAATTTTATTATTCTCAGAAATGTTCAGATATTTTTGCAAGGCAATACCACATTGTCAATCACTGGCAGACAAGCAGATTCATTGCAGCAATGTCCAGAAGTTGAAATAAATCCAAGCTCTATCTGTACAAATGTTACCGGGTACAATAACAAGATAACGTGTCAGTTTGCTCCCTATTCTACTCAGTGTAGAATAAAATTTCACACTAATTGCAGTACAAAACTTGGCCTAAGAGAAGTAACGTATCTATGTAACAGGGAAGATCCGGATCAGAACCAGATAATTTTGGTCATCTTTCAAATAGATATATGGGTTTTAGATTTACGATCCAATAATTTAGTGGAAATAAATGACAGAAGTTTTCAAGATTTGAGTAATTTGGGATTTCTCTTTCTGGAGAACAACTTCTTAGTTTCTTTACCAAGCGGGGTATTTCAGTATTTAATACAATTGTTACAGTTAAATCTGGGTTATAGTGACCGGGGTGGCATTTATGATTTTTATTTATCTGGATCTAATCAGATAAGCAAATTGAATGCACAATCGTTCCGTGGTTTGGGTAATCTTAAACATCTCATTCTCTCTGGAAATAAATTGGGTACTTTACCCGATGGGATATTCCAGGAATTAACAACCTTGTATCGTTTGGACATTGTGGCTTGTGAGATAACCAAATTGAAGACTGGATTATTTCGAGGTTTGAAAGAGCTAGAACACCTATCCCTTTCTGCTAATAGTATCAGTACTTTACCAGAAGGTGTATATCAGTATATACCAAATTTAAGATATTTATACCTAGAAAGAAATCAAATAAGCAAACTGTATGCAGGCTCGTTTCGAAAACTGCGTAGACTCCTAAACCTTAAACTTTCCGAAAATAGATTGACAACTTTACCAGAGGGTGCATTCGAGGAATTGGCACTTTTGAAATATTTGAGACTTGACTTCAATCTGATAACCAAATTGGTAGATGGATCATTTCAAGGGTTGAGTAACCTATCAGGACTATCTCTTAATGACAATTGGTTGAGTGCTTTACCATCCAAGATATTTCAGAACTTGACCAATTTGGCCGTTTTAGATCTATCTGGCAATTTTATCGTACAATTAGATGCAACCAAAAACTTGGCAAAACTTGTAAAATTGGACCTCGAAGGAAATACGTTTAGTGCTCTACAGGAGGGGATGTATCATAATTCAACAAATATAATTTATTTGTATATTACCTCAAGTCAAATACGCGTTTTACCAGAGAGAGTATTTCAAAATCTGACAAATTTGAAATATCTGTACCTCGATCACAATCAGATAAACATTTTACCAGAGAGGTTATTTATGAATTTAACCAATTTGTATTATTTGGATGTTAGTTCAAATCAAATACGCGTTTTGCCAGAGAAGATATTTCAGAATCTGGAAATTACGCGTCTGTACCTCAGTTACAATCAGATAACCACTTTAAATGCAAGGTTGTTTCTAACGATGAGTACTCTTACAGTTTTAACCCTAGATGGCAACAAGTTGAGTACTTTACAGGAGGGGTTATTTACGAATATGACAAATATGAAGTATTTCTATGTTAATTCAAATCAGATAACTACTATCATTGAGAGTTACTTCAAGGACATCAGCAGTATTCTAAATATTTTGAACCTAAGAAGCAACATGCTGAGTACTTTACCAGACAGGATATTTCAGAATATGACTAGGTTGCTAGAATTATGGCTTGGACACAATCAGATAAGTAATGTGAATGCAAAATGGTTTCAGGATTTGATAAATTTGGAAGATCTGGACCTTAGTTATAATCGGATTGTGCAATTGGATCTGAGCATATTTATAGGCTTAAGATCGCTCCACAAGTTGTATCTATTTAACACTATGATGAAAAAGTTTCATGTACCAGAACATTTGGATCCGAACTTGTGGCCGGATTTCTACCATTTCTCGCTTTTTATCAACCAGCTCCCTGGAGAAAATAATACACTGGTTTGGAATATGATTGGTAGAGTGAAAGCAACAAGCTTTGCATTTGGAATTAATGATGTAAGCTTGCTACCAAATGTCTTGAACAAGACAGAAGGACTGACATTCCTTTTTCTTAACCATATGAATGAGTTGGTCAGGTTAAAACCTGGCATGTTTCTTGATTACAGTGCTTTAAAAATCCTAGATATTTCAAAGAACAGATTAATTGAATTAAATAATGGTACCTTTGAAGGTTTGTCCAGTTTAATAAGCCTAAATATTTCAATGAACAGATTAATTGAATTAAATAATGGTGTCTTTAAAGGTTTGTCTAGTTTGACTGATCTACTTGCAATGCAGAACCAATTGAACAGAATGGATAAAGATGTGTTTCAAAGTTTAAAGTATTTACGAGTTTTAGTCCTCCGAAATAATCATTTAACACAGCTAGACCATGACATTTTTGAGCCTTTCGTCAAATTCCCTGTACTTAATTTGGTTGATTTGTCTTATAACAGAATAATAGAAATATCAAGTAATGTTTCTTTAATCGATGCTTTTGTTTTACTGTTGTACAATAATCCATTGACGTTGGTGAATCATGATAGTTTTTCTTCCCTGGCAAGGTATTCAAAAGTGTTCCCAAGCCAACATGAGATTTGTGAGTGTTATGTCTCCATTAATGTCACCTGTGATCCAGATGGTAAGAGGTCACCATATCTTACATGTGACAGATTGCTTTCTGACATGGCCTTAGTAGTTGTCATTTGGATTATTGGTTTGAATGCTCTTGGTGGAAATTTCTTTGTTTTAGTTTGGAGAAACAGAGAAACCGCAAAAAATAAAGTAAATTCTATGTTGCTAGGTAATCTTGCGGCATCTGACTTTCTTATGGGTATTTATATGTTGACGATTGCATCTGCTGATATCTACTTTGGAGATCAGTTTCCAATGCAATCTGAAACCTGGAGATCTGGTATTACTTGCAGGATTGCCGGAGCTTTGTCAATTATATCCAGCGAAGCTTCTGTGTTCTTTGTGACACTTATTAGCATAGATCGGTTTATTGGCATCGGATTTCCGTATTCAACCAGAAAAATCACACGTAACTTGTGTATAAAACTAGTGATTCTGATATGGATCGGTTCCTTTTCACTGGGCATTATTCCATCTTTCTTAGCTGGAAAGAATTTCAAATTTTATGATAACTCGCATGTGTGTATTGGCCTTCCACTCGCACTTACTAAAACATATACGACTATGTCTAAGACACTTCCATCTGAAGGTGAAAGATATACCGTTAATTTATTCAAATATACAAACACAGAATTCGATTCACTTGTTGGTGGTCTGTACTTTTCAACAGCAGTGTTCTTGGGTTTGAACTGCGTGTGTTACTTGACTATACTTTGCTGTTATATCAAGATATGGAAAGCTGTTGGGAAATCTGCTGAAACTTCAGGTCGTTCTCGTAGTATGGAAGAACAGATTCGACTTACCATGAAGGTAACAGTCATAGTTGCCACAGATTTTTTCTGTTGGTTTCCGATAATTCTTCTTGGAATCCTGGTACAGACGAGGGCGATTAGTCTGCCCCCTTCTGTATATGCTTGGTGTGTGACCTTTGTATTGCCTATTAATTCTGCTATTAACCCTTATTTGTACACTATTTCTGAAGTAATTTCCAAGCGTAAAGAGAACAAAACCTGAAAGCTTTCAAACCCTGCAGGAATAAATATTTATAATAACACCTGCTGGGTAATGTTGTGTAGGATGTGTACAACGGATAAATATACTATGAATAGATATTATTTTACAAGAATGGAAACGTTTAAAAGCAATTAAGACACGATTTCAAGAATGGGGTGTTTAATTAGTGGTGGATTTGGGTCACGGCACCCACACATGCTTGCCCCCTCTGGCTAAGATCCCAGCTACGCCACTGAATAGTTGTTATCACATTTCCATACACAATGCAAATTGTATTTTTACCATGATTTCACCATGCTTCTATATTCACCGTACATGTGTTTAAATTAGCTTAGGTTTTTGAAAAAATTCCCATACATATTTTGACAATAGACCATACAATAGACAGTGTAAATTGAATTTGTCATCCTTATCACTGCACAGCAAGTAGGCCTTGTGTCCAGACGAATCCAACGAGCCAAGTGATGGTCAGAATTTAGTCGGCCATAACTGGGTCCCGGTGCACCAAACTGGTGTTGTGACTGCCCAATTGGGTGGATTAAATTCGCTTAAAAATCGATGTTATGTTGTAATGTGTTATAAACTTTCATCATTCTATTGCCTACGTGTAATGCAGTTTAAAGTCCCCGCCAAGGATGCATCATTTCATATTTTAGGTGGGATATACCCAACGGGGACCCAGCTATGGCTGCCATTGAGGTGTAGGAACGCGTGAAATTGGATTCGTCTATAACCAAACAATTGTGCTTCAGGAATGTTTAACCAAGGGATCCTTTGATGCTTTGAAATGTGATGGATGCTCTCGTGGACCTTCTTGTGATGTACTATTGATGGCGTCCTCTCATAAGTCCGACACTTAATAACACATACGTTTCTCAGCTGTCAACCCAGAGCATTGAACGTTGGCGACTGAGGGCGTCTGTCTAGGTTGTAGGGGAGTGGCAGGTGGTGTGCGTAACAAATTAAGAATAGTTTGCACCATCTAGGATGTATCTTTATCTAGGTAAAACTGTTCACGGTCAATACGGTAGACCTAGGCTTAAGATTCCTCGGCGTTTACCCCTCTCACTCTATTATGTAGGGAACTGCACATGCTTGATGGTGCAAACCAAGCTTTAGTGGATCCATTAAAGATGAGTTCTGGAACAAACCGTTCACATAAATGGGAATTTAATTCCAAAATTTTGTGGAGTTAAATTCCCATTTATGTAAACGGTTTGTTCCAGAAATTTGAGGAAACTAAATTCCCATTTATGTAAACGGTTTGTTCCAGAACCTTTCTTTATTGGATCCACTAATTTTCCCACCAAGTACAAACCAACGCAGCCACAACTAACCTTGAATAGAAGCACTGGTTTTGTATAATTATACTACCAATCTGTATACTGACCTCCTCCGAGGACTTGGCACTAAATTCTAATTCAGAAAAACCTTGCTCGATAGGCCCGTCTCTTGATGCAGATTAAGTGGATATTGTAGATTAAAGAAATGTACTTTTGTGTCTTAAAGTTGTTTATTGGTGTACTGATAATAAGTGAACATTGTAGTGTAGATTAAATTAAGAAATGCACTTTTGTCTCTTGGTGTTGTTTATTGGCGTGATAATAAGTGAATATTGTAGATTAAAAATTGTACTTTTGTCTCTTAAAATTGTTTATTGGCGTGATAATAAGTGAATATTGTAGATTAAGAATTATACTTTTGTCTCTTAAAATTGTTTATTGATGTGATAAGAAGTGAATATTGTAGATTAAATTAAGCAATGTACTTTTGTCTCTTGGTGTTGTTTATTAGCGTGATAATAAGTAAATATTGTAAATTAAGAATTGTACACTTTTGTCTCTTAAAGTTGTTTATTGGCGTGATAAGAAGTGAATATTGTAGATTAAGAATTGCACTTTCGTCTCTTGGTGTTGTTTATTGGTGTGATAAGAAGTGAATATTGTAGATTAAATTAAGCAATGTACTTTTGTCTCTTGGTGTTGTTTATTAGCGTGATAATAAGTAAATATTGTAAATTAAGAATTGTACACTTTTGTCTCTTAAAGTTGTTTATTGGCGTGATAAGAAGTGAATATTGTAGATTAAGAATTGCACTTTCGTCTCTTGGTGTTGTTTATTGGTGTGATATAAACAAGTGAATATTGAAGATTAAAGTAAGAAATGTATTATGTCTCGTTAAGTTGTTTATTGGTGCGATAATAAGGAAAAACAGTAGATTAAATTAAGAAATGTACTTTCGTCTACAAGCAAACACAAAACGTTTTCGTGATTATTCGCAAAAGGTTGAAAACGTTTAAATGTCGGGTTATATCATGCGTAATTTCACAGAGTGTGATGCATTGTCTTTCACCAATGATCCTAAAACGATGTTGGATGATATTCCTGAAACAATGTCTGATGTTAATGTTCTTGTAAATCACTTTATTGATACATGTCCCTCTGTACTTGATTCGCATGTTCCTTATATCACCAGATATGTGACTGTTCGCACCCAGCTACCATGGTCCAATGAGGAAATCAGAGAAGCCAGGCGAGTGCGTAGGCAGCTTGAGCGAAGGTGGAGAAAGTCCAAATTAGAGCACGATCGTCTCCTTATACCTTGAACAACTACATCTCGTCATCAATATGATCTTGCAAGCTGAGCCTGAATACCTCAAGACTAAGATAGCTGGAGCGAATGATTAGGAGCTTTATTCTACTGTGAACACCTTGTTAAACAGGGATAACAAATCACGAAGTTGATGTATCATCACTATTCTGGACTGTAATGTGCCGCAGGGTTCCATATTGGGACCACTTGTTTTTACCAAATACACTCATCCGCTAACACTATCATCACTAATATTGGCATCTAAAGTCAGTTAAGGTCTGACAACAAACCAGTTCCCTCTCTTTGACATTGCCACTGCTGAGGAAGTTGAAAGGGTTATGTGTAAAATTAATTACCTACAAAACCTTTCCCTTAGACCCGTTACCCACATGGCTGTTAAGGGAGTGTACTGTTGCTGTTTCACCAATCATAACTCGGATTGCCAATTCTTCTATGCAGTCTGGTGTCTTCCCGGATGCCCTCAAGGATGTTACGCCGGTTTTGAAGAATCCATACCTGGACTAAAATAAATAAATCTAAAAACGACAACTATAGACTGGTTTCGAATATCCATTATATTGCCAAAGTTCTTGATAGTCTTACTGCCAGCACAGAGGAGGCTTAAAGGCATTCCTACAATGCACTATGATTGGGAAATTTGATCAATATAACCTAATTGTGGGAATGTCTTTAAACATCTAAAGATTCTAAGACTATTTCACTGGACATAGTTTGGATGACACATAACAGTCTGCATATCACCACAGCACTGAAACTACTCTCTTAAGATGTAAGAGGGATATTCTCCGTGAGTTAGACAGTAATCGTGTTATTCTTCTGGTTATGTTAGATTTAACGGCAGCATTTGACACAATTGACCACCATGCCACGCTTGTATGTCGTCTTCAGAACTCATTTGGAATAACAGGTCCTCATCTCGACTGGTGTTCTACCTATTTGTCATCTAGACGCAGTCGTGTTAGCTTTGAAGGGGCATATTCGGATGAGATGCTTCTGGACTGTGGTGTGCCTCAGGGTTCCATATTGGGACCACTTGTTTGTACCAAATACACTCATCCGCTCAGCAACATTATCTACAATCGCAAGCTTAAATACCACTACTACGCTGACGGTACTCAATTGTATATTTCTTTTGATTCTAAGATTCCTGATGACCATGAACGCGCACTCAAGCTGCTGCAAGACTGTATCAATGACATCAACTCATGGATGATAATTTTTTTGATAATTGGCTCATCACACCATCACAGAAATCTGCATCCTCTCCAACTACAGATCAACACCACAACAGTTGAACCGGTTTCCAATGTTCGCAATCTTGGGATATATTTTGAACATACTATGTCTATGGACAAACAAGTTGCTGAACTTGGTCGCAGACTCAATTATCAGATTCACAATATTGCTCGCATCCGTAGATACCTGAAACCTGCCACCACATCATTAGATCACTTGTCACATCTCGAATGGACTATGGTAATTCATTGCTAACTGGTATCAAAGAAACTCATCTGAACAAACTCCAACTCATACAGAATAAAGCCGCTCGGATAATTTTGCACCTTGCATTAACTTCCGGTCAGACAGAAGATCAATTTCAAACTTTTGGTTCTCATATACCAAAGTATTCATCATGAAGCTCCTATTTATTTGTGCAATGCTATATGTCTTCACTCATCTACTGTTAAGAATACTCGCATGCTAAGATCTGCAATGAACACAACTCGACTGAACATCCCAAAGACATCCAAAACAATTGGTGATCAGGTCTTCTATGTCATGGTCCACGCACCTGGAACACACTGCCAATATCCATCCGGGAAGCATCAACCACCAACACTTTGAAAACTTTGTTAAAATCATAGTTGTATCCTTATTAAGTGTTTTTGCATTAATTGTTGCTCATTTAAGATTCTTCTGGATTGTTTGAGGTTCGCCCTTTTTGTTATGCACCTAGATCTATTTGAATAGGTATGGTATAAAATGTTTTCATAACATTCAAAAACATTACTGCCAAAAATATTTTACATGACAACATTTTAAAAATGTTGTTTTAGTGTTAGTCAGACTCAGGTGGGAAATGGGGTCCACTTTATATTTGATGTTGATTTTCGACTTGTATGGTTCAGGTGAGCATGTTAGTAAACACCAATTAAAATATAAATGTGCCAAAAGGTGTCCTATGGATTTGAAAACGCTAAAAATCAATTCCAAAGTATCTCAAAATGTTCCTCCTGGTACAAGGAACAATAAAAAGTCAACCATTTCATTACTCTGAGATGTTTAGTTTTGGAGATTTGACCGAAACAAGTCAAAGGTCAGCGACCTATTGCATGGGGTCAAATTTTTCAACAATCCCCGATTGGGTCAAAATCTTCCTCTAGATGCAATGATTTTCAAATAGTTTCCTTTAATGTACCATGTATATTAATTTGATCTCGTGCACTAATTTGATCTCGTGCGCTCGTATAAATGTTTGTTTGTTCAAGTGTATGATGGGTAAGCCTCATCCCTTGCTTGTAATTTGTAATTATATTAGGCTGGCAGGTAAGCATCATTAATTGATCTTGTACACTGGTGTTATGTGTTGTTTGTACTGTTTACCCTGACTGCTCATCAGGGACAGTCTGTGTAGCTTAGTGGTTAGAGCGCTCGCACCGCAAGCAAGAGGTCTGGGGTTCAAGTCCCCACACATGCAGGTTTGTCAAGAGCTTTTACTCTGGTTTATCTGCCTATTCCAACTTGTACTTTCATTTATAATTGTGCGATGCGTAATTCATCTTACCCATGTACCATGTGTAGTTGTCCTGAAATTTGTTAATATAGCAAAAGCCCATTTACCACTGTGTAAATAAAAGCTAATAAGCCTTCTTTGGTATTTTATATAGTGGTCAATGGGCATTTGTTATTTGATTTGTATGGTACATGTAGGAAATATAAATATTTGGAATCATTGCAAGAATTTGACATGTATTTTGACCCGATTGGTGGATTTTGACAATTTGATCCGTGCAAAAGGTCGTTGACCTTTGACTTGTTTCGCCCATATCTCCAAAACTAAACATCTCAGGGTAATGAAATAATTGACTTCTTTTGTTCCTTGTACCAGGAGAAACATTTTGATACTTTTGAATTGATTTTTAGAATTTTCAAAATTCTTATACCATTACACCCCGACCTCCAGGGGACTGACCCCCAGGGGACCCCTTGGGCACATTTATATTTTAATTGTCATTTACTAACATGTTCGCTCAACCCATACAAACTAAAATCAACATCAAATATAAAGTGGACACCATTACCCACTTGAGCACAGTGCTGAGACGGACTACAGCCTGTCTAAAAAAATTGTGCAAGTGAAAAGCGTCCTCTTTGGCAATTAGAAAATACCGCTGTGACATGATGCTTACATCAACGTCACGGGCGCAGTGTTAGCTCTCAAATGCCGTTTGTTCTGTTTAATTTGCTTGTCCAATTTTGAGATATGTTTATTTAACAACGAAAGGGTAAAATGACAATTGTGGCACTTTTACTAGGGAAGAGAGCTGTACATGTAAATCAATGATAGCTGATGTTGATGCGTCTAATGCACTCCCCGTTTCGGGGCGCATGCATTAGACGCATCAACATCAAACGCATCAACATCAACATCATCATCTATTATCTCTCCCAACAAGTAATACGCGTTCATTAACCTATAACATGTATAAGTGCGCAATATTTATTTGTCTTTTAACATGTCTTAAGTGACTAAGAGAACAGTATTTGCCATGATAAAATCATTGACATGCACATGTATTTAATTTTACAGCAGAATGTGAAATATTTATTTATCTTTTAATCTCTTTTAAGTGGAAAAAGAGACTCATCATTCCTGCATCATGATAAAACAGTAAAAACAGTCGGAACATTTTTGAATTGTGTAATTGATGCATTAGTTTGATTTCACGAAGGAACTCTTGATAAACTTGATGCTATCACTGTTACATGTAAAGCCCTCTTCCCTAGTAAAAGTGGCACAATTGTGATTTTACCCTTTCGTCTTTAACTAAACATATCTCGAGATTAAAACAAGCAAATTGAACAGAACAAACGGCATTTGAGAGCTAAGACTACACCCTTGACCTTAATGTAAGCATCATGTCACAATGGTATTTTCTAATTGCCAGAGAGGGCGCTTTTCACTTGCACAATTTTTTTTGAGACAGGCTGTATTATGTTTTCATACAAAACGTTTAAAAAAAGTTTTCATAACCTTAATATAACCCGACATTTAGTGTTATTAAAACGTTCTGTCCAAAACCAAACCCCAAAATATAACCAATTTAAAACAAATGTGTTTGCTGGGTTGGCATTGTTTATTGGTGTGATAATAAGTGAATATTGTAGATTAAAGTAAGAAATGTATTTTGTCTCTTAAAGTTGTTTATTGGTGTGATAATAAGTGAATTTGAAGATTAAAGTATCTAATTTATTTTTGTCTCTTTAAATTTGATTATTGGGAGTGTCAGCCATAATCTTTTATAACCTTTATTAACATATTCTCGTTCATTAATAGGTTAAACGAGTAGCATATGAACAAAAATAGTATACAAATTTATTTGCTGCTTATGACGGATCTGGTGGAATCTATTGGTCCCCGAGGTGAACTGGAGACCGTGGACTTACTACAGACCCCACAACTAAGCCAAAGAATTAAGGTACCAGTTATGTTCACCCTTGTATATCCTAAACAAAGACAAATTTGTCAAAATTAAAACAAGCAGCCAATACCTGCAATCAGAACCCTAGTCACCAGCTTCTATTGTTGCGCAAGAAGTCGAACGATACATGTTAAAATCAGCACAATTCAGAGATACACCTTTTTTTGCTATGAAATTAATTTTCTCGGTCAAATATAAACCATAATTTTTTCTTAAAATAAATATAAAAAAATAGTCCTTGGATATACATTTTTTAAATCCTGGGATTAAAATTATTGCTTTTCATTTGTCCGAGAAAATTTATTTTTCGCGTCTTTACTTCTCAACACCAAAAATTACTTAACTTCTCAACACCAAAAATAAGCAATGAACTCCATAGGAGAGCCACTAGCATGAAGCTGACTCTGAACCCCTTTTTAATGCCAGTCGCTCTGCCTGTGTGGTGGTAAACCAACTTTGGTTGATTTTCATTTTGGTGATAATCTTGTGAAATCTGTCAATGATGATTTTCAATGGCGATTCCATGGGTTGCTGGTTACATTTCACGGAAAAGAAAAAAGAAATTTATGAACATATTATCTCTCAACTTAACGGAAAATCAGATTTATCTTTGATTCGCAACGAGTAAAAATTGGCTATTTACATCCATCGTTGCCTTTCATCATTGAGATTCCGTCTCACAGGCCACGATCTCACTAGTTCAAATCTCCAGGTTTTGGACCGTAGAGCTGAGCAGTTCCTGAAAAGCTGGCTAGGGACCTTCAAATAACCTCAATCATATTTTGAATTCAAAATAAAGCCCAGACCAAGGAGGATTACGCATGGCGTATCAGGCTCACGTTACGTTATCAGCAGTCTTTAAGGGATCTAGAATGAGCGTTTATGGCGTTTCGACAGTATTTTTTGTGGGACATGAGAGCACCTCAGACGTATCGAATTGCATTCTGAATACGAAGCATGTCTTTCTGATATCAAATAATTTTTATTTTTGAAATTCACGATATAATACAAATTTTATGACAAATTATTAAAATTTGATATTTTTCAAATTTTGATATATAACAGTCCTCGAAATAAATTTGATAAATCTAATGATATATTCTTAAAGTGTATGTAGCTGGGAGGAAAAGCCGACGATCAATTGAAAATTTTGACCATTCATATTGAAGATATGGATTTTTTTCCCAAAAAGACCTAATTTTTGTTGGTGTTTTGGGAAGAAAATCCACATCTTCAATACGAAAGGTCAAAATTTTCAATTGATCGTCGGCTTTTCATCCCACCTACATACACTTTAAGTATAAATCATCATATTTATAAATTTTACTTCGAGTACTGTTAAATATCAAAAATATCAATTTTAATGATTTGCCATAAAATGTGTATTACATTGCGAATTTCAAAAATCAAAATTATTTGATATCAGAAGGACATTCTTCGTATTCAGAATGCAATTCGATATGTCTGATGTGCCCTAATGTCCCACAATAAATACTGTCCAAACGTTCATACCCCAGTTGTTTATTGGTGTGATAATAAGTGAATTTGAAGATTAAAGTATCTAATTTATTTTTGTCTCTTTAAATTTGATTATTGGGAGTGTCAGCCATAATCTTTTATAACCTTTATTAACATATTCTCGTTCATTAATAGGTTAAACGAGTAGCATATGAACAAAAATAGTATACAAATTTATTTGCTGCTTATGACGGATCTGGTGGAATCTATTGGTCCCCGAGGTGAACTGGAGACCGTGGACTTACTACAGACCCCACAACTAAGCCAAAGAATTAAGGTACCAGTTATGTTCACCCTTGTATATCCTAAACAAAGACAAATTTGTCAAAATTAAAACAAGCAGCCAATACCTGCAATCAGAACCCTAGTCACCAGCTTCTATTGTTGCGCAAGAAGTCGAACGATACATGTTAAAATCAGCACAATTCAGAGATACACCTTTTTTGCTATGAAATTAATTTTCTCGGTCAAATATAAACCATAATTTTTTTCTTAAAAATAAATATAAAAAAATAGTCCTTGGATATACATTTTTTTTAAATCCTGGGATTAAAATTATTGCTTTTCATTTGTCCGAGAAAATTTATTTTTTCGCGTCTTTACTTCTCAACACCAAAAAATTACTTAACTTCTCAACACCAAAAAATAAGCAATGAACTCCATAGGAGAGCCACTAGCATGAAGCTGACTCTGAACCCCTTTTTAATGCCAGTCGCTCTGCCTGTGTGGTGGTAAACCAACTTTGGTTGATTTTCATTTTGGTGATAATCTTGTGAAATCTGTCAATGATGATTTTCAATGGCGATTCCATGGGTTGCTGGTTACATTTCACGGAAAAGAAAAAAAGAAATTTATGAACATATTATCTCTCAACTTAACGGAAAATCAGATTTATCTTTGATTCGCAACGAGTAAAATTGGCTATTTACATCCATCGTTGCCTTTCATCATTGAGATTCCGTCTCACAGGCCACGATCTCACTAGTTCAAATCTCCAGGTTTTGGACCGTAGAGCTGAGCAGTTCCTGAAAAGCTGGCTAGGGACCTTCAAATAACCTCAATCATATTTTGAATTCAAAATAAAGCCCAGACCAAGGAGGATTACGCATGGCGTATCAGGCTCACGTTACGTTATCAGCAGTCTTTAAGGGATCTAGAATGAGCGTTTATGGCGTTTCGACAGTATTTTTTTGTGGGACATGAGAGCACCTCAGACGTATCGAATTGCATTCTGAATACGAAGCATGTCTTTCTGATATCAAATAATTTTTATTTTTGAAATTCACGATATAATACAAATTTTATGACAAATTATTAAAATTTGATATTTTTCAAATTTTTGATATATAACAGTCCTCGAAATAAATTTGATAAATCTAATGATATATTCTTAAAGTGTATGTAGCTGGGAGGAAAAGCCGACGATCAATTGAAAATTTTGACCATTCATATTGAAGATATGGATTTTTTTCCCAAAAAGACCTAATTTTTGTTGGTGTTTTGGGAAGAAAAATCCACATCTTCAATACGAAAAGGTCAAAATTTTCAATTGATCGTCGGCTTTTCATCCCACCTACATACACTTTAAGTATAAATCATCATATTTATAAATTTTACTTCGAGTACTGTTAAATATCAAAAATATCAATTTTAATGATTTGCCATAAAATGTGTATTACATTGCGAATTTCAAAAAATCAAAATTATTTGATATCAGAAGGACATTCTTCGTATTCAGAATGCGATCGATATGTCTGATGTGCCCTAATGTCCCACAATAAATACTGTCCAAACGTTCATACCCCAGTTGTTTATTGGTGTGATAATAAGTGAATTTGAAGATTAAAGTATCTAATTTATTTTTGTCTCTTTAAATTTGATTATTGGGAGTGTCAGCCATAATCTTTTATAACCTTTATTAACATATTCTCGTTCATTAATAGGTTAAACGAGTAGCATATGAACAAAAATAGTATACAAATTTATTTGCTGCTTATGACGGATCTGGTGGAATCTATTGGTCCCCGAGGTGAACTGGAGACCGTGGACTTACTACAGACCCCACAACTAAGCCAAAGAATTAAGGTACCAGTTATGTTCACCCTTGTATATCCTAAACAAAGACAAATTTGTCAAAATTAAAACAAGCAGCCAATACCTGCAATCAGAACCCTAGTCACCAGCTTCTATTGTTGCGCAAGAAGTCGAACGATACATGTTAAAATCAGCACAATTCAGAGATACACCTTTTTTGCTATGAAATTAATTTTCTCGGTCAAATATAAACCATAATTTTTTTCAAAAAAATAAATATAAAAAAATAGTCCTTGGATATACATTTTTTTTAAATCCTGGGATTAAAATTATTGCTTTTCATTTGTCCGAGAAAATTTATTTTTTCGCGTCTTTACTTCTCAACACCAAAAAATTACTTAACTTCTCAACACCAAAAAATAAGCAATGAACTCCATAGGAGAGCCACTAGCATGAAGCTGACTCTGAACCCCTTTTTAATGCCAGTCGCTCTGCCTGTGTGGTGGTAAACCAACTTTGGTTGATTTTCATTTTGGTGATAATCTTGTGAAATCTGTCAATGATGATTTTCAATGGCGATTCCATGGGTTGCTGGTTACATTTCACGGAAAAGAAAAAGAAATTTATGAACATATTATCTCTCAACTTAACGGAAAATCAGATTTATCTTTGATTCGCAACGAGTAAAAATTGGCTATTTACATCCATCGTTGCCTTTCATCATTGAGATTCCGTCTCACAGGCCACGATCTCACTAGTTCAAATCTCCAGGTTTTGGACCGTAGAGCTGAGCAGTTCCTGAAAAGCTGGCTAGGGACCTTCAAATAACCTCAATCATATTTTGAATTCAAAATAAAGCCCAGACCAAGGAGGATTACGCATGGCGTATCAGGCTCACGTTACGTTATCAGCAGTCTTTAAGGGATCTAGAATGAGCGTTTATGGCGTTTCGACAGTATTTTTTTGGGACATGAGAGCACCTCAGACGTATCAATTGCATTCTGAATACGAAGCATGTCTTTCTGATATCAAATAATTTTTATTTTTGAAATTCACGATATAATACAAATTTTATGACAAATTATTAAAATTTGATATTTTTCAAATTTTGATATATAACAGTCCTCGAAATAAATTTGATAAATCTAATGATATATTCTTAAAGTGTATGTAGCTGGGAGGAAAAGCCGACGATCAATTGAAAATTTTGACCATTCATATTGAAGATATGGATTTTTTTCCCAAAAAGACCTAATTTTTGTTGGTGTTTTGGGAAGAAAAATCCACATCTTCAATACGAAAGGTCAAAATTTTCAATTGATCGTCGGCTTTTCATCCCACCTACATACACTTTAAGTATAAATCATCATATTTATAAATTTTACTTCGAGTACTGTTAAATATCAAAAATATCAATTTTAATGATTTGCCATAAAATGTGTATTACATTGCGAATTTCAAAAATCAAAATTATTTGATATCAGAAGGACATTCTTCGTATTCAGAATGCAATTCGATATGTCTGATGTGCCCTAATGTCCCACAATAAATACTGTCCAAACGTTCATACCCCAGTTGTTTATTGGTGTGATAATAAGTGAATTTGAAGATTAAAGTATCTAATTTATTTTTGTCTCTTTAAATTTGATTATTGGGAGTGTCAGCCATAATCTTTTATAACCTTTATTAACATATTCTCGTTCATTAATAGGTTAAACGAGTAGCATATGAACAAAAATAGTATACAAATTTATTTGCTGCTTATGACGGATCTGGTGGAATCTATTGGTCCCCGAGGTGAACTGGAGACCGTGGACTTACTACAGACCCCACAACTAAGCCAAAGAATTAAGGTACCAGTTATGTTCACCCTTGTATATCCTAAACAAAGACAAATTTGTCAAAATTAAAACAAGCAGCCAATACCTGCAATCAGAACCCTAGTCACCAGCTTCTATTGTTGCGCAAGAAGTCGAACGATACATGTTAAAATCAGCACAATTCAGAGATACACCTTTTTGCTATGAAATTAATTTTCTCAGTCAAATATAAACCATAATTTTTTCTTAAAAAATAAATATAAAAAATAGTCCTTGGATATACATTTTTTTTAAATCCTGGGATTAAAATTATTGCTTTTCATTTGTCCGAGAAAATTTATTTTTTCGCGTCTTTACTTCTCAACACCAAAAAATTACTTAACTTCTCAACACCAAAAAATAAGCAATGAACTCCATAGGAGAGCCACTAGCATGAAGCTGACTCTGAACCCCTTTTTAATGCCAGTCGCTCTGCCTGTGTGGTGGTAAACCAACTTTGGTTGATTTTCATTTTGGTGATAATCTTGTGAAATCTGTCAATGATGATTTTCAATGGCGATTCCATGGGTTGCTGGTTACATTTCACGGAAAAGAAAAAGAAATTTATGAACATATTATCTCTCAACTTAACGGAAAATCAGATTTATCTTTGATTCGCAACGAGTAAAAATTGGCTATTTACATCCATCGTTGCCTTTCATCATTGAGATTCCGTCTCACAGGCCACGATCTCACTAGTTCAAATCTCCAGGTTTTGGACCGTAGAGCTGAGCAGTTCCTGAAAAGCTGGCTAGGGACCTTCAAATAACCTCAATCATATTTTGAATTCAAAATAAAGCCCAGACCAAGGAGGATTACGCATGGCGTATCAGGCTCACGTTACGTTATCAGCAGTCTTTAAGGGATCTAGAATGAGCGTTTATGGCGTTTCGACAGTATTTTTTTGTGGGACATGAGAGCACCTCAGACGTATCGAATTGCATTCTGAATACGAAGCATGTCTTT
The DNA here is from genome assembly GCF_039555335.1 of Amphiura filiformis. NCBI lineage: Eukaryota > Metazoa > Echinodermata > Ophiuroidea > Amphilepidida > Amphiuridae > Amphiura > Amphiura filiformis. Next base: position 1,513,262 of record NC_092646.1, read on the forward strand.
CTGATATCAAATAATTTTTATTTTTTGAAATTCACGATATAATACAAATTTTATGACAAATTATTAAAATTTGATATTTTTCAAATTTTTGATATATAACAGTCCTCGAAATAAATTTGATAAATCTAATGATATATTCTTAAAGTGTATGTAGCTGGGAGGAAAAGCCGACGATCAATTGAAAATTTTGACCATTCATATTGAAGATATGGATTTTTCCCCAAAAGACCTAATTTTTGTTGGTGTTTTGGGGAAAAAAAATCCATATCTTCAATACGAAAGGTCACAATTTTTATCCCACCTACATACACTTTAAGTATAAATCATCATATTTATAAATTTTACTTCGAGTACTGTTAAATATCAAAAATATCAATTTTAATGATTTGCCATAAAATGTGTATTACATTGCGAATTTCAAAAATCAAAATTATTTGATATCAGAAGGACATTCTTCGTATTCAGAATGCAATTCGATATGTCTGATGTGCCCTAATGTCCCACAATAAATACTGTCCAAACGTTCATACCCCAGCCCTTAACATTACGTTAATGTCCCTCTTAAAATTTGATTCTTCTTCATATCCATTTAATAGATAACTAGTAGTTTGCTATAATAACAAAGGTATTATGTATCGTAGATGTGGGGTCAGTATCATCAGATAACCTCGACCAGTCCTGCTTACCAGAATGTGACATTCACATAAGGTAATTCAGCTACAACGTTGGTAAAATATGACAAACTGTTTAGGATACTTAACTTAATTGATGGTAAGTGAAAAACTGACAAAAGACACCAGGACACAAACGAATTATTTTTTTTCAAGTCTTTTTTGGTTTTTATTTAAGAATATATTCTTTGAAGTGAGTTTCAAAGAATGGTTGGAAAGATTTATAACAAAAGTATTAGTTTATTGACATTTTCTTTTTGATAATTATAGACATCATCCCAGCAAATGCAAAACGTTTTCGACATGCTTCGCAAAAGGTTGTCAGAAAAGGTTTAAATGTCGGGTTATATAAAGGGTACATTAATGGTATAAAACGTTTTCATAACATTAAAAACATTTGTTGGTAATTTACTGCACATCAAACACACATGTTTTACAGAAAACATTTAAATGTCGGGTTGTATAAAGGGTATAAAAACGTTTTAATAACATTCCAAAAACATTTTTAATTGACAAAAATCATTCTAAACAGAATGTAATTTTGGGGTTGAAAAAATATTTTGCACAAAATGTTTGCCCAAAATATTTACAATAACGTTTTAAAATGTTTTCACGACCTTTATATAACCCGACATTTAAATGTTATTAAAACGTTTTGTAAAAAACATTTTAAGAACATTTCTGTGTTTGCTGGGTGCAAATATTTTAACATAATGTTTAAGTGTTGACAAAATATTTGGCCAAAAATGTTTGCAAAAATAGTTTACAATGACATTTCGAAAACATTTTAAAAATATTGTAGTAGTGTGTTTAACGATTTCATGACCTTTATATAACCCGACATTTTAATGTTATTAAAAGTTTTTACCTAAACCAAAACCTAAAATATAACTTATTTAAAACGTTTTTGTGTTTGCTGGGATATCGTAATTATCAAAACGTGATGTGATGTAGTCAGTTAATGTATATGCAGCTCATTAAAACGCACCCGTTTATAGTGTATACATGTTTTCAACGGTTAGGGTTTGTGCAATAATTATGAGCCCTGATGGGAGGGTGAAAAAAAGGGGGGGGGGCTAGAATATTGTGGAGAGGCAAAGGGGGGAAGCATTATTTGGGACCCAAAAAATTTTGTCATGTGCAAAGATTTTTGGCAGGACGAGAGGTGGGGGGCAAGCAATTTTTGGCACACTATTTAAATTTTGAAATTCTCCCCCGGGGCTCATACTTATTGCACAGCCCCTTATGTCGTCTTTTGCTAATGGTATTATGCATGTATCGTAGATTTTGTACAAATAAGTTTTCTACGTCCTTAAAGCCCATGCAATTGGGTGCAATTGGGTGTTGCGTTTATATGTCTTGAGTGCTATTATATATCCAGATTATTGTAAGCTTGCCAAACCTCTGAACTAGTGTATTGTTTCATTATTTTGCGAAATTCTTGAACATAAACCGTAGGTATTCAAAGAATAACTTAAAATTCAAAAAAGAAAATGAAACTAACATGCAAAATAATTCTTACATAAAATGCAAAAAATCTGGATATTTTGTAATATTTTCTGTTTAGCGAATCACTGATTTTGCAAGAAATAAAAATAATCAAGATAACTAATTACTACATGTAGATCAGCGAACTGTGTATTGTGTATGGGACATCTTATTCCCACTGTTGCTTAACGGCATGTAGAACTGTATTCATATTAAAGCAAAGTTGAACACGGATGGCGCTATTTAACTTAAATCTTGTTCGCATCTTTACACGGGGTAGGCACTGGTATAATTGCATTAAAACTTCGTAAAACTGAGTAACATATAGCAAGGAAATTGTCAAACTACGTTTAATTTTGAAAAGGAATAACTCATATTATTGGACTCTAAGTTCAAAACTATGTGTATATTAGTATAATTAATTATAAAAGTTGTTGGTATAATTGTAGTTGTCTAGAATTGAAAATTATCAAATCCAATAACCGTGTTCCACTTTCAAAGGAGATAATGTCATCTTTATCAGTTAGGTCTATTGGGCATTCGGATATCAATCTTAACACCCTCTTTCATCGCAACATAATCAGACTCGTCATCTGCATTCGCACGGCTCAAGTTTTCTTGACTTCCGCTGTTCACGTTCTCAACATAATCAGACTCGTCACCTGCATCCACATGGCTCAAGTTTTCTTGGCTTCCGCTGTTCACGTTCTCAACACTTGCAATGTTTTTGTTCTCAGTACCTGCGCTGTTCGCGTTCTCAGTACCTGCACTGTTCGTGTTCTCATTACTCACACTGTTCTCATTCTTAATACTTTCGCTGTTTGCGTTCGCAAGTGTACCGTTCATACTCTCACTATTTATACTGTCCCCGTTCTCATTACCAGCACTATTTGCGTCCACATTGCTAGTACAGTTCTCGTCTATATGTGTACTGTACGAAGACTCCATCTCGTCATTCTTACGCAGTGTGTCATAGGCTGGTGGATTAGGTGGAAGCCTATTAGAAATAGGTATTTCATACAATTCAGGTATCTCTGCATAGGTAGGACTTGTTCTCCGCTCATGATAGCTGATTCGCGTGTCGTAGAGAGGATCCTGTCTGTGATCATAGGGACCGGCATAGTGCGATGAATGCGATGGAGTAAAGGGCCGCTCTTCTTTTGGGACTGGCGGGTCAAGGCGCGGACGTTCCAGCAAGTTGTTGGTTCCAGATTTTCTCCTGCAAATGGAAGAAAAATGAAGTTTGTACTGTATTGTGTGACAGAAGCGTCTCTTTGTTAAGATTTTGTTATTGAAAAGCATACTGTTCCAATATAACTGTGAGCCTATAATAATGTGAGGAAGGGCATTAAGGGGTTACCAAATTTCCTTATATTTGCCAGGCCAAAGAATTTGAAGCAGGTTTTCAGTGTCTTGCTAGTGATGCCAATGGATCCAATTTCTAAAGGGAAGCATTTTTTAAAGCTCACATCCTGCCAATTCCTTTTCTCAGATAAGGTCTTCATACTTGCCATTTAATAGGCGGAGGCGCCCTATTTAACGTTAGCTTTGGACATTTTATTATTTTATTGATTTTTCACCCGGGTTAGTCGGGTGGAAAATAAAGAAAGTAATTAGATATCAAAGCTAACGCTAAACAAGGTATCTCCTTCTAATGCATTTTTTTCGGTGGTTCGCTTTTGCTTTGTCATATTCCCTTCAGCTGGTACCGTCAGCTTAATGACTACGCCCAGTATCATTAGTGGGTGAGTAGATGGTGATATCTGCATGGTCTCCTTGAGGTGTTCCCTAATATTGGCGGGATTATGATTAGGTATTTGTTTCATCCCACAACACCTTCCAGGCCTCAAACTTGTTCAAGTTGGTTGGTCTGGGTAGTGTGTTTTGTATTATGTTTAATAGGTAGAATTTCAGCATTTTCAGGTGACCAAGAGTAGAGAAGCTTGCTCCATCTGATGTCCATTTGCATAGCTGTCTCCAAAGCCAAGCCTTGTTAGGCCATGCTGTACAGGATACCAATGTCTATTTCTTCAATATTTCTCTCTCCAGAGAGGACAGTAATTTATGTGTTCTTTCTTAGTCATCTGGTCTCTGCCTTTACAGCCTTTACCTGTTCTAGTGAAACCACGACCATTACGGTTTATTATGTTGTTCTCTGCAGAGTTCATTGCAGTTATCCTAACATTCCATTCCAAGTTATTACGCGCCATTCCACAGTTTCGTATCTCCGTGTCTGGACACGGGCCATACACGAACTGGGTCTCCAGGTCGACTGGATATTTCATGGTGTGTTATTTCACCACTTGCATACACTTGAGGTGAGTGATGAGGGCCTTCAGTTTCAGTCCTTTCGGTTCTCTCTTTTCAATATAATGGGTTTGCACATACTAAGTATTGACAGCTCTGCCCATCTCTTGAGATAACGTGTTGCCAATGCGTGGAGATTCTTGGCATACGATAAAGAGAAGTAGTAGATAATAGTTCAGGCAGTGGCAAGTAGCTAGGGTGAACTTTCTGGATCTTTCCGGAGTACACTTTCCTATTTTATGTCGGTTGCAACCGATATAGTCTCCCTGCTGAGCATTATAAGTGGTTGCTGTGATGGATGTGTGATGAACAATTTTTTTGTGTAAGTGTTGAAACTATAATGAAGGACGAAGTATTTTTACACTACCGTGCATGTAGCATCATTTAACCATGCGTATTGCCAAAAACGGCAGGTGACGTGAATATTTGGGAGTATATAAAAATAAATCATTAATAAGTGAAATTAAGTATTAGTTTCATGATTATTGACTCTCTGTGAGTAATGAATATACTACATACATTTTGGTGACGCAGACTACAAGGAGTATTACAATCAGAATTAAAATGATCACTCCGATGCTTGATCCTCCTCCGATGAGGGCGCTTGTGTTCGGTCCGTCCTTCTCTGTACGTAAGAGTATACAAGAGTTACAATAAAAAGGCAATGCAAAGAATTGATTTCACAGTAAAGAAAGTTGTAAAATATGGTGGACCAATAATATTTCATAAAAGAGCATTATTTGACACAGGGGCAGTTTCCTATTCATATAGTCACCCTACATGGTCTAGCATAACATAGCATAATAGGATTGACTCCCTAAATGCTCAACATCATATTAAATTAAAAACAGGACAATCAGAAGAGAATCGTTAGCCCAGAAGAATATATCAAGCTGGCTAATTTTTAACAAGAACGAACGATATCTATGGCGGGAGCGCCTTTCATCGACTGAACCAACTAGCATTGACTACTGGACTAGACCGCTCAATAGTTGACACGCATACACCAAACATAACTATGTTTTTGTGGAATATATCATCTATCACATACTTTTGAATTTTGACAATTGACCTCTCCATTTTGAAATAAAAGAATTTTACGAAACTACCTCATTTTCAGCCCGTTCCACGGAGTCAAATGAATCAATGACAATAAGCGCCTCATGCATACTGTTGCGCAGTGATTAGCACTCCGAATACAGGACATCGATTGATATTTGAATCCTAAAATTCATATAAACTGAGCTCAAAAAGAAACTTATAATTTTTTACAACTTGTGAATCACAAGGTCATATCTTAAAATACTGTCAATCAAATGAACCAAAATTACACACAGGATTACCTTAATACTCTACTCAAAACACATGTCAGTAACCAAGCAGTTGTCCAACTGACACAATAGCAAAATGCACTGTCATGGGACAGCTTCCTGGACTTCCTTCACTTTCACAGCCCAACATTTGGCACCCAGGACAAAAAATCTGTGAGAATGCACACAAGATCCTTGCACAGATGATAAAACGGTGCTGCTTTCTGCTTTTCATACACTTTTTCATGAAACAGGGCTGGGCTGTGAATGTGGTCCAGGAAGCTGTCCCATGTCAGTGCATTTTGCTGTTGTGTCAGTTGGATAACTGCTTGGTTACTGACATGTGTTAAGAGTAGAGTATTGAAGTAAATCTGTGTGTAATTTTGGTTCAATTTGATGGACAGGATTTCAAGATATGACCTTGTGAAAAATTATAAGTTTCTTTTTGAGCTCAGTTTATTTCACGAACAGTGTTGTCAAAATTCAAAAAGTATATAATAGCTGATTTATTCCTCAACCACACAAGTTATTTAGTTATGTTTAGTTGTGGCGTTAAAATAACCAAACAAAAAGTATCCGACGACACAGTTCTTTCAGGGACAACCTATATACAATATATTTTATTGGTAATTTAGATATTGATACCTATAATAAATTCAATATAATATAATGAAAGACAGAGATAAAAAGTCTAGTTTGCGTCTGACGTCATCTGTCAATCAAATTCGAGCACGGTTTGTTTACAAGTGTTGTGATGATATGACTGAGTTGCTGAACACGGCAGTAAAACCGGGTGCCTAATTGTTAATTTTGCACATTCAAACATGCAAACCATCTCAAAAGTTAGGTCTTAATAGTAGGAAACTTATTTTCGCGAAGGCACTATGTCAACAATGCCTAGAAAAGTTGCTTTTTGCTTTGTAAACGTACGTAATTTTTTGCCATTTACTGCTATTCCTTTTCTCCGATCGGCACCAGATAAATCGACCTTACGCGCTAATTTTAAAACCAATCAAAGATAGTAGAGAATTTGACTGACAGTAACGTTAGACGCAAACTATTTTTTTTTAAATTTTTGTCTTCAATTATACCTCTTTACCTTCAAAACAAGTAGGCATTTCATGGGACCATGTAGAATCTGTTTGACAGAATATCACTTTCGTGCCTAGTAGTTCATAATCGTCTACACAAACATACTCTATTCGTTGTCCATGAGGATATATCGCGTTAGTAGTACCACCGGATATGACGTAACCATTTGCTAAGTCTCCTGGATGGGGACAGCCTATTGCAGCTTCTGCAATTTAAGCATTACGATGGAGATGATTCATTTTCAAGAATGCGTAAGGGCGGTAGAGGCACCAGGCACCACATGCGGTGGGCATGCTGGGGCGCAAAAACTGAAATTGTCGTAATTTCTTATTTTGCTTGGTTCATGAAGGGGGGCAAGAGTTCTTACCGGGGAATTTTCAACCATGGCCCAGTACAACATACTGAACATATATTTATGTCCTTTCCAAAGCTTCTTTGTCTCAAATGGTTAATTGCTTCTAAGATTCATTCAGTACTTCCATCGGATTAATTGATCAGAATTTGTCTTTTAATACTCTTTAAGCGCCATAAAAACACGTTTTTTTCCAGGTTTTGATATGCTAATTTGGTTGATTTGAGGACCTTTTAATCATTTCAAATTCTGAACATAATTCATCTAACCAAATGGTTTATTAAGTGCCTATACTATTTTAATACATTTCGAAAATACTTACGCGATTCACAAAGAGCGCCCTCATAATAATCTGTGCAGTCGCAGAGGAATCTGTTTACCAAATCATTGCACGTACCGTCATTTTGGCATGGGCTACTTGAACACTCATCTATATCTGTGAAAACAACACACAGCCCCAGCCAATTATTTTATTTTAGATTAGTTTTAAATCAACATGAATCAACACATTACGAACATTAGGTTTCATTATCACTGAGGTATGGGACTTTTTATTTTATTTTTTTCAGAGAAGGCAACTATCTTTTCACATACTGTTAAAATAGTAATACAAGGAGCATTTTAAAAACCATGAAACAATTGGACATTTATATTACTAAAAATGGAGGATATAGAACCCTCACTGGGGATACTCTCTACAGAACTCCATTTAAACAGCTGTTATAGGAAAACACTACTACAATAAATAAACAAAGTTTGCATGATGTAAATTCAACATCTGGAATGTAACCTTAGTGATGTCTTCAAAGCTCTTCTAAATTCTAATTAAAAGTCCAGACTAAAGTGAATGACGCCATTAATAGTACTAAAAATACACTTACATGAAAATGTATTTGTTATAAAAAATGAACTGAAATTACAAAGTAAATCAAGGATTACAGGTGCTATTTCTTATAATAATTGGACAATTATTTACCTGTATCACACAATTCTCCTGTATATCCATCTACACACTGACACATAATTTGATCACCAACTGATGTGCAGATTGCGCCATTTCTACACGGTTGGTAACGGCATGGGTCAGATGGTGCTGAAAAATGTACATTAATTAGTCTGAAATAGGAGGGGGTGTAGGGGCGGGGTGAGTTTGGGGTGCGTATGTGATGTGCGTATGGGCAAAGGTTACGCAATTTTATCAAAACAAAATCGGTTTTCATTTTGTTGCATGAATATTGTTCTTAAACACTTAAGAAAGATACTGCAATCTCATTGGTTCTTAACCGTGTTATATGACACAAAATATTGACTCGCACGCGCTATTTGAACCAATAGGAGTCGCATAGCAACAGCGGGCTAATCGATTCAAGTCTTAGGTAATTCCTAGCAAAATGTGGGACTTACTTTGATTAAAATTCGGTATACTTAAGATTATTATTTTTATTTGAATTGAAGTGAATAAGAATGAAGGTATTGGTTTTTAGCCGCTTCGTACATTTATCGTCTCATATAACACGGGTGACACAATTATGTTTCTGGTAAAACAAACGAGGCGAATACTTATAATAATGTTGTCGCCCGTGTAATATGAGACTATAGATGCACGACAGCGGCTAAACAGTACCTTTATTCTCTGAATCTTGAACATGTTTTGTACCAGGAGTTATATTTTTCCAGATAATAAAAACACTCTTGCGAAAATATTTTTGACAAAAACATTTGACTAAGTATTTTTGACAAAAACATTTGACTTTATATCTACCAAATGTAGATAAATGTTCCTTAACTTTGACACGGATTTACCCAACACACATCTCTGGATGTCTGTATGAACATGATGAAAGTAACATATACGCAGAAGGTAAAGCTAGGTAAGGTGTCTATACTCTGTTCTACACATAATAGCTATAAACATTTATTACTCACCGACATCGCAAATTTTCCCGGTGAATCCGTTTATGCATGAACAATCAAAGTCGTTGATCCTATTGATGCAAGCACCATCATTCTGGCATGGGTCAGGATCACAATTGTCTATCCCTATCATCCAAAATACAAGATGCAACAAATAACATTAATTACATTTTTAACTTCATTTAAAGCTATATCTTTGTATCCTAAATAATTTGTAAGAAGTTTTGATGTATTTGTAGTATCCACATCTGATTTACGTTATTACAACGCATTCATGGTGACTTGTGAGCAGTCATGTTAGCTCAATCGATTAGGCGTTCGACTATGGTGCGAGAGGTTGCGGGTTCGAACCCTGGCGGTGCCTAGTACGCTCCCGTGGAAAAAATTAATTGAAATTCCCCTGGACAAGGAACTTACTGCTAGTATGTCTCGTTGTAACCCGTACGAAACTCGAGGAACTGATCCTGGTTGCGAAGGTTATTTATGGAATGATGTGGGGCCGTAGTGTGCTGAGCCTTGTGGATCAACGTCTAGGCGTTGTGCCTGTGCGTATTGCACTAAAAACCACTGCGTTTTTAGTAAAGATGTTATAATGTAGGAATGACGTTAGTTATGATATAATAACGCCATACACAACCAAGATATACCAAATTACAAACATTACTTTAATGCAACTTGATCAAAACCAATTTCGCTCACTGGGAAAGACCATACTGGTACTGGCAGGTCTTTCTCAATTTTAATTATGTTATAATTTGAAAGTATATTATAGCGTACGAATTTTCAACAAAACCTACCAATGCAAGTTGTGTTTCCATCTCCAGTAAATCCAGGTTGACATTGACAGATGTAGCTGCCTATACTATTGAAACAATCTGCATCGACATGACACGGGGATGGTGTCTGGGTGCATTCATTCACATCTAAAAGAAAGGACAATATTTCTGTTGGTTGGTTATTGCTATCATTCTAATGTAGTACCAAAGGAGTGCTGCCTTCCTGAATGAGCTAGTTCAGAGAGGTTGATGCTTCGTAATCCTTTTCACTTGCCAGACGCTTTTAAAATCCCAAATATTACGGGCGTATCTTTATGATGAGCGAGAAAGTATTTTACTCTTATCTGACCATAAAAAACTTACGCATTAATTATATATTTTGAATTAGAGAACAAGGCATTAGGCGCTTTCAATCTTAACGGTTTTTTTAACGATGTTTAGCGCAGGGTCCTAGCTAGGATTTGACAAGTGCCTGTAACTTCCACCAAAACTGCCTGCCCAAATTTTGACCCTGAAAACAAAAACCACACCTCTACCCCTTCTGGAGGTTCAGCCTTAGTTCAAATAGCTTATATAACCTTGATTTATATGTCGGGTATTGTGTCGGTCCACAGATCTTATTCAAGCATTAGAATTTAGCATACGTCACAGGCATAATTTTGCCTGTCCCAGGTACAAACTGCCTGTCCAAAATGATTGGTGGACGGGTGGCTAGCTAATATCCTGGTTCAGCGAAAGAGGGCGGCATACATGGTTAGCTACAACTCAGGTGCTGCTAGAACTGCTACAAAGTTTAAGCGTTGCTTCACTGCGCACCTACCTAAACACAACAAACACCCATTCTAGTCCCTTCGGGGGCGAAATATTGCGACTTCAACAAACTGTTTAGTGCAGCGTAGTACGATCGACGTTGATTAAAATTTCATATATTGCCCTCTTCAGCTGGCGCTGGTTCCCTATTCTCTAATTCAAAATAATTTATGCGTGACATGAATTTAACAAAAAAGCCGGATTCGACCGTCTGCTGAAATCATAACGACATATAAACCCACAAAAATATAAATGTACCAATGAATGTGCTCACCTAGTTCGCAGTTCTCCCTCTCCAGTTTACTGAACATTGACAAACATAGCTGTTTATTCCATCTACGCATTGCCCATCATTCATACATGGACTACTGGTGCATTCATAAATATCTATCAAAAACAATTTCGTCGAATAGAGTTATAGTTATGTTATAAAATGGTTGAGACCAATGAGGTTATACACAAAGAGCATTTCCTCTCAATATTGCCCCGTGTTTATGGCTACAATCTAGGCAACTGGACTTACGTTTTTCTTCTGGCGGTAAAAGGTGACCTGTGATACAACAACATCCGCTTCACAGGTCCATGAACTTTTACCGCCAGAAGATCAGTCGGGCTGATGATGCGTTCAGGATCGAACGTGAAAATTTTCCACTCAAAAACGAAAGTCCAGTTGCCTAGATTGTAGTTCAAAATATTATAGCATTATCAAATGTTCCCCCAAAACATCAAAATTTAAACAAATTGCTATAACTTTACAAGTATATTTATTACAAACTTAATATTTGCTGTGAAGATAACATGTAACATAAGTAAATATCTGTAAACGAAATAAAATCGCCATTCTAATTTAATTCTAAATTGTCTAACATTTTACATGACTTAATTATACCAGGATACCCACCAGTTTCACAGGTATTCCCGGAATATCCAGGCACACATACGCATTGATATCCACTAGGTAGTTGTCGACATCGACCACCATGCTCACATGGATCACTTGAACAACTCCCGTCATGCTCTATGTAGAAAACAAATGAGAGCAATATACAAAGTATTGCATGGACTATTCCAGTTGATGCATTCATTACAACACCTATGGAGACGTAGATAGGGTGTAGATTTCAAATGGAATCACCCATTCAGATAACATTTTGTGACTAATTTTGTATTTTTCTCAAAAAAATAACTACACATTCATAACAAAAGTTATGTATATTATAGGGCCAAGAAATCCAATTACTTCACTGAAATTTCGGTGATTCAACACAAGTGGTTCATTATAATATGTTAAGAAATGAGGTACATTCTAGCGGTACCTCTTTTCTTATCATAAATAACGTACCGCTAGTCTTGAGTCACTGAAATTCCAGTGTAGTAACTGGACTCCTTGCCCCGATAATATACATAACTTTTGTTACCAATGAGTTTTTTGTTGTTGAGAAAAATGCAAAAATAGTCACAAATTTATCAAGGGGTGTAGTGCCACCTTAAGGTCATGTATTCCATGTGTAATGATTTCATCTGGAATATCCCATTGCAGCATCCCCATTCATTCATTCATTCATTCACTTTATTTGTACACGGTTACATGTTCAAAATTTTTTTTGTTCTTCCACACATTGGTGTAAAACAATAAACATGAAAACAAGATTAAAAGATAGATATATAAAAGAACATTATTATATACAGGTTATTACAAAACATGATAAGAGATCGTTTATCTTACAGATGTAAAGAACATTAAGAAAATACATAAATCTTTGAATAATTCAAAGTTAAATGTACAATTTTTCAAAATAATAACACCAAAAACAATTACACAAATAATATCTAGTTAAAACGTAAAACACATTGAGATGGATTGCATTTAAAAATAATGTTTGTAAGTAACCTGTTTTGAAATTGCGAAATATTGCACGCTTGTTTTAATCAAATCAGGATGAGCATTCCAATATATTGCACCTTTATACGATAACGACCTTTTCTTGAACTCTGTTCTGGGTTTTGGGATGAGAACGTTTTAGTGGCCCCTTAGATTGTACACAGAATCTCTTATAGAAAATCTATTTGTCAGATAGGAAGGCACATGGTTATTCATTATTTTATACATAGTACTTGCAAAGTGATTGTCATGCCTTTCTCGTATTTTTTATTGTGCCACTTCATAGCGCTTAATGCTGCCGCAGAGGATGATTTAAGGTAGCCCCATCATGCACTGTAAAAGTGTTATCACTAGAGTTTCAACTGCCACTTTACTTTTCAAATCCCATTGAACTCTGTGCAAAAGATGTTGTTTTAGAATTGCCCGTGTGTCATTATTACTTGGTCGATTTCAGATCTAAAGTGATGTATGCATGAAGGATAATTTACACCTTCTGTAGATAACATAAAATGTGAAATCGACCAACTTTTTGAAGGTGTTTTTATTGTAAATATATTTGTCCAAATTCAAATTTAACCATGCACGTGTGTATGCAGTGGGCGGGCAGTGGTGTCATGTTCACTCACACAGCTGTGCTAACCGCAAGACTTGCTGGGAAGTGCTTAAATCATCCTCTGATGCTGCCGTCGCAGATTCATATCGACCAACATCAGTAGAGATTCCAGCAGTTCTGTTTTGGAGTTTTTGGACCTTATGAAAAGAAGATTAGTTGCATGTACCCCATATAACATTACAGTAACCAAAGTTATCATCCATAGTAGAAGATGCACATAAACAATAGATCTTCAAAAAACTACAAACGAACCAACTGACTTGCGACCATCTTTGGTGATTTTATTGAAAAGAAAACCGCTACCTTTTCCATTTTCATGCAACCATTTCACACACCGTTTTCAAAGCAAAATTTAAGGCCACTCGTAATTCTACGTTTTACAACTGCGACCAATTTTGGGGTAACGTTTTCATACCAAGGTAGAATATTGTGCCACAGCGAAAAAACATGGGAATCAGGAGTTGCAACGTATTGTTTGTCCCAACGGAAAAACTTAGCGTAAAAGACGTTTTACTATAATATTGGCTCATACGCTGGCAGCTACGATAGTGTGTTAATATTTAGATATGAGAGATCTCCTTAAAGAAAGTGACGCATATAAATCACCCACAAAACATACCTTGGTGAATGTGTAAACCGCCAGCTTTTTGAAAGATCAATGATCCGACATGTTCTGCTATTTGCACAACATGTTTCTTAACTGTAAGGAGTCTAGAGATTCGCCAATCAGTCCAATAAATATTTTCTTTATACACCCCAATATCAAATGGGATGATATCGGGATTCGATATATAGAAATGTTGTTGTCGGTTTTCACCATTCAAATCTGCGGATTCAATTTTGTTTGTGCCCGCATCGCACCAGTAGATCCGTTGATCTGAAATGCAAGAGACAAAGACTAAAATTAAAGACAGAATAAAAAAAAAAAGAGTAGTTTGTGTATGAAGTCCTGTCAACCAGACCAAAAATGTCGCACTGCGTAGGTCAGCAACCAATCACGCCCGCCTTTGCCCTGACGTCAGACGTCAAACGCAAGCTAAAAGGCGGTATCTGCTACGGAGAACATATTTAACACCTTCAAGAAATAACAAAAGAAATTTACCTTTAAAATCCACATCGACTCCATTCGGGTTAGCCAGGTCGCTACCAACAAGTGTCACTCTCTCTGTTCCGTTCAGTGAGGATCTTTCTATCTTCCTGTCGCGTCCCCATTCTGTCCAGTAAATGTGCCTATGGTATAGAAGAAATGTTTTAATATTTAAAAACGATGTCATTATTTTATGGGGGAAATTTGAAATTGGATGGTTAAGATCATAGTTTCAGCCTGAAGTAGTTTGATATTAGCAAAACTGTCGAAACCTTGTCGACGTGGAAATGTGTAAATATGGCGCTGAAAGGGTATACGGAATGTGAACACAACTTCCTAGGAAATTTATAACTACAGGGATTTGACTTAAAAATCGTAAGTACAGTGTTGATAAAATAATATCGCTGTTATTCCGCCTGTGCTCAATGTCATGTCAACACGTTCACAGAGAAGTTTATAATCTAGGTGGACTAATATGGCAAAAAAATGGCAACAACTCAAATATAGGGAAAAAAATTAAAAGTAACACAGAAAGCTTTTAAACAGTAACAAACAACTTTTAATGAATATAAATGCAATTATTGGCATCTTGGCTTATTGGCTTCTTTGGCTCATTTCTTATCAGATCAATGGAAATATAACCCCACTCACCTTAAAGACTTGTAATTTTGAATTGGGACTTTAAAAAAATTACTCAATTTTACCTTTTCTCTAAAACATATATAATGATGCTTACCTGCCAGCAGAGTCGACGATGATACCTCGCGGTTTATCAAGATTGTCT
The DNA here is from genome assembly GCF_039555335.1 of Amphiura filiformis. Taxonomy (NCBI): domain Eukaryota; kingdom Metazoa; phylum Echinodermata; class Ophiuroidea; order Amphilepidida; family Amphiuridae; genus Amphiura; species Amphiura filiformis. The sequence continues at coordinate 1,528,348 of NC_092646.1, forward strand.
TGAAGAATTATCTGACGAGAACTGCCATCTAAATTGGATCTTTCAATTCGGTTCGATCCTTCATCTGTCCAGTATATATGTCTGTCGTCAATGTCTATTGTTATTCCATATGGAACTGTAATGTGAATGAGGAACATTCATAATAGTGAAAGTTTGTGTTATTTCTATGATTGCAGCTTATGTATTAAATCTTTATCATATCAAATCTTAAATTTTCATTTCATAAATTTGAATGATGAAATATTCAAGAGGCCAAAATGCCTAACTGTAACATATAGCCTTTCGCTTTATGGTTCTTTTTTCTACGTCATAAGCTAAAGCTTAGAGTTCAGGTGGTTTGTGACGACAAGAGCAACGTTATTGTTCAGCCCATGTTTAGGGACCAGTTTTGAACCCTGAAGAATCACATTACTTGATGGTATATTTCAAACGAGAACAATTCAACCCACACAGATTGTACATCTTTTTTGTCTGACGCTCAAGAGGAAAAACAGTGCAACAAGTTTTTTTGTTGTTGTTTCGTTAAGTTTCTGGCAAACGTCATTTTTTGGTAAATCTTGTATGTTTGGGCTCTGCGTGTGATGCGATGTTGTCGATTTCGCATTGTAAAGCACAAAGCTAAAATAGGTAATACTTGTATAATTTAATGATTCTGTACCTGATGGTGCTTGTAGCTCTACTACAACCTCCTGCCCTGTTCCATTGATGAAAGCACTATTGATATTAATATCGGTTTCATCAGTCCAATAGATTCTTTGTTCAACAGGATCATAGTCAATAGCAACTGGTCTTTTCACATTCTGTAACGGAATCCGTTGAAATTGTAATGTATCTGTTGGTCCGGTGAAGATGGTTGCATTGTCTATGTCAGTTACTATGACAAAGTCATTGTCTGCAATGGAAAATGATCGATAAACATCATCAACAACAACAACAACAATGATAATACTACTACTACTAATAATAATAATAATACTATTACTACTACTACTACTACTACTACTACTACTACTACTACTACTACTACTACTACTACTACTACTACTACTACTACTACTGCTACTACTACTACTACTACTACTACTACTACTGCTACTACTACTACTAATAACAACAACAACAACAACAACAACAATAATAATAATAATAATGACACTAATAACAATGATAATAATAATAATAATGACACTAATAACAATGATAATAATAATAATAAATAATAATAATAATAATAATAATAATAAAGACACTAATAACAATGATAATAATAATAATAAATAATAATAATAATAATAATAATAATAATAATAATAATAATAATAATAATAATAATAATAATAATACTTATAATAACAAGTTGGAGTATTTTGACACTTTCAATTAAAGTTAATGACAAAAAGTGTTGAATTATTTATTGCACAATCAATTTTCTTTTTATGCACAAACAACTTTGCAAGGGTGTAACTCTCCTTTTGTGGGTGCGGGGTTAGGGTGGATTGGTTGCGGGTGTGTGTCGGTGAAATATACCTACCTGCTGCTTGGCATATCAGAATATTCAACAGAATCACAATAAACCGTACTGCAATGAACACCATGTCCTTCTTAGACGACTCGAACAGCGTCATTTCACTCAGGCACTTTATCTAAACCACTGAAAAAAAAAGACGCACAAAATTTACGTAATCAGTTTGTTACATAATGTTCTGTATATTAAAATAAAAATAATCACCAATAAATAATAATAATAACAATAATAAATAAATTTCGGCGTTTATATGGTCAAGCGGATAATACCACGATTGGTAAAACAAGGGCTAGGCTGCTGATTGTAAGTGTGCACTTTTTGTTCCCTGTTTCTTTCCTGATATTTCGCAAGTATAAATTGCAAATACACAACTATATAAATAACAAAGATACGAAACTCCGTTGTTCAAGTGAATCTTCGAGGTTTAATATCAACAACAAAACAACAAAACACCAAAACCTTAATATTTTATGCGCTGGTAATTGTTTTGTTAGTTGCAAACTAAAGATTTTGAAATCTAACGCAGGGAATTCCCCGCGAGCCAAGGTTCCATATACGTACAAGAAAGCTTTTTTACTTCCTTCATCAGTCTTGCGTCAGATTTTAACTTAAATTAGGACGTGTTAATTGCAGAAAATCAAAATCGTTTTGATTTCGACCTAATATTATAATGGTAACAATGAACGCTATAGGTTAACAAATGCGTAATCACTTGTTGGGAGTGATATTGTACAAAAGAATGCACGCGTACTGAGATGTAGTCTACTGTAGTAGACCATTTTGATTTATCATCCCTCTAATCCCTCTGACCATGGAAAATCAACCAATGATCTGTTCTGACCCAACAGCTAGCTATCCATGGGAAAATGTTCTTTGGGCATGGCAGTCAGTGGGGATGTGTTGTGTTTTATGCACGGAATGGTATTAATTGTTTATCAAAAAGGGAATGCAGAGCAGTCTTACTGAGATGTTGATTCGTCTAGTGCACGAGCCTCGCAGGGGGAGTCCATTAGACGCATCAACAGCTAAATACAAGTTCATTGTTTTGTACAATTTCTCGAGCATTTTATACATAAGAAAAAATCCCATGATTTTTGCTATTTTATAACAAAATTGTCACTAAAATATTGGAAAATACGAGCAAGTATACTTTACAAGTGACTAACTTTGGAATTTAGAGTGCTCAAACCCATTACAGGTGAGCTATAGAAACAAATTCAAAGTATAGACCTCTGGCAAGGCAACCGTTACTTAAAGTTTCACGGAATACCCTCACTTACGATCATTGGGTAAACCGATCATCAGACGGATAATTTGTCATGATTTCAAATTTACAGGAATGTATATACGAGCAAATATAAATGCATCAACCTGCAAGAAATATTAACGCGTCCGAAAGCACTGGGAGTTGTACAGTGAGTGTGCGCCCGTTCATTATTATTTCTAATGAACGCGTATTACATGTTGGTAGAGAAATTAGACAAAAATAATGCACGCGCGCTGATGTTGATGCGTCTAATGCACGAGCCCTGAACTATTTCATACACGGGAAGAAAAAAAAAAGTGATTTTTGCTGTTTTTATATCAAAATTATCACTAAAATGTTGGAAAATAGAACCAAATATAAATGCATCAACCCGCCCGAAAAGTGAATCAAGCCTACGAGCGAGAACGCGTGCGAAAGCACTGCGCGTAGTACGCGGAGTGCACATTATACACAATCAATGCATGGTTTGGATTTTTCTAACGCAAATGGAGAAAAAGGTGAAACAATCCGATTTTTTTAGCGGGCGCGACACACCGACATCGCCTGGTTAATAATTACTTTATACAGCAGAGACACTAATATCAGTACCCGGGATCGATACACGTGAATGTGCTATGTACGATTTGATATTCAGACGATAAATCTTTGGATACCGGGGTAGAAAATGATGAATATCTCCCGTATTTTTTTTTATTCTAAAGAAGCCATATTTTTTGCTTGCACTTGTGTTGAAAAAATATGATAGTCGTTAGTGCACCAAGAAAGGAGAGGAAAAGTGGTGTCCACAGCTCACTTTCTTACCCTATCAGAGATGATTTGAAACTTTGTACAACTGACATTGATTTGCCACATTCAGAATCGGTTTTTGTCGAAATCCTGAGTCCCACCAACAAGAATACAATTATTGGTTCAATTTATCGTGCACACAGAACTGATGTTAATTTATTTATTACCGATCTTGATCATAGCCTCAACACTATTTCTGCTGAAAACAAAAATTGTTATATTTCCGGTGATTTCAATTTAGATCTTTTACAACACAGTGAAAATGATATTATTAATAATTTTCTGGAAACATTTCATAATAATAGTATGTATCCATTAATTGATAGACCCACCAGAGTGACACCTACTACTGCAACTTTGATAGATAATATTTTTACGAATGTTCTTACCCATCAAATCAAATCTGGTGTGTGTGTAGTGGGTCTAACTGACCATTTTCCAATCTTCCAATGTACAAAATCAATGCCACTTCGTTTTATTCAACCACACATCGGCACTACTCGCACTTATAACCAAAGTGCAATTGAACATTTTTATAATCATTTGAAATTGATTGATTGGAAGTTTGTCACTGATATGACATCTGCTGATGGGTCGTACGAAGCATTTGTTAGTAAATTCCTTCGTATTTATAACACTCATTTTTCCGTTAAGGCACGTGGTACTAGAAATTCACGTAACCAGCATATTCCACGTAAACCATGGATCACTTCTTTAATTCTCAAATCAATTCATAGGAAAGAAAAGCTGTATAGAAAATATATTGGTCATCCTTCACCAAGCAATAAAAATGCTTATATTTCTTACCGCAACACACTTACTACCCTTATACGAGCCGCAAAAAAGAATCATTATTTGCAAACATAACACTAAACTTATTTGGAATGCCCTAAATGATGTTCTCGGTCGCAATAATAAACACCCCCTACCGTCATTTTTCTATGATGATAATGCTCACCAGGAGCAAATAATAAATCAAAACATAATAGCAAATAAATTCAATTCTTATTTTGCTAATGTTGGTCCTAACCTAGCTCGCAAAATCCAGATTCCTGGTGCAAATTTTCATATTTTTCTGCATAATATTAATTCCCCAAATAATTCTCTGTTTTTTACTCCAACTGACCCAGAGGAAATAATAGATATCTGGCGTTCATTCACATCGGGTAAAAGTAGTGGCTTTGATGAAATACAACCCGATATTGTTAAATACCGGCACAAATTTTGCAATCATAGGCCAATATCCGTCCTCCCTGTTTTTTCGAAAATTCTTGAGCGAGTTGTGCACAATAGATTATATGGTTTTATTTCAAGTTTAAATATTTTGCATCAATCTCAATTTGGTTTTCGCCCAAAACATTCTTCTTTTATGGCTATTATGGATGCATACAACAAAATTGTCACTGACTTAGATAACAATCAGCACAGTGTTGGTATCTTCCTGGACCTCTCGAAGGCATTTGACACGCTAAACCATGACATTCTTCTATCCAAACTAACTCATTACGGTGTACGCGGCGTTGCCTTCGAGTGGTTCAGGAACTACCTCATGAATAGGCCACAATATGTTTCATTTAATAACGTTAAATCAGCATTAATTCATTCAACTTGCGGCGTTCCTCAAGGCTCAATTTTAGGTCCGTTACTTTTCATCCTATATATGAACGATATTGTTTACGCTTCAAAGTTTTTCAAATTTATAATCTTCGCAGATGACACTAATCTCTTGGCTTCCCATAAAGACTTTACCTATTTTATCAACACAATAAATCAAGAATTATGTAACATTTCCAACTTCCAATTAGCAATCGAAGATATCACAACTCATTGTTGACAATGTATCAATTTCAAAGGTTTCTTCTATTAAATTCCTTGGGATCACACTGGATGAGTCCCTTACTTGGAACCACCACACAACATATATAGCTAATATTGTGTCCAAATATTCTGGTATTTTATTTCGGCTCAAACATGTCCTACCTTTAAAAACATTGTTTACATTATATATAAGTTTGGTTTTGCCACACATTAATTATTGTAATATTATTTGGGCTGATCAAAATAACTGTAACTTAAACAAAATTCACATTAAGCAAAAGCGAATAATTCGATTGTGTTCAAATTCTCATTTTCTTGCCCACACTCCGCCCCTTTTTGCTTCATTCAATAGTCTCACAGTCTATGATATCCACAAACTGCAGAAAGCAATTTTCATGTATAAATTTTATAATGATCTTTTACCAGATATTTTTTCAAATTATTTTATTAAAGCTAGTACGATTCATGCATATAATACTAGGTCATCGGAAATGTATAGAGCTCATCATTTTAAAAATGATTTAGCCCGTAACACAGAAGACAAGGGCCTATACTATGGAACAATATTAGTTTAAATACCAAAAATTCACTTACTCTGACAAGCTTCAAAAATAAGTACAAATCTGAGTTATTATCTCGTTATAAATAATCTCGTTAGTATGTGTAATGGATTATCATGTAATTTTAAAATTATTATTACTATTATGTATAATAGGTAATCTTAAACCATAGCCAACATTGCCTGTCTCACGTGTCCTGTCCGGTCTTTGTCTGCACATAATTATGTCCTCATACGTCTTTGATTGTGTTTCGTCCTGAATGTTTAACTTAATATTGTAAAGGGTGGCCAAAAATTGTCGAGCTCTGCTCTGTTTGGTTTCCTGCCATATGATTTTGCTTTACTCTGTAATAATTATTTAAAGGTGAAATAAACTGAAACTGAAACCAAAATAGGCTTTGAAAAAGGGGCCATTGATATACCAAGAGGCTGAAAATGCTACCCATATTTGCGGCACGTCCCCGTATGTTCATTTGTACTGAGAACCCCCCGGATATCGGGGCGATGACACTGTGCGTGAGGGCCGCAAAATTTTGTGTCCCACTTCACCCTGCTGGCGTATGTATTGAACGTTCACTTGAGGCAATATATGTACAATGTGCATCGACTTATCGAAGCTCTGGGATAGAATAGTTTTCATGAGCGATGATCTTATTATTGAACCTCCTGATATATAAACATCCACCAAAAATTAATTACCTTCCTTAATTAATGGCCATTGTTCTAAAATGGTTGATATGCATTCGAAGCAAACTTTATTTCTGCGTATTATGGCAACTCATTTGTTGCAATGATCCCAATATTGATAGCGTAGTGTACATTTACATGAAAGTAACCCTAGATCCTATTACCTTGTATTCAGTGACATGGAACTATGAAAGGAAATGTTTTCAGCTCTCATTGGAGTAGTCTTCTTGTTTCGTGAATTTGGAGGAGATTAAAACATGTGATAAATCAATAAAAGATATTATTATCCACATCAGTGGTCATTGTGTACTTAATCCCAGTATTAAAGCATGACAGGTTCAGAAGTGGAAGACCACGGGTTACAACTGCTGGTAACACCTCTCAATCGGGAAATTTTGAATCTAACTTTACCACTGAAATGACAACTTGCAAAATAGCCATTTAGGATCTTTGTGGTCAGAAAAAATATTGAAATCTTCATATTACAATTTGACATTACATGAATAATGATCACTGATATGCATGACAATAATGTTATTGATAATAACATGTTTTGATTCCCTCCAACAGCATAAAACAAAAAGAATAATCCAATGAGATCTGGACAGACTTCCTTCAATGGCAACCGAATACAAGGCAATAGGATTTTACTGCAACTTTCAAATATTGGGTTACGTTCATTTAAATGTACCCTGCGACATCAATATTGGGACCATTGCAACAAATGAGGTGTCATAATTCGAATGCATATCCCAAATTTGGCATACAATTAACCATTTTGGAAGAATGGTCATTTATTAGGGGGGTTATTTTTTGGTATTAAGGGGGGGTACTTTTTGGTAGATGTTTATAAAATAATCTAGATAACCAAAACAAGGCAATAGCCTAATGCAGACATGTGCTGCATGTCCCTTTCTAGCTATGGACTTTCACCATCATAAACCAGCCTGATGAGTGCGGTTATACATGGACCATGATTACACCGTATGAAAAATATGTGAAGTCTAGTATGTAATAACCATACAAGTTCCTTATATTTTTTATTGTTTGACTATGAAGCTGTAGGCTACTTATTTTACTCCGAGCACGATTCAAAAGCTCCAACCACCAAGGATTGTTCTACAATCTCTTATTGAATTGCCTTCATGACATAGCATTAGCAAGAACCGGTCTTATAAGGCTGTATCAAAATGATTTATTGAAAAGCCTGCCTCTTCCAAATGCAACAATTGGATACTCTTGTAGGTATACGGTAGTCCATGACTTGTAATACAATTAATCTAAACATTATTTGGATCTTATGTTTTGATACAGCTTGTGTAGCCACTGTACATGCTGTACACGACATGAAATTCTTCTCTTTATCAAAACCATATTTTTTGAGGGTTCGAAGCATAAACAATCGCTTATCATTAGTCTGTTGGTAATATCATATTATCGACTGTCGTATTCCATTTGAAGTTGCTTTGCAGAAAAACTCCCAGGACGATTCTATAGAAGCTATGCTGGTGACGGTCTTTGGTAAAACAGACTTGGAGGGCCTGATATTGGGAAGGGTTTAACTTGAGCATATTTTGTAAATTTTGAGACCATTTTGTAAATTGATCAAGATCAGCCTGCAATGAGCTATAATATAATGGATGGAACATACTGCCATTTCAATAAACATGATAGATCATGCAACAAAGAAAGCATTATTACAAAATTTAGAAACAGTTTAAATGCATGTTAAACAGACTTTTTAATTGTAATCCATATCAAAGAAATGATATTGAATTTCTTTAAATCATAACATAATTTTGCACTCAATGTAACAATTTTCATTCTTTAATCATCATCGAAAAACGTTTTTAATACTATCCGAGCTAGTTCTTATCAAAAACAAAATCAGTAAATTCATATAATATAATATTTGACTTACTCTTGTCCATGTTTGGGGTGAATATCGTATATCCTACATTATTGTTAATACTTGCCAACCGGTATCCGCACATCGTAATGGAAACTGCTGGTCCACTAGTCACCTGTGTGAACTTTGTTGTTTAATTTGTCTCACAATTCATGCCTGCCTGACTTCAATTAACAATCCCCTATTCTTGTGACGACCTCTGGGTGATGAATACATTATGCACTTGAGTTTACTTTACAGACTAACTATTAATTTTTCTCCGTTACTTCCCTTTTAAACATTTACTTGTAGGGAATAGAATTTACACGGCTTACGAATTTATCATGTATAACATAACAATCTATTTATAATTCGACAAATTTTGTTCCATATTAATATTTAACATGTTAAAAAACAAGAAATATAATTAACAAACTAATGTCAACAAGAGTGTTGTGTTTTTATAAGCAATTTTTCAAGGGTAAGCAACGTTTTTTTAAAAATTATCAAGCATTCTGTAGAGTGTGTGTTAAAGTTTTAGTATGGTGCAATAAGCGTGGCGTAGCTAGGGGTTGTGGCGCACAGGGCTAAGTAATTGGGACAAATAAGGCCTACCATTAATTAATTTTGGTTACTAGAAGTTGAATATCGGTCTTAAAATGTTCTTTCAATTGATTTTGGAGGGACGCAGAATCGATGCTGAATTGGTCAATTCGGCGCTCCCCTAAGGGTGGCGCCCGGGGCACATTGCCCCCCTTTCTCTCCCTAATTACGCCACTGTGCAATAAATAAGTAATCTCTCAAGGCAGCTATTCATTATTATAACCAAAATTCGACACTTCAATTTTTAGTTTTTGTTTTCATTAGGAACCGTCCAATACTTACGCCGCCTGTAGTTGACAAGAAATTTTATATTCCCCCTCGCGTCCGCTCAAATTTTGGGCTCCCCTCTTGCTTGACCATTTTCGCTACTTAAAACTTAACATTCCCGTCATGGTTCAAGTATTAATCTAAGATTCCTCTCCAGATCCCCCAAATGGACCCTCTTAAACCCCCACTAGCACCTGTCGTAAATATTGAATGGTCCCTTACATACGGTGTAACCGATGAAAGGCTTCCCAAGAACATATCAAAAAAGGAGAAAAAGGAAGGGTGATATTGATAATTTGCATCAAACAAAAATGACCACCTATACAGCACAAAGTTGATCGAATTTAGGTAAAAAATCAGATCAATATATTCCTCTAATTATACAGATTCAGAAATCTCTGATAGGTCTGCAATTCTTAAGTTAGAGGCAGAAAGGTCACATGTCAAATCTGAACTGAAATGCACCCGTGATCTATCAGTTTTGAAAGTGGAAAGAGCTTTAAAAATGTAGTTCTTAAAAGTGATACGCACATAGAAAATTTGAATGGTCCCCTGGGGCCAAATGTTATAAACTTACTGTACACAAAGAAACAGCAGTTGTTTTTGAACCGTTGACCCCAAGGGGGCGATTCAAACTTTCTGAGTACGTACAGTTTCTAAGAGCCCCATTTTAAGCTCCTCCCCTGTTCAAAAATTTGGTACATTGTAAATGTATTTCAACTGTGATGAATGTCAGTTGCTAACGAAGTTTAAGAAATTTCGCCTCAAACCCCAATAAATTTGATAATAACAGAACCATGTTGCATAGAGTCCCCAACAAAGCTCAAATTCAGCCTCTCTAAATCCGCCATTTTGGGCAAATTCGCTACATTATGAGCGCCAAAATGTAAACATATGGAAAGCACATGTTCTATCAAACAATTATTTTACACCATCCCCCGACACACCCCAACTATTTAGCCCGTGGGGTATATGCAGACTCCGTCCAAACAAGTCTGGGAATTTTGCGAAAATATTCCATATTAAATGTTAAGTCTGTATAAAAGTTTTCAAAAATGTGTTTGAATGTTATTAAAACTTTCTATACCCTTGAAATACCCTTTATTTAACCCGATTTTTGAACGTTTTCTGCAAACCTTTTTAAACCTTTTGCGAATAACGTCGAAAACGCTTTGTGTTTGCTGGTCACTAAATTCAGTGGTGCAGATTCTACATATCATCTGATGGTTCAAAATAACAAGTACAACAATTCAAGACCTTTGATCAAGACACTAGAGTACTTTAATTAACCCCATGGGCCATGAGAACTACCTGCCGATTGGTCAAAAAGAAGTTTTCATTATCAATTGGACCAATCACCAACATTGTTAGAATAATTTCACCACGCAAAAAATTGGGTTGAATTATTTGCAAAGCTCCATTCTGATTGGTGATTAAAATGAAGAGATCATGTAATTGACCAATCAGATGCAATGTTAGATCGGCAGGGAGTGCTCAGGGGGTTAATCAGTTGCAGTTTAATGACGGTAACACTCACATAATTATTATAAGGATTTCAGTTGGTTTATCACTCATTTTATTCAGTACATACATTTATTAAGTGAGAGCTATGAGAACACAGCACTTCACTGTGTTTACAATAAAAAACCAATACGAATCAGCCCACAAAAAAAAACAAAAAAACAAAGACATTAAACATTACGCCATTAATAGGTGTAAATTGATAGCTACTGATAATTAGTGATACGCAGTTTAGAGTGCATTTCAAAGGTTGTCTGACGCCGGTGGGTACCACTTTTGTGTGAGAGTGACCCCCCCCCCCCCAAGTAAACCCTCCAGTTGTCGTGGTATGAAAGCGAATAAATTGTACATGTAAAATTTTGTTTGACACGGATAATGGTAACAAACGATGAATGTTTATTAATCTTTATTAATTTGTATTATATTTAGTGTGACCCTCGGCTTCCGGCATTCGGCTATGAGTCCTCAATCATAGCTTTTACAAAATGTCACAACAATAAAGAAAATATAAGTGTTCATTTATAATTTGTGGAGAAAAAGAAGATATATACGTCGTATGTAAATTGAAATTAAAGTCCCATTCAGTGATCCCAGTGAAATTATGAAATAATTAAAATTGTGTACAAATCCCTAAAAAGTGAAGGATAGGTCGTTAAAATTTTCATTAGGTATTTCGAAATGAATAAAAATTGGCAAATTCAAGGGAACAGCATTATTGACAAAGTTAAAGCCCCATTGAAATACATGTAGCTAATTTATATATTGTCAGTATATAAATTATCAAGTCATGTAAAAATGTCTTATTTTGAATTTCATACACGGCTTTCGGCTTTACTACTAACAGGCTATGTTAGCACATCAATGACAAATGACAATGACAAAGGTACCCAAATCTGAATTTTGATGATCGTTCGGATGGGCAAATTACTGAATGGGCCTTTAGATGACAAAAGTTGACGATAGAGATGATATGTTCTGAGTAATACTGCCCATTTTAGTGTAATAGTAATAGGTCACTAGTTTGATCAGCTCGTAATCGGCGGGCCTCATAACATCGCGCATTAATATCAATTATTCTAATTCAAGACTAGCCTTGTGACATCTCACCAGAAACATCACAAATTATTTATTCAAGTCCTATACTTTGTCTACTTTCTTCAACACACACTGTACATATCACTCTTAGCGTGGGTCCATTGTTCGGCGTAGTAGTAAAAAAAGTTTACAATTCCCACCAATTACGAGCTGATCAAACTATAGCATCATTTCCACTTGGCAGTTGTGTTAAAGTTTTTCACAAACTTTACATGTTAGTGTATGAGCCCGATCGACTCCCTCATATAAGCTGTTTGGTACGGGGGTGGGATGGGATGGCAAAGCGGCACTATACCATAGCTTGACTGGGAGCACATCATCAATAATTTGGTGGGCACGTTCTCCCGCAATATTGAGGCGATGGGTCTTTGGGAGCTGACAGCGTATTTTTAGAGCTCATATTAACAAAATCATGGGTCTTTCAGCACTCTGTTTTGGTAAAACTCGGGGATCGTTCAGAGCTGTGCGGTCAAAAAACAGGGGTTTTCCAGGTGAGCAGATCCGTATGGCCATTTGTGTAAGTGCCCCCACCCTATTGCACCCCACGGCTATTCCGGGTAGTATACTATTGGGCACAGAACTGAGTAATTCGTTTTCTTTTATAATTTCTACAAATATTTGTTCCTGTGGTCATTCGCAAGGAAACCGGAACCATATCGAACTTTGCTCTAGGAATTGAGTAATAGTGTAATGTAGGTCACTACTCCAAAGTGAAAATGATATAGAGTACCGAAGTGTGAGTCATAAAATTTTCTTTTTTGCATTTCAACATTTTCACCGATTCCCACCAAATTTGGACTGTGGATGTTTTTCATCATGCTCCGCCAATACATGGTATTCAAAACGCTGAAATGCAAAAAAGGTTTTCTGTGACGTCATCACTTCGGTACTCTATATAGGCTATTCACTGATTATTTGGCGGCATTCGGACATCAATCGTGACGTCATTCTTCATGATCTCATAAGGAGACTGCCCGCTCGCGTTCTCGTTGTTTGCAATGTCCAGGTTTTCTTTACTTGTACCGATCGTCGCTTGCTTATTACTTGCACTGTTTGCCATCTCGTTACTTTTGTGATCATTACTTGAGCTATTCACGACCTCACCACTTGCGCTGTCCACGAGCTCATTATTTGTATTCCTTAAAGTATCATAGGCTGGTGGCGGATGCGGAGGAAGCCTACTTGGTGGTCTATCATACCGAGGCAGCTCGACATGGATATTAGGTGGAAGCCTGGTTGATGGGTTATTGTACTGATCATGTTGAGGCAGTTCGTATAATCCATTCCCGGGTATCTCGTCATAGATGCGATCGAGTGTTCCTTGCTGTTGCGCAAAGCTAATTCGGCCGGCATAGAAAGGGTCGGGCTCATAGGCGCGGTTAATCGTGTTAACGGATTGAGCTGGTGTAAAAGGTCGATTGTCTGGTTTTGGAGCTGGAGGATTAACACGCCTCTGTTCCAGCAAGTTATTGGCTCCGGTATTTTGGCTGAAATATAGGAAGTATATGAAAAAAAACGAACTATAAGAAACAGCACTAATAAAAACAGCACAAATACCTATGGTTAGCAACTCGAATATATATTATATTGTGGTCAACAACAAGAACATAAACACTACTGACTATAATAAAGAACAGTAGCTACTTTTAATATTTATTTCATTTAAAAGCGGTTATATTAATCATGCTAAATATTCATTTTTTTTCATCCACACGAATGTAGTATCAAATTACTCAAATTAATTTAAATGGATTCATCCTTTTTGTTACACCGAAAGTAAAACTAAAGCTTGCTTGTCAAATTAAAGCTTGATGATATTACCTTCATGCAACTTTATTGAGTAATTTTGTAGATGTAGATGTAAAGGTCGGCCTAAGGTCAAATATTTAGTTTGTATTTTGATGAATTTCACATAAAATGATGTTTATTAATTTAATTTCATGCGAATAATGGTATGGCAAAGACATGTTCTGTTCATGTCTTGTTTCGTTTCTTGTTGGCACTATGAGTGCCCAGTAGGGTGGATGTGCGCGCGGTGGTTCAGTGGTTACGGCATTGGACTCATAATCTAAGAGCTTGCTTGACGTGCGTGGGTTCGTTCCCCGTCCCGCCACCGTGTTGCGCTCTTAGGCAAGGCACTTTGTCTCTCTTGCCTCACCCCACCCAGGTGCAATGGGAAGCTTTTAGGGTAGTCACAGTCGTTGTACTGATGAATCCTGCGCCATTTGTAGGCAGCAAATGTGGTTCCGACATATTCTAATAACGGCGGAATAAATGTAAAGCGTTTTGAGGCTGTTTACGGCATAAAGCGCTATATAAATATCTACATTTACATTTATTTTATTTTTATTTTATAATGTATTGAATTATTGTATAGAATTGGCCCCTTACTCCTGTTGATGGCGTTTAAGCTCGGCTAATTCCAATGAAAACAAACAGTGCAGTAGAATGTAAAAGGTGCCTTTGTAATCACAAACAAATTCAAAGTGAATTAGAACTATAGGACTAATTGCTTGAAAAATTAGTATGAAGCTGAGCTCTAATTAATTATGCAGATTGAAATCAGTAAAATTTTGAACGTAATTTGCTTCTATTGTGCTTGTAGTACATAATTTATGTACCAAGTCTCATTTAGATAGTCCTTACAGTTACCTTGCAAATGAACTTAAGTAAATTGTATAGGGTAAGGGTTAGGGTATATTGGCAAAACCAGGTAATTTTGTTACTAAAGTATCAAACTATATGTTGGGTAAGGGTTAGGGTATATTGGCACAACGAGGTAATTTTGTTACCAAGTATCAATTTATATAATAGTTAAAGACTATATCTCAATGTGACGTACTTCTTCTTGAAGCAGACAACAAGGAGTATTATGATAAGGATAACAATGACCAATCCAACTGCGACTCCTCCACCAATATAAATGGCTTGCGTATTCAGCCCGTCATTTTCTGTGAAACGAAACAATTTGAGTTAAAAACTTACTCGCAAACAAATAACGTGTAATGTGGTCATGGAAAATATAACTAATATAAAGGACTTGTGTAGGCAGTGTGGTAAAACTAGTACACTGGTCATTTCAGGAGTAGGAAAAGGATTGGACTGTTCCAGATGAAATCCATGCACCACCTATGGAAGACATGACCTTAATCTTCCACATAGGGAATGTGAATTTCACGAAGGGGTCTTGATTTCAGGGACCTGTAGGGTAATCATACTAATGGTGGGGTGGGGTGTGAATGTGAGTAGGTTTATCAAAATACAGTATATATGTTTAAGTATGCTCATTGTAAAACAATTATATATAAATGAGTTGACCTCAATTTTTATCAACAAAGGTATATATGCTTGAGCGAACTGCATACAACCACTACACTGTTCAATAGCCGTTTTGTGATATGGCAGTAGTTTTAAAAGCACGGGCCCTGAACAAAATATGATGCGTGCGCATACTGTCAGGCAAAAACAATGGACATTGTGATGATACGTGCACAGACTGCCAGGCAATGACGTCATCAGTGAACTCATCTTATCAATTTCTGAAATGCAAAAGCAACTATTCTATTGATTGTGGTTGTGTCTGTGACTGAGTCAGTGTTAGTGAGTTACCCTTACCTTTTACACACACTGGCACTTGATGCGACCATGTTGAATCAGTTTGACAGAATATGGTTTTTGTACCCTGCAACTCATAATTATCTTCACAAATATACTCGATCCGTTCTCCCGGAGGATAAATCTCATTGTTAGAGCCCCCTGATATGACATAACCGTTTTTAACTCTCCCGGATGAAGACATCCTTCAATGGATCCTATTATAAATATGAGACGAAAATCAATTTGGATCTGACAATTCATATTAACTTAAAACGCTTCCTCAAGTTAGATATGTTAAATATATCTACTCTACAACAAACCAATTTTCAAGCTGAAAACAGAAGCCATATTTGATCGATTTTATGGCCACTTTTGGATTAATTTTGAAAAAAATATCTTCTCTTGAATTACAGTGCAGATTGCCTTTGTCTTCCAAAGCAGCTAAGCGGCTTAGATATTAAGTGAGATTTCTTTCATTTCACCTCATTAGTTTGGCTTAAAATTACCACAAAACTGACAGTTGCTACTAATACATTATATTTGGGAAGGAAAAACAAAATTAAAATCTGACCAAAATCGTATATTAAGGGTAGACTAGGTATTGTTGGTCGAAGCAGCCAAAAAAAAAATCGATTTTCATTAGATAAATAATAAATTATTGAAAAATAACACACACTTTGTTGTTTTGCAAAAGTTCATTCTACAAATACTTACTTGATTTATTGTTGTTTACTAGTTATGTAAATTTTACCAAAGCGTTTTACACTCGCTATGCAATGATCAATGCAAATTTTGCCAAAGTTCACTACCATTCGCAAGATGCTGTGAACTACCAAATTGCAACAGTTTAAAATAGTTGCTAACCTTAAGGCTTTAATTATTAAAATGTTTAAACTTAGATTATTAGATTAGAACTTCGAAATATTGGTTTTATTATTGTTTTTCACACCATAAATAAACACTTACGCGATTCACAAAGAACACCCTCGAAGACAAAACTGCAGTCACAACGGAAATTGTTGATTAAATCATTACATGTACCGCCATTCTGACACGGGTTAGATGCACACTCATCTATACCTGTGGGGGAAAAGCGCAGTGAGTTATAATAGTGAGGTTCGCGCAGGCATAAACCCATAAGCCTCAGCATACTTTACAGAAATTCGCTGACCATTGCGGCCCAAGAATCACTATATAAACCATTAAGCAAAAATCAGGGATTTGTGGCTTAGAATCGCACACTACGAGCGCACAACTTATGCATACTATAATAAACCATCGCAGCCATGAGCGCCCTGAGTTCTCGTACGGGTAAACGAGACTAATAAGCACCTGGTTCCTTGTCCAGGTGAAATTCAAGTAAGCTTAAAATTTCACGAGGACAAGCAGAGATTGTGCCGAGCTAGAACTAGCATTGTCAAATTACCCATTGAACCGGAGTATAACGCCTTACTTTAATTGCGGTCAGGTATATTAGCACTAATGACGACAGTTAGATCATTCTGAATTTCAAGACCTTTCATTTACGACTCTACTCAACGAGGGCACGTGTTAATAGGATAAAGATCACAAAATTTCTAATGTTATGTTTATAATGTTATCATGAACGTTTTCTCTAAATCTAACTTATGAAAGGTTTAAAATTAATTCAGGTTAGTGTTAAAATTAAATTAATCCAAACTCAAAACTACCTGTACAAGTTGTATATCCATCTCCAGCAAATCCAGGTTGACATTGGCAGGTATAGCTGCCTTCAGTATTGGAACAATCTGCATTCACATGGCACGGGGATTGTGTCTGGGCGCACTCGTTTACATCTGAAAAGAAAACAAACATGTTTAGCTAGGTCAGTATTTGATATATCTCCGGTAAAAGCTACACTTCCACAGACTACTCTCAATAGACTCAATATGTGAAGAGCATGGCACAGTGACTAGCGTACCAGAGTGATGCATAAGATCCCAGGTTCGATGCATAAGATCCCAGGTTCGATGCATAAGATCCCAGGGTCGATGCATAAGATCCCAGGGTCGATTTCCGACTAATGCGATTTGGTGGGCCCTTAAAAATGTTTACATTTGTTTGGTTAAATTCAGAACTCATCTCACTGTATTATAGGATTCAGTAAATAAGAGTACCCGTCCTTCGGAGGGGGCTTTGATCCCGAAGGCAGAGAGCCATGCGCGTAAATGTAGTTGTTGCATGCAAAATCATTCAATCAATCACACACACACACACACATGTAAACGCAAGTGTCCATAAATATACATCACTATGCTCGAAACTCTAATTTAATCTACAACATATACCCACCAATATCGCAGCTTTCTCCTGTCCACCTCATTAAACAGTCACATACAAAGCTGTTTGTACCATCTATGCATTGTCCATTAATGCATGGGTTACTGCTGCATTCGTCAATATCTGTGGAAAATAATATCATGAGAGATATACTAGTAATTCGTACCATCAATCTTTCGGAAGTCAGTTTCCACAACGAGTGACAATGATTTGTTCCGAAGATTGTTTAGTTAAATCTATTTGCAGAAATATTTCCTTTTTTGACAAAATGTTGATACAGAAAGTTTTTGAAACCCTACATACAGAAACACTCAGACTGTGTAAGAGACATGTTCGAAGATCAATCAACATTACTTTATTTATGAGAATAATAATTTCCTAAAAAATAAAAAATGTAATTTATTGCTATGTTGACTTGGTCGCAGACTATATTCGTCTGTGTATATAAATCATGAGTAATTAGCCCTTGACTAAATTTAAAATGATTGTTCTCCACTCCATCCGTTTATGGTGTTTTTAAAAAGCCTGCCATCCACTTCCAAATGCACAAGAATGTTAAATAAACTATAACTTACATTTCATTTCAAGTTCATCCAATGGTACTTTTGGAAGAGGCAGGTTTGGCAAAAACTGCAAAAGCCGATGGCGAGCACTCATATGACACTGCCTCCATTAAACATTAATACAAGTGTTGTGTTTACTTAAATTGATATATTTACCTTATTATTCTATCAATTCTGTATTTTGCATTGTCAAATTATGCGATTATAATTATATAAAGTGACTCAGTGGCGTAGCTAGGGGTTGTGGAGCCCGGGACAATGATGCATAATGCTCCCCGCACCATCCTTGAAACAATTTTGCTCGGCGAGCGAAAATTTGCACAAACACCAATTAATTTGGCTATGATGATGTTGAATTTCGGTCTTAAAGTTGATTTTTCAAATGACTATTTGTGCTGAAATGCGCGCGAAGCGCACGAAAATTTTGAAATTCACCGCTTGTAGGGGCGCCGGATTGATTACTTTTTATCCACCATCATTTCGGCGCCCCCTAAATGTGGCGCCCAGGGCACGTGCCCCCTGCCCCTCTCGCTACGCCACTGAAGTGACTACTGCTTACTGATTTCACAGTATGTTCCCGTATATCCTGGTAGGCATGCGCACTGGTATCCACTAGGTAGTTGTCGACATCGGCTACCATTCTCACATGCATTACTTGAACAACTTCCGTCATGCTCTGTATATGAACAAACAAACATAAAATGGTAGGTAGTAGGCTAATTGTAAACTGATTTCGGGAAAACAAACCATTAAGGAAAACATTTAATCGTTAATTTACAATAAATAGCATAACCTAAAAATACAATAAAAGAATATATATTTTCTAGCCATTTCATTCTTGAAACGTGTTTCTACCAAATTGGTCACTTTTATGAATAAGCATTTCAAGCACTTTTATAGTTTCGCTTACATACTGCTCGAAGAAAGAAGTTGAACGGTGCAATATAATTGAATGCAACAACAACACATACGATAATGTAAATGGGTTTTTTGAATCGCCCGACTTAATCCTTTAAGTGGGCAGGCCAACGAAAAATTAAATAACAACACATTGCCTTAACAAACTTACCTTGGTGAATATGTAAACCGCCACCCTTCTGCAAAGTTACCGATCCGACAGGTTGTGCTTGGGCTGCGCCGGCTTTAGGATATTCAATGAGTTTTGTCACAGCCCAATCAGTCCAGTAAACATTGTCTTTATACACACCAATGTCAAATGGATGGATGTCAGGTTCTCGTATATAGACAACAACTTGTCGGTTTTCACCATTAAAATCTACGGATTCAAGTTTATTGGTCCCTGCATCGCACCAGTAGATCCGTTGATCTGATATATGAGAACATTGAAGATAAAATCAACATCTCATTAGAAATGGTATAGACATACAGCCTGTCTAAACAAATTTGTGCAAGTGAAAAGCCCCCTCTTTGGCAATTAGAAAATACGGCTCTCAAATGCCGTTTGTTAATAACGGTATTTTCTAATTAGCAAAGAGGGCGCTTTTCACTTGCACAATTTTTTTTGAGACAGGCTGTACCCACTAATTATTTTATAGCACGGAGAGTATTTGGCCTAAAACTTCGGCCTTGTTGTAATGTACCTTCATCTCTAAATATCACTAAAACCAGTGCTTACCTTCGAAATCAACATCGATTCCGTTCGGAAAAGTCAGGTCTGTGTCAACAAGTACTACTCTGTCCGTTCCATCTAGTGCGGATCTTTCTATCTTCTCATTGCCTTCACCCCAATCGGTCCAGAAAATGTGCCTAGAAGTAGAGAAGATATGTTTAGATTCCGGTAGCTATATCGCAATACTTTTTGAGCAGTTTCAGTGTATAGAAAACGTTTTCTAAATGCGAAAAGAAACCATTCTACACCTCGACATCCCAGTGGCGTAACTTTGGGACAGGGTGCCCGGGGGCGAAAGTAGTTCGGGTGCCCCTAATGGGCCAAGCCACAATGTGCATGGTGCAGAGCTAATTAATTTTGGTATAGCATATAGACCTACCGAATAACTTACAAATAGTGTTTCAGATAAAATTTATTTCATGTTTCAATACAAGCTAATGCAGTGCATGTTAATAAAACAAAATGTTTTCATATTCTCCAATGTCTTTACTTTTGAAGACTCATCACTAGCTGCAGTGACGTATAGCTAGTGATTGTGGCGATCAGGGGCAAGAATACAAAATACCCCCTCTTCGTAAAACAATTGCGTGCAGACGTGCAAAAATACCACTAATTTGGTATTAAATCAAGTTGAATTTTGGTCTTTAAAATGCCAAGTTATGTTTCAATGCGCGTGAAGCGCGCGAAAAATTTTGTGTTGAAGGGGCACCCAAATGAAGATTAATTCTATGCATGGTGGGTAAAGGTTTCCACTTCTTTCCTATAACAAAGTATTATCGTGTCAAAGGCTATCCAGGCTTGGGTGCCCCTTAGCCCGGGTGCCCGGGGGCGCGGCCCCCCAGAGCCCATAGGAGTTACGCCACTGCGACATCCCGGAATGCATCGGGACCCGTCATCGATGACGCTTACACGTCGCGTCGATTTCAGATTAATAACAGTTAAGGTTGTACAGTATTTAATTTAAATATCTCCATAATAGACTCAAAATATCTCGTGATCATGCACCTAATGATATTCCAACTATTTAAAGCAAAATATCAACCTGTGTAGACTCTCATTCATCTTGTTATGTTGAAATTAAGATTAAATTTAAATTTGGTCAACCAGACTAACTTATTTGCAACATCTGGGTTGTGATGCAAATTATCGTGAGTATCGGAAACTGATGATATTGATGACAATCAGCGAGGAGTATGCAGTTGACAACATTTCGACACCACGGATGTCCTAATTTAGATCGCAAGCATTGCTGCGCGATGATCCTGTTGCCATGAAAAACTAGTGGTTCATGAGGGGTTTGTCACACGACACCGGGGAGCAACCAACCCTCAACCGTTAAGGAGCAATCCGGACTTTCTCACGGCTGGGACAGAATCATAAATGATGAAGGACATTCCTAGATCCTCGCCGATGGTCATCAATACCGGAGGTTTTCGGTACTCAAGGTCATTTGCATCACAACCCAACTGACGACTGAAAGTTTCAATCGCAACGTCAGTTTCGTCCGTCAAAAATAGGTTTGTCTTGTTGACCAGATAAATTAAATTGATTTCTAAATTTCTCATTGATGATACAAAAATATTACAAGATTACCTGCCAGGGGGGTCAGCAACAATAGCTCTTGGGTCATCAAGATTGTCTTCAAGGATTATCTGGCGAGAACTGCCATCTAAATTGGATCTTTCGATCCGGTTTAACCCTGCATCTGTCCAGTAAATATGTCTGTTGTCAACGTCTATCGTAAGTCCATCTGGAACTGTAGTGCAAATGGTAAACATCGGCTTCATTATGGTAATTATTTTTATAATTCGAATCAATTATTAAGGGCGCCAAATCGACCGATTTCGCGCCACCTAGATCGATACTGCGGTTCCTCCAAGCAGTAAAAGTCAAAATTTGCGTGCGCTTCGCGCGCAATTCAACATAAATAGTCATTTGAAATATCATTTTAAGACCAACAGTCAACTTGATTATGACCAAATTAGTACTATTGTGCAAATATTCAGCAATATTGTTTCAGAAATGTTTCAGTAATTTCACTACTGTTGCCCTAATTACCTTAACGACATAGAGTTTCCAAAACCCTAAAAGTGGTCCCAGGAAACCCCAAGAAAAGGTGGTCATTTACGTAGCGACATGGTCTATGAACTATAGATAAAATATAGGCAGTTCCATTCCAGGAAAAAATTAACACTTTTCCCTACTAGAGCCACACTTGGCACATATGTTGCTTGGGTTAATAGGATCAAAAAAGCCCACGGGCCACCTCGATTTTTTTCCTGAATCCAAGATGCCGCCCCAAATAAAATAAAAAATTCAATGTCAAGTGATGAGACATTGACTGAAGTTAATGTTTGTATATTTTGCTTATACATTTTAGGCGAAAATAGTAGGATTTACTTCACATAAAGATGTCAAAACATTATTTTTTCAACAAATTTTAACCGGAACAGTGCAAATGGCAGCCATTTTGAATATTTCAAGATCAAGTAATGAGACATTGACTGAAGTTATTCTAATCTGGTTGTATGGTTTGCTTATGCATTTTAGGTGAAATTTGTGGCATTTAACTGACATAAGGATGTCAAAGCATTATTTTTTCAGTGATTTTTAACATGTGCAATGCAAATGGCAGCCATTTGTCAGTTTGTATATTTTACTTATATCTGAATACATTTTAGGCTATATGGTAGCATCATAATGTGCCAAGTGTGGTCCTGGTAAGAAAAAGTGTTCCTTTTTTGCCTGGGATATACCTGATTGAGCTCCAGGGATGTTGGACAGTCGCAATACTTCCTCCTGAGCTGTTCCGTTAATAAAAGCCCTATTAATGGTCCTCTTTCGGACATCAGTCCAGTAGACTCTTTGTTCAACAGGATCATAGTCTACAGCTACTGGTCTTTGTACATCTTGTAACGGGATTAGTGTGAATTGTAATGTGTCTATTGGCCCGGTGTAGATGGTTCCATTGTCTAGGTCACTCATAATAACGAAGTCATGATCTGAACGAGGCAAACAATGACAAAATCAGAATTAAAAGTTAATTTGATAGATCCTGTTAAAACAGTAATATATTGATGAGGTGACGATGATGATGATGCCGGCGACGGCGACGACGGCGACGATGACGACGACGACGACGATGATGATGATGATGATAATGATGATGATGATGATGATGATGATGATGATGATGATAATAATGATGATGATGATAATAATAATAATAATAATAATACTGATACTATTATTATTACTACTACTACTACTACTACTACTACTACTACTACTAATAATAATAATATTACTACTACTACTACTACTACTACTACTACTACTACTACTACTACTACTACTACTACTACTACTAATATAGTAATAATAATAATATTATTAATAATAATAATAATAATAATAATAATAATAATATTATTATTATTATTATTATTATTATTATTATTATTATTATTATTATTATTATTATTATTATTATTATTATTATTATTATTATTATTATTATTATTATTATTATTATTACCATATTAGGTCTAACATTAGTATCACATGATAATGAATAGACTCTGTTGGTTATTTTGTCCCATGGAGTACAGCATCCCGTGCAACAAGACGTGTATATACAAGAGATACCCTCGGGTAATAAAACACGTGTGCGTCACGTGGGGGCACGGTGGCGCAGCGGTGTGTGCTCTGCCTCACAATCGGATGATTGTGAGTTCGAGACCCGGCGATGCCTTCGTTTTGTGCACTTGGGCAAGGCGTTTTACCTCACTTGCCTCTCTCTACCCAGGGGTGAAATTGGAAGCTGTTATGAATATTGAGCGCCGCCCAAAGGTATGAACATGCCTTGGGCATCGTATGGCAGCTGACATATTCTAACGACAGCGGAATAAATGTAAAGTAGTTTGATACACGCTGCATAAATTCCAGCATTTATTTATCTTAACATTTTATGGTGTGTATGCGGCTAAACATTCAAGGCTATAGTTTGCATTTATACTTACTTGTCGCGTGACATGCCAAGATATTCATCAGAATCAAAAGATAAATTCCGATTGGGTCCATCGTCATTGTTACATTGGCTCTCTCCAACACGTTACATTAAGATCTGAAAGTAACAATGATATGAATCACATTTGCAGCATTCAAATGAAGACGTTTGTCTGTGTGTTTTGGGGGTGTTTGTTTGTTTGTTTGTTTGTTTGTTTGTTTGTTTGTTTGTTTGTGTGGATTCTCTGCCAGCATTTATTTGTAATTGTTACTATATCAGCATGTTATTGGTGTGTCATGTATCTGTATGGTATGTCACATTATATAGTACTAGGTTTTTGATGGAATAAAAACATGACATTTTTGGAGTAAATTTGAAGAGATGAGGCTCTGGCTCACGATGAAGTACCTTGTCAATTTTTACATAATTGTCAATGAACAAGTTTTTAGTATTTTGAGTATTCAATCAATTCTGTTAAAAAATATAAGTACCTGTCTTTACGTTGAACTTACATTTTTTGTACAATATTATCAAGGTATTTCACTATATAGTTTATAAATTTAGCAAGGTCCGTCAAAACGTAATCTGTATTTCACAATAATATCAATAATAAAGTTTATGAACTATCTTAACAAAAGAAAACAAATAACTGAAACTAGATGTCTATTTATATTTTGAACAAGATTTGATCTGTTTTGTGTTATAGTATTATAAGCGTATTTACAGGGTTTTTTGTGGAATTCCCCGCGCATATCCCCGATATAGGAGTTTACATGGGTCAATGAACAAAAGTATGCATGCAGCGAAAAGTAAGAAGTACGTCTTCCCTCCGTAGTAGAATGGCTGTATCTGATTCAGTGATTACTAGCAGATATTACCTTTTGCATTGCAAGCAGACGGGCTCCATACAATTTATTTTTTGTATTTTCTACATCTTATATTAAGGCCTACCAGCAAAATCTTTTCCCCCAAAATGACATGGATTAGTAACACTTAATAAGTAATGCATGTTCAAAAAATAATTAATACTGAAAGAGTCACATCAGCATTTTGCAAAAAAATATGAGACAGGAAACTCAACATCAACTTTCATTAGCTTTTAGAAAACATCAGATGAAAATTGAACGATTTGTACAATTTTTAAGCATATCAATGTTGGTTAATTTCTTTCATCTACATGTACATGATGTAGGGTTTCTGAGTTTCACACATTATGACGACATTAGAGGCTGTCATAACCTGGTCATATTGATACCAAATAAGACCATGAAGCCGGATTTACCACGTGGAAAAGTGGTCCGGTCTGCCCTGAGAGGTCAGGGTGTGAAAGGGAAAAAAATAATAAATATAATAATAATGATAATACTACTACTACTTATAATAATAATAATAATAACACGAATGAAAATAATGATAATAATAATAATAATAACACTAATGATAATAATAATAATAATAATAATAATAATAATAATAATAATAATAATAATAATAATAATAATAATAATAATAATAATAATTATAATAATAATAATAATCACCATAATAATAATAATAATGACAATGACAGGGGCCAGCAAAAGGTCAAGCCGGACCTGCAATCTTGTGCGAAAATCGTTGGGACAGATGGTGTTTTATAGATAAAATTCCTGTGAATTGAGCAAAATGCTGAAAATACATGATACGTTTCATAGCTCATGTTATGTATTTACTTACTCCCCCTCCAGTCCCCTGCCCTGGACACAATGTTGGAGCAGACATTGAGCGCAACCACTTTTTACTATTTTTCAGCATTCAACATATTGATGAGTAAAATACACAAACTGTCCCAAACATTTCTCGCGGGATTGTGCATGAAGGAACGTTTAGAAAATCCTGGTGCTTGAAAAAAAGGAAAATATTAGCTCAGTATCTACAGAATTTGGTTCTGATAATGCAGAACAACGGGATGCGCAGATTGTGTACCGTTTATACGTTCTGATATATTAAAAAGAATGTTCCTCATGTTCCAAATCTGGACGAATAAACGTTTAAACTGATTCCTCACTCCACAACCTGCATATTATATAACAACTTAAATAAGAAAATGTATGGTTTAACTTACCCTAGCCATGTTTAGTGCAACACTATTTCCTAAATTGCTGCCGAACACAACAGCCACCGTCAAACCACACGTTTAACTATACAAGTTCTGCTTCTCAAGGTGCAGAAAAGTTATTGTTTTCTCGCCAGGTTTCATTGACTCAAACAAAGTATTGCCCTGTTGGTATGACCGTATTCGAGTGCAAGTATGTATGCGAGTTTATATTTATTTACTTAAGTATGGTTTTACTTCCTGTAGAATTCTGATTTTACTTCTTAAATTGCTAAATATTTATTTGAGTCCCCCAAAAAGCCAAAATTGTATTAGTATTCTTACAACTCGATAAGTATTTGTTTTATTTGATTTGGTCGGGTTTTGATAACTCTGGATAACCCTAGAAAGCCTTCATTGAAGCTTATTTCCATTAGGTCCATTTGAACACCGGGACAGGTTGGGACACCCTACTCTTTTAGAAACTGGCTGCGAAATACATGTACAGGTTTGGCTCTCTGTACACAGGACCGACGGCGTAACGTCACATCAGAAGGACGGAGTACTTTCATGATTCATTTACCCACTTCAAAATAAACCATGGGGAGAGCGGAAGTCTGAATTAATTTAAAGAGGCTGTCAATTAATCTAAGACATAATTATTTTCACATTCAATATCCCAGCAAATCTCCAACGTCGGGAATTGAACACGGGATCTCATGCACTAAAGGCAAAGTACCCTAACCATTAGGCCAAGTTCTTCCATATGCTGATTGATTTTGTATGTAGATAGCAGAATTGTTCTTGTTTTCTTATTGATCATGCAAAAAGCATGCAAATAATAATGAGATGATATAGGTTATACACCACTAATAGGCCTGGGCGATGCATGGAAATACGACGAGTAACTATTTTTTGCATCGCATCTGAAAAGACTGCTTTAAAATCACTGAAATTAACCAAGTTATATAGCCAAACAAGTACATTTTATGGTTTGATGCTTCATAATGGTATATTTTCTCTCATTATATGACATTTTTGTTGCAATAGTATGATGCATTTAAGTGTGACATGATGTATTTCCTCAGTGTTTATGTGTATATTTGCTGTTTGTAATTGTGTTTACCCTTGCCTGAGATCGGCATGGATCTCAGTTGATCTTGGGGTTATTTGTTCTTCTTCTTTTGGTTAATAAAGATGATTAAAAAAATACGCACGGCATTGGTTTTTAATAAATATTCGCCCTATCATATTGTAGCTTTCAGCTTCGAGGGCACACTTCCATTTCAAGGTGTTTACGGTTCAGTGCGTTAAAACAAGAAAAGTCCCAGGTCAACCTGTGTTAAGTTTTTGATCATTTGGCATCTAAAATCCTATATCTTCACCTGATATTAGTGGCATTTAACTGTGAGAGTTCTGAATATGATGTCCACTCGAAATTAGCCATTTTCCCATTGAAACCCGTGTAACACATAATTAGTGGTGTTGAACTTGGAAAGTCTGATGTAACTCAAAGATACTGTGAGTCTTTACTACGCCAATAAAGATGTGTGAATTACAAGATAAAACAGGCAAACCCAACATAATTGATCATTGCATTCTGGGTTACTCTTTCATGTAATTTTACACGAAATTATGGTTAGGGTTATGGTTAGGATTAGGGTTAGGGTTAGGATTAGGCTTAGCATTAGGATTAGGATATACTTAGGGTTAGGGTTTGGATTATCTTACACGGAATAATTACAAGGATCGACCACATTCTGCTCCGCATGACCCAGTTAAAAATATCTAGGGAATTTTCAATTGTCTATTACGAAATTGCTTGATATAAATAGAATTACTGTTTATTCTATTTGATCATGTGACAAGCGATTGATTCACAGACCTTGCTGAATTTACAATTCCAAATGTATAACAAAGGTCTGATGCCCCTGTCAGACTTTCCTACGTTGTTTAAAATCACCATTGCCAATCATGATTTGGAGGTATAGAGGGCAAAGTGAAATGGTTGCCAAAATGCAGAAAACTTTGTAAATTTACCCAGAATAGTGGGATTTTCGATGATTGTATTTTTGAAGGGGGCCACACGGGGGAGAGGGTTTGGGATTTTTTTTTGGGGATACTCCTCCCTGGCGGTTAATAGGGAAGATGATAATGAATCCTAAAACTGAGGACTACTACTTTTGCTATAATCTAATAATAGTAAGTTGTCTGAGTAAAAAATGAACTTTATGATTTAATTGTACACTTTGGAAACCAAAGGCACCACGTACAAAGTTCAAGTCTCTAATTTAAATACAAAACAAGCAATAAGTTCGAAACCAATGCTCAATACCAAAGTGCATTAAGCGTAAAATCTTTACCATTATATTATTGTCATAAAGTTTACACAATACATGTAGAATATTGATTTAATGCACGAAAACATTTGGCTACGTGCCTGCGCCTCCGACTTTACAGATACAGGGTGTTCCTGAATGATTTATACCGTGTTTGAACAAAATATAATAGTCAACAGTGTATCTAATTTTAATAAATGCAATACAATTACACATATTATGATGTCTCCTACTTATTCTATGACTTGCTAAAAATTGCTTTACTCGTTTTGGCGTGACATTGCTATTACTGAAAATGGATGAAAACTGCACGGAAAATGTATGCACAAATGCATCATAACACATGGATCCTGTATCACCATCGTCCAGCCGCACTGTACAATATATTGGAGAAATCCTATATTCTTTTATAGATAATACACCATAATTTGGGACAGATGTAGAGCTTATAACGCAGAATATTTGTGATTAAGTGAAACATTTCAATATGACTTCAGATATTTAGGTTGAAACACATACTTTTTATGTGATTTTTACCACAATTTTTACCCAGAAATGTCATTATTTACAGAGGATATAACTTCCTCAAGGATCCTCCGCAGTAAATTCTTCTCCGTTACATAGCGTCAGCATCCCTATATCTTCGTGTCAAATATTGCCGTGATAGTACGGCGAATCCTCTCGTTTTTCAAAAGCTACGCACGGCGATTTTGTTCGAGATAGGCCGAGCGACTCAGGCTAAGCATACCATTTACACGATATGAGATACCACAGAGTTTCTATTCTGCACGTTTTTACGATTTGCGCCTGCTCAGTACCCCATATGATGTTGCCATTACAAGGAAATTCGATTTGTTGTCAGGCAAAACCCAGGTTTTGTTTTCAATACACTTTGCTGTTGTCGTTATACGCATATAGTTTACTGCATTTTATACATTACGATCGTACATTAAAATTGTGATATATTCAACTGTTTGAGAATTAAAATCATATAAAGCTCAGATCCACGTGCTCTATAGAATATTAAATCAGAAGTCTATAATATAATGCACTATATCGAGAGCTTTCGAGACACTATGCAACTTTCTTAATCTGCGTCAATAATAGAATATTGATTTTTATCGAATTGAACACATCTCTACATTTTGAGTTTGTACTTCAGCACTGAGCGATCTAGCGATCGATTCCTAGCCAATTAGATAGGACTCCTTTTCTTGCGTTCGGTGAAATACCAATCGCCCGTCGCTCACCAACGGAGTTGCAGGGGAAAATCTTTATAATACAGAGTGTCGACACTGTGCGTTACGTAGCTGTGGGTTTGTCAATATACTGTGGACATAAATACATGCTGTGACGAACCTTCTCTATACTTTATGAAAAAATCTATCTCTGCCGGCATTTCAAATGATGAAACTCACACACCGCAATAATTGTCTTCAAAACTGCCGCCATAAGAAAGAATAGCTTAAGGTCACTCAAACGTTACAAAACCTTTATTCCATACAAGGATTGCTTCGTAGTATCATAAATAATCGATAGATATAGACTATTTACTAGAAGTAAGAACAGGACACAATACTGCATAACATTTTCTAAATAACTTTGCGCTGAACGGTTACTAATGTTACAGGTTTTCAAAATAGATAGTTTTGTCAAAACTTGGAATTCAGCATTTTTACGCATTCTCCTGTAATTTCTATTAGAAACGTCCCATTTCTAAAATCTGAAGTTCCTAAGAAAGCTAAATATATGTCAATTTTAGAATTTAAAATAATACTACCAATAGTAATACTCTTCATACCTAAAAAATTCACGGTATAAATCATTCTGGGACTCCCTGTGTACAGTAACTTATTTAATGTTAAAACTATTGAGCAAAACCTTTAATTCTGTTAAAATTCTACCATTTAAATACGTGTATTAACACCCGTATTACACTTGCTCACTATTTTGGAAGTGTTTACGTGCTATAATTTAAACACTTTCGTCAAACTTTGAACATTTACGTTATATTTTAACACTAAAACGCGAGTTCACTCAGTATTAGGCCACGCGCGCATCTCTGATCCATTTCTAATGTGCTTTGTTGTTCTAAATTCCTGTATATTGCATATTATTAGACATTTCATGTCGTCGACTTATTTATTATTCATAATATTTTGTTCATATTGCCTTGAACATTATGTTATATTCTGTCTTCATATGTTCGGACATGGAAATGAGATTGGGTAGTGACTCGATCGACTCCCGAATCGACCGCTATGACTTGAGTCGACCCGTGACTGGGCATGACTTGTGACTGGACTTCTTATTTTATTGGAAAGTCACCCAAATTATTTGGTTCATAACCATTGGTCTTCAGACTGGTCTGTTGAAAATACATGGCATATTATGAAACCGGTGCCTGCCACATGTACCCATACACGTAGGGATTGAATTTGATAAATTGATCCTAGTCCTGACAAACATCACGAGTAAAGTTACATGAAAGAAAAATGCATTTTGCCGAAATGTAATAATGTAACTAGTCACATCAAAAGTACGATGAACTGCCTCAATTTTGTCTCATAATATTAGTTGATAAATACTGCTTAATCATAGAATAGAATTAGATTTTTCACACTCCCTTTTGATGTTGCTGGTCAGAAATATTACCTCCTGTATGTACTGTAAAAATAAAATATAACTCAAGGTGCTTAATCATTTGTGGTAAGTTGGGTATTTAGCGGGTTCGCCGTCGGACAAGTACCGGTATAGAACTGTCAAGCTTTCGTCAGGAGTAGCTCTGACTTCTTCAGGTTAAAGTTCCTAAGTATGAGACACGTAGGCCACCTCTTGCCTACTGATGGCTCTGAAAAGAGCCGTTCATTGAAGACTGTCCCTTGTGAACAGCGAAAAAGCAGACCTCGCCTATCTGCTAATGTTAAAGTTTTTGGTGGCTCTGAAAAGAGCCGTTCACTGAAGACTGCACCTACGTGATATTATTTAAGTTGGGTGTCAATAAACGAAGTGACTCAATAATCCAGGAATCAGACTCGAATCAACTTATCCACATTCACTCAGCTCCGCTCGAACTGCTCATTTAAATGAATCGACTCGACTCATGACTCGACCCCTCCATGACTCAAATCGAATCGTGACTCTTACTTTCAAGTTTGCATGGTGGAAATTCAAAAATATTGTTTTGGCAGTCAAGAACTTTCAATAACTTATGATTCTTCTGTTGAAGGCAGTCGGTCCCTAACGCTGCAAACACAATCTGAAAAAAAAACCCACAAAAGTTAGAAAATCTTTATCAACGTGGAAATGCATAGACAAGCTGTGGGTTACATAAACAAATTTATTGATTATCACTGGCATTCTGCATCTCATCAGACGATGACGTTTCAACGGGGAAAACATTTTAGCGGAGGGGGAAATCCATTCTCCGTGTTCTCAAGACCAAATTATTGAGAACAGAGGTTCTCAAGTACCTATTTTTGACAATTTCCGCGGGACAAACCAACCAAAATAAAAGTAGAGTCCACAGGGCTCGATATTTACACGTACCGGAATTTTGATGTCTATTACGAAACTCCCGTTTTATCTTATTTAACAAAGGCTTATTGTGTTCTTCCAGAACTATCACGAGAGCTTCCGGCCATCTTGATTCCGTCCTCATTATTGTTCTTATGAACCATTCAACTGCACGTGTTTCTCCTTTGTTGCGTCTCTCCGCTTCAAAATCATTTGCATATTTAGAATCAAAGTGACGAAGTTTATTGGAAAATACGTTGGAAATGGTGTTGAATGGAAGACTCCGTAATTCTATCATGTGACTTCTGACAACTTCTGTCCAAATACTTCGATGTAGTTGTTGTTCTATATAGGTAGCAAAATCGAAGAAAATTAATTCCAAATAAGGTACATACTCTCTATATAAATACAGTAAATCACTCCAACGTTTTTAAAAAGTAAGAAAAGGAGAACATAACGCGTTTAGTGACGTGACCTCGGGATCGTGACCAGTGGAATCGTAGAAAGGTGTGGTGAGTGAGAATTGTTGGAAATCCTAACAATCTACTTATTGGTTAATGAACGCGTATTGCTTGTTGGGAGATAAATTAGACAAAATAATGCACACGCGCTGATGTTGATGCGTACACGAGCCCCGAAGGGGGAGTGCGTTAGACGCATCAACAGCAATGCAAGTGCATTATTTTGTCTAATTCATCGAGCAACAAGTAATACGCCTTCATGAACCTATTTCATACACGAGAAGAAAAAACACATGATTTTTGCTGTTTTATAACAAAATAATAATTAGTGTCACTAAAACTATTGGAAAATTGAACCAAATACAAATGTTTCATGTTTCCTATCAACCCGCCTGAAAAATGAATCAAACCTACGCGACGCGAATGCGTACGAAAGCATTGCGCGTAGTATGTGGAGTGCACATTATACACAATCAATGCATGGTTTGGATTTTTCTAATGCTTGTTCTGATTGGTTCTCGCTATCTAAGAGTGTATGAAACTATTATATCACCACCTCATGGAAACCTTAACTAGCAAAATGGACGGTTAATCGTATCCCAACCGGCCATCCCTTATTGTATTAAAACAAATAGTTAAAACAAATAATTATTCTTCAACCAATATACCCTTGTATTTAAAATCTGCTAGAACAATAGGTCAATTTAAAAGAAATCTGGTCTATCTTCAGACAGTGTAATGCTTATTTTTTGTGGTCAAAAAATATGAAACAATTATAATCTATAATCTTGTTGATTTAAATTGCTATTGTATTATAAGTTTATTGAGCTTACTTGCTACATATTTGTACTGTTTTTAGTAAATATGTTTTGGGTTTGTTGTTTTGGTAGTATTTTTGTAAGGTAGTATTTTTCTCAGTTTTGTATAGGGGGGGGGGGTTCAACATTTTGCAGACTTATTGCCTTTCTTTGTACCTCCTCCATCTTATTGTATTTTGTTATTTTCCATTTTGTATATGTTTTAAGGACATGAAGGATGGAAATAAAATAACTATGAACTCATAACCCTTCTGCAACCTGCCAACATTGCCAATGCAACCCGCAAATGAAATGAGAAACCCACTTTCATCTTCGTATTACCAACTGTAAAATTATCAACATCAACAGCATGAATATGATGAGTATTTGGAAATACTTACCACTGATCTCATCGTCTGACATATCAGGAGTTTCCACCGTTGGAAATACAGCTGCTAAAACATAAATCACAAATATAACTTGTTTAAAAACACGAATATGGGGTACGTTAAAAAGGTACACAATTATGGCAAAGCAAGTAGAAATAGTTTTAGAGAGGCTGCTCTAGAAATACATAAATCTTAATGAGGCTGCTCAATGCAAGTCAATTGTTTACTATAGTTGTTGTTACGAAACGATATGATAGAAATTAAATTAAATCTTGCATGAATAGTAATTTTTTAAACTTCATTTTAATGTTTATTTTTTCTACAAATCGTGCAATATTTAGAATAACAATGACGAAAGCCAGCAATGGTGGACCACTGAATTGTGCAGGAAACACAGATACGAACATCTTTTCAAGTTCTCTTAAGGGGTATAATCCATGCGTGCAGTCACGCTCGTTTCTAACTGGAATTTCTGACAAAATCTTGTCCGCGCAGTTCTTGCCGTCAAGCGCGCGTCAAACTAAAAACTGCGTGGAGTGTGCGCCGGTCGCTGGTAAGAAGTTCAGCTACGCGCGAGTATCGTGTTTTCATCGCTATTTGCCATACGATTTTTGTAAAAGAAAGAAAGACAAAAAAGAGTAAAAGAAAGAAAGAAAGAAAGAAAGAAAGAAAGAAAGAAAGAAAGAAAGAAAGAAAGAAAGAAAGAAAGAAAAAAAAAGAAGAAACAAACAAAGAAACAAACAAAGAAAAGAAAAGGAAGGGAGAAAGAACAAAAGAAAGAAAGAAAGAAAGAGAGAAAGAAAAAAGAAAGAAAGAAAGAAAGAAAGAAAGAAAGAAAGCAAGAAAAAGAAGAAACAAACAAAGAAAGAAAGAAAGAAAGAAAGAAAGAAAAAAAGAAAGAAAGAAAGAAAGAGAGAAAGAAAGAAAAGGAAAAGGAAGGAAGATTAACAAAGAAAGACAAAGAATGAAACAACAAACATGACAAATAAAATTACGGAATAAAGGGAAAAAAAACAAAGACCGAAGAAGGAAAGGAAAGAAATAATTAGTTTAAAATAAAGCAATAGGCCTAGGCCTAATTAGACTCTGTATGCGAGCCCATTTCAGAAATTCAAAAAATGTATATTTCATGAAAAAGAAAATTATGCTGTAATTGAAATGGTTTTTTAGGCATGTTGTCCATTTATAAAAGGCCGCATGATACCAAACGGCCTGTTATCTTATTAACTAGTATTATATGACATATTTATTATGAAGTAGTTTTTATATTATTGATTATAATGAAATTATTTCAGCAGTATTTTAAGGTAAAATCATGTAATTTGAAATAAATATCACATGAAATCAATTTTTTATATAAAAGGTATATTTTCACATCTAACATACTTCGCATGCAACTGAATAAAACGGAGATAAGTGGATTGAACCCGAACCCAGTTAGGCCTACAAGCCTAAAATGTGATATTTGAGTAATTCTAAAAATGATATATAACGGGATCCGTCTATTTTAAGTCCATAATTAAAGGCCTATTCAGTAATCTCAAAGCTGCGGTGAAGGTGTAAAAAATTAACATATAAATTGCCTATAAGTCATTAAAATTGTCATGCGAAGCAGAACAGTGAGAAAAAAGGCAATACTTCGTACATAGATACTTTGATATCAAGAGGGTTACAAAACCGAACGAAAATCACCTCCACGGTCATGTTGCAGGTGTTTGTCATATCACCTGCATACGCGGACAGTTGAGCGCGTATGAGCTGCGACAAGTTTTCGCGAGTGACGCGCTATATATGTCACACTGGTATTTTGAACCAAAAAATATACCATTTATGCTCAAATTGCGAAAAAAGTAACTCCGTGACCCCTATTTTTTATTAGCTTTAATGAAATATCCTATCAGTGCGCATATTATATCAAAAAATAAGCAAAATTGTTCGGGTAGATTTTTTGTTACAATCGAAAACATGTCTAAAATTTCCATTTTCCCATAGACGCCTGTACAAATTTCCCCCCAAAACAGCCTTTTTAAAATGGTTATTTCTCGAAAACTAACTCCGTGACCCCTCTTTTTTATTTTTGATATTCGAAGTATATCGATGAAATTTAATTGGTACGAAGTTTAAGAAAAATCGTTCGGCGGGATCTTGTATGGATTATACCCCTTAATCAAGAAAACCTCAAATTGGGAATGTTTGATCTACAATCACGACAATAAGTCTTGGGACAGCTTAGAACCAGGAGGGTTGAAGCTACACGTAGAACATTATTTGAAAAACATCCATCAAAATGTACGTGACTGGGGATGGAAACAAGGAGTAGAATTGACCACGTGTCCCAACATATTTTTTCCATGATTGTAGGTCTATTCCAGAGATGTTTCTTACCCGTACCTGCTCCGTTATTTCCCGGAATGATTGGTTCCATCAGCAATTCATACAGATACTTGTGTACATCGTGCTGCCTATCTGCGCAAAGTGCTTGTAACAGTCTATTGGCTGACTTTAGTTCCATCCTAGATAACTTTTCTATGAAAACATCCGCTGCTCTCTGAGGATGATATTTATAAGTTGAAGTTATTTCTTCCTGATCAGGGATGGTCATGTCAAGAAAATAACTGAGGTAATCAACGGTGAGGATTGGTTTAAGATGTGAATGTACATCATGTTTGTGTAACACATTACGCCACTTCTCCAAAAGAGCCAATTTATCTACGATAAAGCACAATGTAAAATAACGGAATTGTAAGTAACGATAAAAAAAAGGGGGGGGAACGAAAATACGGTTCAACCTTATGTCAAGAGGCTCTGTTTTCAGACGTTCTAAGTATTAGAGCATGCAAGTGGTCATTACATTTTTACACGCTAACAAAACGTGCCTATTCGCTGTCGAAGTTATGGAATAATATACCATAGCAATAGATGAATACAATTTTTGAATATATCGCCCTGCACTACAAGAAGGATGCACTCATCACCTGTGTATGTCTGCAATAGATTGAATACAATAACGCTCTTTTCAACAATGTTCAATGATACTTATCTTACAGCTGCGAGTGATTAGCATTTATTTGACATCTATGATTCAATGCATATGCACCGCGTGATTGTTATAGTGCAGGGCGATCTATTCAAAATTTGTATTCATATATTGCTATGGTAATTAATCCTGTTACATCATCACTTACGAGGGTCAGTCAGTGTGTAATGAGAGTTAACTTGTAACCCCATATGAAGAGCTTAGTTTAAAAAACCCTTACATCCAGAATATCCACTTGCCGAATTTTGAGAACACATCAAAAAATCATTTAAAAAAAATCACTGATATATGTATCGGGGTTTGCAACAAAAGCAGTTTTTGGTGGGATGCTCATCCTGACCAAGCATCGCACCAAAAACTGCTTTGGCTAAAAAATCCCTTATATCAATGATATTGTTGATGATTTTTTTATGTGTTCTCAAAATTCGGTAAGTGGATGTAAGGTGTTTTGAAACTAAGCTCATCATATATTGATTATTTTCATGGCATTTCTCTATGAGCATAATAAGACACCATACTGTTCATTTTCCTATACATAATACACAGTACTCTCACCATTGACGCGTGACCTCTACAAGCAGTGTATGTTATAGGTATATGGACATTGCCTAGTTAACGTCACTGTGTGAAAAATAACCGGCCAATATTTAAAGTACTCTCTGATATTCTAGAAAATATAGTTTTGTCACATGTCCTAAATTTTTAGCTAATTTAGGTGTTTGCAAATATTTGCACTTTGGTGTTTTAGTGTTATTGTTATAGGTATTAGGGCATTGCCAAGTTAACGTCACTGTGTGAAAAATAACCGGCCAATATTTAAAGTACTCTCTGAAATTCTAGAAAATATAGTTTTGTAACATGTCCTAAATTTTTAGCTAAATTAGGTGTTTGGAAATATTCGCACTTTGTTAGGAAGGATATGTAAACGACAGATAACACCAAAGAAATTATTTCCAAACCGTGTTAAGTCTACAACCATTATGTTTATCATTTTCAAGAATGCTGGTTAACAATATGCAGAATATTGTCTCATTTCGGAAACAAAGGCCCACACAGTATTGTTACCTTGCGTTTGCTTTATAATCGTTCACCCAACTGAAACTATAATACCAGCTCATTGCGATATTGCACAGGTAAAACAGAAACATGTGTTGTGTGGATTTAACCAGAGAAGATCTGATTTAACATAGTTGAGCTGTTTTCAATGAGTGTTATCTTGGTTTAATAGCTTTTAATGGGGTTTAAGTCCTGCAAAGGTCGTGGTGAATTCTACTGCAGACAAATCTGCATCATGCTGCACCTTTGCCTTTCAAACAGCACATGTAAAAATTATTTCACACACTTGAATACGTAACAGCATGGTAACAGTCACTGGCTGAAAATGAGTCGTTTTTGTTAAGGGAAATAAGAGGCTGAAAAGAGGTGTTGTTGTATAGACGAATCCAAATACACGCATTCCTACACCTGACTAGCAGCCTTTAGTTGGGTAGCCGTCGGCTACAATGCACTCAAAATGTGAAATGATTCGGCCTTGGCGGAAATTTTAAACTGCATTCCATCACCCGTTTTACACCTTCCGCGAAAACACAGGTAGACAAAAGAATAACACAATACAGTCCCCTTCGACAAAACACACAGCATGGTCTATTCGTTGTTGAAGTGACATAATAATCGGATTAACTATACGCGGTATCTATGCACTGATGTACTTGCGAACAAAAGGACTATGTATATGAATAGATGCGACGGGATTACCTGCGGAATTATCTCCATTATATATATTATTAGCTATTATTCTATTAACCCTCCTCGTCCTTGCATCTTCTCTAGGTGTTAGGCGGCTTTTATTTGCACAATCGGACGCTCAAAACACCAGGTTGGTGCTAGCGGCTACCCAAAGATGTCCGACCAAATCCTGACCATGACTTGGCTACTTGGATTCGTCTATACCTTTGGAATAATAGTAGTAGCATAAGACATACATGGTATCAGTTTCTGTTGACAATATTCGACGTACAGCTCAACTTTGCCTAACCAGACAGTCCATGCCAAAATTGTTACTACACCTTTACATTTCATCAAATCTCTTTTTGATGTCTGTCATTTTGAACATCACACTTGAAAGATGTATGCTATGTAGAAACTTTATTTTGCAATTTCATAATTTGCATATTATTAGCATATTTGCAAGAAAAAACATGAAAATCAATAAATACCTATATTTTTCACAATTTCAATATTTTATTAGAAATTAAGCATGTAGGCCGTTTGTTATGACTTGATGAATGAAGCTGTTAAAACAGATTTTGATATTTTTCCTTATTTTTCCTTTTTTGCCCCAAAATGTGTAAAAATCAACATTTTTTGGATGACATATATTTTCTTTGAATATTTATCAAATTTCTTAATATAGGTATAATACAGTGCAGAAAAAGATGTCAAAAAAATCTGTTAAAACAGATTTCCAATAAATTGTTCCATTTTCCATTTTGGGTTAAATACTCAATTTTAATGCGCGGGATATTTGAAACATAAAATGAAAACATGTCCATTGCACTTTTTCCTCGAGATGTACTATAATATCAAGGTTACGGATATATTATAATCCTTCTTATCTTCACTGATCCATCAGATACCTATTGTTATGAATGATCAATGAAAAGGTTCAGAACTGGGCTACTAATGGTCTGTGAAGTATCTATAGTTATTTTCATGACTGTGTCAACTCAAAAATCATGCAAGGTCGAATGTAGGAAAAGTATGATCAGTTGAGCTGTACTAAATAGGTTTCAAGGAACTCAAACTGCGCTCTATTCTTCCGATTCAATATACGGTACATGTATTACTAATGTTTGTCATGTATAAAATTAGAAGTTTGATGATTTTGCACTGACATCCTTACACTACTTACCTCTAGTATTGACTGGAATCTTTATGAGCTGTGGACTGGTGCATGGTATCCCAGTAACAACT
The DNA here is from genome assembly GCF_039555335.1 of Amphiura filiformis. Taxonomy (NCBI): domain Eukaryota; kingdom Metazoa; phylum Echinodermata; class Ophiuroidea; order Amphilepidida; family Amphiuridae; genus Amphiura; species Amphiura filiformis. The sequence continues at coordinate 1,568,050 of NC_092646.1, forward strand.
GCTCCCTGTTGGTCACTCTCTAACAAAACCAACAAACCAAAAACAGTTTAATATCAATGATAAAATATTGTATTGAAAATATAAAAATATTTTGTCTACTTCTAACCATTAAGAGGGTCATAACGTAAAATAATTTGGAGAACGCCAACCAGATACTGTTATAATTGAATTTGATAATGTTCGTCACTAGAGTGATAAACATTGTAAAATAAATTATATAATTGTGTTGTTAGAACTAGTACCTGTGATTGAATCGTCCACATTGGCTAAACCATCTTGCTGACTTCGTGATGCCACTTCTATACCACCCGTTTCCATGGAAGGTTGACCTCTGACAGGCGAGTCCTCCAATGGCTGTACTTGATGTTGAGATGATGTCTGGTCTGATGGTTGTCCTTGTTGAGATGTAGCAGCATCATGATTTGCTATTTCTTTAGGAACCATATACGTGTTATCCACACAGGTGTTATGGGTACTTGGAGTCTGGGTGGCTACTAAGGGCGTGTTGGGTACATCATACAAATGATTGTTACTTAGTGCCAGGTTGACCCCTGCATTTGGCTGGTGTGCAGGTTGGTGTCTTGAAAAGAAAAAATATCATGTCAGATGTAAAATTGATTAAGATAGCTAAAGATATTGAATTTAAAATATTATATTGATATGATTGACTGAGAGAGACGATTCTGCCAATTGACATGCTTTAACGTAGTCATGGTAAATAGCCATTACAATCACGTAATTATAAAAAAGCCAAAAAGGATAGCACGTGTTTTTTATAATCATTTAGAAAAATCTTCTATTCATTCACGTGGCCGTTCTCCCTCACCTCTCAGCACCCTCAAGCAACTGAAAGAACAACGGCCTATTTCTAGGTCCCCGTCACCCATTTTTCTACATCAAAATTCGAACGTCATATTTTTCTCATTACCTCAGTAATTTAACGCTCTGGATATTTTTTGTTTAAATGATATGAACAAAACCGTAGTGATTTGTGGTAACCACAACGGATATACGGATGTACATGTATTATCCTATAGGGCATTGTTATGCATCTACATGTTTTTGCTTCTCATATCAAAATCGCTGCAGCAGTACATCTCAAAATTAAGAAACATATTGTTTGAATGGTAGACCTCAATCTAAGATAGAAAAGAGAACATGAAAAATCGAATCACGCCTCTTTATGGTACTGATTACAAAGCGACTTGTCATGATTTGACCATTTTTTCTTTGGCATTGTCTCCCGCTAAAAATATCACGAAACTACTGAAACTGGCAATATTATCATGATTACATCACGTCGGTGGATATTACTTTCATGAAGTGTTTATCGGTCTTGACATACCTCTCTTTCTTAAGAAAACACAGGGCACATGCAATTATAACAACAAGAAATATTGCTAATATCCCTCCTATCATAGCTCCTACAACTACGTAATTGTGTTGATTGTTGTTCCCTGGATCTGAAACAATTAACATCAAGTTATGCCATAAAAGTTGCGAAAGTAATATTGTTAATAATAATATACATTTTTGTATGCGTGAATTCTTGATATTGATGGATGGAAAGTATACCGTGCATGTAACCTGGGCATAAATCTAATAATTACCTGCTTATTGTACACGATCATCCCAATATAACAGTAACGTTTTCCTAATAGAACATAATGTTCTGAAATCGATCATTATTTATTTACTTCCTACAGTGCTTAATTGTATTTAAAATTATTTGATATCAGAAGGACGTTCCCCGTATTCAGAATGCAATTTGGTGTCTAATGTGCTCCCAGATCCCATAAAAATACGATGCAAACGTCGCTATCCGAGCCCTTGGATTGTACCTTCATGATTGCCCGCATCTTTCAGTTTACAGGTAGGTTTGTAACCAGACCAAGATAAATCCTCTAAACAATGCACCTCCGGGTCACCGACAAGGAAATACGTCTTGTCACAAGAAAATGTAACTTTTTCTCTAGGTAGGAAAAGAGTTTTTTCCGAATCAGTTGGAATGACGTGACCGTGTTCAATGGATCCAGGATGTATACAGCTCGGGATTGTGGTGGACGATTTAGGATTGCCAAAACTTGTAGTGGTTTCTGGAGAGCTTATTTCTAGAAAATAGAATCAATTCAGTAAAGATAATGAAAGACAGAATTAGCCTTATAGGTCTGATATAAATGGATAGGATAAGGAGGAGATGACAGTCATTTGTACCTCGAACTTAAGAAAACCAACGGCATCACATTTTCCAGACAATTAAATAACTGAATGACTTCGTTTCACGGATCTTTTAACATGGATATTTTGTTATACCTGCACGATAAAATTGTCCAAATAAAAAAAAAATACTGCCTTGGACACATTATTTGTGTGTAAAGGATACATCATTACCCTTTATTATTTCTTGCGTAGGATGGTTATACATCGATATTAGAATAGACAAATTGACGAAACTGCAACAAATACCTGTGCAGCTTTTCCCGTCTCCCAAGAAGCCATCTTTGCACTGACACAAAAAGCTTCCTACAGTATTAGCGCAGTCTGCGTTGCTGTCACACATAAATGGTGACTGTAGGCATTCATTGATATCTAATGACAAATGGAGACAAAGTACATATAATTATTATCAAAAAAACAGCATTAGGCCTATACAGGTGATTTGTAAGAGCTTGTCGGACATTAGTCAGTTTTCATAATAAACGAACTCTCTACTTTAAAAGAAAACGCACAAGTTGCTTCAATATGATGCCAATTTATGTCAATAATCGTCAAGGCTGTTCAACTTGTTGTCCGTCTTACCAACGTTTGTCCGAAATAAATTACCCAAATAATACATCTAAATCCAGTACGTTTCCTCGCCATCATTTTGCTCTTCTAAATTTATATCGAATAAATTATTCGTCTTTTATCCCAAGTAAAATAATATATTTAAAGTATAATAATTGAATCATAAATGTAAATATAAATATATATTAGAATATAGTAGGGTAAGGAAAAATTACAACAAGTACCTGTGCAGCTTGTCCCGTCACCAGAGAAGCCATCTTTACACTGGCACGTGTAACTTCCAAAAGTATTGATACATTTTGCGTTGGTGTCACATACGGATGGTAACTGCTGACATTCGTCGGTATCTATAAGGTTCATGTACCCAAAAGGAGAAAAAAAGATTCACGTTTACTGCACTTTCATATAAAGCTAGTCAAGTTTTATTTCAAGAGTTCATTCAGAAATTTAAAAAAATCTTAAAATATATCACAACAGCGATTTCAACTCAACAAAACCCAAACAGAACCTAAATTCACAAGATTGTTAATTATGTTGATGACAGGAGATACAGCGTGCAGAAACGCCTTCACCAAAACGTGTTCCTCTCTAATTACCATCTTCCTTTATTTGTTACCACCAAGAGTAAAAAAGCTCTAACACTTTTTTTCAGATGTGCAATATTTAATTTGTTATGTGACTTTTTTGCAGTAAGTTCAACCATGCCAAAATAAAAGCAAACAAAAAGAGTAAAAAAGAAAGAAAAAAAAACATATAAAAACAAAGGTGTGCTTGTGTTAAACTTTCGTTGTGCGATATTTTGATGGTTATTCACTCTTGACAAACCTGTAACCATGCGATCATAAGTTAAGTTGCTTTTAAGATACGATGTTCAAACTTGGCAGACAATTACAAGACGAATGAATAAAAATATCAGAAAAATTGTTTTGTTTTACCATCACCAAATGCGGTCAATTTTCTACCTTTTTATAGGACACCTTATATTTTACTATAATAGCATTTTACTAAAGGCGCAAGTGGTTTTGAATTAGTGTGCTCAGTTTTAAATGTAGTATACAGAAGTAAATAGCGAAATTTATTCGTGAGGCAAATAATTTGTTTTCAATCAGTTTTTAATTTAATCATTTTTTTTTTATTTCAATCAGTTTTTAAGCAACAAATTCCAAGTATAATAATTGAACCGTAAATTAAAGGTTAACCTGATTGACAGCCTCATCCCCCCCCCCACTTCACCCCATCAGATGCAGATTTTGACATTAGGTAAAAGCTCATATTTTCCCATTAACATATTGAAATTAGGCATAAATCGGTATATTTCCAAAGAAATCGTAAAAAAATGATGAATTAGTCTCGAATAAGTTTGAGACTACTTCAACACCGATTTGGAACACCAAATTTCAATATGTTAATGAGAAAAATAGGATCTTTCATTTGATATCAATTTATTATATGCTCATGATGATTGTCATTAATAAACGCATTGTAGTATCACGCTGTATAAATGTCAGTAATTCCATAAAGAATTTTTCACATTTACAAGGAACATTTAGATGTTCTTTTTGCATTAATGAGTGAAAGGGACAACATACGTTGTACGTAAGTTTAAAAAAATTATATTTTCCAAGTATATCAGGTCACTTTCCTTTAACATTTAGAATATGTAACAAATAAAAACATAATTATAAAGATTACCTTCGCAGGTTGTCCCGTCACCAAAGAAGCCATCTTTGCATTGGCACATGTAACTTCCCACAGTATTAGTGCAGTCTGCGTTGGTGTCACATACGCGTGGTAATTGCTGGCATTCATCAATATCTATGTACCCAAATGGAGAAACAAGGAGGAAAAAGTCTACAATTTTACTGGCTTTCCAGGTAAATAAATAGGCAGTATTTGTAAATAACATAGCAGATACTATCATTTTACTAAAGAAGCGTATGGTTTGTCTAATTTTAATTTACAAAGCAGACGCTGGGCTTTCATTTCGGAGAGGGGATTGGTAAAAGTGTTTTTAAATATGTCTTGTATGCTGTACTTTATTAATGGTTTAATAGTATGAAACAAATTAATAGCAATAATTTACACACGATTAACCTTGGACATCATCATGCATTAAGTTTTCTTTAGTCGGTCGTTACTTATTCCACGTAGAGTAAATTATTGTACTCTTAATTGTTGTAATGTACAGAAAATGGGAAAGGTTAAAGATAATAGATAATTGGTCTACCTTCACCGCATGTCTTCCTTTGCCAGCCAGTTGACACGCAATGACACGCATATTCATTGACCATATCTGCAGATAACCCTAAATGGGTCACCCCATTTGACGTTTACACTCCCTGTGTGGAAACCATACCATCATGACCATGTCTTCCATAGGTGGTTTATGGATTTCAACTGGAATAACCATTTGGAGCAGACCGGGGGAGCAGACGACCCTGAATAGGTGAGTCCATTTGAAGTCTTAACCCCCTGTGTGGACGATTGAGGTAATGTCTTACGATTTTGAAAGCAAACCTCTTTTCATAAATTATGGCTTTACCTTGAAAAATGTGCAGTCCTCCTGCACGTCGAAATATGCCTTGTCCTACCCCTGTAGCAAACCCAGATTCCTTATCTAGTTCCACTAGTTTAGTAAATAGCCAATCGGACCAGTAGACGTAACCGTTATACACTCCGATATCAAAAGGATGAATCGTGGTCCCTGTGTATATGTTCGATCTTCCACTTCCATTGAGATAAATAAATTCTATTCTGTCGAGGCCAGCGTCACACCAATATAACCTCTGATCTGTTGGTAAAATGTAACGATGATTGTTAGGCAATAAATCATGTCATATTTTGATTTAAATTATTTGTTATTAATTATTTATGCATAATACAAGAAAATGAAGAATATTATAAGACTACTGTAACAGTACACATATTGAGCATATTGAGTGCTTCTGATGAAAGTTAACTTAATCCAGGCGCCATTATGGAGTCTGAGCAAATAAGTTACAGATCCAAGCATATACTAACAAGTATTATTGTAGACCAATCTACTGTATAGGCATTTACGCTTGTTTCGTATTAATTTAGCTTTCATCAAAAACACTATGCTTGCAGACGAGGTTTTACGGTATATGTAGTGGAGTAGGCCTACTTTAAGTATTCAGAACTAGGTCTATGAATATCAAATTGTTATACATAGATCACAGACATTCAGGTCTTCATATATTCCGTAGAATTCCATCTACAAGCAGATAATCTCTAAATGAGTTTTTTTTGACGACAGAGACAAAAGGCAGACACCCTCCACAAAAATATTACAATAGATTGGTCGTATAATAGTACATGTTTGTACAGCCGCTACCACTGTGACAGTAAAAGTTATAGTTTTGTGTATTGATATGTTCATGTTCACGAAAGGTGACAAGTTTTCTAATGCTGAAACATATTTTACCTTGATAGTCAATAGCTAACCCATTAGGATATTGAAGATCGCTACCAACTAGTGTTGTCCTATCGCTTCCATCTATCCGACCTCTTTCAATCTTTGCAGAACTCCCCCAATCAGTCCAGTAAAGATACCTACAAAAGAGAAATGGTCTAAGTTCCAGTAAAAAGTGCCTTGCCTGGGCTTTGGAAAAAACGAAGGATTCGTCTTTGCGTTTAAAAGAATTTCCAAATTCCGCCATGTATAAATCACTAGAATGTGCACGAGATGTCACCATAAGTGGGACCTTCCATTGGTAGCCTGATTTGACTTATTTCATGCAAAGAACATTGACATCTACTACATAATGTGAACTCGATAGCATATTGGACAAATGTTCAACTTACATATTGCCAAATTATATTGTTTCTTCAGCGATGTTGCAATCCTATTGGCCAGTGTGTAGTGGCGTAGCGTCATAGGGGCAATCAATCTGAAATGTTTAAAAATCCCATAGGAATATTGCCGAAAAATGGCCTGTGCCCCCCAAACAGACCCGGTGCCCCCCAATCATGATTGGTGCCCCTTCCCCCCACGATGACCCACGCTGTGCCACTGCCAGTGTGGGTATTTCCATTTAAATGTGAGAGTGCATAAATACACACACTGGCCAAAAGTATATAACATATTCCTGAGAAAAGAAGAATTCAACAACTGTAAGTGCAACATTCGTCCGATATCCTTTCGATTTTACATTACGTACTAGGTGGCAACAATTAAACATTCAGCATTAAATAAAGGAATGCGGGTGATTACAGTGGTATTTGTAGCTAAAACAATTCAAAATTCCATATTATTCAAACTTCCACATAGCAATAACTACACCAGGTACAAAAAGAAACCCGTCAGTTAGAGTCATCCTTGCTGTTCAACAAACCCTCAAACCCCAAAATCAAAGTTGCATTAACTGTGCCTGTTTACATTGTGTGCTTTATTTATTGGCCCGTGGTGCTTGTGTGCAATATAACGATGCGTTCCTATTGAAAATCGTTAAAGTTGCAACTTTTGATTTTGGGGTTTGAGGATTTAGAGGCGCATATCTTGGTTAATTCCTGTTCGATTTTCCCGAACAGGGCGTCAAATAGGAAAGCAAAGTCAAATTAACAAACTTTCAGAATAATCCAAAATTATCAGGTTGTTGAACAAGCAAGGATGACTATAACTGACGTTTCGGTCCCCCGTTCTTACCCTGCATTTGAATCAACTACAATAGCTCTGGGTTTTTGCAGACCAAGGTGAAATAGGGTTTGCTTGTTGCGTCCATTCAGATCGGACTTTTCAATCGTGTCAGTACCATTGTCTGTCCAATAGAGCAGCCTATTTTCTATATCAATAGCAAGTCCTTCTGGCACTATAATAGATAATGGAAAACGTAAAGAATTATGAATTTGGATTCTTTTTTATGGTATTTCATGTTATTTACGGTTCTGATTAATTTTGTTATATATATTTTGCTGCGCTCATGCCAATATCCACGCACCTATATATCTACATCTCCACACATACACCAACCCACCCCTTCTTGTAACTATCTGCAAACGAGGACATTAGGATATCTAATCAAGGACATGGATCTAAACGAGGATATCATAATTATAACTGACACACTAGCCTAACGGCATGAACCGCGGACCCCTATTAATATCGATATAGTTTTACTATCTAATCGAGAATTTTCTCTATACAATTTATTACATCGTAATTTTACGTTGTTTGCAACATGCTGGTGGGAAAGACTGAGGACGTGTCCTCGGTTGGAGAGTTTTGACTGCTATCACGTGTGTATCCAGGAGGATTCACTCGGTCGGACATCCGGGAACATTGTCCCCTTCGTCCCCTTTGCACAAGCGCGCATAGCAACCAGCTCGAGAAAGGGGAACTGCACATGCCCACACTGGTTTTACAAGGATATTTCCCCTTTGTGACGTCAGCCCGACCAAGAGAATGTCCTTGTTTACAAGTAAATACCAACATACCAAAGACCCTTGACAGGCTAGCATTTCATTTCATATTTATGGTATTATGATGGAAGTTATAGATTTGAGATTTGAGGAGTTCCATGGTGTTAAAATCGATGAAATAATATGACAAAGTATGTTTTATTTTGTCTTTATCTCAAGAATGGTTGTTTTTGAGTTATGAGCTATCTTACCATCCAAATGTTCTTTATTACTTAAATTAAAACTGATTACAAGTTTATTTTGGCTCAGTCATGAGAAATAGTGACTTACCAGATGACATAGGCATCTGAACCACAATCTCCTGGTTTGTCCCATTGTTTAAATACGCTCTACTAATGGTGTTTGTGTCCGTGTCCGTCCAGTAAACCATCTGTCCTATAGGGTCATAATCCACTGCAGTAGGTCTAGAGACATTATGGAGTGGAATCGCCACCAAAACCAGTGATTCTATTGGTCCACTCCAGATTTTTCCTTCCAAGATATCAGTGACAATTATTAAGTCATCTAAAAAAGGCAATATTTTGACACAAGTTTAGAATAAGGAATAACTTTTCCCACGATTATAACCAAAGACATAAACCTTATCATGATGCAAATCTAAACAAGAAACTTATAAAGGGTATAAAAAACGTACCACCAATAGTTTGTAGAGAACTTTGTTTTCAAACAGACCCACCTAACCTCACCCCCCTATATAAGGAAACGCAAAAGCATTTCAGCCCTTATGGGTACCTATAAGCTATCTTTTCATTATTGGATCCACGATTTAAACCCCACACAGAAATTGTACCCCCAAGCTATTGCTGCAACTTACACAGTACCCCACAAGAATGCTAGCACCGGATCAACCAACTACAATTACTAATTATTTACATGTAGATGTAATTAGGGCAGTAAAACTTTAGCCTTTCCTGGTTTTATCTTGTTTTTTGGTGTGTCATGAAATTGATTGCTTTATATATTTTAATATTGATAATAACAGGCATGAAAATAAGATGACATTCGGATTAATTTAATTTTTATCGTTACGTGAAAGGTGTTTTTTTTCGAAGTTGTAAATGCAGGCGATACCTGTCCATAGTGCAAGTATACCAATATCAAGATACCGTATATATAAACAATATCAATGGCGCCTTACCTGAATACCCACATGTTATGTTAAGTAGCAATACAATTACTGCCAAACGTGCCATTTGATTGGATTAGTCAACAGGATATCTCATAGAAGTAGACAAAATACAACTGACACCTGTAAAATTTAAGATAATTAAATATAGATCAAAAGATAATTTCAGCTGAATTTACTTAAGAGTTAACTGTACATTAAAAGTTTGGTTTACATTTAAGTTACATTTAAATTTAAGGCGACGCAATCTTTTGTAGGTCGAAGCAACCAAAAAATCAATCTTCATTGTCTAAATCAATATATTATTGAAGAATAACACTTTAATGTTTTGCAAAATTTCATTCTACAAATCATATACTTTGAAAACTTGCTTGATTTATTGTTGTTAATGAGTTATGTACGTTTTACAAAAGTGTTGTTGTTTCAGCACTCTTTACAACATAATTCAAGAACCACATGACCTACAGAAGTATATCTGTGATATTTGAATTCGCTCGCTATGAAATGATCAATGCACTTTTTGCCAAAGCTCGCGTATCCCTACGATTTCCAAGTTGTTGTGAACGACCAAAACGCAACAGTTTATAAAAGTTGCTAACCTTAACAACTGGAGCATTGCATTCGCCAAATTATTCTATTTAAAACATAACACAGTTTGTGCTTAAGACCGGGCTTAAGGCATGGTACAAATATCATTATACAATACTACACAGCAACACAGCAATAACGTTAATCGATCATGTGTATTATATTTAAATTACCTAAAACATGTACAATTTCCTCGTAGATTTGAATTTCAAAGTTTGATTTCCATTCAGCGTTGATTTTAGTTCCCGTCTCAGTTGAACATGGCCATGACTGTGTCATAAAACAGTTCATATTCTTTATTGTTTTGTTTACATTTGACCTACCTGCACCACCGAGAAAACTCACGTACATATGCATATATTGCTACATGTTTAGCGAAGTGCACCCGAGCCTAAATGTACAAAAAATATTAAGACTCGGCCTTGAACCTGCTATATGCATGACCGACTACTTCAAACAACAATCTTAATGTCAAATGCAAAACGATGACTCATCGATATCTTAATATTATTGTACTTGCCATAATAATTTACCTAGTATTGTGTTGGTACTATCTTGTAAACAACCGAAATTTAAGTTTTGAAGCGGAACTGGCAAAAAAAAAACACATGTTTGTGCCGCACAACGTGTAGCGGCATAGTCTCAGCAGTCAAAATTAGCTAATTAAAGACCCTTTCAAATGTTTTAAAAAATAAAATTATTTATAAATTGCTTAAAAGTGAAGCATAGGACATTAAAATTGTTATTGGTATTTTTGAAATGAATAATTTGGCAAAAAACGAATAAAACAGTAGAATTGGCGAAGTTGAAGCCCCATTCAAATACTGGTATTTGTAATTTCATACAACTAGTCCAAATATTTCCACTTACTTGCAGACGTTTCGGAAACTCACCACAGTTTACTTTATCGATGCTATTGTTGCAGTGACGATCTGTGTACAGCAGATGATTTTTACTGCTTAGCAACCGAGTTGCCAGTTGATTTTTCAGCTCTCAGATCGTAAAAGACGTGACTCAAGTTGTATTGCCCCTCGTCTCGATTCAAATACATGTAGCTAATTTATAATACTGTCAGTATATAAATTCCAGATTCATGTAAAAGGTCTTATTGTTTCTTAAATACACGGCTCTTGGCTGAACCACAAGCAGGCTATGTTAGCACATCTATGACAATGACAAAGGTACCTAAATCTGAATTAATGATTTTTACGATCGTCCGGATGAGCAAATCACTGAATGGGACTTTAATTATCAACTAATTAATTTGGGCGTGAGGTTACAAGATTACATTCATAATGGCGTATCCCCCTTACGCCAACGCCACTTTTTATACACATTTTATATAAGTAAACACACCAAGAAATAATCGGCACTTGAAAATGAAAAATATACTGGCGAATCAACCTTCGTTACATTCCATGGCCTAAAATGGGTAAGGTTAGATCCGCCGTAAAGTAGAGATACATTGGGATTACACATCAGCCGAGTTGGCGTAAGGTTGGGGACATATGACCGGTGAACCAACGTCCCCGATAACAACTGAAGAAGAGGATCACGAATGTCACTCAAAATTTTTGTGTGAGTAGAATTAGTTTAAATTTATCTGTAATCACGTTAGGGACATACGTTTTGCCTATTTTCCATTCTGATGTACGTAATTGTTTTAAATTTGCAGTCTTCATTTCTTTTGAAAGTTATATAACGATAAAATCTATTTTACTACAGAAATTTCATATCAATTACAAAATACAATGAATGTCTGATTTACACAACTCGATTTATGTTGCCATTTCTTTCAACCTGATATTCTCAAAATGCTGTTTCTTAGCAGTGCCCACCTTACGCCACTATGGTATAAAGCAAACGAATTGGCAATATGTTAAGGGACTACAGATGAAGTATACAAATGCGAAAAACAACAAATTGGGCATCTTTTTGTCATTTCCGTTGTAAATTATATAAAGAATAGATTTTGAGTTAGGGGCTTTTTAGTTTTGTTGCTATTATCCCGGAATAAGAGACAATAACAATTTTTGTTGTACGGGTTGCCAGATTTACTAACTTGAATTTTCTATTTCTTGGAGTACTGTCTAATATATACACAAAACTTGAAACGAATTCATCAGGTTTGGTAATTAACGAATTAAGAGAGTTTTTCTTTTGTCAAAACCAAATTGAAGAAAACTTACTAGTAATGGTTTTGACAAAAGAAAAACTCTCTTACTATATACAAAATTCAAAAGGAAAAAACACACATATCTTCTTCAAATCTTTATTATCGACATTCAATTGAAGAAATATAATGCACCTCTCTTCATTTTTCTGAAAATAAAAGTACTGATATGCTTTATGATTTAGAGTTAGTGTATGTCGATCGATACATGTTGAAATCAGCACAATTCAGAGACACACCTTTTTGCTTTGAAATTAATTTTCTCGTTCAAATAAGAAAACATTTTTTTTTCATTAATGTCGGATAAAAATATGGCACTTGGATATACTTTTTTAAATCCTGGTGTTAAAGTTAGGCATGGAAATGTGTCTTTTAGTGTAAGATGCTTGATTCTACAATCCTCAACTTCACCCGTTTTAAAATTATTTTTTTCGCATTTCAAACTAATATAGTTCGGTAAAGAAAGATTTTCCCCACCGCTATTATAATAAGGCACATCGTGTGGGTCTATATTTTATAGTTTTGTCAGAATATTCGTTTTGATTGCACCATTTCACTCGCAACTGCCAAAATGTCCAACTCAGAAATTCATATCTAATAATTATAACCGGCAGATATTCTTCGATATTTTTATTGTGGCTTGTAAAATCATCCATCCATGTGTATATATTCGCAAGTTGATTTTGACCAAATTGGTAGTCGGAATTGAAAAATGGTGCAATCAAAACCGAAATTCTGACAAAACTATGACATATAGTCCTATATGATGTGCTTTAGAAAATATATTTCATTAGCGAATTATGGTACTTTCAAAAGCAAAAAGTTGACCCCTAAAAAGCCTAAATATCTTACCTAAATTTAACACCAGGGTTTGGGAAAATATACAGTACAAAAGAAAATTATTGCTTTTCATTTGACCAAGAAAATTAATTATGAATTGAAAAGGTTTAACTAAACATTTTGCTAATTTCAACACCCGAGTTCGATAGTTTCCAGGGCACAAAATCAATAGCGAACTGAGTGAACTATACTTCATACATACTTCCGTGATTTCAGCGTTTCTGATTGGTCGAGAGGCAGGCATAAACAGCGTTTATGCCCGGCTATCGGTCATCCCAAGCTCCAATAAAAGCCACCCCGTGATTGGCTACTAGCACTCCTCATGAATATTCAATTATGCATTATTATAATTGCTGAGTATATTTTTTCATGTGTTTGTTTACCGTCTGCATGGTTGTAAACAAGTAAATAACAACAACAACAGCATTTTTCAACATCATGGCATTCCCCAGTTTCTATTTGGGGAATATATACGACATAAAACGAGAAGTCAGCGCTGCTATCGGCGAATTAACGCCACAATCTCCATCAACAATGCCACCGCCGCCGGCTCAGCCGCGGCCGCTGGCCGCTGCAAGTGTTACAAGACCAGGGCCGCTTGGTGCAAGCAACAGAACCAAGCTAGCGGCTTCATCTGTCGCCCCCAAACCAGGTAAAAATAATGAAAATATAAATAAAATAAATTTAAAAAATATATACAATCCATGTCCATAATATATTAATAATGCACTCCGCCTTTCGGCTACAAGCACATGTGTATTTGTTATGATTAATGCGCCCGCATTGCATATTCATTCACGATCACCAAATACGGTACGGTCAAGGTCAAGAGGCGGAGCGCGAGCATACACAACATTGTACGCTTCGTGACTTGATTCATGCATGCTGTAGTAAAACATTAAAACATTTATACATATTTAACAAAGTAATTTTGCATCCTAATTCTCAATTTGTATTTTTTTCTATGAAAATTATAGGAACTACAGTGTCAAACATAAAGCTTACACTGAAGAGAGAAACCCGCCCAACAACAGCAAGTGATCATGGACATGGTTCCATTCCCAAACCCAGCTGGGTGGTACACAATGACAAACAGGCCAACGGTACATGTTTAATCAAATTATTTTAATTTAAAAGCATAGAAATAAATGAAATAAAAAACAAGCAGTCCTCTCAACAAAATAATCACTAGTTTTGGCTTGTTCGTAGTGGCAAACTTGAAGAAATTGTTAAAATCAGACATGTTGTTTTAAATAATATACTAGGCCAAGATATTTAATGACCTGACTGCCATGCCAAAAATATATATTTAAAAATACAACGGAAATCTAGAAAGTACCGGTATATGATATAGTAGGGGCTATTTTTATCCTAATTTTTTATATGTTCTGATTTAATTTAAAAAACAGTGTCAACATTAAACCAGACTCAGGGTAGATCGGACCGGCGTTGGGCTAAACTCAGTGAAGAGGATATTATTGAAATAGAAAATGCAAGAAACGAGAAAACCACTGACCAACAAACCAAGGTTTACATCAAAGTTTTCAAAGGTATTTTAATGTGATGAAACCCTATCATGAATCAATCACCGGTATACAATATATTATATATATATGTAAAAACACTAAACTTATTATTGAAGACAACAAATTTAAAATGTAAATAGTAAAGTACACCAAGAATAAAGTAAAATAAAAAATACCACAAGCATCTTAAAATAATATTAGAAGAAATTTAACACAAAAAGAATGTTTATTTTTTAAAAAGTAGACAAGGACTAGATAGTTCATGACAATCATGAGTTAGTCATATGAGTAGTATGTTTAGGCCTAGGGTTTTGGTGTTCTTTTTTATAATTTCAGAATGGTGTGCAGACAATGGTCAAGACCCTGTCTTTGAGTACTTGGAGCCACAGGAGCTGAACAACTTGTTAAGAAGCTTTTACTGTGAAGTGAGACGGAAGGATGGGGAGCATTATTCATCAGTTTCGATGCGCTGCATTCGAGCTGCGATACAAAGGCACCTCAGGAGTGCACCATACCATCGCGAGATTAATGTCATTACAGGGCCTCAATTTGTGTCTGCTAATAATGCCTATGTGGGCATCTTAAAATCCAATAAAGACCGTACCCCAGTCCCAAAACACAAAGTACCTGTACAACCTGAAGACCTCAAGAAGATGTTTTCAACTGGTGTTTGTAGTAATTTAACTCCAGTTTCACTGCAGCATATGGTGTACGTCATGATTACACTTCATTTTTGTAGACGAGGGCGAGAAGGGCTAACTACGTTGAGGAAGGATTCATTCATATTCAGATACGATGATGTAGGCACAGAGTATGCAACGATGTCGCATCTGCAGTCGACTAAAAATCACAAAGGAGACCAGACCAACGATCCTGACAACAAGCAGGAGAGGCGGATGTATGCCACACAGTCGGATCAGTGCCCCGTTGCTGCCCTGAAGCTATACTTGAGTAAACTAAATCCAAAGCAAGACAGTTTCTTTCAACGCCCCAAGAGCATGAAGAAATGGGTTCGGTCCGATACCACCTGGTACGAAGATGCCCCAGTAGGGAAGAATATCCTTGGAAACATGATGAGCACCATCAGTGACCAGGCACAGCTAAGCCAGAGGTATACCAATCACTGCCTACGTGCGACAAGTATCTCAACACTCATCCATGCTGGGTTCAGCAGAAGTGACGTGAAAACTTTGTCAGGTCACCGGTGTGATGCCAGCCTGGATTCATACTTCCAACCAAGCCGAGCCCAGAAGAGGAAGCTGTCAGACACCATCCACAATGCCATCGCTGCCTCTTCATCTAGCACCAGCATGACCAGTGTTCAAGTTCAGGGCTTAGTACCTGCTCCCTCAACCATTAGCCGTGCTCCACCAAGTCCCAATCCGTATATTAATTATGATATGCCATCAGCACAAAGCCTTCAAAGGGCAGCTCAACCAGTTAGGCATGAGGAAGTAGAAGTGCAGGCTTCATCTCATCATGAACCAGCAGAATTGGCTGCAAAGCTGTTCAAGAAATGCACTTTCAACGGTTCTGTTGTCATAAATGTGCATCAACACATGCACCGTCATTAAACAATGTTATAAACTCGGGCAGTGAACACGGTGAAGCTTACCTTTTCATGTTTTTCAACTTGATTACTGATATTCCAATTCAGCACATAGCATGTACAAATTGTGTATAGATTTCCAAGACACACTGTAGTGTAGACTGTAGATACCATTGTAACACAAGTCATGACCTCACATGGTGAAGTTTTTTCACATGTACCTGTCAGTCAATGCCCGTTCCATGGTAATGATGGTTCTTGTTCATGTGTTGATTTGTTCATGATATCCATAACATATATTCCACAGAGAAATTTAGCTTCTTGATTTTCTTTTCCAATCAGAAACGCCGAAATCACGGAAGTATGTATGAAAAATGTATTAAGAATGTGGTATTTACTCCGTGTTTTCCTGATGATTTCGATTCGTGATATTTCCGTTGTTCCGTGGTGTCTCCACGTCCGCGATGTCGAATTAATTGATTGAGTCAGCTGTTCTGACTTTTAACCAATCAGAAACGTTGTTAGACAGAAACATGTCTCGACCACTTTTAATATTCATAGGAGTGAATAGCGTTTGTAGACTTTTGATAGAAATAATATATTGAATTTTATTTAATGAGAAGTATTTTCTTGAAAAAAAAATATATCATTTGGAATAGTCTGCAAATAATTTATAAGAATAATAAATCTAACAGTGCAATATATGAAATGACAATTGAAGTATTTTCACAATGTGTTGCCGATTATTTTGTCACCCCTATGTATAAATCGTCTCGACCAAAGGCCCGATTAAAATGTCGTCGTAAACAAAGATTGCCGGGGGTAGAAAATGGGAGTGGAAAGTCGAATAAAAACCCTGTTTCCTGCACTTTAAACGGATAAAACGTGAAAATAAGGTATGTATGAACGGGGTTCATTCATATATTTTCATGACTAAACGATTGTTTTGGCCCTCGGGCCGCTGGCGGGAAGCGCTAAAGCGCTTCTGCCGCCAGCGGCCCTCGGGCCAAAACAATCGTTTAGTCATGAAAATATATGAATGAACCCCTAATTCATACATACTCGCTATATAACAGCATGCGTGATTAGTCGATAGGCGGGCATAAACAACGTTTATGCCCGGCGTTCCGGTCATAAACAAGCCGCGCGAGAACTGATGGACGCGCGCGAGTAGGATATTACGCGTCTATGTTCGCGAGCTATTTACGCAAAGCGCGAGTGATGTAGGCGATGTTCGCGCGCGTCCAAGCACGATGGACTGAGCAAGAAAACGTTTTCTTACAATTAGCGATGGAGAAACTGTTAAAAAATGATAAGGAACTGGTAGTTTTTAGTTTAAAATGATGGTATTTTTAGTTTTGGAGGGAAATAACAGCTAGCAGAATGTTGCGTATGTATGAACGGGGTTCATTCATATATTTTCATGACTAAACGTTGTTTATGCCCTCGGGCTAAAGCCCTCGGCCATAAACAATCGTTTAGTCATGAAAATATATGAATGAACCCCTAAATATTAAACATGATTCTTAGTCAGTGGGAGTGGTCTAGTTCGTAGACTCATAATCTGATTGGCCAATAGCATGATTTCGGGTGCCGTCTATCAGGCCGTAGACGACCCCACGTCATCATGAGTGTTGATAACGCGTAACACGCGTGTAGAGGTGCGAGTATGTATCGCGTTGTATGCGTAGACTAGTGCAGTACACGCAACAGAATACGTGAAGTTGTAAACAAGTTTCGTTCATTTTATAATAAGGGGAGTTTTTACGACGGTAACTTAGTTTTTGCTTTAAAAATAGTTTACCGTTATTAAAATGATATTTAACTGACTAAGAATAAGAATAAACGATGGGAATTTTTGTTTTTACTATCCTCTACCTATGATAGACGACAGTCAGGTCCAATATTTTTTATCGTACTACTCAAAATATTGGACCTATCCTTCCTGTCGTCTATCACACGGAAGAGGTTAGTAAAAACAAAAATTCCTATCGTTTGTTCTCTAACTATAACATAAGACGTGCGTGAAACCAACGGTAGCAAAATAAACCATACTTTATATTATGTTGCAAACACGGTTACATTATACTTATACTACACCCCTTGATAAATATGTGACTATTTTTGCATTTGTCTCAAAAAATAATAACACACTGGTAACAAAAGTTAGGTATATTATAGGGGCAAGGAATCCAATTACTTCACTGAAATTTCAGTGACTCAAGACAAGTGGTTCATTATGTTAAGAAATGAGGTACATTCTAGCGGTACCTCTTTTCTTATCATAAAAAAACGTACCGCTTGTCTTGAGTCACTGAAATTGAAGTGTAGTAACTGGATTCCTTGCCCCTATAATATACATACCTTTTGTTACCAGTGTATTATTTTTTTTTTTTTAAATGCAAAAATAGCCACTAGTTTATTAATGGGTGTAGTACCCCCTTAATGATATATATTCCATGCAAATCATACATATAGCAGATCAATAATTACAGATCAAATAATGTAAAAAATAAAGCCTATACACTAACCCACCAGGAGATGTATGGGTTCAATACGTGAGACGGATCCCACGGCGCATTGTGATGGATTTTATTTCCCACCATGTACATGCATGATTTTTCATAGTAGGGGGAAATTATGTTTTGGCCTATTATTTATCATAACTCAAAAACTGCAAGAACTGCAATATGTAGCCAGTGGCTTCCTTGACTCATTTCCTCATGAATCACTCTGGAGAAATAAATTGTATTATTTAAGCAAAGTTACCAATACTGGAAAAAGATGGCCTCCGAACCGCCTTACAATTATATATCAAGCCTGAGGTTCCGAATAAGAAATACGTGATTCATATTTTGAACATTTCTGAATATATATATAGTTTCTAGGAGCTAGCAAATCCAATAGTAACCCAATATATTTAGTGTTAAAAGAATTTAACAAAATATGATATTCATATTTTGAGGCACGGGAAAGCTACCAAACAGGACCCATGGTAACCAAATACCGTAAAACCCCGTTTACAAGCATATAGTGTGCTTCTGATGAAAGCTACATTAATCCAGTCGCCATTATGGAGTTTGAGCAAATAAATTACGGATCCAAGCATATACAAACAAGTATTATTTTAAGACCGATCTATTGTATTGGTATATTAACGCTTGCTTCGAATTAATTAAGCTTTTATAAAAAAACACTATATATGCTTGTAGACGGGGTTTTACGGTATGGAATAATATAATTCAAACTTACAAATAAATGTTAAAGCTACTGGGCAAATATACAAAGGAATTGTAAAAACAACGAGACTTTCAAGAATCAAAAATACGATATTCATATTTTGATGCACGAAATTGTCTTAATTTCAATTTCAAAACTGAACCATATTGGGATAAATATGGTTTAGTTTTAAAATTAGGATTTTTTATTCCAAGTGTAAGGATACTTTTTTGGCGTAGTATAGTAACCAAAAACAGAGTATTTTACCAAGACCTAAGTGTTTAGTTTGCAGGTTATTAGGCTAATGTGCCCAAGAATAAAAAAGCTTTTTTTTTCATGTATCAGGTTTTTGATACTCGGTCCAAGACTTTTATGAATAGGTAGCTTTATTTCTTGAACCACGCTACGCGATTCCTATTGCTGTCGCCACCTAAGGTTTACTGCTGCCCAGCTACTCCATTGGTACTCTAGAGTACCCGTGTGGACTCTCGAGTACCCATGTAGACTCTAGTGTACCCGTGTGGACTCTAGAGTACAAATATCAGAGTCACAAGTACAGTATACACACTGGTACTTCATTGGTACTGCACTGGTACTCTAGAGTATAATCACAAAGTAGCTGAGCACCAGTATACCTCTGGGAATATAGAAGTGTATGCTTATGAAAGCCAAAAAATATTGATGATCAATAAATATTATTCTGTTCATAACTGTTCCCGCTTGCTTTCCTAATTGTTTGCTTCATTGAAATATACCCATTTTCATCTGCTTCTTTCTCTTGGTCTCCAATGACATCAATATATGATGGTGGGGATTGCATCCCTGCGGCACCTTGAATATTGTCCAAGTCGTCGTACAAATGGCCTGGATGTGGGCGGGATTGAGAAGGTATAGGCGCTGGCTTTCGGGATGAAATAGTCTCTGCTGTGCCTGGTCGTGTCCATTGAACATTATGGTTGGCGGCATACTGATCAAATGCCGCATTGTATAGTCCCTCCTCCTTTGGCAATGTGAGATTTGCTGCGCAAGTAACAGCAATAGCTGGCAGTTCGCCTCTGCTTGCAGGAGGTTGGCTGAATTGTAAAACAGAAATAATAGCATTGTGGGCAATTGAGTGCCCCAGTATAAAAACGGCCCATGGCACATTTTTGAAAAATAGAGGGCGCTGTTGAAAAATGTCAAAGGTTACCAAAGGTCATCCATACAAACATAACACATCATGAATGTAACTCGGGAATGTTGTCAATTTAATCTTTTAAGCATCAAATTTCTTATGTATTTTATTGAACATTCGTACATTTACAGTGCCGATTTCTCCCAATGACGAAAAATGTGCCATGGGCCGTTTTTATACTGGGCCACTCAATTATATTATCATCTTCAACATAAATAACAGCATTATTAGTAATATGGCTTAAATCAGTAGCGCAGAAGGGGGCCATTTCAGACCTCTATCACCGGGAAAGCCCGTTCAATCTATCAGGGAGGATATCGGCCTAAAATTACCATATGCGTCGTCTTTTTAGCTCGTTTAATAGTTTTCATTGGATTCAAATATCTAAAATATGATTAGAGAACAACAAAAGTCAATACGTACCTCTTTTTACAGCAGACCACAATTAAGACAATGATGAGAATCAAAATGACGATGCCTCCTCCAGCACCTCCTCCTATAGCTGCTGTATAGCTCACAACACCGCCTAATTAAAGTTGAAACAGAGCAAAAATATCAATTGAAGACCTCAAAGCTAAAACGGAGTTAAGTCCCAAAATCATGAAAAGTTAGTGTCCGTTTCTGCTACGCCCTCCGTGCAAAATATTTTCATAGTGAAGTTCATGTTGTGGAGCATTGTATCTACATGGACAAATGCACCTCCTTGCGTTGAAGCTACATGGACTTAACAACCGTATTTTATCATTTATTTATCTCGTAATGCACTCAATGTGACTTTACCCCAATTTAGTCTTCAATTTATCGACACATGGGAGTAAGACCTCGTATCCATAGGCTGTTCCTTGTGGCGTGTGCCCCTTGTTCCGTGTTTACTTCTTCCAATGTCAACGTAAACACGGAACAAGGGCACACGCCACAAGGGAACAGCCTATGGATACGAGGTCTAAAACACCGCCAGTTTGGATTTCAAAATGCAAAGACCATTGGTAGACTTTTCAAAATCTTGATATTTTTTAAAACATGAGTACTCACCATCTTCTGATTTACAAACAGGGTTCTCATCCGACCAAGTGCCATCGATTTGACAGAATGCCTGCTGCACCCCGCCTTCAAGCATGTATCCATTCGCACAAGCAAATTCCACCTTCTCCCCTGGTTCATAGATATCACCGGTGTGACCATGAGCAGAAATCACATGACCATTTTGTATGTCACCTGGGTACTTGCAGCCACTTGACACTGCAACAAAGCCATGTATTAGATATCGTTATTAAGGTTAATAACTATTCTAAACTGTAGCGATTTGATAGTTCGCAGTATCTTGCGAATGGTAGCGAGATTTGGTAAAAATTGCATTAAGCGAGAAGAATTCAAATCTCACAGATATACTTGTGTAGATCCTGTGGTTCTTGAGTTATGTTGTAGAGAAGGCTGAAACAACAACACTTTTGTAAAACGTACATAACTCATACACAAAAATAAATAAAGTTTTCAAAGTATATGATTTGTAGAATGAGGTTTTGCACAACATCAAAGTGTTATTTTATAATAATATATCGATTTAGATAAAGATTTTTTTGGCTGCTTTGACCAACAATACCTAGTCTACCCGTAAGCATACATTATTTTGAGAGAAAAGGCTACATAGTGCAAACTATTCTTTTCTGAATTGTTTTTCCACGATGAGCAATTTCAGGCTGATATGTTAAATACCATAGTGGTTTCAAGTGTTAGCCCACGGTACGTCACATATAGGCAAAATCATACGTTTTCTTAATACTCCAATCAACAATTTGGTGAGATCTTCAAAACTGGTATAAACTTTGACTGTCAACATCTCAAATTGCCCAAGTGAAGTAGATCAGTTGATTTATTTTTCATATTGGTTGTCTTAAAGGTGTATTTCGTGATCCTAGCATCCTCTTTTTATGAAAAAAAAACTTATTCCCAAAATTTCACTTGATTCCAAGATCTGCAAGAAATTCTTTTCTTTGCACATAAACATTATGTGTAGCCAGAGGTTTCCAGTGTTATAAAAATCTCAACTTTTTTGCTGAAAAGTGGGGATGAGGCTGTGGATCACGAAATGCCCTTTTAAGAGGCAAAATCCACCATAAACAAAATAGAAGACGTCACAACAAACTTAAACACACAAATGAACAAACAAACAAAAAAGAACAGTGTGTGGCACCCAGAATTTATCTGGTTCATCTGAATTGATAGGAAGAAAAAGGTTCGTGCATTATTTTTAGTCCAGGCCCTGTCCTACAGACCCGTATACATTTTTCAAAGAGGAAAGTTTGAAAGTTGATTCGAGTAGAGTATGCATAGGTCTTCCAAATTCTACTAGGTGGAAAATTCCAAACCCGGGCAAACTCTGTATATGGCCATTTTTCAAAATGGCCGCCAAAATGCACTTTTGAACCAGGTAAAATGACAATAACTCTGAAACTACTTGACCTAGAGGGGTGATTGAGGTGTCTATCCCCACTAAATCAAGGGTGTCTAATTGAATGAAGGGAGTTTCATGGATGTCTGAGGTCCAGGACACCTGGAATCCAAGATGGCCGCCCGTAGCGACCATAATCATCATATTAGCCACATGATATGACACTAATTCGGAATCTGCCTAACCTACAAGGGTCATTGAGGTGTATATCCCCACTAAATCAAGGGTGGCTGAGTGAATGAAGGGGGTTTCATGGATATCTGAGGTCCAGGACACCTGAAATCTAAGATGGCCGCCCATAGCAACCATAAATCATAAAATTAGCCAGGTGAAATGACAATAATTCGGAATCTGCCTGACCTACAAGGGTCATTGAGGTGTATATCCCCACTAAATCAAGGCTGGCTGAGTGAATGAAGGGGATTTCATGGATATCTGAGATCTAGGACACCTGAAATCCAAGATGGCCGCCCGTGGCAACCATAATCATCATATTAGCCAGATGAAATGACACTAATTCGGAATCTGCTTGACCTACAAGGGCAATTGAGGTCTCTATCCTTACTAAATCAAGACTGTCTAATTGAATGAAGAGGGTGTCGTGGTTGTCTGATGTCTAGGACACCCACAATCTAAGATGGCCACCCATAGTAACCATATAATATTCACATTAACCAGGTGAAATGACAATATCTCGGTAAGGGGTGGTGCAATAATTATGTGTACCTGGGGGGGTGAATTCTCAAAATGGTCTGCCAAAATCGCTTGCCCCCCTTTGGCCGTGCCAAAAACCTTTGCCCCCCTTTGACGTGCCAAAAATCTTTGCCCCCACCCCCTTACACATGCAAGATTTTGGGGAACCCGAATTTAAAACCTTAAATTGTCTTAACATATAATGCGAGCGCAGCGCGCAGGAAATTTTGCATATTTGAACGTGTTCGTAACGTTTTCATACGCCTTTTTAAGGCGTAATATAGAAACGGTGCCCAAAATATCTGTGCCAAAAATTGCTTGCCCCCCCCTTTCGACCTGCCAAAAATCGCTTGACCCCCCTTTCGACCTGCCAAAAATGCTTGCCCCCCCTTTTGGCCTGCCAAAAATCTTTGCCCCCCTATAATTCACCCCGGGGTACACATAATTATTGCACCACCCCTAACTATTTAATCTAGAAGAGCAATGTTACAGGTGAGTAGAGATTGACAGACATGACAGAGGAAAAGGAAGAAAGTACATCTGAGATCGATGGACTTAATTTCCTTATTCCCAAGCCTGCTCATGCTCCTCCAGACCCTGAAAAATGTATCATTTGTCAAAAGAAGAGCAAGAAATCACAGTCACTTCAGAGTGGTGAAACTGGTAGGAAACGTGTACGAGCACTGAAGAAAAGTAGCTGAACTCAATGATGATGATGTTCACAAAAAGCTTAAGGTTCTTGGACCTGATTATACATTCAAGTACCTTAACATGATTGCATGTTATAAAAGGTATATACAAATACACGAAACGTCCACATACCACCAGAGGAACCTCAGGTAGATGAGGGTCCTTAAGACCACCTCATGCCAGTCACGCGCAGCACCGTCGTTCCCCGTCCAGGGCCTAGTAGCCAAACCAAACCTATTTATATTAACTGTGCGATATGTTGCTCTGATAGGGTACGAGTAAAAGAAACAAGGGTGCGGGAAAAATTTCGTAATAGAGAAATTACATTTGTAATAGAGAAATTACATTGAGGTTTTTAGAAGCAATGAAATCTAGGAAAGATGACGTCTTTATCAGATGCGCAGACTTGGCTACTCCTGAAGATGTATAATGTTGCTGACATTTATTGTCATAATAAGTGTTTTAAACAATATGTTACTTTATCAAATCAGGAAGAAAATGATGCAAGTCAAAATTCCCAACCTAACTCTAAACGTAATTCGTTCATGGAAGCTTTGTCTCACTTAGATCCACTTATTAAAGATGGGTACTATGGGTTTACCATTTCTGAAATAAAGAGATTTCATGTTGTGTTTAGGAAAGCATGATATCGTACAGCTCAACTGATCATACTTTTCCTACATTCGACCTTGCATGATTTTTGAGTTGACACAGTCATGAAAATAACTATAGATACTTGACAGACCATTAGTAGCCCAGTTCTGAACCTTTTCATTGATCATTCATAACAATAGGTATCTATGGATCAAGATAAGAAGGGATTATAATATATCCGTAACCTTGATATTATATAGTACATCTCGAGGAAAAAGTGCAATGGACATGTTTTCATTTTATGTTTCAAATATCCCGCGCATGAAAATTGAGTACATGTATTTATATTATATTGGTATTAACCCAAAATGGAAAATGGAACAATTTATTGGAAATCTGTTTTAACACATTTTTTTGACATCTTTTTCTGCACTGTATTATACCTAAATTCGTCGGCTGTATTCCATAGTGGCGTATAGTGATTTTTGGTCATTTTTTTGAAAATTGGCACATATGTTTTTAATGATGTTCTCTTTCATTTTTCTAAGTCTCATCAGTCATAATTAGCTAATTAATTAGTAATTAATTAATTAAATGTGGCGTATAGTTACAAAGTGACATTTTTGTATTCCATAGTGGCGTATCGACCATACGCCACTTTTTACACACATTTTATAATTATGAAATATCGGCAAAAATGAAAAACATCGTATGTCATAGTGGCGTACGCGTATCGGACCTATACGCCACTATGGAATACGAATGACGAAAAGTAACGCCATAGGGATTACACGGCGACCGAGGTGGCGTACGGTTAACGTAAGGTTAGGGTATTGCGTTTTGTTCGTTTTCCATAGTGACGTATAGTTTTATTGTCAGTTTGCCAGCAATAGTATGTATTTATTTCTTTTGAAAATATATAACAATAAAATCTATTTAGTTTACTACAGAAATTTCACATCATTTACAAAATATAATGAATGTCTGATTTACACAACTCGATTTTAAATTAGCATTTCTTCAAACCCGATTTTCTCGAAAAGTTGTTTATTCGCGGCGCCCCACTATACGCCACTATGGAATACGGACGACGAATTAAGAAATTTGATAAATATTCAAAGAAAATATAGGTCATCCAAAAATGTTGATTTTTACACATTTTGGGGCAAAAAGGAAAAATAAGCAAAAATATCAAAATCTGTTTAACAGCTTCATTCATCAAGTCATAACAAACGGCCTACATGCTTAATTTCTAATAAAATATTGAAACTGTGAAAAATATAGGTATTTATTGATTTTCATGTTTTTTCATGCAAATATGCTAATAATATGCAAATTATGAAAGTGCAAAATAAAGTTTCTACATAGCATACATCTTTCAAGTGTGATGTTCAAAATGACAGACATCAAAAAGAGATTCGATGAAATGTAAAGGTGTAGTAACAATTTTGGCATGGACTGTCTGGTTAGGCAAAGTACGGTAAGTTGAGCTGTACAGGTATACAATAGAGATGTTAAGAAATTTCTTGTGGACCAATATGGTGACAAGATAAGGTTCTGTCCTAGTCACCGTGTCAATTAACACGAAATGTGTTTTCCATCAGATATTAGCATAGAAATTGCTGCCAAAATGAGAGACATGAATGTTGTAAAGTCGTGTGAGGAAATTCTCAGAGACGCATAGACACTTCCTCTATTACAAATTGAATTTTTTCTCGCACCCTTGTTTCTTTTATTCGTACCCTATCAGAGCAACATATCGCACAGTTAATGTAAATATGCTTGGTTTGGCTGCTAGGCCCTGGACGGAGAACGACGGTGCTGCGCGTGGCTGGCATGTGGTGGGCTTCAGGACCCTCATCTACCTGAGGTTCCTCTGGTGGTATCTGTGTACCCGTTGTAACATGCATTAGTGTTATGGTACTTGAATGTACAGTTAGGTCCAAGAACCTTTTGTAAACATCATCTTTGAGTTCAGCTACCCCTTGTACACGTTTCCAACCAGTTTCACTACTCTGAAGAGACTGGAGGAGCGGGGGCAAGCTTGGAAATAAGGAGATTAAGTCCCTTTATCTGAGATGTACTTTCTTCCTTTTCCTCTGTCGTGTCTGTCAATCTCTACTCACCTGTAACTTTAACAAACAAAAGTTAACAATCAATAACGTAACATTGGTTATTTCATGTACCCTCCAGTCAAATCATTTGCAAGAGTTATAACTGTGGAAATATGCATGAGGTTGCTAAGGTAACCGCACCCTTGTTTATTGTCAGAGCAACATATCGCACAGTTAATATAAATAGGTTTGGTTTGGCTACTAGGCCCTGGACGGGGAACGACGGTGCTGCGCGTGACTGGCATGAGGTGGGCTTAAGGACCCTCATCTACAAGCAGATTCCGAATTATTGTCATTTCACCTGGCTAATTTGATGATTTATGGTTACTATGGGCGGCCATCTTAGATTTCAGGTGTCCTGGACCTCAGATATCCATGAAACCCCCTTCATTCACTCAGCCAGCCTTGATTTAGTGGGGATAGACACCTCAATGACCCTTGTAGGTCAAGCAGATTCCGAATTATTGTCATTTCACCTGGTTTATATGATGATTTATGGTTGCTATGGGCAGCCATCTTGGATTTCAGGTGTCCTGGACCTCAGACATCCATGAAACTCCCTTCATTCACCTAGCCAGCCTTGATTTAGTGGGGATAGACACCTCAATGACCCTTGTAGGTCATGCAGATTCCGAATTATTGTCATATCATCTGGCTAATATAATGATTATGGTTGCTACGGGCGGCCATCTTAGATTCCAGGTGTCCTGGACCTCAG
Source organism: Amphiura filiformis (assembly GCF_039555335.1). NCBI lineage: Eukaryota > Metazoa > Echinodermata > Ophiuroidea > Amphilepidida > Amphiuridae > Amphiura > Amphiura filiformis. The sequence continues at coordinate 1,595,729 of NC_092646.1, forward strand.
ACACCCATTAAACCCCCTTCATTCAATCAGACAGCCTTGATTTAGTGGGGATAGACACCTCAATCACCCCTCTAGGTCAAGTAGTTTCAGTGTTATTGTCATTTTACCTGGTTCATAAGTACATTTTGGCGGCCATTTTGAAAAATGGCCATATACAGAGTTTGCCCGGATTTGGAATTTTCCACCTAGTAGAATTTGGAAGACCTATGCATACCCTACTCGAATCAACTTTCAAACTTTCCTCTTTGAAAAATGTATACGGGTCTGTAGGACAGGGCCAGGACTATTTGAGTTGAAGCTGTGACTACTCTTCTTTACACAATTTGTGTTTTATCAATTTGAAGTTGCCAGTTCCCAAGCTGTATGTATTATATCACAATGACCCTAAAATAACCTCCAAAATGGACCAATAGGGAACTACGCGGTGGTCAAAACCTCAAATGATCCAATTTAGTTTTAGCGGCATTTCAAATAATTTGTCACGAAAATGTAAAGTTTGCCAACAGTTGTGAAAGACATATGCTTGTTTCAGCTGCATTTATAGTAAACTTCTGAAAAGGACAATATATGTGTCACAGAAGTCGTCATTCATCCAAAATAGGACAATACTACTAGTTCCACGTGTTCATTACCGTGCCCATCAAGGGAATGAAGAACACTCGGTCAAACAGTATTATCACCGTCCTTAAATGCTATATCAAATATAAAAACAATAAGCCCTTTCTATCAACTCCCAAAAATTAAATACAAAGTGAGAATAGCATTTTGTTCAGATTTGTATAAAACTATAATTTCCTTGTTCAGTAGTACGAATGTAGAAACGTTATTTAGACGACAGAGATAGAAAGATACCATTTGATATCTTATTAGTAATGTTTTCTGATTTTCCAATTCTATATTATTTATTCTATATTATGTACTTACAGAACTGGCAGATGTTACCAATGTATCCATTCGGACAAGTACAGATAAATGCGTTGACCTGGTCGACACATTGTCCTCCATTTTGACACGGGAAAGACGAACACTCGTCCAAGTCTGGAATTAATGTAAATGAATACACAATAAATTTCGGTACTAGAGAAAGCGCACTTGGCGCAATGCTGAGCATGAATGCGAAGTGTGTTTGTATGTACACTACTTACAATAAATTTAATTTTACATTCTTTCTGTTATATTCTCATGGTGCTGTAAGTGTTTTTCAGTGTTTTGATACATCAGTAAGTGTTCTATTGCCTTACTGTATGAAATGAAACGCAATTGATTTACACTGAGGGTAAATGCTTTATATTTGAAAAAATGCTAACAAACCATCTGCTCATTTATTTCTTTGAGTATTATGTTTAATGTATGAAGCGTATAGATTACAAGATATAGAGTTTTTAGAATTTGTGATTGTATTATACAGAATATTTCAAAGGAATAATCCTGTACGATAACCATTTACCTTTCATATTTGTACAACTATGCCAGAATGTTCGGAATAGAGAGTTTATGCCAATTGCACAAGACTTAGAAATATATAATATAGCATACCTATGCATGTGCTGATGCCATCTCCATCAAAACCAGGTTTGCATTTGCACTCATAGGTACCTAATCTGTTGGTACAATCCGCATTTTCGTTACACACATATGGGGTCTGTTGACACTCGTTGACATCTGTGGAAGAGATTGATGTGAATAGCCAGTGGTGGCACCAGGGGGATCCCCCAACATCTTTCTTTGTTCTCCTATCAGAACCAATAATCACTGAAAATCCACTAGTTTGGGCTAAAGTCACCCAATTTTAGGAACACTTCCCGATTTTTGCCCCCCCCCCCCCGCATTTTATTTAACTTTGCCTCCCCCTCCGAAAAAAATCCTAGCGCCGCCACTGTATATTATTTAACTGGTCGGCATTTAATAAAGTTGTTTTGAGAGCATTCTCAAAAGTTTTCTATTGAGTTTTACCTGTGCGTTATACCGTCTCCTTGATAGCCGGACCTGCATTGACACATGTAACTACCAAATGTGTTCGTGCAGTCTGCAGCTGAATCACAAACAGATGGTGTTTGAAGACATTCATTGACATCTGAAAAAAGAAATTATTATTTGATTGATTGATTGATTAATTGATTGATATGCTAATTGATTGGTAAGCGGATGATCGATGGATGGATTAATGGAATAATTTTTCCAAAAGAAAATGCTGACTGTATACTTAGTCGTGGTAGAAAGGCAGTTAGGCAGACTGCCCATCATAAAAATCTTTATTTCTCGATAAAAAATCTCTCTTAGGATCCTGGTTTTCTTCATATCGGGACAAAAATAAAACCATCTGGCCTTTGCCTTATTTGCAAGGCCTGGCTGATTACACACTCGACTCACCTATTTGGCATATGTCTCCTTGATACCCAGTCCCGGTGCAGTTGCATTGATAATAGTCTATTTCATCAATACACATTCCTTTGTTGTTACATGGGTTGCTGACGCATTCATCTATTGTATCTGGAATTGAAATAAAAAACAGAGTTACATTAAGTATTACATTAGGTTAAGTATTGTTCCATTAAATGTTGGAAAAAGTGTAAATATATGTGTGTGAACGTAATCCGCGCAAAGTATCTAAATTTACATTAAAAAAAATCGACTGGTAATCAACTCAAAACACGGACTCTCCGAGTATGTGGAGAGTTTCCTTTCCATTTGCCATAAATTAATGGAAATTCTCTTTTACCGATCCTTGGTCAGGCGAGTTTTTTTTTGTAAATCACGTCCGTGCTCTCACTGCCTTGCCGTGTGCGTAAGCGACCACTCATACTGCATTTACTGTTCATTTTCCTATACACAATACACAGTGCTCTTTCCCATTGACGCGTGACCTCTACAAATAGCCTACGTTAAAAGTATGGGGATTTGCCTAGTTAACGTCGCTGTGTGAAAAATAACCAGCCGATATTAAAAGTACTCTTCTAAAATTCTAGAAAATATAGTTTTGTAACATGTCCGAAATTTTTAGCTTATTTAGATGTTTGGAAATATGCGTACTTTGGTGTTTTAGTGTATGTTATAGGTAATAGTACATTGCCTAGTTAACGTTGCTGTGTGAAAAATAACCGGCCAATATTAAAAGTACTCTTCAAAAATTCTAGAAAATATAGTTTGGTAACATGTCCTAAATTTTTAGCTAATTTAGATTTTTGGAAATATTCGTACTTTGGTGTTTTCGGAAGGATATGTAAACGACAGATAACACCAAAAAATATGAAGAAATTATTTCCAAACCGTATTAAGTCAACAATCGTTATGTTGCTCATTTTCAAGAATGCTGGTTAACAAAAAGCAGGCCATTGTCTCATTTCGTGAACAAAGGTCCAGATACCATTGTTTCCTTGCGTTTCCTTTATAATCGGTTACCCAACTGAAGCTATAAATACCAGCTCATTGCGATACCGCACATATAAAACAGACACATGTGCACAACCAGAGAAGATCTGATTTAATCAGTTGAGCTGTTTTCAGTGAGTGTTATCTTGGTTTAATAGCTTTTAATGGGGTTTAAGTCCTGCAAAGGTCGCGGTGAATTCTACTGTAGACATGACTGCATCATGTTAGCCAGATTGCCCCGACCAATCAATGCAGTTAATACCAAGCGTGGCGATATTAGAAGAGGCTTTTCTTGATAACATAGAGATAACTTGCAAGTCGCGCGGAATAGGAATGACCGTGTCCAAATTTGAATTGACAACGGGCGGGGCTATAATTGAAACAAAAGTCACCGTACATAGTTTCAAAATTATTTGAATGGAATATTTGTAACAAATCAAACAGTCTCGTAGACTGGCCCCCAGTCTCGGTTCGGTTCCATCTCTGGATAATGTACATGGAACAAAAATAATTACATAATATGCCCTATGAAAAAAATCCCCCCCTTATTTTCCTCAATGCCAAAAGTCCATTCCTTTTCATCCACAAATCGACGCCACTGATTACACACACAGTCAACCATGCAGCAGTATAGAAATTTACTCGTATTATAAGCATGATAAGTGAACGCGAAAGTCCATTGAGCGCTGATTCCTCGACTGATCCAATCTGTTGGAGATCTCCCTTCCAAATAATCGTTCAACGGTGATTCCGATGTCAATTACGAACGCCCCGCCCCAGTTTGAATTCAAATATGGTAGCAAAAAGCTATGCCGCGGGATGTGACGCAAGATCGGATGGGACACTTGTCAACAACTGAGAGGTATTGAGCTCAACTGGCACGCGTCTGATAGACCCATGGTACGCGCAATAATAAAAGGCAACCACTCGACTCGGACTTAGGCATATTGTCGATATTGCGTATATTATCGCGTGCGGTTTGCAAATGTTTGCACATTATTTAGCTAGGGAAGCAGTGCGCCTGACCCAGGATGGGTAAGTGAATTCCCACAAAATGCTGGGTGCTGGAAGGCAAATTGCTTACAGACTGGGAGGGTCCATGTATTGGGTTGATTTTTAATGCTATGTAATCTACATTACCAGTCGTTTTTTAATAGGGTCTATGGTTGCAGGAGGCCCATGGACAAGGAGCAGTGCAGGACTCATTTATATTCTTCTTAATCACCACTTATTTCATTTCCGCATTTGTGCGGGCCCCCTGAATACTTGGGACCACTGGACTTCGTGCACCCTGTCCACCCGCTTGCCACCTCTCTGTATGGTTGCATACATTACTCCTATCGAGGGATCCGAGTATACACGAGTGGTTGAACAAGACTTCTATTCAAAGATGCAGTTATCATCACCGGTTATCATCCCTATTTCAAGCTATATAACTTCGGAGGAATTATCCCTAAGAGAGAAGTGTGTTGCCTAAACATTATTTACAAGAATAATCAACATCTAAGCCCTGATGACCGTTCTTCCATGACCAAATGGATAAGATAACCAATTATACCCGTAGTGTACCTGTGAATACGTGTAAACCTCCTGCTCGCTCAAACACAGATGATCCTACCGCTATTGCCTGTTGTCCACCATATTTGTTATATCTTACGATCTTAATTAACGCCCAATCCGACCAATAAATGTATTCGTCATATAATCCAATATCGAAAAAGTGAAGGTCCGGAATTTCTGAAGTCGGCGTGAATTCAAACAGTTTTCTTCTGTCTCCACCATCCATGTCTGTTGTTTCAATGGTGTTAACGCCAGCGTCACACCAATACATTCTGTTTCCTGTATGTAATTAAAATGGTGGGGGTATGAACGTTTGGACAGTATTTTTTGTGGGACATAAGAGCACATCAGACATAGTGAATTGCATTCTGAATACGACGGCTAACCTGGTGAAAAAATTAGTTTGTCTATATCATTCCCGTCGAGTCGTGCCACTGTTTTTCCACGAAGAATGTCCTTCTGATACCAAATAATTTTGATTTTTTTTAAATTCGCGATATAATATACATATTATGGTAAATGATTAAAAATTGATATTTTTGATATTTAACAGTCCTCGAAGTGAACTATATAAATCTAATGATATGTACTTAAAGTGTATGTAGCTGGGATGAAAAGCTGGACGATCAATTGGAAATTTTGACCATATATATCAATGAACACGGAAAACCCCCAACATGCATTGCGCATTTAGTATTAAATGATCAGCGAACCTTCAAGATCCAGGGCTAATCCATTTGGTAGCTCAAGACCAGTGTTTACAATAATCGTCCTCTCGCTTCCATCAAGATTAGATCTCTCTATCTTCGGATTGGCTCCCCAATCGGTCCAGAATAATCGGCTTATTTTAAGAAACAAAATTAAACATTCTTTAAATGTCGTGATTCTCAATTATATTTCTATTACTTACCATGCTTACAAGGTTTTTAATCTAATATTGTTCTTATTGAAACTGTATTGTTCTTTTATCCAATTGTTACCAATTATATCTAGAACAGTACAGGTGGCTTCCGTGTAATCAAAAATACGCCAGTAGAAAGGGGTGTATCAAAGTTGTTACTATTAATCAAGTCATTATCAGTGTGAGCACTAGGGACACGTGGGGTATCTTTGACAACTTGGCTTCTGCCCGGTATCCCTTCTAACGACTGCTACTTACCCCCCAGCAGAATCCACCACAATTGCCCTGGGTTTATCATGACCATCCTGTAGAATAATTTGTTGTCCACTGCCATCTAAATTGGCTCTCCCTGTTGTATTGGTCCCTGTATCTGTCCAGTATATGTGTCTATTTACCACATCAATAGTTAGACCATCAGGAACTGAAATTAAGATTAATTTAAAGTCATAATGTATGATTTGGTCAATTGTTAATTTTGTTATTCATTGGCAAACATTATTACATAATATTATTGCCAAGGAAAGTTTTCTGATCATGTTAGCCGAAATAATGAGGTAAAATGAAAGAAATCCACTTAGCCGCTTCACTGTGGAGCTCCATGAGACACAAATCTGTGATCGGTTGAAAAATCCTTGAAAATTCTGTGATCCAACACAGATTTTTCAACCAGTCTATATTTTCATAGAAAAATGTCTCCTAGTGCCGGATAATTGGCGAATAAAACCAACAGGAATCCTCGGTTTTAATCAAGAACTCTTAAATTTGACTATAATTAAAGCACTTCAGGCTTATAGTCTGTATACCTTCCTCAAGTCAGTAATTTAGATATTGTTTTTTATTGTATCTCTAAATATAATAATTATACAGTATATAATAAGTATACATTTTCAGAAAGGAAATGATGCAATAAATCCAACTAGCATAACAATGTTTTAGAAAATCTCAAAATTTTACTGTACTAGCTGGAGGAAGGTATACGGACTATAGGGTAGTTTAAAGTACACTATTGAGTATTAAAATCGTGCAAAAAGTAGACATTAGAAATATTTAGTGCTTCCTTGTGAGCAAATTAAATATTATTGCTTTAATAATTAATATAATAATGAATTGCAAAAAGAGTGAAATTCCATAGCCGTGGAGTGGATGCTTCCTGGCTTGATCTGCAATCGACGTGTACAGATGAAGCAAGTTGTTGTTTGCTGTATCCTCTTCTTCCCAACCAATATCCCAGACCGTGCAAAGGATATTGTCAGCAACGCATATAGTGTTTGACTATTTATCAGTATGTGTTTGTCCCTCGTGTCTACCTTGTATAATTATGGAAATTGTTCTTACTTGTTAAAAACCCCACCACAACTTGTTGTTCGGTACCATCTAGTTTCGCTCTACTAATGATGCGACGTCCAACATCAGACCAATACACTTTGTGCTCGACGGGATCAAAATCTACAGCGACAGGTTGAACAATATTTTGAAGCGGAAGTGCCTCAAACTCGAGTGTGTCAAGAGGTGCTGCCCATATTCTAGAATTAAACAGGTCGGCCACGAAAATTGCATCTCCTGCAAACAATAGCCAAACAGAACTTGTAACATAAATTGTATCTTATTTGGCCCTAAACACGGTGCTTTTTGGACTCAAAGGGAAGATGTACAGCTTGAAATATTCTTCTAGTAGGATTTTAGTGGGTGGTGAGAAGTTCCCCGCATGGAAAAGCGCACGGAAAACCTGCTTATGTTGTCAGTCACTTAGTGACAGATAGAAAGCAATTAGGCAAACTCAAGTTGTGATGTAGAAATGAAAATTTGTTTAAGGCACATGTAACGTTATGCAAAGAGCAGTTTAATCCTTCAATACCGAATTAATGGCAATGAACAATTCCATTTAAAACACACACTACCCACGTGGAAGATTTTGGAAATATATTTCACAGAGGGAGTATGAATTTCAAATGGAATGAACAAATTAGCAGCTCCGTTTAAAAATCACCCTCTCTCAGTGGAAGATTCAGATTCTCAGATGGTGTATGAAATTCAAATGGAGCTGCTTAATGTGCTCATTCCATTTGAAATTCATTTTAAATGGAATGGCCCAATTTTTGTATAATATGTACTTAATAAACAAATAAGTAAAGGTATAATGTGCATATCGTCGTTGGGCAGACAAAACCAACTATGTGCATTTTTGACGTTTGAAATCATAATATCCTATGTAAAAATTGTTCTTTTAGAACCTCATAATGTGCAAATTAGCGTGCAACAACAAAGCACCCTATTGCCATCATGTGCACACTGAATTCACATTTCCTTGGTGCATAGATTTTATAGAAGTAAAGGCAAAAGCTGAAGCAAAAACAACACATCACATCACACCATTATCACATCGTAATGCCTAAACTATATATTCAGAATTTTAGTTCCAGGCAGTGTTAATACTAAATCCAATTTGTGTATAGGATGAAACTGGGTCTAAATTTTCAATAGATTGTTTTGAATTCAGAGGTCAACCGCACGAGTGACAATAATTATGTACATACATACTTGCAATCACATGACCGGCAACAGTAACAGCAATTAGAAAGATGTAGGCATTCAATCTACCCATAATGGTGAGGCATCAGGAAAATGATTGGTAGTTCTATGATGATATACCTGCCAATACACATAATTGAGAAAGATTTTTAGAATGTGGACCTGTCCTTGTTTCCCGATCGGTTGTTGTTGAACACATTCACATCAAATAGAATACATTAAAGACCCATTCAGTGATCCCAAGCGTAAATTGTTTACAAATTGCTAAAAGAGGATAAGTCATTCAAATTGTCATTTGGTATTTTTGAAATGAAAAAAAAGGAAAAAAACAAAGAAAACAGCAGTATCGACGAAGTTGAAGCCCCATTCAAATACATGTAGCTAATTTATATACTGTCAGTATATAAATTACAGATTCATATGTAAATGCCTTATTTTGTCTAAAATACACGGTTTTCGGCTGGACAACAGGGAGGCTATATTAGCACATCTATAACAATAACAAAGGTACCAAAATCTGAATTTGGATGATTTTTAAGATCGTCCGGATGAGCAAATCACTGAATGGGCCTTTAAGTAACAATTATTCACCGACACCATTCGCAGATCAACGAAATCAATTCAAAAATATTTTTGTGAACTACTTACCTGCAATACATGTAGGCCTATCTGCTTCTTTCGCCTTTCTATGCAAAAAAAAACAAAACGAAAATCTCTGAATTTCTTTTCCTTTTGTTACTTGAGCACCTGTCCTGTAAAATTGATGGTTGCGTGTCGTGTTGTATTAGCTATACAGACTATTAGAGAATATTGAGTCTGAACTTCTTTATTCTTTTTCACCAGCCTGTAGTATCGCAACAATACAAACGCAAGTATATATTTGCCTGGTAGAAATATTTGTTTGTTGTTAGGGGCTGTACAATAAATATGTGCCCCAGGGAGCACAAACTTTTCAGTGACAATGCTAAATTTGCTTGCCCTTATTCTTGGTGTGCAAACAAATTATTGTTCCTACCTTATTTGTGCCACTTAAAGCAAAAATTAGGTTCTGTCGGTGTCTGATGACTTGGAAGATGCCAAAATTGGATGACCTGGTATTTCAAATCGCAATGAAAAATGAAAAAGTGCATATAATTTTAACATTTTCATTTCTTGTATTTTATTTCGTAATATACAAATGGATCTAGTAATCAGTATCGCTTGACCCAATGTAGTGATGATTATCGCTTGACCCAATGTAGTCCGCACCTCCCCCAATACTAATTTTCTCCCATTCCTCAAGACACATATTAATTGCACCGTCCCTTATCATGCTTACATTGTTCAACTTCTGTGATACTTCCTGCAACGCTATATAGCATGTACACACGTATTACTATAAGAATTGCTGAAAATATTTTTTGACTATAGTTCCTTCAATACTGTATTAATCCTTTGAACTGCTATTGACAAAAGTCACAAAACCTCAAAGTCTTTTTTGACCTGATGTGTAGTTGCCAAAACCACAAAGTCCTTTTTGATCTGGGTAAGACAACTGACCTATCTACTTACCCGATATGAATAATAGACGTCTAATTAAAGCGCCTCATTAATTTGCCAAACCAGAACTTCCCAAAGATTCCAGAAAACCATTTTTGAAACAGCCATAGATGTGCTAAATTAATTGCAAAAGAGAAATCAATCTGATTATATAAAGTAAAAATTTTACTTTTGAAAAGGTGATATAAAAAGTAAGTAATTGATCAAGTGAGTCTGCAAGAAAATAAGCTCAACCCTCTCCATGAGGCTGTCGACTTTTCAAATTTTTGTTTAAAATTTCAAAAATGTCAGAATTGTACATTTGCATTACCATATTTGGCATCAGCATGAAAAATACATTAACATGAGTACAAACAAGCCTAGTATTGGTTCATACGTGAGCGACAAGCGAGCAAGCTGGGAGAGTGTATACACATCCAGCGCAATTAACGCCAAGACGAATACATGCAAAATACCATGTTCCACAACAAAAGACCGGTTCAATTAAATTTTAGCGTTTCTTTTATTTTCATGATCAGGACAACAAGGTTGAGAGAAATACGAAAGAGCAATTGTAACTTAGAAACAAGGCATTATTCTTGTTTAAATTAGTCATTACGTTTCAGATTTAGTGTTTGTTTCTGAATACTATAATTTGATGTCTAATTCAGACAATTTAAACTGAGATATACATATCATAATACGTGACTGTCTGTATAAAGTTAGCAATGCCTCACCCTGAGTATTAGCAAGTCAGTTAGTAGGCTAGAAAAAAATAAACTTTGTAAAAATGATTCTGACTTTTGCGAGGTGAATTAAGATATAACTTCTTCACTTGTTGTCTTTAATAGGAATATTATATATAGGTAACTTACAATAATTACCATGATTACTGAGGAATTAGTCCAACAAAAGTAGTTGTTGAATGGCTATTACGTTTTTAAAAATTTCGTGGACCTTATATGATTTTATTTGTTTTAATATTTGTTATGCTCACTATATACCACTGAGAGCAATAATAACCAACTACGGTCTGTACCCGTGATTCTGACTTAATACGAGTGTTTTGCAGTATTGTACTCAAATCACACGCACTTGTCACGCCAGACAAACGCGAAGGGTCTCTGACGGGGATTCCCCAAATATATAGTTGAGTACATAATAATAAAGACATGACCTGGCGATAAGTACTAAGCCTAATAAGAAGAGACTAACCTGAACCTTGTACATAGTAAGAAACAAAAAGTCTCAAGGACTGACATGTTTTGATATAATGCTAATGGTATGTTATTGTTCTAATTTTGAAAATAATTTGGGGCACCATATTACATTTAACACTTGCCTCAAAAAGTGGATATAATCAACTTCCCTTCGAATGCGGGCGTACTTTAGGGTAGTAGTGGATGTTTGTTGGATGTTGTTGTTGTTTTTTTTCCTTTTTGGTTCTGCCCCTTGCCTACCAACCTGTGTCAAAAGTTGTTTATCACTCTCAGCAAGCAAACATGCACCCTTTAATACCCGAGTTATCAATGACATCGAGTGCCATGTACAGATCGTATTTGTGGTTACAGTATTCTATTGCAAGAGGCAGCCTTTTTGTATTCTATTGCAAGAGACAGCCTTTTTTGTATTCTATTGCAAGAGGCAGCTTTTTACTGTTTAAATCGAATATATTATGAGTATATGAAGAGTTTGGTTCCAAAATTCCAAAGGCTGCTTGTGGAATTTTTATTTGAAGATATTCCTAAGAGTAGCAGCCACAAACACAAACCGTTTTCGACATCATTCGTAAAAGGTTATAAAAAGGTTGTCAGAAAACGTTTTAATGTCGGGTTATATAAAGGGTATATTAAGGGTATAATACGTTTTCATAACATTAAAAAACATTTTTTGATTATCTACTGCCCAGCAAACACAAAATGTTTTACAGAAAACGTTTAAATGTCGGGTTACATAAAGGGTATAAAAACGTTTTAATAACATTCCAAAAACATTTTTGAAAACTTGATACAAAACATTCTAAACAGAATGTTATTTTGGGGTTGAAAATGTTTGCCCAAAATATTTGCAATAACGTTTTAAAAGCGTATTTCATGACCTTAATATAACCCGACATTTGAAAAAATGTGGTTTTCTTTTCAAAACGTTTTAAATGTTATTAAAACGTTTTGAAAAAAATATTTTAAGAACATTTCTGTGTTTACTAGATGCAAATATTTTAACATAATGCTATTTAAGTGTTGACAAAATATTTGGCAAAAAATGTTTGCAAAATTAGTTTAGAATAACATTTTGAAATTTTTTTTTAAATATTGTTGTAGTGTGTTTTCATACAAAACGTTTTAAAACGTTTTCATGACCTTTATATAACCCGACATTTTAATGTTATTAAAACGTTTTTACCAAAAGCCAAAATATAACTTATTTAAAACGTTTTTAAAACGTTTTTGTGTTTGCTGAGAGTAACCTTACCAATGCAATAAATAACATTAGAGCAGTAGAATAGTTTTTTGGTTACCTTTAGAAAAATTATTGCAAATCTCTTTAACCTCCCACGTGCGAAGAAGAAAACAATAAATATGATTTTTTATATTGAAAATATTTAGAGCATAAGCTTGAGTTACAAATATATCCATTCCAATCGTTAAATGTCATTTCAACTTTAAAAATGTAAAAATATACCAGAAAAATGTGACACAAGGCAGCTATTGGACTTAATGCCTTTTGGAAACAAACTCTTCATATACAGTTTTTTTAAATTTTACTTGTAGCATTGACAGTCTGGAGTAATTTGACACAAAAGCAAATCAAATAAATACAAACAGACATAGAAATTCTATAGATCTGGGAAAATAATTATTATTCCAAATCAATCTTGTCGTGTCAATAAACAACAACAATTCACAATACTTTTTATGCAAACTCTATTTCATATCGAGGGAAGTTGAGATAATCATTGTCATGGACTCCAATGGAAATAAGCGCGGCTTTCCAGGGTTTATCCAGTGTTGCCAGATACAAATACTAATTACAGCAACAAGCGTGTATTGCAAAAAAACACGCACGCATAACGGTGGTATCATGTTTACTGGGCATAGTGTCATAATTATGTATTATAGCTTGAACATTATTTGAGAAAATGTCAAAAATGTCCTAAATAAAATAATATAAAATCAAATCAAATACTAGAATTAAAAAAATACAAAGCTCTACCCTTCGGTTTGCGTACCAGTTGCGTCCCCTCTAATCCCGGACAACTCCACTGACTGCACATTCTTCGCCTTCGCAAAGGTCAAAGTTGATCTTTGCCTAAACATTCGTACACTTTGACTTTTAAGTATTTTGTTGCTTAATATGAAATAAAGTTACTTTTTAATGATAAAATAGTTTAAGTATCGTGCCAAAAAATAGGTGGCCTAGTCCTTCCCTAATTCTAGAGGTTTGAATGTTTGATGGCTAACATTTGCCACAAAAGATGGTCCCACAATAACCCCAATCATTTGGTAGTTTATTTCAGCGTCTTAGACCCAGGATTCAGCGTATACACAACTCTTTTCCCCAGCCGATGCGACCAATAACCCGGGCCAATAACAGGTACGTTTGCACCAGTGGCGTAGCGTCATAGGGGCACGGGGGGGATTGGGGGAGGGCACGTGCCCCCCAATCGATCTGAAATCTTTTTTTATCCCATAGGAAGACGGCTTGTGCCCCCCCCCCATCAGACCCCCAGCCCCCTCCCCCATCTGATGACCCACGCTACGCCACTGGTTTGCACAATATTAAAATTATTGTGTTCGGTTATGTCTAGCTTGTAACTGCTTCAATATAACAGCAACGACAACGTTGCATGAGGCAAAATTGCTGCCCCCTTGTTGCAACAGCGACACACACACGAGAAAACGCCAAACTAAATACTAGTGTTAATTTTTTTGTCTTTTCAACAGATTCCTCATGTGCACCTGCTTCAACATACTCAATTAAAACTACGGGATGTCCAGATTCTATTCCAAGAGGCAAAGATGCAAGAGAAGGACTCCCCTTTCTTCCTGAGTGTGAGAAGGACAACATGAAATGCCAGAGGATGATTTAAGGAAGCCCCATCATGCACTGTAAAAGTGTTATCACTAGAGTTTCAACTGCCACTTTACTTTTCAAATCCCATTGAATTCTGTGCAAAAGATGTTGTTTTAGAATTGTGTGTGTGTGTCATTATTACTTGGTCGATTTCAGATCTAAAGTGATGTATGCATAAAGGATAATTCTGTAGATAACATAAAATGTGAAATCGACCAGCTTTTTGAAGGGGTTTTTATTGTAAATATATCTATTCAAATTTAACCATGCACGTCTATGCAGTGGGCGGGCAGTGGTGTCATGTTCACTCACACAGCTTTGCTAACCGCAAGACTTGCTGGGTAGTGCTTAAATCATCCTCTAATGAAATGCTTGCTTTGTTTCTTTCACCTACTCCTTACATTTTCTAATCCGGCAACTGATGACTATTACGAAATTACCGGAACATGAGTGAGAAAATCGCAGTATTGCGCGCTGGCCCATATTAAATACCAAAATTCACATTCATTTAGGGCTAAGATATGAAAATGTTTCACTTGCTTCGCGTGCAAATATTTCCAGTAAAACGGGCATAAAATATGCTCGTCCCTCTTAGCTTTTCGCCAGCCCATAGGGCTGGTACCTAATTCTGAGATGGGGTTTGTGTACACTAAAGATTAGCTAAGAATGTAGCCTTCTTCTATTGGTATGAATTATTTTCTTTACTTCTCGTGGTGGAAATGTTTTTGATGTCTACTAATTCGATTTGCAAGGAAAAGAAAGTATGTTTTGCCGTTTCAACGAACGAAAACGATTGAGTATTGCCAAAGTTATGTTTGAATTAATTATGACTTAAAAAGTTATCATAGGTTAGGCCTACACATATAAACATAAACTTGTTCAGCAATCAGCATATCAAACAAATGACATGGTCAACGCGGGGGATGATCACGAGGTCATATCAGTGGACTACTGAGCATAGCATGATGTTTGGTTGCCTGTGAGTGCATAATTGATATGTTGATAACAGATCTAATAATGTTGTAGAATCAAAATCTTCATTATATGCACCACATTGAAGTCAAAGTAATTATCTATCCTATCCTGTATCATGTTATGGATAAAATTGATTCAAAATGTTATTGATGATATTATTGTAGGTAACCTAGGCAAACCTTAGTTAACACATTTACTAGTCAGCGAATTCGCCGAGACCGGGGCCCCAACACAATGCATATTTACATAGAAATTTGAATTTTTTTCGAGAATAGGTGGGTGAAGGAAACCTACATAAATATGTTTTCTATACTTCACTTGACCCAAATATATGATTTTTTATGGTGATAATCAAGTCGCACATGGAATTTTAGAGGATTTTGATAGCAGTTCCATTAAAAAAGCTGCTATCGCCATGAGACTAAGATCTAGAAACACCCCGAAATGCCGTTTTGGGGAATTTTGCTAGCTGAATCTTTTTGATGAAAGTCAATCTTTGACAAGATGTAACTTTGCTACGGAAAGTGCTATGAAAAAAAGGTTTTCAGTTTTGGCTTAGTTTACTCAAGAGCTTTAATTTGATATATAAAACGATGCAATTTGATGGCAAATTTGAATTCACCTAGCATACCTAATTATTGCTATCTTTAACATCAGTTTTGTCTTTTCAACGGAAAAATCCGATTGAAAATAAAGTTTTTAGGGGCTAGCTATAATATTGAACAATATATCCCATATTTTGACATGCACTTATAGAAAATAAATAAATTATTGTCTTACTTTATAAAATATAAATACTGTAAAATGACACATAACTAAAGTGAGGCCAATTTCTATCTTTTTTATTTGATTCATAAAATTACATTCAACAAAATGATTGAAGACTGAGAAAACACACAATGGAGACTATTACAGAATGGAGTAGGTAAGATGCCATGTCCATAGCTTTGCAGGAGTTTCGGACTAACAATCAACAATACAGTTTAAAAGTGAAGATTGTAGAGAATGATCAGTCCTTTATCATGTGCTTGCCACTATCTACTTTATAGTAAACTATACATTGCGAAATAATATAAAATTATTTTTAAATAAAATGTGCATGTAAGTTGAGTTAACATAGCGAATTAACTAACAACTGCAGTGTATTTCTTGATTTTAATAATAAGCATGGGTAAAAAGCAGTAAAGACAAAATACAGAACAATTTGGAGTAATGAATTAAAGAGTTGACAGGAGTTAATGTTTTTGCTGTTTCAGTGTGCATGTTCTCACCATTGATGGTTTGGTGAACTGTCATGTAACATGGATGTAAGCGTGATCCTAAAAATGCCTTTCACGGTGACCCAAACTATTTACAAGACCTCTTCTGCATTGAGGCTGGCCTTCCCTTTTAAAGGAATTTTATAAAGCTCATGGTAAGGTATAGTAAAGATAATAACCCATTTACTTGATCGTTTTTGTTTTTGCTTTTTGCTGAGAAATAATATTTGTTATTATATTACGCCCCACTATTTATAGTGGTTGAGCAAGTATTTATAAGCTGTTATATAATATATATATTATTGGACTTCAAACAGTACCCATAAAAGGAAAGCAAAAGAGTACCTTATTTCGGTGCTGCACATGTCTCAATCAAACCGTCATAATTGGCGGTCATTTCAAATCATCCCCAAGTCAGCGAGGGTCAGGAATGTCCTGTCATTGTTAAAATAATTGGTTTTACATACCTAGACCAAATACAATGCGTTGTAACCCACCACTTGTACAGGGTTTAGCCAAAGCACACAAAGCCTAGAGCTATTTAAGCTCATTATCCTCTTCAACAATAGGATCATTGATTGGTTTAAAAGGTTAGTGGGTTTTTAGCGGGTTCGCCGTCGGACAAGTTTAGAACTGTCAAGCTTTCGTCAGGAGTAGCTCTGACTTCTTCAGGACAAAAATACCTAAGATTGAGACATGTAGACCGCCCCTTGTCTACTGATGACTCTAAAAAGAGTCGTTCACTGAAGACTGCCCCTTGTCAACAGAGAACAAGCAGATCTCGCCTATCTGCTAATATAAAGGTTTTGGTGGCTCTGAAAAGAGCCGTTTGCTGAAGAAGAAAAAAAACCACAAAAAACTAGTAGACTGCATATACTGTAGTAGAAGTATACGGCTTACCAGGAACCGTTTGGCCACTCATGGACCGATTGATTGATTGTATGAACGATGAGCGTTTATATCACTTAATTGCGGACGTGGTACAGATTAACGGCTCTGTGATTGGTTGTTTGAAAATAGAGAGCGCCACATTCGATGTAATAAGGATTAGTGGCTCTGTGATTGGTTGTTTGAAAATAGAGAGCGCCACATACGACTGATGTCTTTGCCGTCATTTCTATTGATAGTAGAAGTTTCATTAACTCTGATTTCCAACGCTTCACGGGTCAACCTCATCCCCAAGTGAGGTTCATGACCTTCTTTGCAAGCATGTTCAGCTAATGCCGAGCCTTCTTCTTTCTTTTGTCTTGTGGCTCTTCGGTGTTCAGATATTCTGACTTTTAGTGGTCGTTTGGTTTGGCCTATGTATTGCTCACCACAACTGCAAGGTATAGAGTACACACATGGTGCACGATCCTTGGGCAGAGGATCTTTTGGGTGGCTTAGGATGTCTCTTAATTTGGCCGACCTAGAGTAGAATGTTTTGACCCCTGCACGGTTTAGAAACCGACAGATTTTGTCTGATACACCTTTGATATATGGCATGAAGGTAACGCCTTTATGTTCATCGTCCACCAATTCTTCTGATCGTTCTCCTGTCTGTTTCTTGATTGCTTTGTGTATGAGGTTTGAGGGATATCCATTCTTGTTCAACGCTTTTTCAATGTGTTTGAGTTCGTCTTTTTGATGTTCTTCATCACACAGAGTCAGTGCTCTGTGAACCAGTGTATTGACAACACTGTTCTTGGCAGACATATGGTGGCTAGAGGTAAAATGAAGATATTGATCAGTATGAGTGGGTTTTCGGTAAATGGCGAAACTCAAGCTAGTGTCAGATCTCTGCACTTTGACATCAAGGAAAGGTATGCCACCTGCCTCCTCAATCTCCATGGTGAACTGGATACACTTGTGTTCAGTGGCGTAACCAGTGGGGTGGCCGGGGGGGCAAGCTGCCCCCCCGGACACAAAAAAACTGGGAAGAAGAGCAACAAATTGGGAAGGGAAAAGGGGGAAGAAGAGAAAAGAGGGAAGAAAAAGGGAAGGAGAAGAGAAAAAGGGGAAAAAAGAGGGACGAAGAGAAAGGGGAAAGAAGAAAAGAAAAAGAGGGGAAAAGGGGAAGGAGAAGAGAAAAGGGAAGGAGAAGAGAAAAGGAAAGAAAGAGGAATTTGAAATTTGTACTCTGAAACACTGATTTTTTAGCTTCTAATATGCCAAAAACCAGGAGCTTCAGGGGGCTCGGAGCCCCCTTGACCCCCGCCGAGACTTTGCCCCTGGACCCTACCAGGGCCCCTAAGGCGGGCCCATGGACCCCACCCGTTTAACGCTTCGCGGCAAGCCGCTCGCGACTTTTGGTCAAGAATTGGGAAATTTTTCAACCTTGCCCCCCCGGTAGGTCAGGTCTGGTTACGCCCCTGCTTGTGTTGATTGTTGAGATGACTTAGGAATTTGACCAGTTCGTCTTTGCCATGTCGCCAGACGACGAATGTGTCATCAACAAATCTGAACCAAGCAACGGGTTTCAAAAGATACGTATCTAGTGCTTTGGTTTCAAAGTGTTCCATGAAGATATTCGATGTTATTGGGGAGAGGGGTGAACCCACTGACTGACCCTCTTTTTGTTCATAGAATTTCCCTTGCCATTTGAAGTACGTAGATGTGAGGCATAACTTCCTAAGTTCTACGATCTCATCACTTGTCATGCGTGTTCTGTTTTTAAGTGTATCATCATCACGTAAGATATCTCCTATAATCTTACTAGCATCATCAATTGGTACATTAGTGAATAATGATACCACATCAAAACTGACCAATAAGTCACCTGGTTCTATGGGTATTTGCCTTGCCTTTTCAACAAAATGTTGCGAGTTCTTGATGTAGGAAGTACCTTTCCCTGATAAGGGTGTCAATATATCCGCTAGGTGTTTCACTAAATTGTAGCATGGTGAATTGATTGAGCTGACAATAGGTCTAAGTGGCATGTTTTCTTTGTGAATCTTCGGTAGACCATATATACGTGGAGACACAGTATGCTTAGGTGTTAAATGTGATGCCTTTTTCTTATCAACCTTGTTCTGTTCCTTGAACTCAGAGATGGCCTTACCTATCTTGCGTTCAAGAGATAGGGTGGGATCTTTCTTCATGACCTGATAAGTATCGCCTTCAGACAATAAGTTGTTCATTTTCTCTTGGTACTTATCTTTGTCCATAACAAAGGTAGACCGCCCCTTGTCTGCTGGAAGGACAATTATGGATTCATCATTCTTGAGTGAATTCAACGCTTCTCTCTCTTCTTGAGATATATTTGGTTGAGGAACTTTGGCTTTCTTGAGAACCCTGAGAACATCACTTCGCACTAGGTTGGCTTCACCTTCACATAAGTCTTTTAAACCGTGTTCGGTCGCCGCTATTAACTCTTTGACCGGAATGCTCGTTGGAGTTGGTGAGAAATTCATGCCTTTGCTTAAGATAGCATTTTCAGATTCACTAAGTTCCCTACTACTTTTCATTGCGGACTGTATTTTGAGGAAAGTCACTATTATTTCGCTTGGTAAGCCGTATACTTCTACAGTATATGCAGTCTACTAGTTCTCTGTTGACAAGGGGCAGTCTTTATTGAACAGCTCTTTCTCAGAGCCAACAAACATTTAATTTAGCAGATAGGCGAGGTCTGCTTGTTTTCTGTAGACAAGGGGCAGTCTTCAGTGAACGGCTCTTTTCAGAGCCACCAAAACTTACAAAATCAGCAGATAGGCGAGATTTGCTTGTTTCTGTTGACAAGGGGCAGTCTTCAGCAAACGGCTCTTTTCAGAGCCACCAAAATTTACAAAATCAGCAGATAGGCGAGATCTGCTTGTTTCTGTTGACAAGGGGCAGTCTTCAGCAAACGGCTCTTTTCAGAGCCACCAAAACCTTTATATTAACAGATAGGCGAGACCTGCTTGTTCTCTGTTGACAAGGGGCAGTCTTCAGTGAACGACTCTTTTCAGAGTCATCAGTAGCCAAGGGGCGGTCTACATGTCTCAATCTTAGGTATTTTTGTCCTGAAGAAGTCAGAGCTACTCCTGACGAAAGCTTGACAGTTCTAAACTTGTCCGACGGCGAACCCGCTAAAAACCCACTAATTGTTATGAATTCCCGTCGTAAAAGCCTATCCCACAATTTGCATTAAAAGGTGTTTGACTGGCACTAGCAAAATGAGATACGTCTAGCACCAACTAGAGATACCTGGTCCTGTGTCACAAACTGGGGTATTGTGTTACATAGTAAAAAAATGAAATGTTTCAAACATTTTTCCTACACGTCTCATTTGAAGTGGTTCATCCTCCTGAGCATTTTGCCACCTTTTTTTATGGAAATGGGTTAAAAACGAGAGACTGCGGGCAAAAACAATCACAAAGTAGGCGGGATTTAACCCCACCTCTTTATTCCACATTTACAATCATTCTGAGTCTTTTAAATGACCTTCTGTATTTATTTACTTGGTTTAGATGTCTGAGAGTTCATTTAGACAAATATGTTTTTACTAGATTTAAATTTTTAATGGGGGTTTTAGATCAAATTTACGATATGAATCCCTACCCCTAATCCACCTCCATTTTATGCCAAACGTCATAAGAAAATAATTAAAAATTATTTTAAAACAGGATAAAAACATGAGTAATAAAGAATAAATTGAATCTTCTAAGTGAAGGAATACTCAAGAGACAGTGTTTTGAAATCCAAGCTGCACATCAAAATGTAACAAAACCATTTTTTTGTTTTTTGGGTACCCCGGTATATGACGCAGGATCACAGGATATTTCGGATATAAATAGGTATGGGGCATTCCACGTTTATGGGGTGGTTTGAAAGGTCATCGGAGGTCAAGGTCAAAGGTCAAATTTTAAACTTTGTCCGATCGGGCCCACATTTGGTGGGTGGAATCCTTGATACAAGGGGAATATATGCCCAAAATAAAATTGAGGTCAAGCGAGGTCAAAGGTCATTACGGAGGGGTCACATTTCAAACTTTGTCCGATCGGGCTCAAACTTGGTGGGTGGAATCCTTCATACGAGGGGAATGTATGCCCGAGATACAATTGAGGTCAACCGAGGTCAAATGTCATTATTGAGGGGTCAAATTTCAAACTTTGTCCGATCACGCCCAAACTTGGTAGGTGGAATCCTTGATACGAGGGGAATACATGCCCGAAATAAAATTGAGGTCAACCGAGGTCAAAGGTCATCACAGAGGGTTCAAATTTCAAACTTTGTCCGATCGGGCTCAAACTTGGTGGATGTAATCCTTGATATCAGGGGAACACGTAAAACTTAAAATCGAGGTCATCCGATGTCAAGGGTCATCCAGGAGCTAGATTTTAAACTTCATCTGATTTGACTTAAACTTGGTGAAAGTAATTTTCCATATCACGGGAGCACTATCACGGCTACAGGTGCTCTTACAGCTACAGGTACACTAGTTGATCAAATTCTTTATAAAGGGACGTGTCTGTCATTTTTATTTTGGATCTTTGGTTCTCAAGTGCCATGATAAGGTGCTCAGAAGGTGAAGGTGTGTCGGGTGGGTCATGGGGTGTCATGGTTGGTCAAGAGGTGTCATTGAGAGTAAGTGGTGGGTCAAGGGTTTCATGGTTGGTTACGGGTGTTATACTGAGTCAATCTTTAGTTTTTGTTGACATCGGTGGTCAAGGCCTAATATCATTGGTTTAAAGAGATATGGACACTTTTTGGACTTTTGTGCACTTTACCCTCTTTCTTTTTAACCAATCATCATAGAGATTCGTGCGATATGTCAAACTTTTCCTCTGGTCTTAAGGAACAAAAAAGTCAGCGGTCGCGTATCTGTAGGATCATTGGTTAATGAGATATAGTCACTTATTGTACTTTGTGCACATATCTTTGTATCTTTTTAACAAATTATCCTAGAGAGCCGTGCGATATGTCGAACTTTTCCTACGGTCGTAAGGAACAAAAAGGTCAGTGGCCGCATATCTGTAGGATCATTGGTTAATGAGATATATTCACTTTTTGTACTTAGTGCACCTAACCCTGTATCTTTTTAACCAAATATCCTAAAGAGTCGTGGAACACGAATCGATTGGCGCGAGGTTCATATTGGTGCGTATGCACCAAATATGTATCTTGTGGTTTGTTTATGGTGGATGGTCACATTTTAGGTCAACATTCTCAGTCGTCTATTTTTTTTTTTCATTTATGTGTATTTACAGGTGTATCTTATAAATCAGCTACCAAACATTTCCTGATACCTCATCATTATGGGTGGATTGCATTCCTACATCTTCCTAATTGCTGTCAATGTTGCCGTTCTTGTGATTGCAAGTATGTACATTTACTTATTGTCGCTCCTCTGTACATTTTGGAATTGAGAATTCTTTCAAAAGCGATGAGAATTGGACAAAACTATGAGAAATGAAAATTTGCCCATTTCTATGAAACTTAAAACCCTGTGGGGCTGATCGGGCATGCTATACTAATTATCGTGTTGAATGTTCTTGTTTAAAACAATGTGATAGGTTGTTTACACGTTAATTTGTATTTCTCATTCATTTGGATGAGAAATGCCCGCAATGTTGAAGGTTTCATAGAAAATGTTCAAATTCTCATATCGGTTTTGAAAGAGTTCTCATTATAAATTTCCACTAGACCAGTGGCCTTTAAATTCAAAACTTTCTATTTGAAAACAAGGTCCAGATTGAACACCTATTAGTATCTGTCTACTCACTCGAAAACTCAAAATCAAAAGGCTAAGCACAGGTGCATACAAATACAAAAAGTTTGCAAATACACAATTTCATGCCCAATTATTTTAACACCAAGATTTTTTAATGTATACCCAGCAAACACA
The DNA here is from genome assembly GCF_039555335.1 of Amphiura filiformis. NCBI lineage: Eukaryota > Metazoa > Echinodermata > Ophiuroidea > Amphilepidida > Amphiuridae > Amphiura > Amphiura filiformis. The sequence continues at coordinate 1,618,719 of NC_092646.1, forward strand.
AAAACGTTTTAAAAACGTTTTAAATAAGTTATATGTTGGCTTTTGGTTTAGGTAAAATGGTTTTGATAACATTAAAATGTCGAGTTGTATAAAGGTCATGATAACGTTTTAAAACGTTTTGTATGAAAACACACTACAACAATATTTTAAAATGTTTTCATAAAATGTTATTGTAAACTATTTTTGCAAACATTTTTGCCAAATATTGTGTCAATACTTAAATAACATTATGTTAAAATATTTGAAGCCAGCAAACACAGAAATGTTCTTAAAATATTTTTGTCAAAACCTTTTAATAACATTTAAATGTCGGGTTATATATAGGTCATGACAACGTTTTTAAAACGTTATTGAAAATATTTTGGGCAAACATTTTTCGCAAAATATTTTTTCAACCCCAAAATAACACTGTTTAGAATGTTTTGTATCAAGTTTTCAAGAATGTTTTTGGAATGTTATTAAAACGTTTTTATACCCTTTATATAACCCGACATTTAAACGTTTTCTGTAAAACATTTTTGTTTGCTGAGCAGTAGATTATCTAAAAAATGTTTTTTAAGGTTATTTTTTGGTTGTGAAAACATTTTATACTCTTAATATACGCTTTATATAACCCGACATTTAAACGTTTTCTGACCTTTTATAACCTTTAGCGAATGATGTCGAAAACGTTTTGTGTTTGCTGGGTATCCAAGCACTACGGTTTCATCTGACATTAGTAAAAAAATTACAATCATTGTATTTTATTTGACCGAGAAAATTAACTTCAAAGCAAAAAGGCTTTATTAACAAATTTATTGTCACAGGATAACATAATTTTAAACATCCATTATTATTTTTTATCGAAAAAAGATGTTTGATTGTCATTCACATTTCATTTCACCATCTGGCCCTCTGTTACTAAAACAATAATGTTAGAATTTAGGATAAAATAGGCTACTACTTCAACATTTTACGCCCAAAAGTCAATCAAGGTGTCTTCGTCATATAAAACACACGCCTAGTATTCGCATCTAAATTTACCCATGTTGCGGCCTAAAAGAAATGACCCCTGATGACCTTGACGTTTAATAACAATCCATCTAATTAACTAATTTGACCTTTGATTGACCTCTGATGACCTTAAAATGACCTTCATCATGTTTTGAATCATATCAATATCACATATACTAATTTCCATTCAAATTGGACAAACTTTTCAATTTTATCCTTTTTGACCTCTGCTTGACCTCTGGTGACCTTGAAATAACAGCCATATGACATTTATACTACCATTCTATGGTTGAAGTGATCAAGTGATGACATCATTGTACTGTGTAATTTGCGACAGCAGCAGTATTTTAAAGGTGCTTGGTGGTTACATACCGGAAATTACCCCAAAATGACCTTTGACCAAAATTTTCTGTACAACTTTTAGACACTGGCTATAGATGATGCATTTGTGCATGTGATATCATTGTGTCATGTAATTTGTGGAAGATGAAACATTTTTAGTGAAAATCTAAATTTCTTGTTTCTGACCGGAAGTGGCCCCTTAATGATCTTTGACCCCAAATAAAAAGATACCACGAATACACCGAGTAACATTAATTCATGTATGAACATACGATCACTGTACTATATTTGGTTGATGATTTTGTTTAACACCGGAAGTGACCCCTTAACGACCTTTGACCTCAAGCTTCATTGTTGTAAACCTCAGATTCCAATAACCACGGATATAAGACAACGTCATAGCAAAATATTGTATGCTATTTAAGTTCTTTAGTTCTTTATCATTCGCCAGTTTTTCATTACAACTGTTCCTGTTTTTTTTAACTTTCAACGCTTCAAGCTTAACTCTTTTTGGCTATATTTTTTCAGGAGATACAATTTTTGTGGCCGATAGCGAAAATTATAAAATATGGACAGCGCCTCTCGACACGCTCGAGTTTGAAGCACTCCCGTTTCAAACTATTAATACACCAGTAGGTGTAGATTTCGATCCTGTCGAATATAAAGTGTACTGGGCAGATCTTACAGGTTTTCAAACCAGTGGTACCATTAGAAGGGCCAAACTTGATGGCACTGAAGAAGAAATTGTTGTTGGCTTTTTAAGAAGTAAGTATGCTTTATAAATAGAAGACAGTAAATAAAGAACGATTATACAGAATGAATGAAGGATATACATACACTCCGAAAAGAAAGGTCAAAAACTGCCAATACGCTTTGGACGCTCTAGGTTATTATGATAAGGAAAATTAACGGAGTGCAAGGCATGAGTCAATATAATCACAAGCGCCGTTTAGTTATTGCCTTTCAGGGCTCAAGATCCAAATACGATAACATGGAAAGTGCGATTATCTTGACGAATAATTTGCACAAACCTCATTATCCATTATCCATCCTTCCTTCCTTCCTTCCTTCCATTACTGCATTGATTATTTTAGTTTAAATACTTAGGAAAAAACATCTTAAATTAAAACACCGTCAGTCCACTTAACTGGTTTGAAGGCAAGACAAGACTGCTATCACCTGTCATGAAAATCAATCTCTGCATCGAATTTAAATATATGTGACATGTCATGTCAAAAGGAGACACTTTTGGGCAGGATCTTAAATGGGGAAATAGGCAAAAATCTGTCCGAGGTGATTTTTTCACAATTTGGGTTTGTTGCAAATTTGTGATGTTATTAATGTTACAAATATTGTCTGATAGTTTCAGACCGGAATATAACTGACATATTGCATTTTTTGAGATATTTTTCAAGGTAATTCCTACTCTTAACACTGTCAATAATATATTTAAAGGCCGATATCTCAATTTCCAATTTTATAATACCATAACTTACGAACTCAATATCTTCGCTTATGAATGTCCGATTTCATTGGGGAAAACGGTGTTGTTGAGCAAAATATCGATGGATGGTTATAATGGTTGTAAGCGAATCTTTCCTACTTACTCTGGTCTGGTGACTCTTTTGTTAAGTTTCTTTTCTGCTTCCGCGCAGTGCTCATCTAGTCACGTGCCAAATTTCCTCCCCGTTTCTCCTCTATATGAGAGATCACAATTCAAGCAAGGAATGATGTATAATTCTTGAGTAATATCAAGCGGATCGCGTTTATCCTTCGGGTGCAACAGTTGATTCCGTAAGAGGGTGATGTGCGGTCGCATGGCAGTGGAGATGTTTATGGATTTTATGACTCTCGGCACTCTTTCGCTGACGCCTTTGACGTATGGCAGGAACACTATCCCTTTGTTCTTTGTCTGTTATTCTGTACTCTTGATGGATTTCTTAGGTTTGACTGCCAGGGAACTCAGGTTCTGAAGTATGTGTTGGCTTGCGATTAACGAGAAACTTAACCGTGCCGTCTTTCTTCCTGATTATGAGGGTATCCAGAAATGGAATGGCTCCTTCCGACTCTACTCCATGGGTGAACGTTATGGAGTCTGATTTATAGTTTTGTTGATGTGATCCATTAGCTGTTGGACAGTGTTTTTCTTCACCACCTCGAGAATGTCATCGACATACCTTAACCACATTTTGGATTGTTTCTGCTCTTTTATGGTTTTCATTTCTTCTTTGGTAAAATTTTGCTCTGGTACTTTTGAAGACTTTAACGTGTTCGCTACTTTCGTTCTTAATTGGATTTCATCAGCCTCGAGGTATGTGCGATTACATGTCAACTCAGTAGCCAATACAAATAATTCTGCACAAATATCTGGTGGGCGAACACACTGGTCTGCGCTGGTTTTAACCCAGTTTGAGACTTTTCCTATAAGATGACTGGTTTTCCGCTAAATTCTTTAGCTTCTGTAGGTGACATCGTAGACTCCATGACGGTCGCTAAATGCTGGTTTCCCAGTTCAGATTCCGCGGGAATTTTACGACTGAAGTCCTTCTCCAATTGTAATTTCTCGGATTTAAAACTCTGGAAAATGTTGTTTACTACACGAATACATTTTCTAATAAGCCCCTTCTCTGCACGCTCGAGAGTGTACTTAGCTTTGATGGTATTTATTGGGCAACGTAGTTTTAAACTGGGCGGGTGAGGTTTTAGTCACGGCAACGGAGGATATAGACGAGATTCTTTCTATACCTCTGTATCTTTTTCTCACTTTTTCTCAATCAAAAAAAATCTTATATGGTGCTAGTGTTCAAATGCCTCAATGGGATGACACCGGACTACTTATCGCAATGTCTTTCTCTTCACATTCCAACCCGTCAAGGTCTCCGTTCAGCAGCAGACACAACTCGCCTCTCTGAGCATAACTAAACCAAGACATTAATATCTTTTGGAAAAAAAGACATTCTCATACACAGCTCCTCGCATCTGGAACAGTCTACCTGTCATCATCAGAGAGTCTACCACATTACCTGCTTTTAAGAAATCATTAAAAACGCATTTGTTTCCTGCTTAAGTGACTTTGTCTATCTTATATACATGCCTGTATTTTCTCCTATTTGTAGTTTTATTTAGTTCATCTTGTTCAGCGCTGCGTTCTTTATGTAGCAGCGCTATATAAGCATTTTGTATGTATGTATTTGTATGTATGTATATCAGATCCAATAAATTGCACTTACTGTGCACGTTTCGATAGCCACGACCTGTTATCTTTGTCAACACTGAATGAAGACTGCTACTGAGAATTGGTCATCCAATCTCACCTATTGATTTCTTGGTGATTGACTTGGTGTTGCCAGTTGACTTTTTTCCTGTTGGATGTTTTGATGGATTTTTTGACACAGGAAGGAGCAGTTATTAAAATAAACATCTTAAAAAAAGTAACTAACCCCCCTTAAATAATAGCCATTATTCAAAAACGGACTACTGTATTACAAATCTGTTAAATGTGTTGGAAGTAGAATTTATTTATGCCCATTTTGGCACCTCATTTGATACGACAGCCCACAAAACAATATAACACCGGTCAATTTAATGTAGTGAGGTCCAGATTTGAAAGTTTTTTATGTCTATTCAGACAATCTGTATTGAATTTTATGGTATTGCGCACTTGAAATTATGGCATATTGACTTCAATGGTTTTACGCACTTGAAATTATGACATGTTGTCTATTGATTTTATGTAACATTATGTAATCCTTTTGAGCATGATTATTCTTGAAGTTTGGTGTTGTGTATATTTTAGTTTATGCCTCATTCTGCATTAAGTTTCTGATGAGTGAGGGCCTATTGGCCCTTACGAAACAGCTCTGTAAAGCTATGTAGTATCAACCAAATCCAAATTCTTTATGTTTATGCTCCCCTAAAGGGTTGAGCACTTTTCTTTTGGATGGTTTCAACTTACCTGAATTTAATTAATTATATCTAAAAATATATATGCTTGTAAAATTTATTACAGCACACGACAGTGGAATATAGAGTATACATGTATAAGCACGATCATGATATGCGATAATTAAAATTATGTGAATGTATATTTTTTAGATGTAATTTAATTTGTTTATTGATGAATATTGTGCACTAATGTACTTGTGATTGATAAATATGATCACCCCCTGTCTATATTATCAATATCTACTGTTTAATTAACATAAGCTCGATTATTCTCATTCATGTCTTTGTATATTCGATTAACTTGGATTCATTAAACATAATTTAATGCCAATAATATCTATAGATAGAATGCAACTTGTTATTTATGATTTACCATAGCTAGGGTTTTCACATTGCAGAATGTATTATTCGTTCATCCATGATGTTATATACAGGGTGTCTCAATAAAAATAGGCCCTACGAAAAGTGGTGCATAACTTAAAATACCAGCAGTAAAATAAAACTTTTCTTAAAAATTCAAAATTCATGAAGTGTCTGCTTACAAATGGTGAAAAATCACCCAAATCGGTTCACGCGTCACTGAGATAATCACGATTAGACACATTTTCTACCATTCCAATGGAGCAATACATATTAACAATAATGTGTAGTTTAGTGTGAATGAAATAAAAGGAAACGCCAAGTGTTGATGGGTAGGAATTCAAAATTAATCAATCAATCTCCCAAAGAATGTTTTTCACATGTTTCTCTATGGTTTAACAGTATGCGAAAGTATAATCTTCTAAAACATACTGTTCATACATTTGTCAACCAACAGTAGGGCTGGACTTTATATTGAAGTGATTGAAATAATTGATTCTAAAGAAATTGAATCCCTCAAATTCAAATGTCCAGGTGATGGTATTGATGGTGAAATAAAAAAAAATTGACAAACAATAGCAATAACAGAAAAGAGGCACAGTTGCTGATCAGGTATGTTATCTCTATACCCAACAACAATGGAAGTTGTTTATTTCACTTCTTTCTTCCATTCTAAACCACAAGAAATGCAGCACATTATTGTTAATGTGTATTGCCCCATTTGAAAGTTGCAAAAAATTAGTCTATTTGTAGTTTCTTAATTATCTCAGTGACGAGTGAGGGAATTTTGATGGTTTATACATCAATTTATACACTTCATTGATTTTGAATCTTCAAGAAAATTTGAATATTACTGTAGTAGCGGTAGTTCCCTCGCTTTGCACCACTGGGGTCCCGGGTTCAAGCCCCTGCGCGGCCCAAGGACTCATGTACACTTATCCTGATTCCATGCTCGCTCTCGCAGGTTTTCTTTGGGATCTCCGGTTTCCACCTGTCAAAAAATCGGTGATCAGCGAAATTACAGCGCTTTCTACACTCCATGATCTGTGATAAGGCGCTATATAAATACCGAAATTTATTTATTATTACTATTTACTTACCAGTTCAGTGGACTGCCTATATTTAAAGTTATGTGCCCCGATCCACGGGGCCTATTTTAATTGAGACACCCTGTATATATAGAAATTGTACATTTCTAAGTTGTGTGATAAGTAGTAATTCTAGTATATTTGAGCGCAGACTTACTGCTCACTAACCATACCCACCCTCGCCCACCCCATCCGAAGTTCCGGAGCAATATTATCTAACGTATATTGTTTACCGTGCCAAGTTCAGATAATATCTTTATGAAAGATACAGTAAAATATAGTGAAATGCTCGGGCGAAGAATGCGTAATGATATTTCACTGGTATACTTCGAGGCAAATTACACAAATTGTATGATATCTATGCAGAGCCTGAGCGTCTATCCATCGATGTGGCTAACAGACATGTATATTGGACAGATTCCGTCGACGACACAATATCGAGGGCAAATTTGAATAAGACTGGAGAAAAACAAATTATTGTACAGGATGGTCATGATCAACCGAGAGCAATTGTGGTGGATTCAGCTGGGGAGTAAGTAGCGGCAGTCAAGCTTGTAAGGGGGGAGGGGTAACAAGGAAAAGCCAAGGTTTTGGGCAAAGATACCCATGGAGCCAGTTACGTTGCACGAGTAATCCTATTGCGACGGGGGCACGGACAATGATTGGGGGTAACGGGCCTGATGGGGGAGGGGTGCATAAGCGGTTTTTCGGCACATGAACAGTGCCTACAGTCAGTGCTTCCTTGTGGGGCCGGGGATCATTGCCTAGTGGCCGTTTTTTTTATTATTATTATAGATGTGTAGGCCTTCCCCAGGAAAAGTACTGGTTACGCCAATAATCAAGAGGGTGTGTAGGTCAGGTTTTTTATGATACATCCACTCTTAATTAGTTAGGATAGTTAGATGGATAGGCTTAGAATCTTAAATAGGATCTACAAGATGGTCCAAAAATAGAAAACGTTTTGTCCTCTCATGACATTTTGATAAAGAACAATACAAATTCCAATAAAAGCAATTCAAACCTTGTTAATTCCTTTAATTGAACAATACAGTAAGGAACAATCTGGGAAAGAATCACCACATGTAATATTTTGTTTCCTAAAATAAGCCGATTATTCTGGACCGATTGGGGAGCCAACCCAAAGATAGAGAGATCTAAACTTGATGGAAGCGAGAGGACGATTCTTGTAAATACTGGTCTTGCCCAACCAAATGGATTAGCACTGGACCTGGAAGGTATTGGTTTTAGATTTATTATTATTTGATAGTGATTATTATTACGTGGACAGTGCCTTACGAAATCGAAGCAGTAAGACTTTATATTCGTCATCTCAATCTTTCGACTGTTTTAACCAGTCAAAAGTACAATATGGCTTGGAGCTGGTTAATAGGTGCAAGATTAGGATGATATATAACCTCTAATTTTTATTTTTCATAGGCCTTTCTACTTCGGTTTTAAGGCACTATCCACCCAATGTTAAAGTTATATACATGCCTATACTATTATATTTGATTTGATCTTTACTTTTGATATGGCATGTACATCATGTACATAAGGACTATATAATTATGCTATAAAGGAGAACAATGAAGGTTGTCCTTCAATTCCAAAAAACGGGAGAAAATGTAATGAAGATAACAGTTACTGTATCATTACCAATGCATTGTGTATGATTATCACATTTTAAATGATGGCATTTATACGTAAATATCTTTACAAAATATCTCTAGCGAAAGATCAAATTCTACATCGTTCACCTACCAGAAGAATTGTTGTTCTATTGTGCATTTCACCTGTTCACAACAGCTTACAGTTAGGCCTACTGCGTATACAAACTGATATATACTTGAAATATGCACGAGCGGACCAGGCAATTTTAGCCTGCAGTCCCCTAACCCAGAAATAGCCGAAATAGAGATTCCATGAACACTATCACAGTTCATACTTTTAATCATTCAGAAGTGTTTTTATTAACTTCTAGAAAGTGAAATTTGTGTGAAAATATTAAATTAAAATTATTAAAGGGACAAATCGTCTCTCCTCTGTATCCTTTAGGACCTGGGTATGTTTAATGAGAAAATGGTTGCAGGTGCCGGTTGAAGGTTTAAATATCTGTACTCCAGTTATTATCCAATAATGTTCCGCGCAATGACGATGAGCGTGGACTAGATGAGCGAGGAGTAAATAAGCAGGAAAGAAGATCTCGATAAATAATAAAGAATATATTATACATCTTGAACATTTAGGAACACATGTGTCTATTTCCTTTGAATGTAATAGACACATTCTAGGGTTAGGGGACTGTCAGGAGACTGTTACGGGACTGTCAGCTAAAATTCCCTGGTCCGCTCCTGCATATTTCATTAAATGTAATAATCTAAATTTTAATGGATTAATCGGTACCGGGTACTTGAGACGATCTCGTATTCAAATAATGTTGCCACTGGTAATGTTCTACCATCATAGTATTGCCTACTTTGTGTCTACTTTTCTGTGTCATTAATCAATGATTTGCCATCTGGTCCAATACCATTTCGACTATTTCCGTCTACATCTATTTGGTCTAAACCCATGAGGTCTATTTCGACCCCGGGATATCCACTACGTCAAATACTAGTATTCATTAAATGGTCCAATAATAATTTTGTCTGATAACCATTTAGACCCAAAACAAATTAAGCTCATAATTAATATATGTAAAACTATTTAGTACAGTAACCGTTTGATTTAACACACATCTGGTCTATAACCATTAAGTCTAATATCCATTTAGTCTAATATCCAATTGGTCTACTAACCAATTGGTCTATGACTATTAGTTCCGATTGGTCTAATAGCAAGTGTGATTCTGAATAGACGCAATAACGTTACTATACATCCTGTGAGGTAATAGTCCGGGGTCATCGTGATCTTAAAGGAGGGCGCTTAATTGCTCTCAGGATTCATCGCAAGTATAGCAGACCTATACATGTAGCATTTGTAATACTAGTAACCAAGGTAATAGGGTTGAGAATGTTATACCCTGAAAAAAGAGACCCCAAAACATCAAAGTTATGCTAGTTAACTGCCGTGGTCTCAAGAGTGACAGGAAGCAACATGATCTTTTAGACTTGATAGAAACCCATAAACCTGACATCATCTGTGGTCAAGAATCACATCTTGATAACTCCTTTGCAACGACAGATGTATTCCCGTCCGAGCATAATGTTTCTCGTAAGGACAGGAACATTCATGGCGGTGGTGTATTTGTAGCTGTAACAAAGAGGTATGTATCCACCACTGAATATTCCCTAGACACTCAATCTGAAATAGTGTGGTGCAAGATTGAGATTGCAGGTACCAAACCTCTACACATAGGATCGTTTTATAGACCCACTGATAACAAAGCTGAACCTATCCAACAATTAAATATTTCCTTAAGCAAGATAACACAGAATGGTACGTTACCTAATGTCATCCTGGGTGGTGATTTTAATTGTCCAGATGTCGAATGGGTAACCAACACCATTAAGCCAAATCCTCAGTATGGCTACAAAGTCAACAGAGCTTTATTGGATACCGTTGAAGAACATGGTTTAATCCAACAATTAAAGGAACCAACCCGCTTGAATAACATCCTAGACCTCTTATTAACCACCAACCCAGATCTGGTGGAGCAGGTCGATGTTTGCCCTGGAATGAGCGATCATAGGATAGTAATTGCTGTGATCAATGTTAAAGCTAAGCGTATTACAAAACCTCCACGTAAAGTGTTTGTTTACACGAAAATGAACAAGGAAGGTTTTAAGAATGGTGCGCTTGCTTTCCAAAAAGTGTTTCTTACGAGCAATGAGCGTTCTACCAGTGAAAACTGGTCGCACTTCACCAATGAAATCGGTGGGATGGTAGAGAAGCATGCCCCTCAAAAAAGAAAATCAGGGAGCGTTGGGATGTACCCTGGCTATCGCCCGAAATAAAAAGGCTCATCCGTAAAAAACAACGGGTTTATAATGCTTTTAAGAAATACAAGTCTGATGTTCTATGGGAACATTTCAGAAAAATTTGAAAAACTGTTCATAGAGAAATGACCAAATCCAAAAATGATTATATGAGGGGTCTGGTAGATGAATCGCCCAACACAGGGAGTACAACTGTTGGGAAAAGATTCTGGTCCCACGTCAAAACAATCCGGCGTGAGAGTTGTGGAGTTGCAACACTTAATGTGGATGGAGTTGAAATATCCAGCAGCAAAACAAAGGCAGAAGCCCTCAGTTACCAGTATTCGAGTGTCTTTACAATTGAAGACACCACGGAAATACCCAAAATGGAAGGTGACCCTTTCCCCACTATCAATGATTTGACAATAGATACGGAAGGAGTGAGAAAACTCCTTGAGGACATAAATCCAAAGAAAGCCTCCGGACCTGATGGAGTATCTTCATATATACTGAAAGAGTTCAATCAGGAACTGGCTCCCATTATCAAGTTTACATTTTCCCAATCACTTGAAACAGGTGACATCCCTTGTGACTGGCTTACTGCCAATATTACGGCAATTTTTAAAAAGGGGCCGAAAAACAATCCGGTGAATTACAGGCCAGTGTCCCTCACGTCAGTCACATGCAAAATCATGGAGCACATTCTCTTTCGTCATATAATGTCTCATTTAGAAAAATGCAATATTCTTTCTGACTTTCAACATGGATTTAGATCAAACCATAGCTGTGAATCTCAATTGATAATTACCATAGAAGACCTTGCACAAAATCTTGATAATAGCTTGCAAACAGATCTACAAATTCTCGATTTTCAAAAGGCCTTCGACACCGTCCCGCATCAACGACTGCTTAAGAAGCTAGACCATTATGGTATAAGGGGTTCAATCTGGAAATGGATACAAAATTGGTTAATGAATAGAACGCAGAAAGTTGTCGTTGATGGCGAATCAGCCCAACCGGCCCAAGTTCTATCTGGTGTCCCGCAGGGTACGGTGTTAGGCCCTTTGATGTTTTTGGTTTACATAAACGACATTGCCTCCCACATAGACAATTCAACCCGTATTCGGTTTTTTTGCAGATGATTGCCTCCTTTATAGGGTTACCAGAACACCTAATGATAACGACATCCTGCAAACTGACCTTACATCACTGTACAAATGGTCAAACAAATGGCAAATGAGTTTCAATATTTCCAAATGTAAAACACTTAGAGTCACCACAAAACGTCATCCAATTGTATGTACTTATAGTATGGGAAATGAAATTCTTGAAGGTGTGACGCATCATGCATGCTTAGGCGTCGAAATATCTCATAATTTAAAATGGTCGCTGCATATAAACAATATTGTCGCCAAGGCGAACAGAACCCTATGGTTTATACATAGAAATTTACACCGTTGTCCCAAGTCCATCAAACAACAAATGTATATAGCTCTTGTTCGTCCTCATTTAGAATTTGCCTGCGCTGTATGGGATCCATATACAACATCTGATATCCAAAAAATAGAAATGGTGCAGCGCAGAGCAGCTAGGTTTGTGGTTAATAACTATAAAAGAACCGAAGGTACCGTAACTAGCATTCTAAATTAGTTAAATTGGCCCACACTACAAGAACGCCGAAAAAATATCCGTCTTGCAACTATGTATAAAATTCAATCAGAAGATATAGCAATTCCAATTCCTGGTTATATTCACAGGCAAACCAGACAATATCATCCTCTGAAGTTCCGGTCCATGAAAGTATCATCAAATGTTTACAAATACAGTTTCTTTCCAAATACCATATCAGAATGGAATACCGTAAAACCCCGTCTACAAGCATATAGTGTGCTTCTGATGAAAGCTACATTAATCCAGTCGCCATTATGGAGTTTGAGCAAATAAATTACGGATCCAAGCATATACAAACAAGTATTATTTTAAGACCGATCTATTGTATTGGTATATTAACGCTTGCTTCGAATTAATTAAGCTTTTATAAAAAAACCACTATATATGCTTGTAGACGGGGTTTTACGGTAACCTACCATCATCTGCTCTAGAGTCTTGTAGTATTCAACACTTCAAAACTGCACTATGTAATAATGTAATGTAACTTAATGTATCTGTATTCTCGTAAAAGTATTTGTGTTTTCGTCGTAGGCCATTTTTCTTCTCAATTAGATGTCGCTTTTGCGATTTTATTGAGTATTTGTTTAGATTTAGATTAGATTTAGAATACACATACAGTAAGCCAAAGAATTAAGGTACCAGTTATGTTCAACTCCTGTATATCCTAAACAAAGACAGATATAATCTGTCATAATTGGAACCAGCAGCCAATGGCTGCATCTTTTAGCTCGAATTTAAGACCTCATTCGTTTAAATTGTTCAAGAAATAAATACACGGCGATCCCAAAACCCAAGGAAGAAACCAATTTAAAAGTGTTTGCTGCATTAAATGCCCTATTGATTTGTGTAAAACGTTCGTGAACAAGAGAACTAGCCCTGCGCTTCGATTGATTAGCACGTTAAAACTAGCGTCGTGCTTTCATTGATTAGAACACAAAAGTGCAACTTTTGATTTCGTTTCTTCATTAGATTTTAGATCACCGTTTCTTTAATTCTCAACCAAATAATTTCAACAAATAAGGTCTTAAATCAGAGCTAAAGAGAACAGGTATTGGCTGCTTGTTTTATTTTTGACATATTTGTCTTTATTTAGGACATACAGGGGTGAACAGACCTTAATTCTTTGGCTTACTGTATAACTCCATAATATGCAGACGACAAAAACAGGAAAACCTATTAGCCAAATGGCATTTGGCTAAGGGTCTCTTTTTCTTAGATTCTGATTAGTCCGAGCAACGGCTGGACTCTTGCATTTCAGCGGGTTCTGTTTCTTTCTTTCTTCTGTCAACATTTGACATAATTGGCTCTAGCTCCCTAATTATTTGACCGATTATAACCATTATTATGTTCTCAGAATCTTCCTTCCTATACTTTGTACAGAGTTGAAGAGTCCAATATAATCAACACTTGGACTCAAAACTTAGACTGTGTTGGATAGGCTCACTTTTTCCCAAAAAAAATTTGTTTTCAACAATTTTTGACCAAAACTCGTTTTTGACTTGCTCATTTTTGACCAAAATCACATTTTTTACCAAAAATCACATATTTGACCAAAAAATGGCATTTTTGACCAAAAACCACATTTTTGACCAAGAAAAGATTCTGAAAACATAATAATGATAATAATGATCGCTATGAGTTTAAAAATATTGGACTCGACTTCGTCTCGTCCAATATTTTAAAACTCAAAGCTCGACCAATAATTTGTGTATTGGGTGAAAAAACCATCCAATTTTATATCAAACTACCCCAGCCTTTACATTTGACATGGCCCATTTGGGGTCAAACGTCACGCATGATTTACAGCCCGTAACGAGTAGTAGACGAAATGGCAATTGTTTTTTGTTTTTAGAAATGGCATTAGTCTAACTGGTTATTAGACCATATGATTATTGAACCTAACAAATGGTTATTAAAAATATTAGACCAAATGGTTATTAGACTATAATGGTTAGTAGAAATACTGGTTAGTTTGACTAAACACTATTAGACTAAATGGATATTAAAATATATGATTATTAGACTAAGTAATAATTGGCCTTTCTGGTAATAGCCCAACTGTATATAAACTGAATCGGTATTATACGGAATGGCATTAGACCAAATGGCAATAGACCTTTAATCTGGGTAATCTGCGCTAAATACATTAAAATTGCATTTCAGGGAACAACATGTATTGGTGTGATTCTGGTCTTAACACCATTGAAACAACAGACTTCGATGGGGCAAATAGGATAAAGCTCTTCGACATCAGCATGCAAAACAGTCACTATTTCGATATTGGTATATATGACGAATACCTGTATTTGGCAGATTGGGCGTTCCATGATATATTAAGACTGAGCAAATATGGTGAACAAGTTGCAAGAGGGGTAGGATCGCATGTGTTTGATAAAGCAGTAGCCTTACACATATTTAAAGGTACGTAACTGGTTTCCTTGTTCATGTAATCAACATGGCACAGAAACGGTGTCATAATTTTATTACGGATATTAATAGTTCTTGCTAATAGCGCATAGCCACCACAAATTAAGCTTGTGGAAATAAACAAGATAAAAGAGGGAGGATACCTAAGACACCACGTCTTATTTGGTCCTATAGCCGGTTAGGTACCGATGACTCTTTTTGTCATATCCTGGTTTATTTTTGTCATATCCTGGAAATGAAATACATTGTATCAAGCATATTAATTAACATTTGCATAGTGTTATCGATTTTCATTTAAATAGAAAATCAAAGCACTGTGCAAATGTTCAGGGTATGATAGAAAGAGCCATTGGTACCAAATTAGATGTTGTGCCTAAGCATGTCTGGATCCTTAAATAGATGTTAATTTTTATACTTTTCAGCAACTGAGTTTATGTCACAATTTTTGGTTTTCAACATTGTTTAATATTTCTTTTTTCAGATGGTGATGAATGCGCCAGCAACCCATGTTACAACGAAGGAATGTGCATTGATGAAATAGGTTATTTTAAATGCAACTGCACCGGGACTGGGTATCAGGGAAGGAGATGCCAAATAGGTGAGTCAGTCTTTCAGAACTTTGTCCTGGTTGGAAATCCCGACCGTCCTGTCACCTCATTTGTTTACCATTAGAAAAAGTTAGAAGACATCTCCCATTCACCCGTGTGTAGTGAATTGACAGTAATCAATATACCCATATAATAATTTCGAAACTTCAAAGGCGTGCTTGCAGCGATGTGTTAATTGTTTGATGAGTGGGTTGGGTTGTGTATGTGGGTGTTTATGCACATGCGGTGTGCACCGGATTAGATATCATTTTATACTAGAGCGGTTACCTGTTGGCTTTTGCAGATCTCAAAATCAGGATGTGTCATTTGGCTGGGATCACAGTCCTTACAGCTGAACTCAATTGCAGCTTTCTTGGCCAAATTTACACCCACCCACCAAGTTTGAGCGCCATGAGCAATTTGAAATTTTACATTTTTGACCTATGACCTCTTAACTGTAGATCTGACAAAAATGTCACCGTGGAAACCTTTGTTTGTTAGTCCAAGTTCCACCCACCCACCAAGTTTGAGCTCCAGAGGGGCAATTTGAAATTTATACCCTTTTGACCTATGACCTCTTAACCGTGTGTCTGACGAAAAGGTCACGTTGGAAACTTTTATTTGTTAAGGCCTATTTACATGAGGACTTTACCCTTGCCTACATAATAACCATAAATATTATTTTGATGGATGACTTGCCCTGGCGATGCAATTTACATGGGGACATTTGCTTCCAGCAATATGATCTGAATCAACTATATCTGGGGCCCCCCTATGTGACCTATAAAACGCATTCCACATTCCAGAGAAACTCTCTGGAGAGTGTAGTACTGTCTTGAAAAAATAGCCCCGGTTCTGTTTTGAGGAAACTATGAAAGGTCAGAGGTCCAGGGGTATTGCCTGGCAACATTACCAATATACACGAGGACTTTCCCTTGCTGGAAATAAATTTCCAGCAATAGAGTCCTCGTGTAAACTGTGCATTAGTCCAAGGTCCACCCACCCACCAAGTTTGAGCACCATACGGGCGATTTGAAATTGTTACCTTTCTTGACCTATGAGGGTGCACACCAGTAAATAGCCTCCATTGACTTTCTGTACAAACAGGGTCCGGGAAAACGTCCAGCTGGGTTTTTTTTTTCAGAAAGTTGCTGACTAGATCACCCTACATATTATACAGCTTACGGCGACTCACAAATAGCTTGGTATTTCTGAAATGTAATACATTAAACATTTTGAAAGTTTAGCTAAATCTTCATAAAAAGTCGGATCCTGCTCATTTTTCACAGACAATCTATTTCCCAGGCCTAAATGAGGATTAAATATGAATCAGGGCCTAATTGTTTGTTTTTAAGCCTTTCCTATTGTTTTATAGAAACAAGATGGCTGCCGGACTGTAAGGACATGTACTGCAAGGGCTCCCACGTTTTTGCCCAAAAATAACATTTTACTCATCAGTACACTAGTTTATCAACCCTAATATTACCTTACTAGTCCTTCACTACACTATAAATGCCAGCTGAATTTCCTGGTGTGGTGATTTCCTGTGCTTTTAACCAACCTAACTGTGTTGTTGATGATAGCCAGTGGAATTCAACAGCCTTGTTCCAGTGCAACTAGACCAGCACTTCTTCAAATAGGCTAGCATCCTCAACTGCTAAGTACGTTTTCTGCAGTCAATAAAGGTGAGATCGTTTTGTTTATTTTTATATCTCTACCTCAATGATGTCTCTGCTTATGTATACCATCACTGGATTAAGCTTAACAGCCTTGCTATTACCAGAGAGTTGATATTCTTGAGAGGGCACTCTATTCACGTGGTTTCTTTTCCAACGCTAAAAGATCACGAATTTTGGTGGTTTGCAAATAAAAGTGTCCGCACTATCGATTGATTACGTAACTGTTATGAATAATTTATTAGGTTTTTCAATGCAATCGCCTCGACCCATTAATACATATTATCTGTATTATCAAAGTACTTGGAATAGCAATCCGGTGAGTTCACTGAACTACGCCCTAATACTGATGGCGTTTTAATGGCGCTAATCCTCTCCATACACAGATGAACAAATACAATAGATGAAGGTCAACACGTATGACCTCCTATGTGACATGTTATATGTGATGTACAAAAACCTGAATATCATAAAGATCAGTATTCGTTTGTGCATATGAACTGCACATTTACGTTGCTAGATATTACTCATTATATATAATGACAAATATTGGTATTATGACAATACGGTATATACATTGTATATAAAACGACTAATAGATCCTACTATCATGGCGTCAGGTCAATGTTCATCATACCCCGTATGTTTCTTAAAATTCATTCATATTTGAGACAAATTGCTGTGCCAATTTTATTGGTGCACAAGTAGATCCGTGTTTTTTTAATTTTCATTTCCTTTTAATGAAAGAATTAAGGTTTTCCACTGCACGGTGGCCACAAGGGTGATACTAATTTTAATGCTATATTTTCAAAACGAATACGTGCTCCCGGTTGGCTCTATAGCGATTTCACAGAAAAGGTATTTCTAGTGCAATGCAGCGTCGGACTCTAGCTGAGAGCGTAGCCTAAGTCATTCCGGACTCCAAAAGGGCTCTCCATACACAAATGAACAAACACAAAGGAGGGTAGTCTCCTCCGTGACCGGCTTGATTTCGATGGAGCGGAACCAAATTGGCTGCGGAGGAGACGGGTCATTTTTCCATGCAAATTTTTCAGTGTCAGCCGCCTGCTATTACTACATGTACATGCAGTAGGACCCAGGTACTACCCGTATACGCAAGACAACAAGTTTACCCAACCGTGTAGCAATGACGGTCATCTCATACAGCGGCTTACTCTAGTGACTGTCGTTCATCTTCCCTTTGTACTTCGAACATGTAATTACACAGCCATCGAACAGGGCCGATATCACGGTAGGCCCATAGCCTATGGTGCAAATTCCACCTGTGCCTATCGTGGTCAACGATTAAAGCTTTCTAATGATATTGAATCTAATCCTGGCCCACCATGTTGTAATTCATCCGACCTTTGCAGTAACTGCAACCCGGTAGTGGATTTATCCTCTGCCAAGGGTATCACAATAGCGCATCTTAACATTGTCACTCTTTTAGGGGATGGCAATACAAAACTGGACAACCTACAGATTTTTATTGGAAACAATCAATTCGATATAATATGCCTCAATGAAACCAGACTATCCGACAATATTCAAACTGAAGAGCTATCAATAAATGGGTACTCGGTCATTCGCCATGATCGAAATCGTCGTGGTGGAGGCGTTGCCATCTACGTTACAGATAAGTTGCAGTTTTCCCCAAGACAAGATCTTACTACAGACTCTGTGGAATCCATCTGGGTTGAAATCATGTTAAAAAATAGCAGATCTGTTGTTATTGGCACTATTTACAGACCGCCTGATGAAAAAGTGGCATTTCTTGATGTTCTCCATGATCACCTAATCCATGTAACTGACTCGATTGAAAAAAGTGATCTTGTGATCACTGGTGACTTTAATTGTGACATGCTTAAACCAAAAACTGCTAAGCCAATTAATCATATTTGTAGAAAATTTCAACTTTTGAGTATTATTGATTCTGCTACAAGAATAACTGAAAAAAGTGCAACTTGCATTGACCTCATTTTGGTTTCAAATGTCAAGAAAGTGTATGCAACTGGTAATATACCAGTTGGATTTAGCGATCATAACTTAGTGTATATGGCATATAAAACATGTCCTGTAAAAGTTAAGCCTAGGATTGTAAAAACTAGAACTTACCGTAAATTTTCCAATGATGCATTTCAAAATGACCTTAACAGTGTGAACTGGAATGTTATTTTTCAGACAGAGAATCCTGAAACAGCCTGGACTATTTTCAAAGATACATTTATTGCTATCTCTAACAAGCATGCACCTTTGCTCCAAGTCCGTATTAAAGGTAACCAGCCTCCTTGGTTTACTGAAGAGATACTGTCCTTGTGTAAAGATCGTGACTACTATAAAGGTAAGGCACAAAAATCTGGGAGTGCCATAGATTGGGAAACATATCGTCATATAAAAAATCAGACAAATAATATGGTAAAACAGGTAAAGAGGTGTTACTATACTAGTATTATAACGGAAAATAGACATAATGGTAAGCAGCTATGGAAAACCATCAAAACCCTTCTGCCTTCAAAAGCTCATAACAGTACTAAAGAGGTTATTGTAGATGGTAAGTTGATCTCAGACCCCAAAGAGGTTGCTAATGAGTTTAACAATTTCTTTGTTGGAATTGGGCAGAAATTAGCTCAAGGTTTCAATCAGAGCTGTAACCCAGGGAAAGATCTTGAAGAGTTTACAGGTGTACCATTACAATTTGTTAAAATCGATGAAGAGTTTGTTTTTAAACAACTTTCAACCCTTTGTATTGGAAAGGCTACAGGTATTGATGGGTTAAACTCCAGACTACTGAGGGTGGGGGCTGCTCAAATAACCAAGCCATTGACTCACATTATGAATATCACTATTTCCTCTGGCATTATACCAGCAGAATGGAAAACTGCCATTGTCACCCCTATTTACAAAGATGGCCCCCGTACAGATTGTGGCAACTATAGACCCATATCAGTTTTGCCAGTTGTATCTAAAATCCTCGAAAGAGCCATTCATCAACAGGTGTATAATCATTTACTTATAAATAATCTCCTCACAAATACCCAATCTGGCTTTCGCCCCCAGCACTCTACCCTTACAGCTGCTCTAGATGTCACTGACTACATTCTTGACAATATGGACCATGGTGAGCTGACTGGTGCCATATTTTTAGATTTGAAAAAGGCATTCGATACCGTCAATTATAATGTTCTCTTGTCCAAGTTAGAGCATTTGGGCATTAAGGGTAGAGCGCTGGACTGGTTTTCAAACTACTTGAGTAATAGGCAGCAAAGTACATTACTCAATAATGTCCAGTCTGACTTCAAACAAGTCACTGTTGGACTCCCCCAGGGTTCAATCCTTGGTCCCCTTTTATTTATCTCATTCATCAATGACTTGCCCAATGTTGTGTCTAAAGCCAAGACTGTTTTATATGCAGATGACACAGCAATCATGTTTCATGCAAAGACAGTATCCAATATTGAGGAGGTACTTAATAAGGAGCTTTCAAGTGTAGCAAATTGGATGGAAAATAATAAGCTTACTGTGAATGCCTCTAAAACCAAAGTCATGTTGTTTGGCTCTCACCACAAATTAAAAGATGCTCAACTCAATATATCCCTCAATCAGGTCATGTTGGAGCAGGTCCAAGTTTTCAAATATCTTGGTCTATTTTTCGATCCTCACCTCAAATGGAAAGCTCACATTGACAAAACTACTTCCAAAATTTCTCAAAGACTGGGTATTTTAAAACGTATTAGGCAATACATTGACCAGGATACCATGAACATGCTTTATAATGCTATTGTACTACCTCATATTGACTATTGCTGCCCAATTTGGTCTACTGCTGCTGATAAGCATGTTAATAAAATCCAAATCCTCCAAAATCATGTTGCTAGAGTAACATTAAGGTGTAAAGTACGGGACAAACATGTTAGTGCAATATACGATGAACTGAAATGGATGACTGTAAGACAACGTGCTGACTATTTTACTTTAACTCTTATTTACAGATGTGTACATGGCCTTGCCCCGGATTACCTGGCGCATAACATCGTTAGTAGCATGAAAACCCACAGTTATGGTACAAGATCCATGAGTTCAAATAACATCTATATTGGACGCAGCAGAACTGACTGGGGAAGGCGTACTTTCAGGAAACACGGGGCAGGACTGTGGAATCATCTTCCTTGCCATATCAAACATTCAACCAGTATACAGGTATTTAAAAAGAACTTGAAGGCTTTTATACTTGACTCAGGTTCCTGAATTTTCATTTATTTTTAAATAATTATTTTTATTTGTTTTTTAATCTATTTATTTATTTTCCTGGGGTAGGGGTATGTGTGTGTGTGGGGGGGCTGAGTGAATAGGTGGTGTCTGTATGGGCGTACGTATATATGCGGAGGTATGAAGGACGTGTGTGCATCTTTTGGGTGTGTGTTGAGCCTTGGTTGTGTATGATGAACGTTAGTGGGGTGTCAATGAAGGTGTGTCAGGTATGTCGTGGGGTGTGTATAGCAAAGTGTTGTGTTTGTGTGCGGATATTGTATGTTTTTGGCTTAGTGTGTTGTGACAGGGGTGTGTATTTGGTGCTCTGAGGGGGTGGGTGTGTGTAATGTGTGTGGTAGGTGTATATTTGGTGCTCCGTTGTCTTGGGGTTGGAGAGGTTGGTATGTGTCAGGGTGCATGTGTATTTTATCGGGTATGAAGTGAAGAGTGATTGTATCTGTTTTACTTTTTGTCTGGGTGCTATAATATATTTTTGTTAAATGATTTGTGTATTGGTGTATGATATTTGTATCCCTTTGGTGCTACTTAATTTGTTATGTGCTTTTAAAAATACTATATCTTTTAATGCCTATTTATAATGTATTTATAATGTAACTTTGTAACCTTATTTGTACTTGTATTTTCTTGATGTCATGTACAGAGGGCCCTTGTGTAAAGCAGTGCTGGATCACTGATCTTGGCTACCCTCTTTAAATATGTCTGAAATAAATAAAAATAAATAAAAAATATATTAAGTCGTATTGCACGTTTCCTCGTTTGAAACACTGTGACTTTTCAAAAAGGATATAAGAGATTCCTATTTACTGGTGTGCACTCATGAAAAGGTCACCGTAGAAACTTTTGTTTTTTGTTTGTTAGTCCAAGGTCCACCCACCCACCAAGTTTGAGCTCCATAGGGGCAATTTGAAATCTGTACCTTTCTTGACCTATGACCTCTTAACAGTAGGTCTGACGAAAAGGTCACTGTGGAAACCAGGCGGCGTAGCATGATAGAGAGTGTCGGCAAAACTGCTCAGCTTTGGCACTTTCCATACAATCGGAACACGGAAGTAAATCGGGTCTGAATTTCGCAGCTACCGTGATCACTGGTACGCGCCGTTCAATTTGCACACTGAGTGATCGGCGCCTAACCAACACGGCGAATTTCGACGACTCTCACCCAGTAATAATGAAATTTTACTGTATTTAATTAATCTGAAGTTAGTTTTGTGGGGGTTCATTATCGAACCATTTAAAGTGTTTGAAATTAGACTTCAATTGAACTTGACACCCTCCTTGACTGTTGACCTTAAAAAATATAAACTCGTTCTTTCTCATACCAAGCTGCACCCACCCACCAAGTTTGAGGAACGTGCGACCCCTAGTCTCCGGACAGACAGACACACACACACACACACACACACACACACAGATAGACAGAGGATGCCTATTATTGTATAGATAATTTATATTTGAAGTCTGACCACTCGTCCAAGTGCCATCAGACCAGATGTAGCTACTTTCTCGACTGAGTAGAGAAATTACATATTCGAGTACAATGCCTTCCATTGTCTTTAACCCTAGAACTACTGAGCCATATTTTATAACTTGGACTACGAAGGGGGTTGCAACCCCCTAATTTTCATTATTATAAACGTCATATACCGTTATATCTGGTACTAATGTATTGCTATGGGTTCTCTCTATCCAGTCATACCAACATAAGTACAAATATTTCCCACATGATGAAGCTATGACGCCCGGGCTATGACGTTATAATGTGAGCGCCCTCTTTCAAAATTGGGAAATGCTGGCTATATACAGAAGTATATGTAAAATTGATTTTGGGGACAGCACTTCCCCAGCATTTCATCGTGTACTTGGGGTTTGTTGTGAAGAAATGATTGGTTGCTTCGGCCTTCTGTGTTATTAATCCAAAACGAGTCCTCTGAAGTGCCTCTTCCCCCATTCTCTTCTGCAGTGAAGTAGAAAGCAAGTTAGAATCATCTTTAGACATTAGACAATTTGAAAGTGCCACAAGCAAACTTTGGGAGGTATTCATATTTTGTATGCACATCATCACATACGAGCGAGTGTTTTTTTTACATAAGTAATGCTTCCCTTGGTAGTACTCTACTATAGCTACTCTAGGGTTAGTACGCGGCTTTCAGCTTAACCACTGGAAGGCTATCTTTGAACATCTATGAACAAAGATGCAACAACTTTTGAATTTTGATTATTTCTACGATCTACGAAGTGATCATATATGAACAATGAACGGGCCAGGTGCGCGCGAAGCGCACAAAAAGTTTACATAAATATTGCTCGAAGCTTGTAGAAATAAACAAGATAAAAGAAAGAGGATACCCAAAGCACCAGGTCTTATTTGGTATAGCCGGTTAGGTACCGATGACTCTTTTTGCCATACCCTGGTAATGGAATAAATTGTATCAAGCATTAATAATTAATATTTGCATAGTATTATCGTTTTCATTTAAATAGAAAATGAAAGCACTGTGCAAATGTTCAGGGTATGATAAAAGGAACCATCGTTACCAAATTAGATGTTGTGCCTAAGGTCAAATTAGTTAAGAGATTGTTATTAAACTTAGTGTCGACTTGAGTATTTTGTCCATAGTAATTTCAAGGTCATCAAAGGTGACGTAAAATGCTAAATATAGGCCATTTAACTGACCAAAATTGGCGACTTTCACCTGATTCTTTGGAAAAGTCCGAAACCGTTACGTCAATCACCTTTGGAAAACCGGGATCTGTCTCTTTGGAAGTAGTCCAGTCAATCTAAACAAATTAGTGGTGTCACCCACCACTAATTGCAACAGAATTTTTTTCACTTTTATACATTTTAGAGATGTCCTCCTGAACATCATACCAAAAATATACTAAAATATACTTGGTGGAAAGGTAGTTTTTGGCGGGAAAAGGTCATACAGGGTCAAATTTCAAAATTGCTTTAATCTTTTTAAAAAGTATACCAAAGCATTCCTCTAGTCTTAAGGATTCAGAAAAAGTATAGTTTGTCATATCTGTGATGTACCATTCTCAAGTTATAAGCAAAAAGGTCAAAGGTCAAATTTTGGGCTCCACGTGGGTCAACTTCGAAAAAATGCTCCGATCTCCTTAAAATGGTCTCAATGTGTTCGTCCTTTAAAACACTCCAAAATAAGAATAGTTTGCCATATCTTGGATGTTTCGTTACCTAGGTAGCAGGGTAAAAGAGGTCATTGACCATTGAACTCTATTGACCCCGACCTAGTTTTCGATGTTACGCATGTAATAAACAATCTAAACAGTGCAAATATTCTTTAAATGAATTATGTTTGCAAGCCGAACAATTTGAGACCATTTTGGTTAAAATCAGACAATTTTTAGTTTTTTGACCTCTGTTGAACCCAACATTTGACCTTTGACCTTTTCGGTTATAACTCAAGAATCGTACATCACATATATGGCAAACTATATTTTTTCTGAATCCTTATGACTAGAGGAATAATTTGATATAGTTTTTAAAATGATTGGAACGATTTTGAAATTTGACCCCTGTATGACCTTTTCCCGCCAAAACTACCTTTCCACCAAGTATATTTTAGTATACTTTTTTGTATGCTGTTCAGGGACATCTCTGACATTTATAGCAGTGACAAAAATTCTGTTGCAATTAGTGGCGAGTCAAAACCCACTTTGACTGGACTAAAGGGCCCCCATATGGATCAGGCTATTTGACTGACAGTGCATTTTTCCTTAAATCCACCACCGGGAATGAAAATAATGTTCTCTGCCCAGAAGATAATTTCCACCTCGGAACAACCAATTTGTTATGTGATTGACTTCGAGTGTTCTTAGAATGAGTAGAGGAGGTGAAGGTAAATTGAGATGAGTCAGATGACAAGTAATGTGGAGCAATGTTCTTTAGACATTTAAAAACTAAAATAAGTAACTGATTCTCCCACCTACTATCAAGTTTAACCCAGTCCAAATCTTTCTTCATTTTGTCCACTAATGTTCTAATGTCTGCAGAAAGTAAAATACGGGCAAGTCTATTCTGCAGAATCTGAAGCTCATTTTTGTGGGAAGCACTAAAATTTAACCAAACAGAGCTGCAGTAGTCAAAATGAGGAAAGACAAAGGCTTGAGCAAGTGTTTTGACTGATCTAACAGGGAGATACTTTTTCACTCTACAAATAACACCAATACGTTTTGATACATTAGAAGAAAGATAATAAACATGCTCATCCCAAGAAAGATGTGGATCAAATGTAACTCCTAAATACTTATACTTATCAACTCTTTCAATGCTCTCACTTTTATAAGTGAGGGATATGTTTTTATAATTAGTTAATTTCGTTTACTTAGTATTTAGAGTTAAATGATTAGACTGAAACCAGTCAGCAATTTTCTTCAGATTCGCATTAAGATTATTTTCAAGAACAGTGGGGTCAGATGAGCTCTACTAAAAGAGGAGTATCATCTGCATACATTACACACTAACAACTATTATTTACGGCTTCTGGCAATGAATTAACAAATATTATAAATAACAATGGTCCCAATATTGAGCCCTGTGGAACACAAATGTCAATATTTTTAAAATTTGATAGAGAAGAATTTATATTTACAGCTTAAAATCTACCCTTAAGATATGATGAATAAGAAGGTCATGGTTAACAGTATCAAAGGCCTTCTTTAAATCTAAAAAGATTGAACCTGTAACTTTGCCATTATTCATGTTATTTAATATATGATCTGTCACATCTGATAGAGTAATATTAGTACTATGATTACGTCTAAAGCCTGATTGACATGGATTTAAAATATTGTTACATGTGAGATAATAATACAGTTGGTCGTGTACAGCACGTTCTAAGATCTTAGAAATAATAGGTAAAACCGAGATAGGTCTAAAGTTGCTAACATCACTTTTGTCACCCTCCTTGTATATAGGTGTAACCCTTGCCTTTTTCCATTCATTAGGAAAAGTGGATAATAACTGTAGTATCAAGGACATGTTTAAGACCGTAAATGAGCTTCTTAATAACACCAATAAATCTCTCCCTGATACTGACTGTCCAGAAAATCTTGCTAATAAATTTGGCAAATATTTTGTTCAGAAGGTAACAAACATACGTAACGAGGTGGATGGCTTGGTGTCCAACTGTAATACAAGCTGCAAGTCATGTATGAAGTCACACCCAGTTACATGTTTGTTCCCTGAATTTAAAAGTGTTACTGATGAAGAGTTTCTTAAGATCATTAAGAAGTGTCCAAATAAGTCCTGTGCGCTTGACCCTCTGCCTACCTGGTTGGTTCAGCAACACATAGGTGTCTTGCTTCCTATTTTATGTAGAATTGTAAATGCATCTTTGCTCTCTGGTGTGTTCCCGGATAATCTCCATAAAGCCATTGTTACTCCTGTTCTAAAAAAGTCCATTCTCAATCGTAATGTGCTTAGTAACTATCGCCCAGTGGCAAATTTACAATTTACTTCGAAGATGTTGGAAAAATGTGCTTCCTCTCAATTAATTGAATACACCAATGCCCATAGTCTATCTGAGCCTTTGCAGTCAGCCTACAGGAGTCAGCATAGTACAGAATCTGCTTTAGCCTGCGTCCATAATGACTTCTTGCGCGCCCTTGATGACCAAAAAGCTGTTATGCTGCTGATGCTTGATCTATCAGCAGCATTTGATACGGTTGACCATAGGATTATGCTGCAAAGGCTTCAAGATGATTTTGGTGTAACTGGTTCTGCCCATTGTTGGTATAGTTCTTATCTTGAAAGTAGATCATGTCAAGTTTTTGTTTCTGGTGCATATTCAGAAGACCTTTACATGGAATATGGCCTTCCACAAGGTTCAGTTACAGGACCTTTGGGTTTTGTTTACTATACCCATGTTGTTGGTAGAATACTACGGTATCATGATGTAAAATATCACATTTATGCTAATGATATTCAGATATATCTCACCCCTGATCCCAGCATTCCTGGTGATGTCCAATGTGCCCTTTTTAAACTTTCTAAGTGTGTTGCCGACATTCTGCATTGGATGATTGAGAACAAACTTAGGTTGAACCAATACAAGACTGAGGTTTTCATCGCTTCTTCTCTGCATCATCAGAAGAGATTGGAAAACATCACTCTTCTTCTGGATGGTGTTGAGATATTTCCGTCTATGTCTGTTCGGAACCTTGGGGTTGTTTTCGATCATCACATGTGTATGTCTGATCATGTAACTCAATTATGTTAGTCTGTCAACTGGCTGATAAGAAACATATACAGAATTCGACCATACATTGATTATGATACTTGCCATAATACTGTTAGAGCTGTCATTATATCACGTCTTGATTATTGTAATGTGTTACTTAATGGTATATCAAAGAAAGATCTAAATCGTTTGCAGAAGTTGCAAAATAAGTGTGCACGTTTAATATGTCTCAAACCAAAATTTGAGCGTGTTACCCCTCTCTTGAACCAACTTCATTGGCTCCCTGTCAGTGTGAGGATTGTAAACAAGACGCTGCAATAAATGTAAAGAGCCATTCCATGTCAACTCCAGGGATGTGCACCGCAGCACCTCTTCAATTTTTTTTCAAAGTTGTTGGGGGTTCCCTTTATACATTTATGGACCTCCAAACATCGTCTTTCGCGTTGCGACACATTTTTTACGCTGACCCCTCTAAATTTCAATTTGATGCCACGGGAAAACGAAATGGAGTATGAAGCTCAAATTTTCAGGATTTTACTTTCTCATCAATATCTACCACCACACAGAAAAAGAAAAAAATTGAAGAGGTGCTGCGGTGCACATCCCTGGAGTTGACATCGAATGGCTCTAAAGCGCTTGATTCATGTGAAAGGCGCTGTATAAATGTCAACATTTCGTCGGCCGCATCACATACTGACGTATTTGCAAAATACGCATTTCGAGAAAATCGAACTTGAAAATTTAGAGATTTTCATTTGCTTCATAATCTTGATTAAAACATTATTGTCGATTAAAACCAGGTTAGCAGTAACGCGAATATACTATATTTTTAATATAATTCACTTATTACTATCAGAGCATAACTTATTCTGCAAAAAAAACAATATTAAATAAAATACGTCACTATGTGAAAAGGACTAATGACAATTTCACTGTTCAATTGACAAATACGTCGCGCAAATACGTCAGTATGTGAAACAGTTACGCAAATACGTCAGTATGTGAAAAGGACAAAACAGCGATTTTATCGTGTAATGACAAAGTCGCGCAAATACGTCGCGCAAATACGTCAGTATGTGAAACGGCAAATTCTTCAAATTGCAGATACGACATACTGGGCTTGCGCAGTATAGGTGATCGGCAAATACGTCGTTATGTGATACAGACATTTCAAGGTTTTGTAAATACGTCAAAATTAAATTAATTAATATCTTACTAATTAAGCCACGTTGAGGCATAGTTTTTGGTGAATATATAGGGTAGAACATAACAAACTAATATACCAATTTTCTCAAAAATGTTAAAAATGTCGAATACGTCAGTATGTGATACGGCCGACGATTTATTTTGAATTATGGGGCTCATGTTCAAGTATATTTCTCAAGTGCTATCAGTAGACTAAAGCTGGGTATTGTAGCTGCTTTATTTACTGAGTAACGACCAGCCCTAGGTTTTAGCGTTTAGGGCCCTGGGGCCATATTATGTGACACTTGGAGCTCACATATACATATAACAAGATTATGCTGAAGACCTATTAGTGTACCAAATCTGAATCCTGTAGCTACTTTATTTGCTGAGAAACGGCCCTTCGTTTTAACATTTGGGCCTCTGGGGCCCATAGCTTTGAACATCTGGCGCCAAAATGGGCAAAAGACAACTACAACTTAGGGTTCAAACATGTGCCACATATGAGCCCTAGTGCCCTTGCTGGCCCTTATTTTAACATTTGGAACCTTGGGCCAATAATATATGACATATGGGGCTCATGTATACTTGTATTTTTTCCGAAAAAGAGGGTCATTGGGTGGTAGATGTCCAAGAACAGACGGGGTTTATTGACAGGCACATGACACATGCTAATAATGCGAGTGCCCTCCTCTGGATTGCAATAAAAGAATGTCGATAAACATGTTAAAGACCTGATCGACAGCCTCACCCCAACCCCCCCAACCCACCCGCTTTACCTATCAAAATGGAGTTTTGCAGTCTGAAGAAAGCTAATATGTGTCTCATAATCCTGGTGAAATTCCTTCTAATATCAATGCAGCTAGTGCAATTGACCTCAAAACTTGGGAATTGGATTATTTTGGTACAGGCCTCAATGTGAGGTACAAAACACATTAACACAACATGACAAAATCTGCACACCCACCTGTAACCCCAATGTTGCCTCCTTTACCGTGCCTGACACAAGTAGAAAGTAATTCAAGGTAATATATTTGTCCTGGTTGAAAACCCTGACACAAATCCAAGGCAGCTATCTTTTCTTTCTGTCACCTCATTTGTTAATACGCATGAGGTGAGTTGTAAGAAATATGTGCGTCATGATCAATCAATCAATCAATCAATCAATCAATCAATCAATCAATCAATCAATCAATCATTAGCTATGAAAAGTTGGTGCATCTTCATAATTGAAAAAACAGAGATCAATATACCCATAATTTCGAAACTTCAAATGCGTGCTTGCATCGGTGTGTTAATTGTTGTGAGGAGTGCAGGTTGGTATGTGGGTGTTTATGCACATGTGGGGTGCACCGGGCTAGCTATCAAGGAGACAGATACCCGGGAACAGATGCCGCATGTGGGTCAGTCTTCCCAATTAGAGGGGAAACAGGATCCAACATGGCCGATTTTACGTATTTTCCTTCTGCCAGCCGAGCTCTCTTTTATACCCCTGAGATGAACTGTTCGTCATCAGTGGTAAATCAAAGGTCAAATTAGTATATAAGATAGATTGTTATTAAAAGGAGAAATGCCCTGTCAGTCAAATAGCCTGATCCATATGGGGGCCTTTCCAAAGAGACAGATCCCGGTTTTCCAAAGGTGATTGACGTAACGGTTTCGGACTTTTCCAAAGAATCAGGTGAAAGTCGCCAATTTTGGTCAGGTTTATTGGCCTATATTTATCATTTTAAGTCACCTTTGATGACCTTGAAATTACTATGGACAAAATACTCAAGTCGGCACTAAGTTTAAATCCACCACTGGGTATATACACCACTCATGATGAAAAATATCATATCATTACTTAAGTATGTATTCAATAAAACACATAGGCTAGGTAGTTAGAAGAGGAGATAAAAGGGTCCATAATGTTTACTATGAGAGCATCTAAAGAATTAGGGGTTCATTCATAGGATTGAGGGCATGATCGATGTTTATGCCCGAGGCGAAAGCCGAGGGCATAAACAGCGATCATGCCCGAAATCCTATGAATGAACCCCGTTCATACATACCCAACATTCTTAGCAAGGCAATACAGATGAAAATAATAAGGGTTTACAAGTTTAAATAACATTTCCATACCGTTTTCCTTCATAAATTGGAAGAAAATGAGTAGGCCTACTTGCAGGAAGCAGCTCGGCTCATGAGGTCAACGGCCGGGAGTCAACGCGTGATACGCGTCATCATTTGCGCTCCGCGTGAGATGGGCGCGGTGACATGCGCGTGTACGCAACACTAGCAAATCGTGGATCGTGTTAATTGGGTTCCAACGCTGCGTGACGCAGCTTGTTTATGCCCTGCGTACTGGTCATAAACGGTATTTATGACCAGCAAAAGAGAGCGCAAATCCAATCAGAAACGTCGTTATATCGTGAGTATGTATGAACATATTGATCACGCCTGTTTTTGTCTTTGCCTACGTTATAAATCACAAAGTCAGTTTTGATATTCCCCCTGTTTTCTCCAGGTTCAAATATTAATTGGACGCAGTGGAATGAGTGGAATGATTGCATTTCAACAGTTGAAGGATGTCAAACAATCCGCTCCAGGAGATGTCTTTCTGACGGCGGAGATGCATCTGAGTGCCCTGGAGAAAATCAAGAGTTTCAAAATTGCGATATTCGAATGTGTTCTGGTATGAAGTGCAACCTAAAACGCATAATTTAATCAAAAACATGAAAAGGAGATTCTTCATGTCCCGTCAATCATACACCCCTCCCCCCCACACACACACCCCCAACCTCCCCACACACAAGTAGTATTTAATTTATATAGGCCTACTCCTTCATTAGACATGGGCAGACACAGCAAAGATGTCCTTTCAGGGTCGACACTAGACCATTTTCTCAGGACATGATTGCCACCTATTGCTCTTTGGATAGAATTCCTTTACCGGGAAAGCCAAAGGGGGCTCTACCGGAGTCACCGAGCCAGGGCCAAATGTCCATATCGCCCCACTAACCTGCTACTAAAAGAACATTACCGGGAGAAATGCGAGGGAAGCGCTCAAAAAAGATGCAATCTCGAGGCTAAAATGAACAAAATTGAGGCTAATCGTGTCTAAGAAAGATGCATAGGCCGTTTACATTTTTGGTTAATTTAGTCCCGGTATTTTGATACGGTACAGTATACAAGTTTTATGCTTTTTCCAGGCATCAGAGGAGCTGCCGTAGCACTCATATTATTTACGATTTACATTATAGAGAGATTGTAATTATAACTCTCATTTATGCGATTTGCGTTCAAGTTAAGTTAAAAAAAAAAGACCGGAATTTCCAAGGGGACGTCTCGCAGCTCACAGAATGGCTTTCCCGAAATAAATTCGCGCGAAACGCGGCAATTTAGCTTTTCAATACTGAATGGGCCAAAATGGGGTCAATTTTGGGTCTAAAATAGACCAAAAAGTAAGATGTAATTCATACATTTTGTAACAACATATCTGTCGACTGAGCAGGGGAGGAGACTGACTTGCTTCCCTGCCCTATGGCTAATCTCAATTGGTGCTGATGAACAGTGGCGTACATTTCTTTTTGACATTGATGGGGATGGGGTTGGAATAATTCTTGAAATATAGTGAATCCAGTACCTTTTGGCGACAGAATAAGTTTATGGTACAAATGCGCGCGAAGAGCGCGAAAAATGTTTCCAGATTGAAGCAATTAATGTTAAAATAGGGTGCAAAATGGAATAAATTCGCGCGAAGCGCGCAAAAACTTGCACTTTTGTGGCTAATATGGCCAACGATGATGTTAATTTGGTCAAAAAGCCACATACAGGCGTTAACATGGGGGAGGCTGATTGTATGGACAATCCTCTAGCAAAATATTGGGAGGAGGTTATCACCCATCACCCGGAATCCACATCCTACGCCTATGCTGCGCACATATTTTGTCGATCTTGCAAATTCATCAATTCTTTGTCTGCATCACCTCAACGCGCCAGGCCAACAGCACTGTAGGCCCAATATCATTGTGGGCCCAATAGGTATATCGGCCCAACCGGCGCAATAGGGGCTACACTACGAACTTATTGTAGTTTTTATCCCCATTCTCTCTCTCTCTCCCTCTCTCCCTCGCTCTCTCCTGAAGAGACAAACAACTGGTTGTTCAATAATATGGAGCACGTCTTTGTGAGTACAACATCCCATACATCATTCAAAAACATGTGATGCAATATTTAATTTACATGTTCAATCATTAGTGGCTGTAAGCAATAACATACTTAAAATGCATTATATTTCTTCTTTAATAGAATGGTCATCTTGGGGATCTTGGAGTATATGTTCGGCAGAATGCATGCGATCTCGAACAAGGAGATGCCTATCTGGTGGTGTTGAATCAACCGGTTGCCCCGGTGATAGTACCGAGACTGAAGGCTGCAGTGGGGGAGTTAATTGTCCAGGTTTGTATTAGAATGCAGACACACAGTAAGCATAATATTTTGTATATTAAACTTTGAATATATAAATGAAGATGTGCATTTTGGAGGGAATATTTGTAGGATATTTTGTGTGACATTTGACCTCACGATTGTCATGTGACAAAGTATGGTCACGGGCAGTGATGCTTGTGGCAAAGTTAAAAGTGAAGAAAGCACAAACTCGTTAAAACAGTCAAAGCAATGAAAACGGGCGCCACCATAATCTCAATTGTCATGTCCTTCTTCAGAGTTAACGTAGCTAAAGTGCAATAGAAACTAGAAGGCCCTATATTTGTACACAAATACGGTTATACCCGCATGTTATCAGTGAACACAAACTTATATATAGTCCTTATTATTATGGGTATCTAATTTAACTGGACAGCCTTAACGCTTCACACTGGTATTTCCAATTAACATTATCTATATTATAATACGCTATTCTCTGTGGGCCTGTCTGTTTAGTCCCACGTGTATTGGGTGGGGTGTTTGTGTGTTAGTAACAATATAATTCTCAGGTGCAATCTGTGTACAAACTCTGAGTCCTGAAGCTGCTTTATTTGATGAGAAACGGCCGGCCCTTTGTTTTAACATTTGGGGCCATGGGGCCCATAATATTTGACTTATGGGGGGGGCACGGTGGCGCAGTGGTACAGGCTCTACCTTGCAATCAGAGGGTTGCGAGTTCGAGCCCCGGCGGTGCCATCGTGTTGTGCACTTGGGCAAGGCGCTTTACCTCACATGCCTCTCTCTACCCATGGGTGAAATGGGGAGCTGTTAAGAATATTGTCCATTGAGAGCCGCCCAAAGGTATGAGCATGTCTTGGGCATTGTATAGCAGCTGACGTATTCTAATGACAGCGGAATAAATGTAAAGCGCTTGATTCAAGTGAAAGGCGCTGTATAAATGTGAACATTTATTTTGAATTATGGGGCTCATGTTCAAGTATACTTCTCAAGAGCTATCAGTAGACTAAAGCTGGGTATTGTAGCTGCTTTATTTACTGAGTAACGACCAGCCCTAGGTTTTAGCGTTTGGGGCCCTGGGGGCCATATTATTTGACACTTTGGAGCTCATATATACATATAACAAGATTATGCTGAAGACCTATTAGTGTACCAAATCTGAACCCTGTAGCTACTTTATTTGCTGAGAAACGGCCGGCCCTTCGTTTTAACATTTCAGCCTCTGGGGCCCATAGCCTTGAACATCTGGCGCCAAAATGGGCAAAAGACAACTACAACCTAGGGTTCAAACATGTGCCACATATGAGCCCTAGTGCCCTTGTAGGTTTAGAACTAGCCTTTTCAATCTGTTGGCCCTTATTTTAACATTTGGGGCCTTGGGCCAATAGTATATGACATATGGGGCTCATGTATACTTTTTCCGAAAAAGAGGGTCATCGGCACGGTTGTTTGATGTAATGTAAAACTGCGTCATTTTAAAGAAAAGTTGAACAATGATGGCGCTATTTATCTTAAATCTGGTTCGCATCTTTACAAGGGAAAGACACTTGTATAATGGTATTAGAACATCAGCAAACAGACTAACAAATGACAAGCTAATTTTGAAAAAAAAACTTTTTATCATGAAATGTAAGGAACAAGACATATTATTCGGCTAATTTAAATTTGAAATATATGTAAATAGCGCCCTCAATTTGCACACAAATATACAGTTTATAGAATAAAAATTACCACAATAAAGCAGGAAAAATGTATAATTTGATATAGAAACGAAAATATATTTTCAAAATAGCTTTAAAATATATGTGTACTAGTGTGATAGCTGTTGGTATTTTCCAGGTCTAGAATTGAACATTATATAATGTTTTCTGATACAAAATTTAATAAATGATCACATCAAACTACCGTGTCGGGTGGTAGATGACACATGATGCTAATAATGCGAGCGCCCTCCTCTGGATTGCAATAAAAGAATTTCGATAAACATGTTAAAGACCTGTTCGACCG
The DNA here is from genome assembly GCF_039555335.1 of Amphiura filiformis. NCBI lineage: Eukaryota > Metazoa > Echinodermata > Ophiuroidea > Amphilepidida > Amphiuridae > Amphiura > Amphiura filiformis. The sequence continues at coordinate 1,653,817 of NC_092646.1, forward strand.
CCTCATCCCCCCAACCCGCTTTACCTATCAAATTGGAGTTTTGCCGTCTGAAGAAAGCTCATAATCCTGGTGAAATTCCTCAAAACTTGGGAATTGGATTATTTTGGTACAGGCCTCAATGTGAGGTACAAAACACAATATGACAAAATCTGAACACCCACCTGTAAGCACCTGTAAACACCTCCTTTACCGTGACTGACATAAGTAGAAAGTAATTCAAGGTAATATATGTACCATTCCATTTTAACTTCTTAACTACCAGATGAGTCTAATCAAACCTCAATAATTATCGGAGCCAGTGCAGCAGGAGTTGGGATACTTGTAATCATAATAGTGGTCGGCGTTGTCATTTATTGCAAGAGGTAAGATGGTACAAAGCTTCGACTTAAATATCGTGCATAGCATTCATCCCGGGCACCCATCGTTGATTTGCAGAAATTACTGGTTTTTTCTACGGACATTTACTTTAAATTTGGCATTTTATATGTATTATAAGTTCTGAATAGTCTGTCATGGGTTTTTTTTTGGAGAAATTTTGAAAAATTTATAACGATGTCTTATATTGATGTGATGTTGTGTACAATTTCCTGGGATTTCCCAATTTTAGACGCGCGTACTCACAGTATTACATCATACGTCCCCGGGGCGACGTCATGTGATGAATGTTGAAATGAAAGAACACCTGAAACATGATCCGAAGCTTACACCAATTTACTCAAAATTCTAGATTCGTCACTTTGACAAATTTATAACGATATACTTATATTAATGTGGTGTTAATTGGTGTTCCTTGAATGCAGATGGACATAATTTTTTCCGTCATTCATTGGATTTTTATAGCCAAGAACACATCTGGCAATGTCTGAGTTGACAAGACTTAATATTTTCTCTTGCTATATTGTCCAGAATAGTAGATCGCATGATCATTGCTAAGTGTGGCAAAATTTCGTTTACCTGTCCGTCCGTAAAATTTCTAATATTCCAGAGAGATTGACATTTCGTCCTTATTCTAGTTTCCCTCCCTCGTTTCGTTGTTCTAGCATTCAAGGTTACAACTGTCAAAATTGTTTTTCGGCGATCACATCTGATATCCAATTATTTTGAATAATATCAGCTCATACATACACCTTAAATTGGCTTTATTGTAGCAGCTGTTTGCTTAGTGGTTATACTTCCTATTCCATTATTGAGGCTATACTGAAAGTCCTCTGGAACCCAGGAGTGGGTGAGCTGATAACAGACCCGGGATGATCCCCTACTAGTCTGTGACCTTAATACCCGTGCTAGGTATTTCTCTTCTGCTGCACGAGACCTACGGCTTGACGTGAGCGTCATGATGACATCCAGCCTCTAACAGTAGCACTTGAGACACCTTCCGGCAGGAGGTCTCACTATCCACTGTCATTTCTCTGCAGAAGTTGAACTCATCATAAATGCATAAACGACAAACAATGCGGTAATATGCAATAGCCTTCCATCGTTGTTGGATGGCCTACACTCTCAGAAAAAAAGGTGCAACTTAGAACCTTTTTTTGTCCTGTATGCAGAACCCTAAGCAGTAATAAGGTTCTAAAAACAACCTTAAAAAGTTCTATAAAGAACCTTTTAATTTAAATAGACCTGGGGACATTCTAATTCAATCATGCAGGGACTCATCACAAAGTTAAGAAAAGTAAAACGTAGTGTTAACCCTTTTTGGTACTAAAAAATCATTTTCTTGGATAAAGAATATTTTTTTCTGTTCTACTTAAAACCTTTTGAGGAATCTTTCTTTAAGGTTCTAAGTTGAACCTTTTTTTTGTGAGAGTGTATGTTTTAAACTGTGCTAATACGTCCTAAAGAGAGTCGGATTTTGTTTTCAATTTCACCAAGATTTCCAGCCACCTCCCTCGTCAGATTCCTCCAGGATATCAGTTTAGCCGCTGGCAACCTACCCTGAGGTCATACTGGTCTGAGGTTACCAGTAACAAAGTAACTGAGGAGTTTCTAATCCATTTATGTTTATGCATCACTTTTCAGGCAAAAGCACACAGAAGTTCTAGAACAGCCTTCTATTCCACCATACGGTATATACAGGCCTCCTCGGAACAACAACACATCTAGTCCAGAACTTCCAGAACGTCCTGTATTACATATATCTCATCAGAACAACTCGTCACAGCGTCCACCCAGCAACACATATAGCACAAGTATTCCAAACCATATTCCTGTATCATACTCCACATATATTTCGGACGACCCATCGGATCAATCATCCAACGGCACATATTCTTACGCATCGACGTATCAACATCCAGACATCGATACATCGGGAACCGATAATCTTAGCTACCTCCATCCAAATCCGTAACCTTCGATATCGAAGGGGGGAGGGTGGTGTTGGGGGTTTATTTAACCCTGTGGGTTTTTATCCAGAGCGCTATACATATGGCTAAAGGTAAACCACCAAATGGCATAAAAGTACAAACATTCTTTGCGTCCATTTTAGTGATTAGTCCAAAAACCCAATAACTTAGTTATAAACCCTAATCATTGTCCTAACCCTAACCATAAACTTGACCACCTATAATCCAAATCCTAATCCTAACCCCGGGCTTAAAACTAACCCTAAGCATAATATTGACTCTAATCTTAACTCTGACTCTAACCATAACTCGAAATTCCATAAGCCCTAACCAAACCCTCTTCGAACTAATGACCTTCGAACTAATATGCTGATTCTAATTTTAAGCCACCACCTGACCCCGATATATGACCCCATAATTTATTTGTTTGCATTCCAGGGGGTACTACACCCCTGCCCAATTTTGTGCCTATTTTTGCATTTTTCTTTTGCTCAGTCACAGGATAGTGTATCACACCAATACACCAAAGATCCCTGGTTAAAATCGTGGATGGGAAGATATTTTATTTTCATTTGCTATGTAACTGTAATAATTCTGTTCAGCATAAAGTGACCCTACACCAAAATGCATGGATCGTATAAAATGGGTCAAAGGTCATGTTGCCGATATATCATAGAAAATACTTACGTTGTTAAGAGGCCATTTATAGAGACAGATTTAGCATGACATTGAAAGGGTATATGAGATAACATGGGATAATAGATATGGTCATGTACTGAACAGAAAATAGCTAGGGACAAGGATTATGTGATGCGTCCAGGAAAATCAGTCGGAAGTCGGAAATATTGGTTTTGAGATATAGCCAAACAAAGGAAGCATTTCCTTTCGTTACCTATTGTTGAAACTCTTTAACTGCTCACATCTTTTGGTTGTCCGAATTCAATGGGGGTTTCTGCAAAATGTAGCTTTGCAAATGCTATTTGCAAACCTATAAGAAACTGAAAATTGAATATGTCCGACTTCAGACTGATTTTGCTTGATCACATCACATATTAGGTTATATAATAGTATAAATTATTATATTTTGGTTAATAGAGATTTTTATGTTCATTTAATGTATATCACTACTCCCAATTCTAGACAAAAGAGCACTTATTGTTTAATATTAAAATAATACCATGATTATCCTGTTTTGCCAAATGAAACAGTCTAATCTATCCTTTAGTTGGAACGAACTGGTAAGTAAAATAGAATAGGAAACGTGTTAGCTAAATATTTGATTCCATAGACTGCTAATAGAATTTGCACAAGTACACGTGTTAAGGTTTTATTGTCAGAGCATACAAAACACATTAAAAAGCAATGTTTTTCCCTTATTTCCGAAAATTGGTAGCATATTAAAACCTTACTTTTAATGCCAGTTATATTCAACTAAATGATTAGGATTCAGCTATGTTTTATTTGGCAAAACAGTATATCTTTCATATTGCTATGATCCCCCTAAAATAGTACAATATTTGTGTGGAATCGGGAGTAGGGGCAAAGGTAGATAAATTAGAAATAATTTTTAGTGGTTTTTATCCAGACCTAAGTTTTCTGAAGCAATTTGCAAATCAGAACCTTTTTGCAGTGGCGTAGATTTCGTAAAAATCTTGCAGAATAGTGAATGCAGCACCTGTTGGCGACATAATAAGTTTATGGAACAAATGCGCGCGAAGCGCTAGAAATAATTTGGCATATTGAAGCTAAACTGGTGAAATATGGAATAAATACACGAGAAGCGCAAAAAACAAAAAGATTTAGGTTAACATAGTTAAAATGGCCAAATACAGACTTGACATTTTTAATATTCCATATTAAAATATGGAATATTTTTTGCAAAGTTCCAAGACTGGTCTGGATGGAGTCTGCATAGACCGCACGGGCTAAATATTAATTGGGGGTGTGTCGGGAGATGGTGTAAAATAATTGTTTGATAGAAAATGTGCTTTCGATATGTTAACATTATGGTGCTCATAATGTAGCAAATGTGCCTAAAATGGCGGATTTAGGGAGGCTGAATTTGAGCTTTGTGTGGGACACAATTTCGGACTTTATGCAACGTGGTACTGTTATTATTATATTTAAAGGGGTTTGAGGTGATATTTTTTAAACTTCGTCATCAACTGGTATTCATCACAGCTGAAATACACTTACAATATACCAAGTTTTTGAACAGGGGAGGAGCTTAAAAATAGGCCTCTTAAAAGTTGTACTCAGAAAGTTTGAATGGCCCCCTGGGTTCAAATGTTATAAACTTACGGTACAAAAACAACTGTGCGGATTCCTGGTTGTCCCATGGACTCACAATGTTTCTTTGTGAACAGTAAGTTTATAACATTTGGACCCAGGTGACCATTCAAATTTTCTGAGTGCATACCACTTTATAGTGCCATATTTTTAAAGCTCCTCCCACTTTCAAAACTGGTAGAGCACAGTACAGGTGCATTTCAGTTCTGAAGAACACTTATTGGTATTTGGGTTCAATAAAATTGCCTCAAACTTTAATAAATTTAATAATATCGGAATAATGTTGCTCAAATTCAGAAATTTTACCCCCACAAAATTCAAATTCAGTCTCCTTAAATCCGCCATTTTAGGCTAATTTACTACATTATTAGCGCCATAATGTAAACTAATGGAAACCACATTTTCTGTCAAACAATTATTTTTCACCATCTCCCGACACACCCCAATTAATATTTAGCCCGTGCCGTTTATGCAGAACTCTACCAGACCAGCCTTGGAATGTGCGAAAAAAGTATTCCATATCAAATGTCAAGTCTGTATGAGTTTAATTTGGTCAGAAACCAGCATACATGCGTCAACATTGGGGGTGATTGCATGGACCATCCCCTATCAAAATATTGGGGGGATTTATCCCCTCCCCATCTCCCAGGCTCTACGCCTATGCTATTTGGGAGGTCATTCTTATACAGATTCAATGAAAATAATGTAAGTACTCAGAAATATTTCAATTGTATTATTATATGACCTAATTAGCACACTGGGTACTTAAATAATGACCGCTTAAAACGATGAAATGAAAGGAAAAATTGTGAATTTAGACAAAATAGACATTGAAAGATACATTTGTATTTGCATCCGAAGTCAATATCATCGTCAGCTAGAATATTTTAGATTGTAATAATATAGACATTTGATAGACTTTGGTTTTACAGGTGCATTCAAAGTGTGCCTTAGGCAGTTGTCATAAGAAAAATCGGCACTTAATAGGAAAGGTCGAATGATAATTTTAGCAAACACTATTAATAGAACATAATATAATGTAATAAGGGAGCGATCGTTAGGGTAAATTTAGGGGGGAACATGAAATTTTTGTGTGGTCTTGAGGGGGGAACCTGAAATTTTTAGTTGAACCAGGAGGGGGATTGTTAAATTTTAAATGGAGAAAATTGGGAAAACAAGGGGGAACGCGAAAATTTTGAGCGGACGCGAGGGGGGAACACGAAATTTATTGTCGATATTTTTGCCAAAACACCCATTCCCCCCCCTGCCGTAAATAACGATCGGTCCCTAAGTAGCGTAATTTGGATATTGTAATGGGCTAATACAGAAGCAGTATGGGGTTTAAATATAAGTTGTGGACGGTAGCACCATAATGTAGTGTATGGATTTCAAAATAATACTTCCTCTGTGCAAAACTGCTTTTGTAAGGGTATGGAAGATTTTAAATGGAATATTTTAATGCATTGGATAGTCTTCAAAGTGGGCTCAAGTGGACATTGTTGCATTCTCAGAGCACATAATTAATTCTCTGATTCACTGCGGGGTGAGGGAGCTATTTTACATTGCTTTGGTTCCTGTATCATGTACAAAAGGCGTCACACATTGCCCAATCAAACAGTGACGCAGTGTTTATAAACACAGCTAAAGAACTGGTCTATTGACTTGCGTAAGGTAACAATTTCTCTTTTGGCGTGAGTTAATAGCATTGTATTCTTTATCAAAAGCTGCTGCTCAGCTTACGCTTAAAGTTGGTCAAGGAAACAATTACCTTTGCCCACCAACTCGTTAATATGACGTCATAGTCATGTCACATCATCTATATGAGTCCGTTTGGAACTCAAGTTTCAGATTTACTTTCTAATTCCATGCTCCATATCCAAATTTCGTATTTTGTAACTGCAATAATTACTGTACATAATATTAACGAAAATCATTGTTTGAACTGAATTCTCCTGGCACAAAAGTACAATCATGTATATCCCAGCAAACACAAAACGTTTTGAGCAGGATATATTTTGGATTTTTGGTTTTGCTAAAAACGTTTTAATAACATTACATGTCGGGTTATATAAAGGTCATTAAAACGTTTTAAAACGTTTTGTATGAAAAACCACTACAAACATTTTTTTTAATGTTTTTAAAATATTATTGTAAAATGTTTTTTTGCAAACATATTTGGATAAATATTTTGTCAACACTTTTTTTTTATGGGAAAATATTTGCAGTAAGTTATCAAAAAACGTTGTTGAATGTTATAAAAACGTTTTATACCCTTTATATAACCCAACATTTAAACGTTTTCTGATGATAGATAATTAAAGTTTCTTGTGTACAAATCCAAAATTTGGGTTGATGTTACGTACCTCAATGACAGTTTCGTGCTAAGACTTAGCACTTTCTCAAATTGACTGACCAATTCCTGCACCTTGACGGCTGCTTCCGGTTGGAGCTGACGTTGGTGGCGCTGTTAGGAGTTGGTCGTAGATGTGCGGTAGAAAGTAGTTCCCCTCGTCTCTGTTGAGTGTTTTGGCCCCCCTCTTTCTTAATCCAGATGGTTTCCTTTATATGTCTTCTCTTTCTGTTCTGTTCTCTGTCTCTGATTTGTGATTCTTCCCATCCAATTACATGATTGTCCTCTGCGACATGATCTGTTATAGCGGACTTGTTGTCCACCCCTGTAATGGATGCTTGTCTTTGAGATCTAGTATATGCTTTCTTTGAAGCTTTTTCCGCTTCGGTTTTATGTTCTTTGAGTCTAGTTCCAAACAGTCTGACGGTTTCTCCAATGTATGTTTTGTCGCAATTGAGGCATGGGATCTCGTATACGCAGTCAGATGTTTGTGTGACGTCCCGCTTGTCTTTTGGGTGCACTAAAATATTTCTCAGCGTTTGGTGAGGTTTGAAGGCGGTGTTAATGCCGTGCTTCTTAAAGACCCGTCTCACGCGCTGGGAGAGCCCTTCTTTATAAGGGAGGACTGCCATTCCTCTGGATTTAGACTCTGGTTGATCCTTGCTATGCGATTTATTTTTGCTTTGCGTTTGTTTAAAAGCCCATTCAGGTAGCTGCACAACTTGAGAGCTTCTTTGATTTTGGTTTCTTCCTGTTTCTTATCATCATCTTCTGTTACTACTTTGTCTTTCCTATCCATGAGAGTGCGTATGACGCTAAGTTTGTGCTGTAGGGGTGATGCGAATTGAAATTCAAATACTGATCGGTATGTGTCTTTTTGCGATATATGAGCAGTTTGATGGAGCCGTCCTGCTTTTTGACAATAAGGGTGTCGAGGATTGGTCAGTCAATTTGAAAAAATGCTAAGCCTTAGCACGAAACTGTCATTGAGGTACGCAACATCAACCCAAATTTTGGATTTGTACACAAGAAACTTTAATTATCTGTTTTATTTTCAATCCTGATGAACTTATTTGCGGGTTTTCTGATGGTGTCGAAAAAGTTTTGTGTTTGCTGGGTAGTTTACTTTACCTGGGATTTGATAAATAAGTGTCATTTTGTATGTCTATGTATATTAGTCAAGATTAATTCTTATATTATATTTGGGAATTTGGCGGATTAAGGGGCAAAAGCATGCAATTTTTTTTACAATTAGTGTCACAAAATGCAAAGACTTGACACAAATGTTAGCATTTAGAATCTTAAGCATATAAAGCTAAGATATTACTCTTATTCTTACTATTTTAACTTAATGTTTAATAATTGGGTAGGAAACTTGTTGGCTACAAACTAGAGTACATAGACTGATATTAGACTTGTAAAAGTCTTCAGGATTGATTGTCACAGCATACAAAAACACCCTATAAAAAGCATGCTTTTTGGCCTTATTTCCAAAAATTGGTAGAATATTAAAATTGTACTTTTAGTGCCAGGATAATATATTTTTAATCACAAACAATTATCGCTGTATTTTTCTAGAATCATGAGAATCGGGAGTAAAGGGAAAGGTAGATAAAATTTTATGGAAATTATTATTTTTTAGTGATGCATATCCAGACTTCCAGCTATTTGCAAATCCTACTTTTTTGGGAGGCCATTCTTGTACAGATTCAATTAGAAATATAAGTACTCAGAAATATTTCAATATAATGACTATTTATTCGACCTAATAAGCACCCTGGGCACTTAAATAAATGGCGCTTATCAACACAATGAAATAAAAGTTAAAATTGGGCACTTACAAATAGACATTAAAAGATACATTTGTATTTGCATCCGAAGGCAAAGTCATCGTCATCGCCAACTAAGATTGTATAATACGAGTATATTCTAGACACTTCGCCGGGTGCATTACATAGTGAAGTGACGGATCTACACTTTACGGTAAAATCCATACTGACGGATGCTGAGCTCTTAAAAATTGCGCAATCCGTAGTGACGGATAACTTTGGCAATCTATTACATTTGTGAAACGTACGATTTTGCTACATTGTAACGTTTTGAAAATAACTTTCAAGGGTCTTCTTTTAATAGGAGCATGAATTGCTGAACATTAATGGCAAGTTTCTAATTTATGCCCAATACAATTTACCTACTCAGCGTCTTCCCAATGCCCATTTAGGCCTATTTGATAAATTTGCGATCAACATCAGTTACTATGTAATGTCATCCGTCAGTATCCGTCATTATAGTGTACCCAACGATTTGATAGAGTTTACAGGTACATTTAAAGGGTATGCTTAGACAGTTGTCATTGAAATCAGTGCTTATTAGGGAAGGGTCGCTAAATATGTCGAATGATTTTATTTAACAAACACTATTACAGGACATAGTAATAAGTAGCGTAATTTAGAAAGGGTAAATTCGCTATGCACTAAATGGGGTATTCCATTTAAATACACACTCCCAATGGACGGTGTACCTAAAGTCTTTCACAGAGGCAGTATGGGTTTCAAGTAGAATAGACCTTTGGATAACTTACATTTGAAATACTCACTCCAGTTGTGAAAGGTTTAGGTAAAGCAGGTAGGGTATGTATTTCAAAATAATTAACCGTAGACTATTTCTTTTGAAAAACATACTTCCTCTGTGCAAACCTTTTTTTGTAGATTTTCCACAGGGTATGGAAGATTTCAAATACAATAGCCACCAAATAGCTTGGCTAATCTTCAAGTGGGCAGTTGTTGTTTCAGATTATAACACAGAACAAATTAAACGGAGCTTGCATTTCTCAGAGCACATAATTGATATTCTGATTCACTGCTGGGCTGAGGGCGTTCTTGTACTTTGGTTTGGTTCCTGCGCCGTGTACAAAGGGCGCCAAACATTACTCTATCAAACAGAGACCGCAGTTCTTTGAACAAGTTCATGTGGAATGTTTGATTCAACTGTTTACATGGTTCTTTTTACAATTCTGGTAATAACTGTTGCTGTTTAGTCACATGTTTAATGACGTTTCATTACTACACTAGTGGTTTCATCAAACTGGTAACTCCTCACATCTGACTGTTTCCTTTTATAGGCGACATGGACCACCGTTGGGGGCGTGATGAGTTGGTCAAATAATATTATTGAGTGAATAACGTAGGTCGCCTCGCCTAAAAAAAAAAAAGGAAGCAGTAAAATGTGATTAGTTGCCAGTCTAATGAAACCACTAGTGTAGTGGTAAATCGTCTCTAAAAATGTGAGTAAACAACAACTTTTTTACCGGGATTGTTAAAAAGAACCATGTAAGCCGCAGTCTACAGTGTTTATCAACGCAGGTCAGGACCAAGTTTATTGACATGCATAAGGGAACAGCATAATTTATGACCACCTCAAGATTATTGCTGTAATTTCTCTTTTGTTGTGTTCTTGACAAAACATGCTGCTTAACGCATAATGTTGGACAAGGAACCGTGACCGTTTCCTACCAACTCGTTAATATGTCACAGTCTAGTCATGTTTGGGGTTTCTTATGCAAGCATGTCAGCATCTTTTGAATTTTTATATGTATAAGCATGGGAAAACAACTTAATTCTGAGACTCTCTTGTTGCTGGAGGATTAGCCAAAGCTTATAAATTGTAAATAATTACTTTATTGTGAATGTGACAAGCTCCTACAAAACCCACTATATAATGGACTATTCCAGTTGAAATCCATACACCCTATGAAAGACATGACCTTAATCTTCCACACAGGGAGTGTGAATGTCAAATGTGGTTACGTGAATCTGAATAGGTAATAGCATTTTAAATCTACACCCCTTATGGGAGATTAAGGCCATGTCTTCTATAGGGGTTTGAATTTCAACTGGAATAGCCCAAATATGGCAGCTTTTTCGATAAAATGCTTTTAAAATATACATACCATAAGAATTTCTAGTGGTTTTGAACCGGTACACATTATGTGATGCGATTAAACAAAATCAGTCGGAACTCGGAAATATTGATTTTGAGATATTGCTAAACAAAGGAAATATTTCCTTTTGTTTTCTCGTATTTTGGAAACTCTTTCATTGCTTATATCTTTGGAACTCGTTGTTCAATTTCAATGGAGTTTTCTGCAAAATTCAGACTTGTAAATGGTTTTTACTATCCTATAAGAAACTGATAATTTAATATTTCCAATTTCCGACTGATTTTGCTTGAGCGCATATATGACATGATCGAGGGAATTGAGTCTCATGTCCTTAATATTGATTTTGAATTATAGGCAAGAATGGTGCTCAAATTTTTTTGTTTCTTATTGTTTTAGGCACGTAATACATTGCCTATAACTTGGTAAACAGATTAAGTTTTTAACAAAATTTTTATTCATTACCCAGAGCAGCCAGCGCATATAAACGTTTATAAAAATGTATCCGGCCAGATGCACTGTTTGGTTTTTTTCGACGTTTATGTGGGTAAAGATTACGTTTTGTTCATCCTATCAACCCAGCTATTATTCTCAGAGGGCAGCGCATCACGCAACTGTTATTATGCTTTGGTGCGGTGTTTTACATTTAGTGCGTGAAGGATCGAATGCTAATGGCACCCATTTGACTACACGAAAATAACCTCTATATCTATTAAATGAGCCATTGAAAAATTGTCTTCAAAATATGGATATGGTAACAAAACAGATTTGGGCGTCATATAAAGCATGTTTGTTATTCTTTACAGTTATGTGACACTCTCTGAAAAGAAAATGTTAATATACTACAGGTTTTGTGGGAATGGGTCACATAAACGACAAGATTCCTATTGGCGTCGCCTGCATAGGTAAACCTTTGCCAAGGTACTTGGCTGGTACTACACTGTTCCTCCCTTGTATACTGTACAGACCAGTGTAATACCTGTGCAGTGTCACAGCTGGTGGGTTCAGGGCAGTAGCAGCATTGGTACTGTGCAAGTAGGTACAGTCAGTTCTTGAAGAGGTTCATTAGGTTTGTAGAAACTCATAATATACATTTCATCTTGTCAAAACCAAAAGTTATTTACTGACCTGACAGTTTCGACCATCTTGGACGATGATCATCTTCAGAGTGATGTTTTTCTCTCCACCTTCTGTTTACCAACAGAGGTCGCACCAGCGCCCAGAAGTGGGTCGTATACGTGGCTAAGATAATGGGCCCCCTCGTCTCTGTTCATTGTGTTCGGTGCTCTCTTCCGTATCATGACGTCGTCTCCCTTTTTACCAATACGCCTATCGACGAATCGCTTAATGTCATCAAAGCTAGATTACAACAGGATAAGACTCTGCACAAACGGACTCTACTCGCGGTGGATGACATTATTGTTCTTCTGAAATTTGTGCTTACCACCACATATTGTCTGTTTCGTGGAAAAATATACAAGCAGCGATTTGGTGCGGCTATGGGTAGCCCGGTTTCACCAGTTGTCGCGAACTTGTATTTGGAATTTCTGGAGCAGCAAGCGATAGCCACAGCGCCTTTAGACTGTAAGCCGCGCCTCTGGAAACGTTATGTGGATGATATTTTAGAAATTGTAAAGGAAGATCAAGTTGAAAATCTCACCACACACCTCAATCAAACGGACCCCACGGACAGTATCAAATTCACATTCGAGAAAGAGCAAGAAAGATCCATACCGTTTTTAGACACGTTGATTGTGCGTAAACCTGATGGTTCTGTTAAGCTACTGGTCTACAGGAAAGCCACACATACAGACCAGTATTTAAATTTTGCTTCTCATCACCCGAAATAGCCAGTAGTTGTGTGTGTAAGGGGTGTGTAAATGTTTTAAAAAATTGTCCAGAAACGAGGGAAATTTGCCATGTTTGCTACCCGATGACCCTTTTTTGAAATCTTATACTCAATGACCCCCTTTTTTCAAAATATTGGCCTACTTCGCGACCCCGGTAGGCACATACCCGTCACTTCCAAAGTTGAGTGCCCCCCGTCTGTATTCGTGGCTCTTGAATCACAGTAGCCCTAGTTATTTTTGTAGCAATACAAAAATGTTGGCCAATAGATTGACCTTGAAACTAAAGTTTATTCACATGTACTATAGCAGTAATTTTTGTGGCATATATTTTTATCCATCTGAAATTCAGACGTTTTAATAGTACAATTACAAGGAGCAATTTAACACTCATACAAAGACCTGCATGCAAAATACAAATGTCACGAATGCTGGTTAGAAAAACAATATAGCACATAATTAACTATAGTTCATGAAGTACAACAAATAATTTTCATTGAAAATAAACCAAGTGTTAATCTCCGTATTATGCAAGATAATAGAGAGCTTGCGAAATGGAGTTACTTTAACTTTAACGTCTAGAGCGGGATTATTCAAAACCAAGGTGTAACCTTGGTTTTGAATACATAATCCTCTAGACGTTAAAGTTAAAGTAACGTCATTTCGCAAGCTCTCTAATACTATAATTTTGTACCGTGAATAGCCATTTGTCATCTGCTAGCTCATAGCAACGACAGAGAGCGCGGTACAAACAAATGAAACCCAGTGAAACTTTCGGAAATCTTGCTTATTGGAAAAAAATAGTGTTTTTGTACTCAGAATCTGAAAATCCATAAATGAAACGTTGGAGGTGTAGATACACTTCCAAAATGTGCAACAAACGAAAAATGACGTCACTAATCTCCTCGATTTAAATCAGTCCCCTGAAGTATCGCCATCATCATAGTATGTATCGTTGGAGCTATCAAGGGTCCATCTGCTGTCAATAAGATGGTGGCTGACAAAATCAAAACTGTCGTTGATGTCGCTGATTAATTGAATACCTGAGTGGAGGAATGGCCCAACTCCATCAAAACTGTTTTTGAGATATTTGGAAAGTTTTATAAACAGAATGTTTTCATCTTCAGGGGACCTTTAATACATGAACATACAATATTACATATATTCACAATTATATATGATGTTTCCATGGTAACGATACAGGTCTTAATACGAGCTGGAGTTGGGCCCTTCTTCCACTAATATACGGCAAGTGCCAGTTCCGTAAGCAGATGTGTTAAAAATAGCAACAGAAATTTGATAATTATCCATTAATTGTCCAAGTAGAAGCATGTAATACGTTAGCAAGAAAGTTTATTGTAGCGAAAATCAGATTTCATGGATGAACACAAAATTCCTCTTTAACCCAATATTTGTGGAAGAAGGGCCCAATTCCATGGAGTTGGACCTTTCTTCCATTAAAACCATGATTAAATGTACATGGAAGACTATTTAGAGAGTGGATTTTGACTCATCTTTCACACACAAGGAAGAACAGCCTGTAGTCAATAAAATGCTGGGTGTAACTTATTTTTGTAAAAAATTGGAGTTGGGCCCTTCTTCCACTCAGGTATTCAATTTTATCCTGTATGAATATGCGTGCGCCATTTTCTACAGAATATTGTGCTTTTGAAACGCTATGTTTTCCTCTGAACCCCAGTGAAAGGCATATGTTTCGTTTGGGCAATATGAACAAAAACATGGTATATTGGTCGTGCACAAAGTGTCCAACATAATCACTCGGGTGGCGACTTAATAATTTGGAAAAACAGTGAACCTACAACAAAAGTTCTGCTTCATCTTATAAAGAGGTCAAAATCGAACTGGGGAGATTTAGCCAAAATATTCATATTTTTGGTCAATAATTCTAAAAATCAGGCCAATATTTAAAAAGAAAATAATAAATAAACATTCCCTGCAATACGACTGTCTAGATTAAAAATAAAAAGAGTCAAATTTTGGATTTTTCTATGGTGTGTTCCAAAAAATTGAATTGACGACGCCGACAGTTACTTCATCAGTGCCACTATGCAGTAGATGGCTACTTCATTAATACCAATATCGGCAGTAGATAGAGCCTACTTCATCTATACCAATATCAGCAGTAGATAGTTACTTCATCAATACCAATATCAGCAGTAGACGGCTACTTCATTAATACCAACATCGACTACTTCATCTATACCAATATCAGCAGTAGATAGTTACTTCATCAATACCAATATCACCGGTAGATAGCTACTTCAGTAATGCCAATATCAGCAGTAGATAGTTACTTCATCAATATCAGTAGTAGATAGTTACTTCATCAATTCCAATATCAGCAGTAGATAGCTACTTTATCAATGCCAATATAGCAATAGATAGTTACTTCATCAATACCAATATCAGCTGTAGATGGCTACTTCATTAATACCAACATCGGCTACTTCACCTATACCAATATCAGTAGTAGATAGTTACTTCATCAATTCCAATATCAGCAGTAGATAGCTACTTTATCAATGCCAATATAGCAATAGATAGTTACTTCATCAATACCAATATCAGCAGTAGATGGCTACTTCATTAATACCAACATCGGCTACTTCATCTATACCAATATCAGCAGTAGATAGTTACTTCATCAATATCACCGGTAGATTGCTACTTCATCAATGCCAATATCAGCAGTAGATAGTTACTTCATCAATATCAATATCAGCAGTAGATAGTTACTTCATCAATATCAATATCAGCAGTAGATAGCGGTTACTTCATCAATATCAGCAGTAGATGGTTACTTCATTAATACCAAGATCGGCTACTTCATCTATACCAATATCAGCAGTAGATAATTACTTCATCAATATTACCGGTAGATTGCTACTTCATCAATGCCAATATCAGCAGTAGATAGTTACTTCATCAATACCAAGACTCGCATCCATAAGTGGCAATGGAAAACACAGTTGCACGAAGTGGGCGTACCTTGAGGTCAATGGATAGGCCTCTGCTTTTCCATATGCTTGACATGCCCTGCACAGTTGTCCTTGCAATAGCCAGTCTTCTCTTAATTTCAGTTGTGCTGTCACCACTGTTGTTAATCATTGAACCCAGATATTCAAATTGCTTCACCTCCTCAATCTGCTGTCCATCTATCACAAACTCATCACTTTTTCTCTCTCTGTACTGTCTACAACCATTATTTTTGTCTTCTTTGTGTTCAGGAGAAGGTGTTTTTCTTCACTGGCCTCTTTGATGCGCTTCAAAAGATCAATCAGCTCTACTCTGTTGCTACAAATAAGAGTGGTATCATCGGCGTACTTCAGGATAGAAATTCTTGTACCGCCAAACTACATCATTAATATCAATCATTAGGACAGCTACATCATTAATACCAATATCAGCAGTAGACAGCTACTTCATCAATACCAATATCAGCAGTAGATGGCTACTTCATGAATACCAACATCGGCTACTTCATCATCTATACCAATATCAGCAGTAGATAGTTACTTCATCAATACCACTATCACCGGTAGATAGCTACTTCATCAATGCCAATATCAGCAGTAGATAGTTACTTCATCAATACCAATATCAGCAGTTGATAAATATCAGCAGTTGTTACTTCATCAATACCAATATCAGCAGTAGATTGTTGCTTCATCAATGCCAATATCAGCAGTAGATTGTTACTTCATCAATGCCAATATCAGTAATTCATGATGCCATTATCGGGGTAGTAGATAGTTATTTCATCAATACCAATATCAGCAGTAGATTGTTATTTCATGAATGCCAGTATCAGCAGTAGATAGCCACTTCATCAATGTCAATATCAGCAGTAGACAGCTACATCATTAATACCATTATTATGTTTTCAGGGTTATTAGGAGTAAAGAAAACCTAATAATGTTAATATTGGATGGCGTATTTCGCATGATACCATAACATATCGGATTCGTCATACAAATATCGAACTCGCCGTTGGCTCGTCCGATATTTTTATGACTCATCCGATATGTTATGGTATCATGCTCAGCCATCCAATATTATATCAATATCTGCAGTAGATAGCTACTTCATCAATACCAATATCAGTATTATATAGCTACTTCGTCAAAGTCAATATCAGCAGTAGTAGACAGCTACATCGTTAACACCAATATCAGCAGTAGATAACTACTTCATCAATGTCAATATCTGCAGTAAAATATAGATAATAATTTCTTCAATACTAATATATAAATGTTTTTTAAACGTCATCAACGTGTTATAAACGCGTTTTTGGTTTTGGTCAAAACGTTTCATTATTACTGATATGTTTTGCATCAAGTTTTGAAACATGTTGTCTCAACGTTATTAAAATGTTTTATATACCCTTTATATAACTCGAGTCGAGTCATTTCATGGTCATTTCAATTCATTTCTTGCAATATCTGGAGTCGAGTCAAGTCAAATGACTCGAGTCACTGTACAATCTATAGGCCTATGGGGAACATTTGAAAATCTTAGTCGAGCCATTTTTAGAATAAAGCTACTTTGTCTTATGAGGCACTTTTTTAAAATTGGGAAATGCTCTGAGCATGTTTTAAACAGATTGATAGGGTAAAGTATAGGACCTACACTGATCTTTTGTTTGAGGGACATAAAATTATGACGCTCACAAAATTGTCTACTCAATGGCGGCACTACGCGCGGGTACCCCCTCCCCCATATTTTTCTTTCCCTCCTAGTCCCCCCCCCCCCACACACACACACATACCCTTTTAAGGCCTTGTTAGCCTTAAAAACCCAAATTACGAACATTGCAACTTTTTGTGGCAATTTTACGCAAAATTTGTTGATCCCCCCACTTTACTCCCCACCCCCACGAAAGAAATGTATGGCGCCAACAGTACACTGTCCATCTCATTACCTCCACCCCCAAGACGTAATATTGACAATATAATTGTGCCCACCACGATTAACTTCGCACTTGGCTGTCAAAAGTATATCGTTTCATGCTCAATGAAATCGATTGCCCTATATAATTTTAGTCGGAAGCGATCGATGCGAAGACTATTTTGTCAGAAATAACGGTAGCATGATGATATCTTCAGAACATTTAAAAGGACATTTTTGTGTTACGCATTTTGATCTCTCCTTTATTTTTGTTCTTCCAATTTTAGTCTTCGTGTAAGTTCCTTTCTCTTTTTTATATTTCTGTCTTTCTCCTTTCTTTCAAGTTTTTCTTGCCTTACGGTTAGTTACGGTTTACTTTCCTGGCCTTAAAGTGCTTTCTTGGTTTTTGACTTTCGCTTTCCAGTAATTATTTGTTTTGAATTGAGTTTAGTTTCCTTTTTTAAATGAAAGTGCATTTTTCTTTTCTTTTTCCTTCTTTAGTCTTAGTCTCCTTCAGTCTGTAAATTTAAATAAATTAACAATTTACCCTTTTTATCTTTTCTGTTTTTTAAAGCAGAAAAGATAAAAAGGGTAAATTGTTAATTAAAATTATTTTATTTTTGCTTATTTGTCTTTTGTTCTTTTGTTATCGTATTTTTCCTTTTCATGTCAAAACAAGTTTTAATACTTTTTATTACACAGTCTGTAAAATAAAAACTGCAAATCGAGCGTGACCAAAATGGCTTGTTGGTGTTTAGGTATGTTGGTAGCTCTAGATTTGCATTTTAGAGATGTCCTTGATCTGGTATTGTGGTAGATGATGACGTAACATCTTCCAAGATCGTTTCCGGGTTTGGTGTGTGATGACGAACCAGTCGAAGATGATGATGAATTGTACTAGAATGTGTTGTGTACACACATGACTTCGATTTTGTTTCTTGCGTTAAAACTCTATAGGAAACAAACTGTTCTAAACACTTTATGCCAAACTCGGTTAATTATTAGCTCTCTTATTAAAGCAGGACACCAATAACGTCGCCCGGCTGTTACGGACTTTCACTAACAACAACCAAGGCTTTGGTGGCGATTTGTGTGCACCCAAACGTGTACATGTGGACAATACAATGGGCTCCATTATTATTAAGAAATGACATGTAAGTGACACTTCTCTCAAGAATTATATCCACTTGTATAGATGGTGATTTTATTTATCGGGACAACTACAAATTGTCATAAAATTCTGGAATACAATTGAGTGAAGATCAGACATCGAGATTTACTAACACAATCGCAACAAAGCAACAGCCTAGTTCTATGCTGAAAATGAGCTCAAACTGCCCGGGGCTAAAAAAAGGTAAGATATGTCGATGATGTAAAGTTGTTTGTGAATTATTAAACATGTTATTTATATATCAGTCTGAGAGAAGACTTACTGCGATTTTCAGTGCAATCTTTTTTTGTCAGGAAACACCAAGATTTGAAATTAGTGTAATATTATTTCGTTAATAATTTTGTCATGTCCTTAAGGTGGTACTACACCCCTTGATAAATGTGTGACTTGTTTTGCATCTTTCTCAAAACATAATAACACACTGGTAACACAAGTTATGTATATTATAGGGGCAAGGAATCCAGTTACTACACTGGAATTTCAGTGACTCAAGACAAGCGGTTACGTACGTTATTTATGATAAGAAAAGAGGTACCGCTAGAATGTACCTCATTTCTTAACATATAGGCCTATGAACCACTTGTCTTGAATCACTGACATTTCAGTGAAGTAATTGGATTCCTTGCCCCTATAATATACATAACTTTTGTTACCAATGTGTAGTTTATTTTGAGAAAAATGCAAACTTAGTCACAAAATTTATCGGGGGTGTAGTACCACCTTAATGTCACAAGAAAGTGAAGGTTTGTCAAACACTCGGGTCAAATATATGAATTGAATATTTAAAGGTGTATGCAGGAATGTGAATCTCAACTTTGCTGAGTATATCATGTACATGTAAATATGTAAATTAAGACTAAGCAAGTGATGTAAAATATGTCGGATACTAAAGAAAATTAATTCCGCTATGTAAAGCAATAAAAGACTTTATGATGTCACTGCACCATGACTAAACACTTGAGGCCATAAAAACAAGAATCAGTGAAAAAAATACTTGAAGAATGAAGTGAAGGAGAAGTGAAAAACTATTGAGAAACCACTAAATATTAAGGGATGGGGGTATGGACGTTTGGGTTTTTTTTTGTGGGACATGAGAGCACATCAGGCATATCGAATTGTAAAGTTTACTTCGAGGACTGTTGAATATCAAACATTTTAAAAATATCAAATTTTAATAATTTGTCATAAAATTACATCGCGAATTTCACAAAATCAAAATTATTTGACATCAGAAGGACATTCCTCGTATTTAGAATGCAATTCGATAGGTCTGGTGTACTCTCAGCTCCCACAAAAAATAGGTGAAAACGTCGCTAAACGTTAATATCCATTACACATAAGACAACATAGCTTGCAAAATAAATTGCCAAACAATTCGTTTTATTAAAGTGTCATGGGTTGCCGTTGGATTGTTGTGTAAATGTTTGTATATTTATCACGGGTGACTCGCCATGACCATCACCTTTGCGTGTGCAAGGATGAAGAACAATAAGGTACAGAAATTCAAATCAATTGGCAGGTCCTGCTCGGTCAAATTGTTAATAATGCATACAGAATTAAGAACATTTATTGAAAGACAGTTTATCTTTGACTCATTGACGGGTAGAAAAGTTTTCCCAGCACCGAAGGTCGCGTATTAAAGTTCACTTGTTTTGAATAGATAATTCTTGCGACTCGCCGGATGAGTTAACAAAATAACAAGATAACAAGTAAATATTTTGTCTGAAAAAAACACACCAAAAACTAACTTGTACTTTGAGAAATATAAAAAATTAGTTGTTGTTTTGTTTTTTATTTGTTTGTTTGTTTGTTTTTCATATTGTAGTATATGCTGCTCAGTCTGGATTTATTGATATTAAATATCAACATTAACAATTGCATTTTGTATTACGTGATCATAATAATAGTACACGCGCTGGCATGACATTCATAATTTAATCGGTTGATTAGTAAACATAAATAATTGCATGGCAAGTGTTGCGAGTTTTTGCATTTTTCTCAAAAAATGACAACACACTGGTAACAAAATTTATGGGCAAGAAATCCAATTACTTCACTGAAATTTCAGTGATTCAACTTGGACAAGTGGTTCATTATAATTATATGTTAAGAAATGAGGTACATTCTAGCGGCACCTCTTTTCTTATCATAAATAAAATAATGTACCGCTTGTCATGAGTCACTGAAATTGCGGTATAGTAAGTGACAGTCCTTACCCCTATAATATGAAAAAATACGTAACTTTTGTTACCAGTGTATTATTATTTTTCGAGAAAAATGCAAAAATAGTCACATTTATCAAGGGGGCGCAGTCCCACCTTTAAAATGGTACATTTTCCTACATGTACAGCATAGCACGTGTGCTTCAACCACAAATAATGAAAATAAATTCTTTACACAGTCATTTTCCAAAAATATTTGTAAGCATGGTTGATCATTATGAATTCGAGGTCACCAAAACATTACATGTAGGCTTTTATTAATTTGAATTTTTGATCTATGATCTTCATGCAAAAACGATGCTTCGGATTAGGTGAATTGATTGATTGATTGATTGATTGATTGATTGATTGATTGATTGATTGAGCCAAGAAGATTGTACATATCAAGTAACAGATATATTTGCTGTCTTCTGAACTGTCTTCTGAAGATAGCAAATTAGTAGCTATTTTCGCACTGAATAAGGATTATTATTGTACATGTAATTTTCGATAGATCCAGTGGCGCGCGTAAGCCAGGAATTTTTCAGGGGGGGGGGGGGGCTCTGGTTCTTCAGTAGATAGCAAAAGACCTCGCAAAAGACACAATCGGTAATTTGCACTTAACATGCTTAAACATTGTTCAAGCCATGCTTATTGGTTAGCATTGTTAAGCATCCGTATTTTAATAATAATCCGTACTCTAACCTTGACGTATAATAAAAGAGTTATGTCAATTCATTTTGAAATCATACGCAAATTAAATATTTTCAAGTGTGACATGACAGTCCTGCACTTTAGTTTTGACAATACATGTCATTATCTGTCTATTACAATTTCCTGTTTGGATGAATAGGTGATGTATTGACGTGTCTTGACGTGATTGACAGACCAAAGTTTGGTCAAGGATTTGACGAGTTCGAGAGCAAAATTTCATCACTACGACGTGAAATAATTTGTAAAGTTTCCTCTTTACATCATTTCTATACTATTTTAACCTGAAACGGAAATTTTCATTTCAGGATCTAACTCTTTGAACATGTTGAATTTAGCACTGCTATATACCATATACTATTGGCAAATTTTGTCCAAAAAATTACTCACGTTTTAGACGTTTCATCTTCCATTAAGTGTCTTGTTCCTTGCGTAGCTGATCGTATTCATGATGATTATGTTCCACCATCATGCTCATCACAGTTGATAACATTGTTCCTTTGATTTTTGATATACAATGCAAGGAACAGAGCACTTCGTGGATAAGAGTGAGAGTGTTGGTCTTCCGATCAGAAAATGAAATGTGTAAAACTTCTGAAACGTCTAAAACTTATTTGACTTAGGCCCCTAACTCTTTTGAAGTGAAGTATGTTCGTTCATAGATCTTCAATATCTACGGTTCATATAATCATTTTTTTGCTGCATTTGCAGATTTCTTGAGTAACGAAACATCAATCGCCAATTATTCCCTTGATGTTCCTACAATTGCTAAAAAATAATTTAGGGTCAGAATAGTAACATAAAATTATGCCTCAAATTAAGTACAAATAATAAGTATAGACGAAAGGGAAGTCATAATTCTAGTAGGCCCTATAGTATAATCTGCCTTCAAAATATTCATGTTTATTTTGTATCTGTGTTTTGCTTCGCAGAAAACTGATGACAGAGGGGAATAACGCAAGCGCTGGAATAATAACATAATTGAGATTCAACAGATATAACAAAAGTTGCGATAACGATTATAAAAGGGACGCCGTCCTACATACTTTCTAAACTATTATTGGTAGAATTTTAAAATACAATGGATCGTCAAAAACTTGATGGGTCTCCCAGTCTGAACAAGATATTTTTCGTAACAATTGTATGTGTTTCCATGGCAATGGACGTATTAAGTGATGCTTGTAACACGCCATGTTCATGTGAGATGGAGACGGAGGGTTTGATTGTGAATTGTGCAGCGAGGGAATTAACAGCAGTTCCAGCCGATATACCAAAGGAAACTGTCGTTTTGTAAGTCATTTTTTTTTTTCGTTTATCCACGTTTTTTTTTCATTTATCCTTTTTTAACATAACGTAACACGCGTCACCAATGTGGTATACAGGTAGTTATTTTTATTTTCGCTAGTATGAGTGCAAAGCAATGTGGGCTTTGTGGGATGGGGAGGGATGGATGGGTTACCCCCAGAATGATTTGGTTTGCTAGCTCAACTCAACCCCCAAAAGACAATTTCACCCTCCCCTAAACCCAACCCCAAAAGAAAAAAAACTATTGAAAAACAAACATTTGGGCTTTTTTTTTCGAACTTGACGAAAAGTTTCAGCTCAACTCAACCCCCAAAAGACAATTTCACCCTCCCCTAAACCCAACCCCAAAAGAAAAAAACTATTGAAAAACAAACATTGGGGCTTTTTTTTTCGAACTTGTCGAAAAGTTTCAGTGCTGTAGATTTCTTATAATGTCCCAAATTGAATGTTGTCTCACATTTCAGTTTTTAAAATATCATAAAACAGCCAAAGTTATGCAATATTATGTTCTGCCACTGCCCATGCGACATTCTAATAATTGGCATTCAGGTTCAGTTAACAGTGGAAACTCTTATTGAATTTCTTGTTTTCAATTTCGGAATAATTTGGCCGAGTTAATCTTATTGTATACAGTACATTAGGACATTACTTGCGAGTGTCGCAATGGATAGGCTAAACCAAATCAAATATTTAATTTTGGTTTAGTATAAAAGGAAAGCATAAACTCAAACGTCTACCTATAACAAATTGAGCAAATATCATTGTTGCCATTAGGGAACAAACCAAAAGTTCGATGAACGAAGGTGCTTTCTGATCGAGGCTAACCCCTTTCTTCCTTCCCAGTGACGTAAGTGTGAAATATTGATTTTTGTTTTACAAACGTCTTCCGACTTCTTGACCCGCTCTCCACAAACGAAAGGATTCTTATTTATAGGACGTCGTCGAACTTTTGGTTTGTTCCCTTATTATATAAGAATGTCACGCTCCCGGGTCACGCTTAGAAAGTACATGTAGCTACACACATTACGTTAAACATGTTAAAAGAACCCCCAACACACATACCATATGTAATGCCCTTATCACCTTATTCATTCCAGGGTTAGCCTATTTATATTAATTTATAGTAATTGTATTTTTCCATATAATTATTCACGGGCCCTGGTATATTCAAAATTTCTAAACATTGCCCTATTTGGGATATTTTTCAACTGGCATGCAGACTGGCAGTTGTGGTATCCTTAATTAATTTAAGATACCTTACATCTACGACGACCAGGATGCGAAGCTATGCGGATGTATCTAAGCATTGCTGGGCAACCTGCAATTGGCCCAACTTTCTTATTGAGCAAATAACTCACATTTGTTTGTTATGTGTATATAGGGCAGGTATTTTATAAACGAAGACGATGAGTGTTTTATAATTGAATGAGGTAGATGGAGACGTAAGAGGATATGAAGTCATTTATTTTATATGCTCGTTGCTAATATACCCTAACCATGATAACGTCACTTTTGTAATTCGGTCACAGTGACATTTTTTGGGACGTTTTTTTCTTGCACTTGACAAGATGTTTGCCTTATCAGGGAGTCCTGGAAAATACATTCGAAATAGAAAGCAATTGTTAAAAAGAATAGCTATACGTACTCAAATTTGCAAAAGTAATTCGATTTATTTTCAAATTCCATATTCAATTACTATATAATATTCATGTTTGATATACAATTAGGCCACGCTCTCCCATTGAACTGATTGCCACTATAAGTATACAGCACGAAAAAAATGAATGTACGATTTCAAAGATACAATTAAACTCCCATTCAATAATCCCAGCGCAAGTGTATTAAAATTGTTTATTGCTCAAAAATGAAGGATAAATCATTCAAATTGTCATTTAGTATTTTTGGAATGAAAAATTCGACACAAAAAAGTAAAATAAAATAAAACGAAGAAAACAGCAGTATTGACGAAGCTAGTTGGAGCCCCATTCAAATACATATATGCTAATTCACTTGAGGAGCCTTAGGGCGAAACAGACTGTAGTGAATAAACATGGAGTAAATTTACACATTTTCTTCTTTTTATGTGTATGCTAATTTATATAATGTCAGGATATAAATTAGCACACATAATGTGTTACGAGTCGTACTTGACTCAAGGCCAAAATCACCTTTTACCCGAACTTACACGAATGCACAACACAAATACACTGTTTGATTAAGCTAACAAAATCTAAGTCTTTAATTGAAAGCACATTATGATTGGTACACTATTATGACAACAAATGCTCATACACAATAATCAAATATAAACACGCTTTATCTATTTAGTACCTAGCCAGCATTCTTCTTCTTGATGATCATAAAGTTCTTGCAATGTTCTGGTCGACTGATGTAATATATCCTTATTCACTTGTCCTGCGAAAATCAGCGAAATCCAGTGTACACTTGCGTTTATAAATATCCTTGCCTATGAAATCCTCACACAAAAATGGCGTTGCTTTCTCCAAAACCGTTATCTCCTTGCGCTGCTTTCTCTAAACTTAACTCCTTGCGCTGCTTTCTCCAAACTTGGTGCTATTTCCACCTTTCACACAATATCTTCAGGAAGCAGGACTGCGATGCAATTGTCCCCACTTATTTTGACAGTTGTGTTGCTCCCTTAACCAGACTGCAGCAAATCGGCAGAAGAATATATATTTTCCTTTCTTGGAAGAAGTACGTTCTTTGACGTATTCTAGATCTTCTCCGACAACACTGGCAGGTAGTAGTGCATTGACTACTTAAATTAATTCTGGTTAGCAATTTCCTTTCTTTGAAGGAATTGGACTGTAAGCATATTAGCTAGCTAGCCCAGATCAACACTATAAACTGTGACAATAATTGTGTTTACATTTTCTTATATATCAAGCAATGGGAAATCCCAAGTATTAATAGCCAAATGTGATCTTGGAAATTCCCAAGCCTTAATTATAACATCAACCTTTCACATGACATCATTTCCTGAGGGGAATCCCGTGATGTCATCTTCACTTTACAACCTCAGGGGGATTTCCAAATATTCCAAATTAGATATGAATCAACTTGTTTTGCTCAATTTGAGAGGGGTATTCCCCCAAAATGTCATCACTCATGTAATTTTGTTGACAAAGTTAAATAATCAAATTAAATTACTGAGGGCACATCACAAATGTGAATGTCTTATTTTGTCTTAAATATGCGGCTTTTGGTTGAACCACTAGCAGGCTATGTTAGCACATCTATGACACTAACAAAGGTGCCAAAATCTGAATTTTGATAATTTTTACGATCGTCCGGATGAGTAAATCACTGAATGGGCCTTCAACACAAAGACAATAATAAGACATGGCAGGATAAAACTTTCATGTTTTTTCGTTTCAGACGTTTATCGGACAACTCAATCAGCAGTGTTGGTGTTGACGATTTCAAATATCTAGGTTCTCTACAGAGGTTGTGAGTATGATATCATTTATTATTTGATTTGATTTCTGCATAACGAGCGATTGGTATTTGGCCAATGAGGTAGCGCGTTTTTCCCAAAGCAACAAAAACCGCGCTACCTCATTGGCTAGAAACGCTCAGAGATGAAGTATAAATTCAGATTAATGCCGATTGACTTTCATAAATAACATCATGTATTTCCTTTTTAAAAAAAAACAATGAAGAAGGAGGCGGCCTTAATGCTTCACCCTATCAGGGCGTAAGACAATGCGAGACACAAATTCCTGATATTTGATCTCTCAATATTTTCATATGTCAGTTTGCTCGAGCCCCAAACACGCTATTTACTTTTTTAAAATTCTAAATATCTTATTGTTTTAACTAATTAGGTATCTTGATGGCAATTCCTTACGGAGTGATATGATCAGTGTTGGTGCGTTTCAGAATCTGCAGAATCTCGAGTATTTGTAAGTTACTTTTCTCATCTACAAAATGTATATTTATAATAATCATGTATGATGAAATGATAATACTTTAACACCCCACTGTGTTAAACTCAAAACAGTCAAAAAAGTTTGGTGGACCTAGATACGCTTCTGTTTTTGACGATTATTGAAAAGCCTATTTCTGCCAATGCAACATTGGAACGTCTTGAAATTTCCTTGCGGCATAAACAGTTTTTGAGCGTGAAATGGCTCCAGTGGTGTTGGTGTGGATATTTGAAGCAGAAACATGTACCACAATGGCCTATAAAAATAGTAAGGGTTGCACACCACCTTGGGATATGGACGAGGCTACTTTTATGTTCATATCTTCTGAATGAAACATCTTTCAGGCCTAACATTTTACTGGATTATGAGAAAAATATATAGACTTTTTTCGGCTGATAAAATCGCATGGGGGTAAGTGTGGGAGGGGACGTGACTGTCCATCGGATCACACCCCTTTGACATTAGTCAGTCTACAAAAGCTTATTCATAGCAAGAATTTTATCATGATAAATAAAATCTCTTTTACCTTTAAATATCATCTTAAATATAACATTTGTTTGTCTTAATACTTTGCTTTCTTCAGAGATTTGTCCGACAACCGCATTCGACCTGAAACAAGTCACATGACAGCATTGCTACAACCTCTCACATCGCTAATTTGGCTGTAAGTAAACAAATTAATTATGTTTATTTGCCTGTTGTAGATTCATGTGAAGAATAACCCACTTCTACAGCCATTCTTAATTTTTAAAATGTCCGTCCCAGACCAACACGTTGTGGAAGCGATGACAAGAAGGGTATCTTGTGATTATAGAATAACGACAGCGAGGCCAAGAATGGCGTGTTATCGATGTTCACCCCATCAACGACAGGACAGTGCCAATTATAGGAATGATCTATTTACATTCTATTGTCACGGGGTAAGGCCAAAAAAACATGTTTGTTTCCTGTAGCAGGTCAAAAAAAGTCAAGTTTTTTTTTTACTCAAATGACAAAAAATATCGTTTTTTGCTGTAAATTGGAATGGCATATTCAAGAGTATTTATGATCTCCTTTCAACCTGCAGATTAAAAAAGGTATTAAAAATGTGTGATGTTTTCTGCAGTAATTTTTTCACTACGCTCGTTTGTTGTGTAATGTGTAAATGTTTACTCCAGTAGTATTTTTTTGCGATTTTTTTTGCGGGTTTTTTTGGGGTTTTTTTTTCTTTGAAAAAGTGAAAATAATTCTAATGCGCAAAAGAAGCCGTCAAAAACGTAATGCGCGCCCTACGGGAAACAAACTTGTTTTTTTGGCCTAATAAGATAAAGACATGTAAATTGTACTCTAACGTGATTTAAGCAGTAAATTAATTAAAACCAGTGAAAAAAACCCACTTATCTAGTTTCTGATAATGACTTTCATTTCAGTGATCTGGCTGACAATAATATTCCTATGATTACGCAAGGAATGATTACTATCTTCGATCGTCTACAAACACTGTGAGTAAAATGTATTATTGTTATTGTTTATATTCAAAAAAAAGTATTCAAAATCTACAATAATTGATTTGAACATTAAAGATCAGTTGATTAAAGGAGGATTTCGTGATCCTATCATCCTCTTTTTATGACATTTTTCAGTAGATATCTACGAAAAATCTCATTCCCAAAATTTCAGTTGATTCTGATTTTGCGTTAATTGCGAGTTATGCATGAATCTGTATATTGTACTGCTCCATAGGCATGATAGGCCACTGCGGTAATTCAAATTCAAATTACTATGGTACTGTGGTAGTTCAAATTCAAGTTTGACGATATTTTTACTAAACGAATTAATCTG
Organism: Amphiura filiformis; assembly: GCF_039555335.1. NCBI lineage: Eukaryota > Metazoa > Echinodermata > Ophiuroidea > Amphilepidida > Amphiuridae > Amphiura > Amphiura filiformis. Next base: position 1,682,652 of record NC_092646.1, read on the forward strand.
CAAGAATTAGTACATTAACATTATGTAGCCAGAGGTTTCCAGTGTTATAAAAATCTCAATTTGTTTTGAAAAAAGTGGGGGATGAGGCTGTGGATCACGAAGTGCCCTTTTAATAGCTTAAGTCTGTGTATCGGTTCGCATCCTCGTATTTCCAATCTTCGTATGATATGAAGAGTTTGTGTCTCACTACGTCAAGTCGTTTACATATAGCGTTAAAAGCCATCGTAATTCCTTAATGTGAGGGTATTAAAAAAATTACTTTGGCATATCTCTAGTTAGGCTATCTTTTTGGAATATTGTAAATTCATATAATTTTACATTCTTTTTATAAATATTTTCGCAGAGCCTAACAAACTTGACTACCAAAATGAGTATTTTGTTTTGATGAATACCACTTTTTAATTCTCATATATTTTTCTTCCTTTTAGAACTCTTACGGGTAATGCGTTGGCATGTAACTGCGATATATTATGGTTGAAGAATTGGCTACTTAACACAAGGTTTGCGCCTCCTATTGTCAATGGAGCCGAATGTTATTCGCCATCCAGCCTTCGTAGACAACAAGTGGCATATGCACAATTATGTCCTGGAGGTAAGGTTGACGTGTCTGTCCCGTTTATCCTGTCCCGTTTGTCTGTGTGTCTGTATGTCTGTGTGTTATTCGCCATCCAGCCTTCGTAGGCAACAGGTGGCATATGCACAATTCTGTCCTAAAGGTAATGTTGTCGTGTCTGTCCCGTTTGCCCTGTCCCGTCTGTCCCGTTTGTCTGGGTGTCTGTCTGGGTGTCTGTCTGTCTGTATATCTATCTGTAAGTCTGTATTTTATGTCTGTCTGTTTGTCTGTCTGTCTACCTTGGTTTAATAAATTGATTATTGAACACAATGTAATCAGCCACATACTTCTCTTAAATTGCACTATATGGCCAATTACTTTAGTAGCGCTAGAGAATATAAAGGTATAGCAAATATTCAACTTTGTTCTGGTATCCTGTTGAGGTACAATCCTTTATCCTTCTGTCTGTCAAACCTGGTAGATAGCCATGTATTAAATTGTAATCGTGTTTTTTCTTCGAAGTACCAGGAATTGTTGTCTCTGTTTTTAGTGCATTCACTGTCATCTATTCTTATCATTTTCAACATTTTTTATACAATACAATTTCCAGCCGGTAGATGTTACCAATGTAATAACGCCGCATCAAATGAAGACTGTACCAGTATACAAGATTGCAGCGCTGACCAGGTATGACATATTTATATACATATTTAACCCTAGAACTACTGAGCCATATTTGCTAACGTCATAAACCGTATTTGGTACTAATGTATCATAGCTAATGGGTCCCCTCTATACCAAAATAAGTGTAAATCAATATCTCTTGGTATCATTTAACGAGAGCGTAATAAAAAAAAATGGATTTTACTGAGAAATATATATATGGTGGACCACCAATCTCCCTGGTCATTTTTAGTGGTCGGTCCAATCCCTGGGTACGGTGTTGGAGTAAAAATGTTATCACTAAAATGAGCGCAAAGGATGAATCTACGATTAGCTTTAGTCGTTTGGGCGTAAAGACGCGCATTTTTTAAATTCCTAACTTGGGTAAGGTGCTGGGGTAAAATGTTATCACTAAAATGAGCACAAAGGATAAATCTTCGATTAGCTTTGGTTGTTTGGGCGTAAAGACGCGAATTTCTTCTTATGACGGATGAAAAACCTTCCCGTTGGGTGGTACAACCCCTTCGTAGTTCTTGTTTTAACTTTTACAAATAGGTCAATACTCTTTAACTTTAAAAATAGGTCAATATTCAGCTGCAATTGTCCACTGGTGCCCAATACGCATAAGTTACGGTGTTGTATTTTCGTTATTTCCGCACATTGCCCATATAAATGCAGAACGCTCAAATATTCCTTTTGGTTTATTTTGTAATTAAATCTAATACTGAACTAAAATTTGCAATCACTTTGCTACGTTGCGTCCGAAAGCATCGGACTTCATCAGGCATCTGATTGAAGATGTTGTGATGACGTCAGATGTTGTTCGGACGCAACGTAGCAAAGTGAGTTGCAAATTTTAGTTCCAGTATTAGATTTAATTTAAAAAATAATGTTTTGAACTACTGGATGAATATTCTACACCAAGATATTCCCTTTGTTCGCACCAACAGGACGCGTGCCAGAACGTAATCCGCACCAGTAACGGCGTTAAACGTATCTCCAAAGGCTGTCAACAACTCCAAGCATGTCTTAACAACAATGGCGGCAATCTGGAGAGTTGTGATACCGATCAGCCTGACAGTGCTTGCTGGCACTGTTGTCAAGGAGACCTCTGCAATATGCCTGAAACGGCGGTTGTTAGTAAGTATAGTGGCAATTAATTAACCAACTCTCATTACATTTTATCATATCATGAACTAACAGCTACTAACATCAGCATGTCGTATATGTATTGTACATGTATGTCCCGTGTTATTCCTTAGAGCAGAACAAATTCTTTCGCAGGTACAATAAAATCGTCGGTCGCAACACATAGTGGCGTACGTGAAGGACAAAATACGTTTCCGAGCAAACCGTTTTTGAAGGATATGCTACTAGTAACGGAGTCTATACTTCTCCACTGTTATCTCTCAGTGGCCCGATTCCATTTGAAATTGAAGTTTAAGGTTCAAACTATTAAACTGTGTCTTTAATAGTTAACAAGGAATAACTGTTATAGGATAATAGTTAGCTCTAAAGCTATACGCCACTATGTGAAACAGAAAATTTGGAAAATCACTCTACGCCACTATGTGTTGCGACCGACGAAATGATTTGGTACCTGTACTGTTGTATAAAAATGTTTCAATTCCTGTAAGAATCTGTTTTAGTGTTCCTAGCTTGAATTTTGACATTACCAGATGAGGTCACCAAACATCTGGGTTGCCCTTTAAAAACGAGCTTTCATATATCATTTCATCTAGTCTGTAAGCCCCCTCGTCCTTGTTCATGTAGCACCATATATATTGAACGTGTGAAATTGACACCCAGAAATATCTGACCAAATGATTCGCACAGGATGTGATAAGAACGGATTACATTTGTAAATGAGTAAACAATACATCGAACTCAATAAGAACTGTTTCTGTTTTAAGAACTGTGGCAGTATATCTCATTGAATTGGGTTCCAATCCTGTGTGGTTTCTATAAAATTACATTTACTTTAAGTATGCAACTCATCTGTTTGTATTAAAAGTTATATGTGAAATATGCGGGTCGTGAAATGGCAATTAACATTTTAAAATATCATTACTGTATACTTTCCATAATATCTTTGCATGTTTTGCATACTACTCTTTGCACTTCTGCACCTTTCCTTACCTTCGCACATCTTTTCAGTCTTTGTCTCGCATCTTTCATCATCCAGCATCCAACATAGGTCTTACTTTCTCCTAAAAAATTCGAGGTCGTGGGCTCGATTCCGTGGTAGTAATTCGGTTTTGCCATATACTGCGAAACGTGCGATAGGAGTTATCGAGTGCGTTTCTCTTTATCCGCTGTCACTTAAAATTTTTGAAAATCTCTGGAAGCTTTGAGAAATTTTTTGAAAATAGTTTTTATAGTAATTAGAAATTCGGATGAACATGGTCTAAGTATAACTCTATCATATCCACAGGAAGAGCCTTATGTATCAAAATGAAATAACAAAATAAAATATAAAGAAGTTTTGTTATCGAAGTTAAATACACAAAACCAGAATCGTACTTGTTCTGCTGACAGTCTTGTCAGTGAACCACAAACTTTATTGCAGTGGGTATTGTTATGGCCATGGTACAGCTGAGTGACGTGCTTGTAGTAAGTCTGGACACATTTAAGTCACTCAGCTGTTAGATCGTCAGAACAATACCAGCTTTCCTAAAGTCGGTGGTACACTGACGAATGTGTTAAAAATAAGTAAGCCTCCATTTTTGCCTGACTTTGTCAGATAAAACTGTATTTAACATTATACCAATGTAGATATGAAAAGAGAGACAAAATTGTAAATTAAACATACGGTTTCGTGAACAATATCGACACTTGAATATCAAAGTTCGAGCTAGTACCTGCATGACCAATTTGCAGTATCTCGAAGACACAGTAACGTGTACAGCTATTTACGTCAGCATGGTCAGTGCATGGTATCAAGATTGTTGTGATTTTGGTGATTTTGCATGTAAGTGCACTTTTATGTACTTTTGTTATTTGTAGTATACTTGTAAATATGTAGTTATTGTCTGTACTATAATCGCTTTTCCTTAACTCTATGATAACTTTACGATAATATTTCCTTTGACTACAAACCCTCATGATCCAGAACCGAGCGCCGATGTCGCGAAAAGGAAGCCGCTATTTTTATTGTTAGCACATCTTAGACACAAGTCAATCAGTTTCTCATTTGCACATTGAACTCTTAATGGCACTTGCGTACTAACTGTGGGAAAGTCCCGCTGGATTGAATTTCTTGAACAAAACATAACATTATTTTGTGATATGCATCTCCCTTTTTGTCCTGTCTGCGGGACGATTTTTGAATTTTACACACGGAAATTTGGCCGATACGCCTGTGATTGGCACAAACTAGATCACGCACTCTTTGACGTACTTTTATTTTATTTTTGTCAAACAAGAATATGCACATTCATAATAATTAATCGAATGACCATATCAAAATTCGAACAGAAAAAGAAAACTATGTGTTTCGATCATAAAACGCACACCAAAAATGTATGTAAATAAATATGTTTGATGAGGTCAAGTTGTAAAGGTTATCTGCACTGTCAAGATCCCGACTCTTTCTTTCGTTCCCTTCGCCTCATCCTGCACATGATTCCCATTACTGATTACTCTGCGCACAAATAGGTATTCGCCGTAGAAGTGATAATGTAACATGATTAATTGCAATAACAATAGGTTTAAACAATTTTTACATTTACATTTACGCGGTACCTCTGCATTGAACCATATCATGCTGATCACTCGCCCCTATAAGATTAGTATCTTTGAAAAGAGCGGTATTGTGTTCAATCTATGATTGCAGACATACACAAGTGATGGGTGCAACCTACTTGTAGTGCAGGGCGATATTCGCAATTGTTTTAACATATTGCTATGGTAGTTAATCCTGTTGCATCATCACTTTGGTAGCAGGGCATGGTATTGATGCCATGCTGAGCTAGGAGTTTATGACTAAGACTGCAATTACTCTAAAGAAATTGGTGATTTGCATTTTGTTTTGATTTTGATGTTGTTTTGGTTTTAATCATCTACATTTTTACTCGACTCACAAAAATAGCCACTGAGTCCTTATCAATGGTCAGACGCCAGTGATTTTAAAGTTGTTGGAGGACAAGATGTTGATTCAGCTATCAACTGAAGAGCACTTTGACCAAATACCTCATAATGTTTAATCTAGTGGCATTTATCAAACTGTTTACTGTATTTTTATACGCACTGTATGTATTTTCTCCAAAAAATTCGGTATTTGCACAACATCCACATAAATTTCTCCCTATGCCAATATATCTTTCACCGATGGCACGCTTCCTTCGTGGACATACTTTGCAAGACCCTTGTCAGGTTATTATTCGGTTTCCATGGTCCCACAATTATTATTGTAAGAACAAATAAAAGGGAGAGAGAGGAAAATATCACTTTCAGATTTACTTATGTTTTATCAACAAATAAATAAATAATTAATTGTCTTCACTATTCTTTTCAGTTGATGGCTGTCGTGTGGACCAAACACCCAATCGGTATGTGTACAGATACCCATGGCCTAGAGTTCCTAGTAGTGTTACCGCAGTAACATTTAAACTACGCGCCAATAATGACGGCCATATTGCCTTGTCCGATGAACGTGATGATAAAGATGAACTTATAGAAGTAGGTGAGTAGATATGTGTGTTTGATGGCTTCTCAGAAAATGTTACAATTTCATTTTATTTTTTCGACTAAAAGAAAAGATATATCGAACTTTTTTTTTTCATTTGTGGTGCGTAGCATTATGTCAGCCATTTTTTCTGTGTGATTATTTAAAGCGTGGGTTCTCAACTTTGGTTTAAGCATGTTAAGTGGGGATTCACGGCTGGGACACTAAAAATTTGACGAAAAACAGATCCGAAATTACATCAATTTTTTGGAAAATTGTGGCAAATTTTGCTAAAAAACGATGAAATTAGGCACTTCTTCGACAAAATTTTGAAAAACATCCAAAATACACCCTTTCGTAAACAAAATTTTCGTGAAATTGAGGGCCATCAATAACCCACAATAGCTGGAAATGCACCCTTAGTCTTTAATGGCTGAAAAGTCACCCAAATCTGCCGCACATCCCCGTACCCACACTTCCGTTTGGTACATAAACTCTGTCAATCCTAATAACAACTTATTGCTTCTGTTTACAGTTTTAGGCGGCTGGGACAATAAACAATCGGTGATACGTTCATGCAAACAATGTCCTCCATTGGCCCAGGCGTCCACTCCCGACCTGCTGATGTCTCCAACGGAAGACAAACATTTCTACATAAAATTTGAAGGTAAGGTGTCTTCAGCCTGCTACGATAATTGCCATTTTTGGTAATTTTGAGAACAAAGAACAAACTAGTGTTGCATACAACACGAACAAGCCGGCCAGCTTAATGACCCTTGACCCCGAATCCGTGAACATCTAATAGACACTGGCTTATGTCAATTCATGTGTGTGATTAACGATACTCAGCTATGTTGTCTGTGGCAGAATATGCAATTTGAAGGTATTTCGTCTCGGACCGGAAATGATCCCTTAATGACCTTTGACCCCAAGTAAACTGCGTAACAACATTTCATGTATTATGAATGTATCTCGTTTTTCGGTGTAAGGTCGGATAATGATTAAAAAGTCAAGTTACTGCTTAATCAGAGCGATGACATGGGCATATTGCATCGTTTTCTTCTTAATATTTATTTTGTAAGCATCTCTTCTATATGTGTATTGTTATTCAAAGGTTCCGTAATAAATGTCGGAATTGTTGGTATGGCTCCAATCTTGTCGCATCAATTCGACGAAGAACCGACCATCAACTTCATCGGAATATCAACTGGCTGGGGAAGCACTGGCCAGTGGACGTTCTGTGGCTACGGTAAGTGATTAAATAAAACTTGGATGCATTTATTTGTGTATGTTATGATGATTTCCTATTTTTGGAGAATGATTTGAAATCCTGTAATGAATTGATATGTTGACCGCTTAGAGCACAAAAAAGGACATGTTGGAGCACAAAAAGGTTAACCGCCATTGTTAAACTTAGTTAACTTTTTTGTGCTCAAACAATCGAATTAATCGCCATTATTTCCACTCACTGACGAACACTAGATTATATGTGACGTGGTATATCGAAAGCAGACACTTTTAGGCAGGATCGTAAATGGAGAAATAGCCAAAAATCTGCCCGTGGTGGTTTTTTCACAGTTTGGGTTTTTGCAAATTTATGATGCTAATAATGTTTAATATTCTGTCTGATAGTTTCAGACCGGAATATAACTGGCATCTTGTATTTTTCAGACAATTTTCAAGGTCATTGCTACTCTCAACATTGTCAATAATAATTTTAAAGGCCGACATCTCAGTTTCCAATTTTATAATACCATAACTTACGAACTCAATATCTTCGCTTAGGAATGTCCAATTTCATTGGGGAAAGCGGCGTTTTGGAGCAAAATATCTCTATATTTATGATATTCAAAAACCAATGCCCAAAAGTCCCGGGCCAAAAGTGTCTGTTTTTGACATGACACGTCACATAATGTAATCCGTCCTTATACATGTGATTTGCTTATCAGATACTACATTTATTTGTTTCCCGAATACTAAAGTACCTTTTGGCATGCATGACACATAAACTATGTTGATTTGGTATGTCATTTATTTGTATATATTTGTTATTTTATGTTACTATTTATTATTATAATTATTTTATTTTTTTGTAGCTTTTTTGTAAGGTGGCATACGTTTTGAAATAGATAAATAACGTATTAAAATCAGTTTCTCATTTAGAAAAACACTTACCTAAAGAGGCGAACATATTTCACTAATTAATATAACCAAAATGCGCTCGTCACAATTAAAAAACAGTTTGAGAATATAGTTAGCTGATAAAAGTGCGAACACGCTGCATACATTTACCCATTTACTCGGTAGACACCAACTGGGCGCCATTACTATTACCAACGTCAATACCACTACCAGCTATCCCATTCGATGATGAAGTTGAAGATGGTGACATTCGACTGGCGGGAAATTTAAAATCAACACAAGGACACGTGGAAATATTTCACCGCGGACAATGGGGAAGAATATGCGGCGGCACAAAATGGAACATACAAAGCGCGTCGGTTGTGTGCCGACAACTTGGGTTGGAGAAAGCCATTGCCACCTTCTCATCGGGCGAACAAAAAGAAGGTAGTGCTACAACTCCTCAGTCCCTGGTTTGGCTTGATGACGTCACATGCATAGGTAATGAGGAAAGGATAACAACGTGTCAGCATCGTGGATGGAAACACCATGAATGTCGGAAATCGCAATATGCGTATGTGGTTTGCGATAGTGGCCAAGATCAAATGGGTAAGTAATCTGTACTTTTTGTCCCGAAAGGAAAGTCTTTCACTTGGAAATGTTACTATACATGATTGAATAACAAGATTTCTAATAGTTCTTTTGAACTTCTAGTTACTGTAAGGATTAAGTAGACAACCCTAACCATGGCATGCATTGTTTGCTCTTTGGTGTTTTTAGGTTGGTGACTCTAGTACTATCTTTAGCACTTTGATATTCCTTGTTTGTTCTTGCATCATTTTTTCACATAATTTTCAAATAAACAGCTACTCTTTTGATTAAAGGGGCATTTCGTGATCCACAGCCTCATCCCCCCACTTTTCGCAAAAAAAGTTGAGATTTTTATATCACTGGAATCCTCTGGCTACATAATGTTTATGTACAAAATATTTCTTGCAGATTAATTCGTTTAGCAAAGATATCGTGAAATTTGAATTTCGTTCTGGTGCACCAGAACGAAATTACAACGCATTGTCTATGGAGCAGTGTAATACACATAATCATGCATAACTCGCGAACGCAAAATCGGAAGCAACTGAAATTTTGGGAATAGGTTTTTTTCGAGGATATCTAATGAAAAATGACATAAATAGAGGATGCTAGGATCACGAAATACTCCTTTAATACTGGTGCAAAAATATAAATGGGTACTACGAAAGACAAATCATTTATTATTGATACATTCTTCCTACATAATCTAGAAATCGAATCATAAACTTTTTTCAAAACTTTTTTTTCTTTGTACTAACATTTAATACTGCATGGTCTCTCCTGTGACTTAATGTACAAACAATATTAGCACTGATTTGAAAAATAACAAAACAATTAATTTAGCACATGAAACATACAGGAGATGAGTAAAAAGAACATTTTTTACCTTTTTCGTTTTCATTCATCAGGTAAAAAACGTAAAAGAAGTAAACGAGAATCAGTAACGGCATGTCCAGTAGGTTGGAGTACCCACGGTGATTACTGCTATTATGTTAGTTCGGACGCGGTTACATTTGATGACGCTCAAACCGCGTGTCTAGGAATGAATGCTATGTTAACATCAATACATGATCAAGATGAACAAGAATTTCTGTCTGGTAAGTGAAAATATTTGTATTCAGTCAGTCAGTCAGTCATCTTCATTCACTCAAACAAAATGTTACAAATCAAACAGATTTACAATTAGTAAGTTTTTAGCGGGTTCGCCGTCGGACAAGTTTAGAACTATCAAGCTTTCGTCTGGAGTAGCTTTGACTTCTTCAGGACAAAGTACCGGTACCTAAGTATGAGACATGTAGGCCGCCCCTTACCTATTGTGGCTCTGAAATGAGCCGTTCAAGCAGACCTCGCCTGTCTGCTAATGTAAACGTTTTTGGTGGCTCTGAAAAGAGCTGTTCACTGAAAACTGCCCTTGTGAACAGGGAACAAGCAGACCTCGTCTATCTGCTAATGTAAAAGTTTTTGGTGGCTCTGAAAAGAGCCGTTCACGGAAGATTGTCCGTGTCAACAGAGAACAAGCAGACCTCGCCTATCTGCTGATATAAAAAGGTTTGGTGGCTCTGAGAAGAGCCGTTCATTGAAGACTGCCCCTTGTCAACAAAGAACAAGCAGGTCAGCTTGTTTACTGTTCACAAGAGGCATTCTTCAGTAAACGGCTCTTTTCAGAGCCACCAAAAACGTTTACATTGGCAGGTAGGCGAGGTCTGCTTGTTCACTGCTCACAGTGAACGGCTTTTCAGAGCCACCAGTAGGCAAGGAGCAGCATACATGTCTCATACTTGGGTATACTTTATTTATTTATTATTATTATTTATTAATTTGTCCTGAAGTCAGAGTTACTCCTGACGAAAGCTTGGCAGTTCTAAACTTGTCCGACGGCGAACCCGCTAAAAACTTACTAATTGTTATGAACTCCCGTCGTAGAAGCCTATCCCATAATATGTTTAATCAAGCAGGTTGTTCACTTGATGAAATTATTATAACAGTCAAATCAAAGCACTTCAGATCTGATCCTCAAATAAAAAATACGGTAGAATTCCAGCGAAAAGCATACCGCTAAATGAGTTTTTGTGGAGGGTGTCTCTGCCTTTCGTCGCTTTCGTAAACAATTTCGTAAGGAAATTGTTGATACCCAAAGAACTAAACATTGTTTTCCCTCATTATTGGCAGATCTAGTGGCAGCAGGCAATGGACAAAAGTGGATTGGTTTAAATGATATAGACGTAGAGGGCACTTTTACATGGATAGATGGAACTCAGGTAAAAACAGCGGGTCATACCATCATAAATATCTACAAAAGCTTGTAGTGTTGATATCATATAAACAGGCCCGTAACCAGGATTGATGGGGGGGGGGGGCTGATTTTAAAAAAAAGAACTTGGTGGATTTGAAAAAGTGGACTTTTGTTGTCAAAATTTGGACCTTTTTTGACCAAAAAGGCATAAAAACCTTTCTGTTTTTTCCGTTACTAGCGTCACAAAAATGGGACTTTTTGGCTGAAAACTTGTTTGGCCTTTGGCGATCGGGGACGTCCGTCCCCTTCCTAGTTACGGGCCTTCAGATCAATAATAGTTTAAAATCAATGCATCCTATTCCAGTTGAAATCCATACACCCCATATGGAAGACTTAAAATTTTAACTTTCAATCACTAACTCATAAAAAATAAATAATTGTCGTCTGCAAGTGTCGAGGGGGTCGCTCGGGATGGTATCAATGCAAAAGCGACGAGCTATTCATCGCTTTTCAAGAGCGATTGCCCATCGCTTTTCAAGCGACACAACACTCGGCGCTGTAAGTAATTCGGCGCGGTAAGTAATTTATAGTTTGATCAGTTCGTAATCGGCGAGCCTTATAACATCGCGGATTAATAGCAATATATTTTATTTGGAAAATTGTCTTGTAACATCTCGCCAGAAGTATTACAAATTATTAATTGAAGTCCTATACTTTGTTTACTTTCTCTGACACGCAAAATACAGACCAGGCAGATCAGCTATACTGCACCAATAAAGTATCCTTACACTTGGGAAAAATAATCACAATTTCCAAACTGAACAATATTGGGGTAAAAACCAATGTGCCTACAAGAAGCAAAGTTACAAGCATTTGATTAGACGAAGGTACAGTTTTAAAAGTGACAAACTGGCCTATTCAAAACTCCACAGACTAGACGTCTGGGTTGAGAGTGGTGAATGGCTAATTTATGCGTTTGGCTTTAATTTAAAACAAAAGGAACAAAAGAAAACTGATACAAAAGAACTGACAAATAAAATGAAAGTTATGAAAAGTGCAGAGAAGTAAAAAAGTAAAAACTGAAATAAAAACTGCTTTAAATTACGCTTCATTGAAGAAACGGTGTTTTCCCTTTGTGGCACTTGTTGGAATCTTACGCCTTGTATATAGGCCAGTTTGTCACTTTTAAAACTGGACCTTCGTCTATTCAATTGCTTGTAACTTTACTTCTTGAGGTCACATTGGATTCAACGTGGTGTCATAATGTGCAGGATTAGCTATATAGTATATATATTAAAAAACAAATTTACCCCAATATTGTTCAGTTTTGAAATTGTGATTATTTTTCCAAGTGTAAGGATACTTTATTGGCGCAGTATATTATCACTCTTAACGTTGGTCTACTTTACAGCGTAGGGGTAAAAGCCTAATAATTCCCGCCGATTACGAGTTTTTAATAATTTCATTGTTTTAATTGTTTTTCCTTTTGCCTCTCTCTGAACGTAATGATGATAAGTATATATTTTGAGAAAGGAAGTGACACAGGGAATCCACCTAGCAGATTCCTGCAAAAATGAGCAGTTTACGAGAAAATCACAAAATTTGATTTTACTTTCCAGCCTCGATTAATAGCAGTGGTGTTAAAGATTGATTTTTAGAGCTGTAGCTTTAAATTTACACAAATATATTTGGGTTTTTGAAGTAGATGTTTATTTTTATAACTTGTCATTCATTCAGTTGGATTTTGAGTTCTGGGCCATTTATCAACCAGATAATGACCAAGGCATGGAAGACTGTGTCCATCTCAAGAACGGAGGGTCTAACACTGGCCTGTGGAATGACATTCCATGCTCAGATACCTACAAATACATTTGCAAGAAATCTCAAGGTATGTGTAAGAGACTGAATTTGACACTAAACAGGCTCCTGTTGCGTTTTTATTCTCTATGTTTAGGTTGGGTTTGTCTTTTGGAAGGATGGTGAACCTAATAATTATAGAAATGAGGAGGACTGCACTGAGTTTAATCAGGGTGGATCATGGAATGACCAAGCATGCACGGATAAGAATGGGTTTATTTGTAAAATGTTGAAAAGTAAGAATTTGATGGGATTTTGGTTGATTATTGTTTGTTATGTCAACAGAGGATTAGTTTGGATGTTACCCTACTTTACAAAGACCTTTCGCACGACCGACCGATTCGCGTAAAAAGAACTAGGTCACGACTGCGTCATGCGATGCTGCGCAGATTAATTGGCCAATGAGGTACTGATGTGATGATAACGTGATTCAATTAGCCAATTCATGAATTGAAACCAGACGTCATGTTTACCCCCATAACACTATCTGCCCCAAATCGGGCAGTGCGAAAGGTGTTTGCAAAAAGTGAGGTGTAGGTACCTTAATTAACATGTATTTTCCTATATTGCGGCCTATTAAAACCCTAACCACATTAAAACAGAAAGAACTGTCGGTATGTTACTATGCATGCATGCTAGCGTGACAAACGGCTAATTTTGCGTTGTAAGTCCAGTCCATATATGTTTATTTTAGATGTTGCCATGGTTGCCCAAGTTGTTTGTCGCTGTTGCAGTTTTGTGAGCGGTTTTTGTCCATTCAAACATTACGTTTAATGCATTTGTGACATTCCTTTCACAAAACTCCATGCTATCATGCATTGCGCTTTTTTCTTACACAGCTAACCCCGAACCATCTCCTAGTCCATCAGGTCCTGATCAATCTCAAAGTCCTGTTCCTGAAGGACAATGTGCTGGTAAAGAAAACGGATTATACCCTGATCCTGAAGACTGCATGAAATTCTACGCATGCTCAGACAATGGTCAAAGCGAATTTCATATATCATGTGACACGAATCTCGTCTTCAATCCGTACTGCAAATGCTGCGACTGGCCACAAAATTATGATTGTAGTGGTGTTAGCGACTTCTCATGCCTGGAAAGAGATGATGGTTTATACCCTGCCGATGTGGACAACTGTGCGGCGTATTTCACATGCAGTGATGGACAAATCACAGGAAGGACATTTTGCGCTGATGGAACCATCTTTAATCCAGAAACTCAGTGGTGTAGTTGGCCGGCAGACTATCAGTGCCCGCTGCCAACAACTTCAACAAGCATGACAAGTAATATTCTAACATTAGATCAATGTGACTCTATCTTTGGGACCTCTGTTTAACTCTGTCAACAAACACTTCCTTCTCAAAGGAGGATGCACTGACTACAACTTCTTTTGGTGGACTTCGTACTAAAATTGTGATGCCAATTGGTTTCTAAAGGTATTGTCAGTTTCTTCAAAGGCTTATGCGTTTTAGACTTAATGGTTCTATTCTTATGGTACTAATGCAATAACAATTTGAGCCGTAAATTTTCGAGTCAAAATTGTACGTTCGCTGTATAAGTAAGGTGAAATTTTTGCATGATATGAACAATTGTTATTGATAATCATTGCAATTATGATGTTTTGTAATGCCGGTTGTCAGAAAACACGCATAAACCTTTAAGAAACTTAGAGTAATGCCTTTAAAAATTGTGTCTACAAAACTATAGATAGAACATAACAAAATTGTTAACAAGGTGAATTGTAACGGGTAATTAACAATTGAGTCTGATGTGTAATTGTTCTGTCAAAAATGTCTGTACCTTAATGACTAACGTATGACTAATAAATGACTAACTCAAGGCTGTGAAATGGTGGCTGGGGCATCATAATTTGTTATGGCGAAATACTTAGGTAAGTTGGTTGGTGTATTAGTCTATAATCTTAAGAATATTAGTACCAGAGTCCGATCGCGGTCGCCTGTACAGCCCGTCGCCAAGGTACTTGGCTGGTGATATCCATCAGAATGCCAGTGAAATAAAAATCCATAAAAAACTGCAGTTGGGGTTTACAAATCTGGATTTTCTTTCCTTGTATTTATAAAAAAAAGTGCATACATATAAAAAAGTCAATTCTTCAAAAGAAACAACAACGTCTGTTATGAGTTTATCATAGGAATATGACAGACTTAATATGATTGAATTTTGCTGACCCCCTTCTTCCGTCGACCGTATGGGCCTTATCTAGCTTCATTAGCTCAGTTACCTTGAGTTACCTTCTATCTCCAGATATTCGAAGGTCCCATGGGTCACCAAATACACCATTGCTTGCCAGGATGTCACATGTTCTGAGCCTCTTCTCCGTTTATATTTTCTTTTTAGATGCTGAAATGGATAATTATGTCTGTGAACGTGATACATTTCACCTTGAATGTGCCGTTGGGCAAACGATTTCTATTTCATCGGCGTTATATGGCCGTCAAAAACCCGATGTGTGTACCGAACGGTCTGTCTATGTTGATTGCGCCGCCGAAAATTCACTGACAGTTGTTCAAGAACAATGTGAGGGGCTCAGAACATGTGACGTCCTGGCAAGCAATGGTGTATTTGGTGATCCATGTCCAGGGATCTTCAAATATCTGGAGATAGAGTATTTGTGTGAAGGTAACTCAACCTTTTGAGCTAATGAAGCTGCTACTTTTGATGAAGTGTTTTAAGTGTAAATCTAGATAAGGACCATACGGTCGACGGAAGGAGGTCAGCAAAATTTATAGTTCATATCCCGGCTTAAAATAGTGATTGGTAAGTTTTTAGCGATTCGCCGTTGGACAAGTTTAAAACTGTCAAGCTTTCGTCAGGAGTAGCTCTGACTTCTTCAGGACAACTTGTACCTAAGAATGAGACATGTAGGCCGGCCCTTGCCTACTGGTGGCTCTGAAAAGAGCCTTCACTGAAGACTGCCCCTTTTCGACAGCAGACAAGGGGCGGCCTATCCTTCTTAGGTACTTTAGGTGCTTGACAGTTCCAAACTTGTCCGACGGCGAACCCGCTAAAAACATACCTATTGTTATATACCGTACTCCCCATCGTAAATAACTATCCCACATTATGACTAATAGTGATTATTTTTACAATAATTATATTCAAGGTCTGCGATCTCTGAGAAAACTATAGTCCCTTGTATTTTCTCTCCAATCCAGATATTCCAACGTGCCATGAAGGATGGAGCGAGTTCAACAATGAATGCTACTTGTTTCAGCATAGCGACGAATACGTTTCTTACGTGGACGCTAAGACACAATGCAGCCTTCTAGACGCTCAGCTGGCTGTCATACATAGCCAAGAAGAACAGGACTTTATAGCAGGTATGTTTGCATTAAAGTATCCCAATAAGAACAGGACTTTTTATCACGTATGTTTGCATTAAAGTGTGCAGAGGCCTAGTGGGTTTAGCATTACAATAGCCCACATTAAATTGTTCGGTAATGAAGCATGAGGCCTGATGAAACGTTCAAGAGAGGACCGGAGGAATTTGTCCTGGACTCAGTTTGATTTGAGCATTTCCTCAGATCCCCAAATGTGTCCCCGTGCCTCGCAGGTTTAATTTTCAGGGAATAATTTTGTGAAGTAAAATGCGACCTTTTCTTAAGGCTGGTTTACCGTAATGATATTCGTTTATTTTACCTCCACAGCTAACATACACGAAGATCCGAATAACGAGTTGCACTCCTACTATATTGGCCTAGATGACATAGAAATTGAAGGACAGTTTCAGTGGGTAGATGGTACACCGGTATGTAGGCTTTTACTTCTCATGTTGTATATTTTATATATTGAAAGAACAAAAAGTAGGAGAGGAGAACAAATTCTCCGGCAAATTCCAATAAAATTCTAGTAAAACCAAGAATGATAACGATTTAAAAATAGACATGTTTTAATCGATTACCACTAGTTATTAGTCTATGCGCTTTAATTTTTAGCAAAAAAAATATAATTCTGTTTTATAACAAACTCTTAACAATGAACATAAAAATGGTAATATTATGAATGCTTAGACTTGTATCAAGTATCTGAATTTTGTGACTGCAATTTTGTGACAAACATATGCTTTGGCCTTATTTCCGAAATCCGGGGGGGCACTCTAATTTGGAAATAACGGTGATGTGGGGATACCAGTTCAAAACCAGTGGTCTTTCGGTGAGAGATTTGATACCAAAAACCGGGTACTTGGTTGTGAAGGCCACAAAACGGGGGGCTCTCCAAGAAAATAGGGACAATTTGACCAAAATGGAGGTCTTGCAGGGAGACTGCAAAACATTTGTTGCCAAAATATAAAAGTTGACAAAACAGTGAAATTTGATGAATTTTAGAAGAAAAAAAGGAGTCATTTGGAAAATCGCCCGCAAGATAGACTAACTCCACCAGCCGTATACACTGCGCATGTACTATGCTTCGTCAATGCAGAAGGTTGACGAATGAGGGCAGCAGTCTAGGACTATCATAGCATGTCCCCATCTTGTGTTTTATTCCCGGTGTTTTATTTTTCTGCAGCTCGACTTTACCGACTGGAAACAGGGAGAACCTAATAATATCGGTAGCGGTGAAGACTGTGTAGGTTTATGGGCTAGTAGAGGTGGAATATGGAACGATAACCCCTGTACGAGATTAAATCCCTACATATGTGAAAAACCACTAGGTATGCTATCGTTATGGATTAATTCGATTAAATTATATATTAAGAATATTTATTATATCAAGTAAATCAATTTGTAAAAATAATTTGTCTTATAAACATGTTGCTCCCTCCTAGTAGAAGTGAAGTCCATGGAAGACAGCTGAGAAATGCAGCCCATATCTCCAAATTGCGTGCGGGCACAAGCAGATTTGCTGAAAGCCCCATTCCCTACTACATTAATCTGCTGAATAAGCAGTAGTTGCTTGCGTGCTGGTAGCTTCTCGTTGTGCCCTTTTGCATCTCTCTGCTGTTTTCCATGCCAAGTTGCCTTTTTTCTTTTTTTGCTTTATAATTATGTGTAATTGGTTTCTTTCATAATATTTGTTTCTTGTTTCTTGTATAGGCCTAATGCAATTCGGCCGTTTGGCCGCGATGTTGTGCAGGTTAATAAAATCATATCATATCATATTATATCATTATCATAAACTAGCTTTTACAATGAATAAATTACACAATTTGGATACCTGCCGAAGTTTTCTGTGTTTATTTTATAAATCTCGATTTAATTGACATCGTTTCTCATCATTGGCGGATTGAAAGTACATACCGGTGAATCAGCCGAACAAAATGAGATAATAATTATAATGTTTATTGTTGACTACACATTTTAATACCGTAAAACCTCGTCTACAAGACTACAACATTTAATACGAAGTAGCCGTAAATATGACAATGCAAAAGATTTGTCTTTCAACAATACTTGTTTGTATAACTATTCTTGTGTCGGAAATTTATTTGCTCAAGCTTCATAATGTTATAGTTATGGATGGTGGGCGCCTGGATTAATTAAGCTTTCATCAAAAGCACTCTATATGCTTGTAGACGAGGTTTTACGGGGTTTTATTTGGAAGAGAAGGTTTAAAGGTGGAATAGGAAAAAAATCCATGCATGTAGCCCTATTTACAGACCGGTGTGCCCATTTATTGGGACCAGGCTCCACTGAATAATACCCGGATATAATGTTGCGCTGTTGGGGGTTCGCCACACTTCTACACAGCGAATCTGTAGGCATTCATTGTGTACCGTACACCGAGTGGAGAAAGTCAATGGACGTGAAATGCCGGTTTTGGATGAACAAAACGATGGCACTGCACCGCCGAGGATGGAACCCACAAGCTTGCTAAGTTGCTATCATGAATCGAACCCGTAGAGAATGTGAAAAGTTGGACTAAATGCTCATTAAAGTCACGCTTGCTGCTTTTATGTCTTCCCTGCAGTTTGGGTCTGCTGCCATAACAATTACGATCGTTGTTGAAACCTGGTCTCAGGTTGAAACAGTACAGCCAAATAGCTTGAGAAATCTAACAATCAAACTAACTTTTGCTATTTGCTAGCTAGACCATAATACAAGTTCCATTTGTCATCATTTTGTACACGTAGGCCTTTTATCATAATTATAGTGCTTATCCATTTTCATTTATATTTTTGAAACCGTAATTTGTTGGACTTCACGCAGTTCCGGGGTGTTATCATTACCATTGGACTTACTTACGTCCGCTAAGTAGTACTCCGCGGTGTTTCGATATCACGACATACCGATTAGAACACGATTATATCGATATAAATCGGTATTTCAAATATACCATCACAGGCATATCGGTACTAAATGCCATACGATAACCACCCTGAGTGTAAGAAAGTCTAAGAAAATGCGATAGTTTAAAATATCACAAAATAGTATAATATTTTTAGTTGTGTCATGCATGCCAGATACCATATTTTGTGACGTGTCATATCGATAAGTACTTCAAGTCATGTATTTTTTTAAAGAGAAGCCAAACTAAATTTCTGTTTAGAAAATAATTTTTAACATATCTCATTTTCAATAGTTTATACAGTATAAGTTAAATTTTAAGCAAAACGGAAAAAGACTTGGAATACTTTTTCGTTTGAGGCGTCACATTTCATTTATAGCTATATGCATAAAATCATAAGATTATTCTTTAGTATTATAATTATACAAGTATTTAGATCTCTCTGTAGTTGTGTGTTACATTTTGTGTGTTATATTTTTTCCTACATGTTGTTCTGTTATCTTGATTTATTTTTAATTGTTTTTATATTTGCCCTTTGGTAGTTAAATTTGTTTGAAACTAATTTAAAATAAAATCTGCAAATAGTTGAATACTAGTCATGATAGTTAAATAATAATTTGATTGTTACAGCTATTCCCAGTAAACGCTTCATAGCTTGTTTTCTCGAATGTTACAATTTTGAACGACACTTTTTGACATTCTAAAATTACACCATAGAAAACAATTATTTATGTTCTTGGAAGAAACATTGATAACAGTTATAGTAAGGTTACAATTCAATTATCACAATTGTCCAATTTGGCCTGACTATATCATATCATGTTCAGTACCCTAAACCAAGTGCCAGCACAGTGGCGTAGCTGCCGGGGGGCAGGGGGGCAATTGCCCCCTGGCAAAATTTGCCTATTTGGGCCCCCGCCCCCTAGTGCAAGGAAAAAAGAGGAAAAAGGAGGGGGAAAGAGGAAAAGGAGAGGAGAGAGAGGGGAGAGAGGGAGAAGAGGGGCAGAGAGATGGAGAAACCATACGACATGCAATACCATACGATTATTATCAATAAGCCTGGCAAAAATTGTCTAGTTGGGCCCCGCCCCCTCCCCCAAGTGCAGGGAAATTTGGTGGATTTGGGCCCCGCCCCATACAGGCTTGCCCCCCTTGGAAAATATCCCAGCTACGCCGCTGTGCCAGCATATCCCTCAAACACTGTCAATTTGGTTGTGAAAGATTTTTAAACATTTTTTATGCCATAAACTTTTTCCAGGTCCCATACTAACACCAGGAACAACCTCAGCCCCCATGGTATCAGTCACGGGTACGATTCCAGTCATACCGGAGGTTTGCTATGCAGAGGTATCCAATGAAGGCGATAAAGGCAAAATATCTTGGCCTGAGACCATTCCGGAGGTGACCAGTAAAGTCAAGTGTCCATATCAGACAGCAGTGGGTGATACTACGTATGCCAGAAGGACATGGTAGGTTGAACTTTGTAATTTTACGACAAAATTTACCCGGGAAGATTAACTGGAATATTCTGCACACACATTAGGCGTGGTTGTGATAATATTTCTAGTGTATGTTGAGGCAGTTGATGTTTTCAAGTCTGAACCCTATTATGTCGCCAACCAACTCTTGAAATATCCTGGAACCTGAGAACAATTTTCTTACCATATTACTGTATCCCCATTCCCAATGCGAAAAAGCTTAACATCGCTTCAAAACAACAACACCCACTTAAATACATCTTGCACCGTGTATGCCTGGCTTAGATGCCTAATTTATCACCAGAGCACTTTAATATACATTTGTCAGCCCTTCATCATAATATTTTGCCAATAAGTCATAAAAAATAGGGTTAGAATTTCGCAAGTAGACGCTCTAACTCGTGACGTCAGGTTGACGTGATTCAAGAGTTGCTGATTGGTTCAGTGGTTGAAGTGACATCAAATTGACGTCACACATTTACGTACCGCAACGTGCGAAAATCTAATCCTGTCTAATGACTTATTTACCAGATACTCGTTTTCTTGTGCACAAATATGTGATCACATCAAATTGATAATATTTTCACAGCGCTTGGTCGGACACCAGTGGTGCTTACTGGATGGTAGCTGATGTTGATGACTGCCCAACTGATACGGAAATCCTCGAGGAACTAGCTGATGAAGACATCACTGAAGGTAATAGCCATGATCAAAACATTGTTTACCTAGGCGCCACGTTAATTTACTTTGGTCCTATGTCGCTATCGCCGCGCAATCAATCAATCAATCAATCTTTTTAGATTAATACTACGTGTCTTTTTTCAATCTATTCTTGTATCATCAGACAATGCTGAAGAAGTTTCCGATATGCTGGCTGTAGTAACCTCAAATCCAGACTCCTTGAATGATAATGACATCAACAATGCTGTCATCACTATAGAGCATCTGTCTGATTCTATCGATACGCTTAACCCTACTACTACTACCGATATTCTAACCAATGTCTTATCGACAGTGAACAACATGGTTGATGTGCCAATCATTGAATTGGAGGCGAGTCAGCGTGAGGAAAACACGTCTTCAAGGTTAGTTTAGTAATTACGTCGTATTTTACTCAGGAATTGTAAATTATAACCTTCTGAACCTTCTGAATGTTTAGTCAGCAGGGCGGTTTTCCGCAAGTCGCTAACTTGTGTGGGTTGCGCGCATTTAAATTGCAGGTGTGCCATCGTTTTGTTTTAAGTCTGCGTCAGTGTCATCATTCTGCTTGAAGTCTATAGTGTCTTTTTGCTTGTATTCTACAGTGTCTTTGTGTTTGAAGTCTACAGTGTCTTTCTGCTTGAAGTCAACAGTGTTTTTCTGCTTGAGGTCTACAGTGTCTTTCTGCCTGAAGTCCACAGTGTCTTTCTGCTTGAAGTCCATAGTGTCTTTCCGCTTGAAGTCCACAGTGTCTTTCTGCTTGAAATCCACGGTGTCTTTCTGCTCGAAATCTACAGTGTCTTTCTGCTTGAAAACCACAGTGTCTTTCTGCTTGAAGTCTACGGTGTCTTTTTGCTTGAAGCCCACGGTGTCTTTCTGCTTGAAATCTGATTCTATACGACTGGCACGCAAACATCAACATCAACAACATCATCAACATAATCATCAACACCAACATCATCAACAACAACATCATAATCAACCATACCCTAGCACGCGTTGAAGTTTGTCACAGGAGCAGAGGCACAGCACACACAAACTTCACCAGATGAAAGACCACAGGAATTCTTCCTCGGTCAACCGGCTGTCGAGTTTGAAGCCGCCCCTGAGAGGCACCCATTTTCACTATTGAAAAATGCAGATGATTATCATTAGATTTTCAAAGACCTCCACAAGACATACATGGCTTCATATCTGTATGATGGTGCTGCACCTTTTGTAGTAGACTGGCCAGGCTGGTACCATATACCAAACATCTCATTGCACAACGCCGGATTCCTCTGACCATAATACCACGTCAAGGTCCGTTCCATTTTTACATAAACATCCTAGACGACCATGTCCAGGTATCTAGATGTCGGTATGAACTACTGATCAAGTTCATTTCTGGCAAGGAGCGACCTCTAAAATTGTGTCAACAACCAGTACAGAATATAGCCAAGATCTTTTGGCTATATCATATGCAATGATGAACAAAAGCTTGTTCAGATGATTGTGAGTTATTATAATTAGTGCTGCTACCTGTTTTGACTGGAAGAAAGTGAGAGGCCAGGTCATTTTGCATTTGAAAGAAATCTTGAGTACACATGCAATGATTGTACAATCTACTAGAGGATGTGTTTCCTATCGTTATTTAGCTTTATACGGTCATTTTCAAGTCTGGTAATTTTGCCATGTACTGCAGCACCATGAGGATAGACTAGACCTGTTATTCATAATATGGAAGCGGCAACATTACGATGGTGCCACTCTATCATGGCTTTGTAACAATCAGTTCCACAAAGACCATTTCCAGGAGTACGACAGAAGGATAAGCATCTGGTATGTCCATGTAACTGAACTGTTTATCGAACTCTATTATGACAGAATACGCAAAATAATCCATCCTCACTATGATACGAACACTATGCGAGAGAGGTTTGACCTTGTCATCCATGGTACGAGCTGGTGATGAGTTCGCCAAGACCTTTTCAGTTAGTCATTCTTCACTACCCCTCTCGAAGAAGGATTTCAATGTAATCGAAACAAAGGCAGCAGATTACTTGTTGAGTCTGTTTAATAAGATGCACAGAATCAGGAGGCACAGATCATACACACTTCACCAAATGTAAGACCGCAGAAATTCTTCCTCCCATCTGTTGATACCACCGTGGACACCAGAATCATGTCTGCTGCATACAAGTTTGAATCAAACCTGCCAAATGAAAGTTTGCAGCTGAATTGTGATCTCCGGCCTGGGTGCAATCAAGCTACTGATGGAAGCTGGGTGCCAGAACGGCGCCTTAGCTGTAGTCACGTATCCACAGAGATTGCATCGTGGATGACAAAGGCTGCAGTTTATGCTCACCAGGAGTGTGCAAAAGAGACAGAAGGCTTGCAACAGCTTTTAACAGCAAAATGGCGAAGTGTGGTTCTTTTCTTTTGGAGCCGGTTTTTATTGTTCTAATCAATGGAATGCGGTTCAACCGGCGGTCGATATAACTATTATTATCAGGTTTTCAAAGGCTTCAAGACATCCATGGCTTCATATCTGTATGATTGTGCTGTACCTTTTATAGTAGACAGGCCAGGCTGGTACCACACCAAACATCTCATTGCCCAACGCCGGATTCTTCTGATCATTATAGCACGTTAAGGTCCGTTCCATGTTTACATAAACATCATAGAAGACAATGTCCAACTATCTAGATGTCTATATGAACTACTGTTCAAGTTAAACATGTTAAATAAGTTCAAATATTTGGCAAGGAGTGACCTCTAAAATCAAAACTGTTCAGATGGAAGTTAATTACTATACTGCTACCTTTCTTGACTGGAAAGTGAGAAGCCAGGTCATTGGTACATTTGGATCACCAAGAACCTTGAGTACACGTGCAATGCTTGTACAATCTACTGGAGGATTTGCTACCTATCGTTATTCTGCATTGTCCTGTCATTTTCAAGTCTGGTAATTTTGCCGTGTACTGCAGCACCATGAGGAGACTATAGGCCTGCTATTCGTGATATGGAAGTGGTATCGTAAATTGCGATCGTGCCACTCTATCATGGCTTTGTGACGATCAGTTTTACAAAGACCATTTCCAGGAGTACGACAGAAGGATGGTATGTACATGTGACTGAACTGTTGACCGAGCTCTAGTCTTTCATGTCAGAATACGCAAAATATACCCATCCTCACTATGATGCGAACACTGTGAGATAGAGAGAGAGAGAGAGCTTTGGCCTTGTCATCCATTGTACGAGCTGGTGAGTTTTTCAGCCAGTCACTCTTTATCACCCCAGTATTTCAATGTAATCGAAACAAAGGCAACATATTACTTATTGAGTCAATAAGATCATGACACACAATCAGGAGGCACAGATCATTCACACTTCACCAGATGTAAGACCGCAGGAATCCTTCCTCCCATCTGTTGATACCACCGTGGACACCAGAATCATGCTTGCTGCATACACGTTTGAATCAAACCTGCCAAATGAAAGTTGGATTGTGATATCTCCGGCCTGGGTGCAATCAAGCTACTGATGGAAGCCGGTGCCAGAACGGCGCCTTAGCTGTGGTCACGTCTCCGCAGAGATGGATGACAAAAGCTGCAGTTTATGCTCACCATGAGTGTGCAAAAGAAGGCTGGCAACAGCTTTTAGCAGCAAAATGGCGAAGGGTGGTTCCGTTCGGTTGGAGCCGGGTTTTATTGTTCTAAACAATGGATGGAATGCGGTTCAACCGGTGGTCGATATAACTATTATTAATCAGGTTTTCAAAGGCCTCAAGACATCCATGGCTTCATATTTGCATGATTGTGCTGTACCTTTTATAGTAGACTGGCCAGACTGGTACCACACCAAACATCTCATTGCCCAACGCCAGATTCTTCTGATCATTAAACCACGTCAAGGTTCGTTCCATGTTTACATAAACAACATAGAAGACCATGTCCAGCAGTCGTCTTAGGGCATATAAATAAAGGCACTTAATTTAATGCCCACGTGACCAGATGGGCGCTGACATTACAGCGTCTAGACAGGATGTCTGGAAAAGTGACCTCTGGCACAGCGGGTGTTCTTCCTGTGTATTTCAATTGGAAACGCGGAATGCATGTCCAAATTTTCTAGCAAATTTGTCATTTTTTGCAACTTTGTAGTATTATTGTAAGAGTTTCCGTCGATAACTTTTTTTCCGTCGGTCAAAACTTTCAAAATTTAGTTATTGAAAACATACTAAAAAAACAGAACCCCCAATGTATAATTATAAGTTGCCTTTTAAATTTTCAGCAATTTTGATGATGATGGCTTTATCGCACTGTTTAAAGGTGGGTAACCTGATTGACAGCCTCACCCCACTTAACTCCATCAAAATGCAGAATTTGGTATCATGTGAAAGCTCATTTTTCTCATTAACATATTGAAATTAGGCATTTCAAATCGGTATTTTCCGGAGAAATCATCAAAAAACTGTTGAATTTAATAGTCTTAACTGTGGTATACCACGTTTGAGACTGATTCAACAGTTTTTTGATGATATCTTCGGAAATACACCGATTTGGAACTCCTAATTTCAATATGTTAATGAGAAAAATATGATCTCTCATTTGATACCAATTTATTACATGATCATGATGATCATCATTAATAAAAACTCTGTAGACTACCGGTATTACGCTGTATAAATGTCAGTAATTCCATAAGGAATTAGTTACAAGGAACATTATGTATTCTTTTTGCATGAATGTTTGAAAGAGAAGGCATTTTATGTTATACGTAAGTTTAAAAGAAATCGATTTTCCAAATATCAGGTCACCTTCCTTTAAATATCGGAATGAAGTAATATTTATAAATTAAAAGTCAATGTACACTGTCGCCTCTGTAGGTTCTCGATATATAAACAGCACAAATATTTTCTGCAATGCTATGAGTGAAAAGTAGGCCTATTGTGAGTGAAAAGAGATCGCCGCAGGGATCTCACCCAAAAATATGTACAGCAATTAAAATTAAATATTAAAGCGGCGGTCTAGAGGCACAGGTCTTTTAAGCTCCTCTCGAAGACGTCTCCAAAACAAATACTGTCCATGTCCATCGCCTGGCCATTTCAGGCACTGCACTCTACAGTATAATTGCCTCAACAGCAGTGTCATTTTGTTATCTGGAATCTCTTCTAGAATTATTAGAATCATCACATTGCGCCCCTCTTCAAGGACTCGATGATGCGCCATGTTTAATTCAAAATAACACCAGTTGTCTTCAACAAATCTCGGCGAAAGTATTGCAAGAATTTTACGGCTTCTCTGTATGTGAAGAGATAACTCATTAAAAATTGGTCTCCCAGCCCGTATATCTCGTCTACGTAAGCAAAGTCTGAAAGGTTCTTCACCTTCCTCAATATTAGCTAGGAGTTCTCCATCTACCCAGTCCTCATCCTCTATATGGTAGGGGACATAGGCATCATATCGAGGGATGCCATTCTCATCATCATCAATAATGTCATCATCATGTTCGATAAGATTGTGCTGTTGGCGTCGTCTTCTGTTGAAGAGCAGAAAAAAACTGTATTTAATATGCCACCAATAACGGACCGTCAAAATACCCGCTATTAGTATCACCATGGCACATGCAATGCTGACTGCAACATATTTCCACATGTGTGATTGACAATCTAAATTTATGTCTGTAATGCTGAAATCTCTTTCTGAATCGGGTGAAAAACAGAGATAATCTCTGAACCTAACTGGAAAATTAACAACCTTATCTGTAAGAATCCAGTTCCTAAGTGCCTCTGCATGGCAGTCACATTGGAATTTATTTTTGCGCAAGTCCAGTGTATCCAAATATGGATGGTAAGATGCAGATAGAATTGCTTTGGTGACTATCTTGATTTCATTATTTTGAAGACATAATGTTCTTATATTGCTGAAGTACTTAAAATCACTTACTGACGTCAGTCTGTTGTAGCTCAAATCTAGATATGCTATCTTATTAAATGATGTTAAAAGAGTATTTTCAATATCTGTAATCCCATTGTTGTTCAAATGAAGGCGTTGCAATTTAGGTGCTTTGAAGGCATTAAGTTGAGTAAGAATTTCGGTTCTGAAAATTTGCGAATTTAGGTGCAAATTTTGTAAAACAGGTAAGTGTATTTCTCCATGGCTAACGAGTAAGGCGCAATGTGACAAAATTAGGGTGTCTAGATGGAGACAGGTTGTATTGGTTAAAGATGATATGTACACTCTTGATGAACTAATATCAAATGATTTCAACTGTGTTGCGACCTGACATATATCTGCATTGAAATACGTATCTCTTTGGTATCCTATGTTTAGTACTTGCAAATTCTGTGGAGAGCATGACCAATGCATTGTAGATGTGCTAACAAATTCATTGTGGGACAAGTCGATGTATTCAAGTGATTGAATGTTACATAGCTGGTCCCAGAAAGAGTCAAAATTGCCACTTAATTGGTTACCTTTTAGATCTAACTTAGTTAAAGAGTTGTAGCTACTAAATACATTGATAGCACCAGACGAAGGCAGATCAGTATTTAAAACATACAACAGGGTTAGTGTATTTAGAGCTATCAAACCTTCAAAGGCATTCACAGGTAATATGTTAAGGAGAGGTTCAAAACTTGTGACGTCTAAAGCTTGTAAACCTGTAAACCATTCAAAAGGTGCACCTTCAAACTCAAGCTCATTAACCAATACTTCCAGTGTCCGTAGTGATGCTTTCCAATCACCCAATGATGCAAATGTTGTAGAATTCAAACAGACTTTGTATGATAGTGTAAGAGTTAGATTTTGAAGTGGTGAATCTAGGGCGTTTAAAGTCTCTATGGCTGTGTGCATGTCAACAAGAGAAAGCTGAAGACTACTGAGGTTGTGAAGTTCGTCAAGAGCTGGAAGACTCATAGCACTCAAAAAGGAAAGATGTGTCAAAGGAACCACTTTCCTACATTTATGACTTGCATTCATGTGGTTAGAATTTTCTCCATACAATGAGCAAAATTTGAGTTGGGGACAGGAATTCTGAACTGAGATGTGAAGAGAGTGCAGGTTGTATAACCCAATGCAAAGGTTCTTAATGGTATCACAGTCATATATATTAAGAACTGACAGGTCATGTAAAGATACAAGGTTAGCTAGAGGCATGCCTGTTTTACTGTTATTGATCTGATCTTGAAATGATATAGTCAGAGATGACAAGTTTTCCAAGCCGGCAAGCGACGTCATGATAAAACATGACTCATTTTGCCAACTTAGTTGAAGCGTCTGCAACGAGACAAGATTTTTAAATGGGAAACCAGGTAATGCATCCAAAAAGTTTTCATCTAAATCTAACTGGCTAAGTCTGCTTAGTGTACTCAAGACATTGTCGCTGATAAAATAGATCCTGTTGTTAGCCAAGTTCAAAGTTAATAGCTGATCAAGTCCAGCAAATGTACCATCATGCAGTGCTAAAATATGGTTGTAAGAAAGATTCAAATGCTGCAAATTGTGAAGACCTTTGAATAGATAGGCTTGTATATTTGAAATCAAATTGAAGCTCAAATCCAAATCTAATAATTCACGAAGGCTGGTAAACGTACCATCATCCAGGGACGATAGGCTGTTTGCAGAAATCACCAAATGTTGTAACTTTTGAAACTCATGAAATGCATCATGAGATATTACACTGAGTTGATTAGAACTTAGATCAAGTGCTTTTATTGAAGCAACATACTGTAGTGGTGGAATACAGACTAGTTCTCGGTAGCTGCAATCAATATTAGTACGATTCCAGGTTTTACATACAATATTTCCTTGTGGATAACACGATTTTGCCTGCGTTGGTTGTTGATCAGTTAGCAAAAACCAGAAGGAATACAGCACCCAAGAAAAGAGAACGATATTAGCAGTGTGGTGTGTTAGTATAGAAGCCATGATGAAACTTGACATCAAGCTTAGTACATGCACTATAGTTGCATACTATTTCTATAATCATGTTGCTTGTTTCGTACTTGGCTGTATATATCTAGATGCTCACAAGGAAGTAAAAGTTCAGTTTCAGTTCCTCATACACCAAGTCATAATTAAAGAGAAACTGGTTTGGGTGGGGTTTCCCCAATATCACCCAATTGCAAATTGGGCCTACAAAAATAATGGTTTGTTTCCTGTAACCTGACAGTACAAATTTTATCAACTTTTTGAACGAAAAAAAAAATTAAAAAAAGATTTTTTTTTTTTGGTATTTGTTTTTTATTTGTAAAACCTTTTACAGGGTGTCCCAGAATGATCTGTACCGGGAAAGATGGAATTTTTTAGGTATGAAGGGCATGTTGAATGGTCATATTGTCTTGCAATTTTAGTTCTACATATATTTAGCTTTCTCAGATTTTTTAGATTTTAAAAATTGGACGTTTCTAGTAGAAGTTATAGAAGATTGCGTAAAAATGGTGAATTCTAAGTTTTGACAACGCAACCTATTTTGAAAATCTGTAACATTACTAACCGTTTAGCACAAAGTTATTTGGAAAAAGTTATGCAGGTATTTTAGTTGTGCCCTGTTCATATTTCCACTAAATAGCCGATATCTATCTATTATTTATGACGTTACGAAGCAATTATCATATGGAATTAAGGATTTGTGGCCTAATCCCATTCTCTCTTTGGCGGTAGTTTTAAATATAGTTAATGTGGTGTGAGGTCCATGTCATTTGAAATGCTTGCAGAGATCAAACTGGTTGTGGTACAGAAAAGACGGCTCCTCAATTTACTGTACAGTAGCGTGGATTTCTTTCAAAAACTTACTGGCAAACCGGCAGCTATGTTGAGACGCAAAGAAGATTCATTAGACGATAGTGTATAACGTAAAGAAGTTTGACGAGCACGGAATTGTCAGGAATCGGCAGAGTGAAGCTTCGGGTGCTCGTAAGACTGTAAGAACTAGAGCGAACATTGCAGCTGTCCGGCAAGCTTTAAGGCGTGACCCCAACAGTAGTTGTCGTCGAAATGCTGTGCCAAACATCCCACGTTCTTCATTTAATCGTATCGTGCCATTTTTCAAAGGTATGCGAGTCGTTTTTCATCGATTTTACATTATTGCATGCCACGCCAAAACAAATAAAGGTAGCGTGCTGAAATTAACAGAATAAGTAGGAGACATGTCCAACTTTATAATGCTGGTATCAAAAATAGATACACTGCCCGTCTTCTATTTTTAGTTATTTTTGCAAACACGGTACAAATCATTCTGGGACACCCTGTATTTGCTTGAGTGTAATAAGCAGTAAACTATACACCTTGCAGCCTAACTTATTTCTTTCTTGCCATTTATGGTAACTGTCAAGCTATCTAAAGTTAATTTTTTATTACTTCCGTGGTCCGGGTACGCGCTGGTGAATAATGCGATCGCGTAGAAGTGACAAGGTCGCCTACTACTCTCCGCGCCGACGACCAATTGGTCAACCGGCTTGTTGTCAAGTGCGTTGATCAGCCAATCGGCGTGATTGTTTATTTCTCCTGTGTGTACGCTCATCTACGCTTGGCGCACAGCTTGGACCACGGAAGTAATAAAAAATTAACTTTAGATGTCTGTATGAAGTAAACATGTTAAATAAGTTCAACTATTTGGCAAGGAGTGACCTCTAAAATCAAAACTGTTCAGATGTAAATTGATTACTATACTGCTACCTTTCCTGGCTGGAAAAAGGTGAGAAGCCAGGTCATTGGTGCATTTGGATCATAAAGACCCTTGAGTACACATGCTTGTACAATCTACTGGAGGATGTGCTTCCTATCGTTATTTTGCATTTTCCAGCTATTTTCAAGTACAAAGTCTCGTAATTTTGCCATGTACAGCAGCACCATGAGGAGATCAGGTCCGCTATTCATGATATGAAAGCGGCACCATTACGACCGTGCCACTCTATTATGGCTTTGTAACAATCAGTTCCACAAAGACCATTTCCATGTATCTGGTATGTCCATGTGACTGAACTGTTTATCGAACTCTATTATGACAGCATACGGAAAATACATCCATCCTCACAATGGTGCGAACATAGTGAGATAGAGAGAGAGCGCATTGACCTTGTCATCCATGGTACGAGCTGGTGAGGAGTTCGCCAAGAGTTTTTCAGTTAGTCACTCTTTATCACCCCAGGATTTCAATGTAATCGAAACAAAGGCAACAGATTACTTATTGAGTCAATAAGATCATGACACAGAATCAGGAGGCACAGATCATACACACTTCACCAGATTTTAAACCGCAGGAATTCTTCCTACCATCTCTTAATGCCAGAATCATGCCTGCTGCATACACGTTTGAATAAAACCTGCCAAATGAAAGTCTGCAGCTGGAATGTGATCTCCCTGAGTGATTTCTACTGATGGAAGGCAGCTGCTAGAACGGTGCCTAAGCTGTGGTCACGTCTTCCTTAGAGATTGCATCATGACAAGGGCTGCAGCGTGTGTGTGTGCAAAGAGTGTCCAAAGAGACAGAGAGCAGCTTGTTTAAACAGCAAACTACTGTAGGGATGAAATCAAAACTCGACGGCGCTTGACCGTCGGTCAAGTTTTGATTTCATCCCTAAGTGGCACTCCTTTTCTCCAAAATCCAGAAAGTGTAGCAGAAATGTATTTGTGATAGACTTGATTATCAATAACTGACACCAACAAAATGGTGATGCATACTTGTAACCCTCATTTCAGACCTCCCTTCGGAGAGGCTTAACAGTATGCATCTGACATCCACATTACCACATTCCTCACAGCAAATTGGAGCAGCAATTACACCAAGAGAATGTACCAGTGGACGAACACCAAGGTGGTGGTACGCCCTGAAACATCATACTGAAAATGTACACAAAGGGGCCAAATACTTCAACAGTCTCCCGGAACTGTTACACCAAGGGTGTTGAAAAAACGCCTTCAAGA
Organism: Amphiura filiformis; assembly: GCF_039555335.1. NCBI lineage: Eukaryota > Metazoa > Echinodermata > Ophiuroidea > Amphilepidida > Amphiuridae > Amphiura > Amphiura filiformis. The sequence continues at coordinate 1,714,666 of NC_092646.1, forward strand.
AGCCCCTGTACACCAAGGGGACGCACACCTCAAAAGTCATCCCGATGTAATACTCTAAGGTGTGTCAAAATACCTTAAAGTGCCACCGTACGCCAAGGGGACGACGTAAACTGACAACACTGCGTGAAGTGGCACGATGGGGTTTACCCCCAATTCCCTTATCTGGACATGAAGATAGTACCTTTAGATAGTACCTTAGATGAGTCCTCAATAATGTTCCCAACTCAAACTGCATTTAGTCTCGTTGTAAGCTTTGGTTGTAATGACAGGAAAGATATTCACGGCAGTTTGTCTTGAGACTATGGCCTCCTTTTTTGGGTAGAGGAACAATGATGCTAGTGGTCCATTGGTATTAATGACAACTAGAAGTTATATTGCACAAATTCTGAACAGAAGATGCACTCTTATACTTATACTGTGGTGTCAAATTGTCAGGATACAGATACATTATATTGAGATCTCCTTTTACTGAAAGCACATTCAATCACAAAGACACCCAGACACGAAGTTCTAACAAACTCAATTTATAATTTATACAATTCTTTTTGACAGAATTCTGAAGACAGTGGACGAATTTGCCCTGCGCGTGCAGTTCACAGACACATCTATAATCCAAAACACACAGGCAGTGGATATGGCCGTAGCTAAGATAGACAACACAAATCTGAACACTGATGTTTTATTTCGCTCTGTGGGGACCAAGGATACCAACTATCAGGTAGGATACTAACTGTTGTACGTTTTAAAAAATGAGGGAATTCTTCTGTTTATTTTAAATGATAACAAATACATTCCCATAAAAACGTGAAACGTTAATATGATGTTTCCTTATGTATGTTGAAAAAGATCAAATAAGATTTCAATTTGAAGTCATATTTGGCTCGATAACACATATTTAAGGTTTCGTTATGTATGCCATATTAATTTTCGTCATCATTTCTACGAAGGGGCTAATAAGAAGATTACACTGTGATTTAATTTCAAACACCAAATGATTCTTGAAGGTTGCATATGGCCGAGCGCCCATAAACATGATAAAGATGGCGACGTAGTCAGGTAATTCATTTTAACCCACTGGACACTACTGGTCGTCTAACAACATTTCTGATTGGTTGGTAACTTGAAACGCTCATTTCAATTGCCAAGGTTTTAAAACTATTTATGGTCAAACTTGCATTTGCAGATGATCTTATTAATTACCCTCCTTGATTGGTTCAAAATTGGACACGGTATTCATTTTAGCCAATCGCCAGGTAGTTCTCATGGGGTTAATTAAGACCCTAATGGGTCAGAAAAGAGGACGGCTTCGAAAATACACAGTGATATCATGATATGATTGATTTAATAATCAAATCATAACAAGTTATTTTGATTTTGTTCATGTTACAGCCTGAACTCTACTTGAATTTTTCACTAACTGGATTTAATATTGTGGACGATGATGATATTCTACAGGCTTCTATACTTCTACCAAACTCACTTCTGCAAACTGTTGCTGATGATATTGACAGGTGTCAATTCAATTTATTCCAAGATACCACTTTCTTTGAGGTTTGTCTTATTATGTGGCTGAATTCTTACGGCCAGAAAACAATGCTTTAACATTGCAAAGATAAGAGAAACAAAGTAGGCCTACGTGTTCAACTGCACAGTTTTATTTATTTATTTATTTATTACACTTTATCACTGGACAGGTACAGAATTACAAAGATATAATATTGCACACAATAGCATATAAGGAACACATTTTGTTTTAAAAGTCCAGTGAATGACTGGAGCGAACAGATGCATAGGCACCTCTAAGACCGCCCACTAAATCCAAAAAGAAGGGAAGGGAAAAATAAATTTGAGGTGGAAAAATGAAGTGCAAACACAAGTTGCTTTAAAGGTACGAGCAAATTTGGACTGGTAAAACTCCAAAACTTGTTGCTTAAATGAAGCAATTTTATTTGTTTCTGTGTTGGGTGGGAATTGCACATTTGTATTTTGTACTATATATTATTTTTCTTTTAGTTTAATGTTTGTGTGTGTTGTTTGTATGGGGATGCGGCTATGTGTGCGTATGCACATGCTCGCTTCTCCATTACATAATTATACCAATATCCCTATTTCATAAACCCTACTAGGTAATCGATGTCGGTGGACCAACCAGTAATTCACAGGATCAAGCCTGCAACCCGTCAACCAGCGACGACTCGCTCCAAGCGACAGACTGTGAATCACCAAATGAGGAAGATAATCAACAAGATGGTGACAATGAGGATATCATCACCATACTGAACAGTGTCGTCATTTCCGGTAGTATCGGTGACCTGGAGGTCAACGATCTAGACGAACCTGCTATTATCAAATTACGTAACATTAACGAGGATGCCTTCAATCCGAGATGCGTATTTTGGGATGTTAACATGAAAAGTAAGTTTCAATTCAAGTGGAGGAAAAACTATGAAGATATAAATTTACATGGGCAGTTCCCTTGTTAACACTGCCATTGAATTTTTAATTCATAACAGACTATTAATGTTAAAAAGTCTTATGTGAGAATTTAGTGTGAACCCTTTATGGCCATTCTAATAATTGGTATTCATTTCAGGTTATAACTTTGTTTTTTGTATTTCAGACGGCAAAGGAGGTTGGTCTGAGAAGGGATGTAGAGTTAATGAACAGGAATCCAGTAAATCGTTGACTGTGTGCGAATGCGATCATCTTACTAACTTTGCTATGATTATGGTAAGTAAACAAGAAGGCCTGACGAACGATTCTTTGTTTTAGCAATTTACCAACGAGTGTATTACAAATAATAATGATTATTTGCACTCTTAAAAGTGTTTTTCATTAGAGATACTTTCTGTCGGCTGCTCAGTGAATTACAAAAATACAATCCCAACAATTTATATTTTAATAATGAATCCCGATGATTGGTAGCTCAGACCAGAGGAGGTGTCTTGTTTTTGATGTGCTTCATTTACATACTGTTCTACTTATTAACTCTAACACATGATAAATACACCCTCTTACTAGTTATATAAAGACACCATTTGTTATATTAGTATATTATTTCCTTGACGTCATAAATGATGTTACAGTTTTGATAACAATGGTCTATTCCAATTGATATCCACACTCCCCCTGTGGAAGATTTTGGAATTATCTTGCACACAGGAGTATGTTTTTCAAATGTAATTGGTCAGGGTTAATCATTTTGAAACCCACACTCCCCCATTATGGCTTTATCTATATCTTCTACAACTTGGGTGAGTATTTCAAATGGCAGCTACCCGACTGTCTATTCTATTCGAAACTCATACTCCCTCAGTGGTAGACTTTAGCAAAATCTTCCACAGGGATAGTGCAGTGTGGACTTCAAATTAGTTTTTTTGTCATTCCTTTTCAGGATGTATATAAAGACGGTAGCCAGTTATCCAGAGGACATACCATCGCCTTGTCAGTGATTTCATATATAGGATGTGCTGTGTCATTCATAGCGTTACTGTTAACATTGCTTACTTATACAATGTGCGGGTAAGTAATGCATACTATTAGTGTACTCTCTTAATGTAAAAGAGTGAACCAAACGAGTGAGTACTTATGCACTCCAAAAGGAGTGAAATCACTCCAAAAGAGTGAAATTGGTACTCCAAAAGATTGAAATCTTCACTCTTTAAGGAGTCATATAAGGGACAACCCGATAAGGGACAACGGATTCCGAATCCTTTTCATAACTTGACTATGGCCCTTTATGAAAAGGATCGGAATCCGAAATCTGAATTTGAAAAAGATCGGAATCCAAAATCTGAAATTGTCTCACGACGGTGCAGTTTTTCTATTCCTTTATATTGTAAATTGTAAGCAAACAAGAATATTCTGAAAAAGGGTCTGATCCCCATCAGCATTCTACCCTGTTACAAGTGCTAACAGAATTGTATTACTTTTTTTAATACTGTCCAACTTTTGGAAACACTGAATGTAAGTATAGGCATGGCTATATAAGTGTTCCTGTAGTCACGAGTAGCAACAAAGTAGATCCCGAATGTTTGCCACGGAAATGTATACCAAGACCAAGGTAGTGATAGTTGTTATACAGTACCGGTCACTTTCACTGTACGTGCGTGCTAAAATGCTGAATATTGGCATAAACAAGACCAAGGTAGTGATAGCTGTTGGTCAGTACCGGTCACTTTAGCGTGCGTGCTAAAATGCTGAATATTGGCATAAACATCATGCTCAATATAGGCTATGATGTTGAATATTGGCATAAACATGCTCATTGTCTCTTCCGTGTAAATGCATTAAATATGATTTGCACCAGAATTCACGCAATGACCATTTGTAAGTGTTAGAGTTAGGCCAGCATTCAAACCAATTCCACACGCATACATTTTGTTCATATCACCCAGTTATAAAGAAATCATCAGTGTAATGTTATTCATCTTCAATTGTAAGTTATTGCACCAACAGCTCCAATCCATAAATGTAGTTGCACGATGTCATTTTGCAAGTAAATGAGAAATCAATTAGTATCGCCATTGATTTTAAGTTATATGGTAACTGTAATTGCGTTGATGTTGTGTAGAAAATAGTTCATAATATATGTTCGTATGGTAACCAATTTGGTATGTGTCCATGAATCGAAGTGGTTTAAATTCTGCGCGTGCATCCAGCGCTTTACTCAATAACCCAGATAGGGACACAGTGGTAACTGTGGGCAGTAGGCTATTTTGTTTACTCCGTACATTCAGAGAACATTCTGTGACGCACCTGGTGACGATTTTAATTCTGTAGTGACGATACATATCATGTGAAAAACGATAGACAGATAGCAGACTCGTAGAATCCTGAATGTTTGAACCGGTCCCCGTCTTTGTTGAGAGATGGTTGGTTGGCTTTGATGTGAACTGCTTCTTTGACTCCACGTTGGAACCAGCTGCTGTCCCTGTCAAGTATGTGAACTTTGTCCAAGTCCACGAAGTATCCAGGAGACCCGATGTGAATGACGTTTGAGACCTCAGATGCTGTACTACTAGGCCTCCTATGTTCATAAAACCACGTTTTCAAAGAGCGTTTAGTTTTACCAAACTTCGCCGGTTCAAACGTTCAGGAGTCTACGAGTCTGTTATAAGGTCAAAGGTCAAAAAGATCACGACCTGATACAGTCACTCACTCGCTAATGAAAGATGGAGTACCATCTGAAAATTCCGAGGTAGGAATTAATTCCTTGTGTTTGGATATCAGATTTATACCAACACAGGTGAACTTTATTCCAGTATATCTTTTGTCAGTTTTTGTTAATATTCATTGTAAAGACCACTTCACACGTGACGTCATTGTCCGGTAGTATGCGAGCGAATTATGGCATTTGCCATTGTTCTTTGCCCTGCAGTGTGCGTACACATCGTAGTTTGCTCAGGGCACGTGCATTTTAAATCGCCCACCACATTTCATATGGTACAAGAAAGCCATTGAACAGTGTAGCGGTTCGTTCAATCATATCGATAGACCAGTCCCTCGCCTTTGTTGATAAACAATGATGTCAAGTGGCCTATAGCTTTAACATTGCAATTATGTAGCTTTTTTCATCTCCATATGCACGCATTCCATTCATTTCATTTCATATGCAGTCGAGACAAGAAGAAAGGAAAGAGGAGAGACCGCAGGTAATACACTTACATTTTCTGTACATCTGTATTTCAGAATTTAGTCATAACTAGAATATATTCTTCTATACTGAAGTTTATATAAACATCCGGAATAACAAGAATTGTAATCGAACAAAGTGTTTAAATATAGCTGGTACGCTCTAGTATAGCAAGTATTACTCTACTCGATTTTTGATAACAGAGTTATGCTTATTATTGGGTGTACGATGTTTTAATACTTGTAAGTGTTCTATACAGACCGAAACCTCGTATTGTGTAATTCTGCCGAAGGTATTATTTTTGATTGATAATATAATATAATATAATATAATATAATATAATATAATATAATATAATATAATATAATAAAAGTTATTAACATTATTGCATGTGATGTTTGTTATATCAACTAATTTTAATTAGTTAAAAGTTAGGGTAAATTGTATTGGACAATGCATTAGTTACAAATATTAAATGTTACAACAATTATAATAGCTAATTGATATTCCATAAATAATAAGGATCGATCAGAAGATTGAACGAATTTGGCTCTATTGCCTAAGACTAATATTTACTACAATCTACTCATACATTGTACCACAGATCCGGACGACGTGATAAGCGTACCAAGATCCTGCTCAACCTTGTCGTCGCCCTCCTCTTGGTGAATCTCTTCTTCATCTGTGGCGCCTTAGTGGCAGATTACAGTGGTTCTGGTCCGTTATGCGTTGCTATGGCTGCCATCCTCCATTATTTTCTATTATCGGCTATGATGTGGATGGCATTGGAGGCATTTGATATGTATATGGCTCTGGTGAAAGTGTTTGAAAGTTATTATAGTCACTACTTGTTGAAGATGTGCGTTGCCGGATGGGGTGAGTTACGTCTTGAAAATAGTAAATGATTTTATGGTAGCATTCTAATCAAATTCAAATTACTTTTTTTCTCTTACAATCACACTATTCATGTATCATTTTGTATTCTTTCAGGGCTACCACTCATAGCTATTGCGTTCACAGCTGGATTTGATATCAACAACTATGGATATCACAGTGGTCTGTAAGTAATACTGCAAGTTATAAAGTCTTACTTTTCTTTTCAATTTCAAATGTATATTTTTGAAAACTTGTAGTAACTTGACTCACATAATTCCAAGTTTGATTTTTGGGATTTGTCAAGATAAAAAATGCTTGTTTGCTTTAGTATAGGTTGCTCAAGGTGAGTTGGAGCGGTGCCTTAACTAGTGGTGCCTGGTGCTCACATATTGAGAAAAATAAAGCCCACACTCACTGGGAAGATATGGTTACGGTTTTAATACGTAAGATCCCAAAGCTCATTGTAATGGGTTTTATTTTCCACCATGTGCATGATTTTTCCTTGTAGGGGGAAATAGCGAAAACTTATTTTAGCCTATCGTCATAACTCAAAAACTTGGGCTATCATGCAGAGCATTAAACGATAATAATTTTTTCTCCCATTGTTTTCCGTTAAGATGTTGGTTGTCCGTGATACCATTCTACGCTGATAATAATCTTTTCTCCATTTTTTTCCGTTCTAGATGTTGGTTGTCTACAATTCCATTCTACGCTGCTTTTCTCGCTCCTGTGTGTCTAATACTTCTGTTTAATTCTATTGTATTCATCATGGTGACAAAACAGTTGTGTGACATGCGCAAGAGAAAAATCACAAAATCCGACAGCTTTGATCTGGCAGCCCAACTCCGAGCTTCTTTCAGGTAACTTTGAAATTAAACCCACATTTTATTATTTCATTTGTATTATATATCATAACATTTCAGACGAAACAACAAGTGTCTTAATTCTTTGAAATCCCTGAATGAAATAATAAAAACCTAAAAATCAATTGAATACCTGAATCCAAAAGCCACCAATTCCATACTTTGGCCAAATTAAGTTAAACATGTGAAATTGTTGCAAATATATAACCCTATCATAATGTATAAAAGAACAACACAAATTCACCATCTACGTGCTTCTATTGGGAAGAAATAATAGGAAAAAAGACTGAGAGCAAAGGGTGAAGAATACACGAACTATATGATTAAAAGAACAACCCAAGTCCGGCATACAAAATGACACTCCACGAAGTCCCCGAAATGCTAATCGTCAAAACTAATTCAATTAACCCACTCATTTGCATGTAAAAAAAAACTAACTGAAGGAATTAAAATGATACACATTTTTAATAGTTTTCTCAAAATCACTTTTCATGTATTTGGGTGGGTTTTGTATTCATGTATTCAATTTGAACCAATATACAACCAACCGACCAACATCTTTTTTCTTGTTATATATTCTATGCAATTTTAACTCTGGAATTATGTAGGCCTAAACTTTTGAGCCTCATAACTGCTAAATAATTCTTAAGTATGTTATTTTTACGTAAGCATTATTTAGCAGTTATGAGGCTCAAAAGTTAACATAATTCCAGGGTTAAGACCATCCGTAAGGGATGTGCTGCATTTTGGTCATTTTTCTCCTTGTCTTTATTGTTTTTTTATATCTTTTTCTCAATCCTTCAGCATAACTTTCCTCTTGGGGCTAACCTGGATCCTGGCCATCTTCGCCGTGGGCAGTGCAGATCTCACATTCAGCTACCTGTTCGCAATATTCAACTCATTACAAGGATTCAGTCTATTCTTTTTTCAATGTGTTCTCAATCCTGATATACGTAGAAGATGGTTTAGGGTGTGCTGTCCCAAATGTGCACCACCTGAAGATGATCGTAAGTATTTATGAGATTTATAAGCATTAATGGTCACTCTGCCTTTGATAAAGATCATGCTAGGATCGAAAGCTCGGGCCCCTAAAACTTTGAAAATTTATAAGCATTCGTAGATAATTTTTAATGGTTAATAAATAATAAGAATGTTCGGTAACTAAGGAAAAGAACAGGAATGTAGTGTAGGCTATGGGTTGAATGGAAATATTGCTGTTTGATGATGATGATGATGATGATGATGATGATGATGATGATGATGATGATGATGATGATGACGATCACGACGACGACGATGATGACGACGATGACGAAGAGTGGAAAGAGGAATATACATTAAATGTGTTGAGGAAGTGCAAGATGGTGCAGAAACCAGCCTATGATAATTATGAGGTGCAGCAAATTTTTTAACTAGACGTTGCAACATGTGTATACAGCTTATAACTTCCTGTCGATGTTGCGACTTGCAAAAAACGGTATTGCATTTATCAGTATCTTCGGTGTCGTATCCCTACACGGAAATCTCACCTACATCACTCAAGACATTAAAATGTCTTCTCTTTCCAGCTTACCCATCCAATGATGCCACAACTCGCCGCATCACCCAGCAACAGAAGATCTCAACATCATCGATGTCTCCTCTTGCTGTGTCCTCCAGGATATCGCAGTTTGAAAACGGACATACGTATGACAATAATAGCAACGGACATACATACGATAATAGTAGCAACGGACACACGTACGATAATAGTAGCAACACGTATCACCCTACATCGTACACCGACAATACATATGGTGAGTTTACATAACGTCATTTGGCGGGAAAAACCTCATAATGTACTTTTGGCCCTTGAACATGGATAAAGCCTTGTAGGTGTAGACTTTATATTGAAGAGGTTGCTTCATCCATGTTCAAGGGCCAAAAGTACATGCACGAAAAACTTCATATTTACTTTTGGTCCTTGAAAATGGATAAAGTCTTGTAGGTGTAGACTGTATATTAAATGATTTGCTTCATCCATGTTCAAGGGCAAAAAGTACATATGATGTTTTTCCCGCCCAGTGACAATAATACTTTGAATAAATCAATTTACTTTTTTTTTTTGAGAAGGACAGGTTCCTAAGTGAGAATACAAAAATAAATTTCTAGAACATTGCAAGGCATGAAGGTACGCTTTATATTTCAGTTTACAGTATAGATTACAAGAGGAACAACAAGAGTCCAGATAACTATTTTGTTGTCCATATTTAGATAATTTGGTTAGGCTGATGACCATGTATAGCCCTTTTTGGATGGACGCTATTTACAGGCTGGCTGCAGCACTCAGTATTTGACCATTCAAATTGACAAATACCCCATATCTTAGAAATGTTGTACCAAACTAGAATGTCCGTATACATTCTGATAAATTGGTATTTTTTCTTTTCTTGCAGATAACGCAGGGCCGTATGATCCAGATTATGAGGCAATACAACCCATGCCTCTACCACCTCGAACTACGACTACGTGAATTATTGAGCGCCACTTTCATTCATACACTACTCAAAGAAATTAAAGTGATCAGACTTATTTATTAACATTTTTCAAAAACAGCATTAACCTTGTAAATCAGACGAGTGTCATTTCATTCGGTAATGTTTTAGGCAACAGAACACTTGCACTACCAAGTACTGAAGTCCAGTGATACTGAAATACACTTTGGTTAAGGCCTTGCCGTTTAGATTTTAAAGGCGAGTAGTTAATCACTCGCTAGTATTATGCTAGGCGTGTGGTCAGATTTTCACAAATGCCACTTTTTACAAGTAGATCGGCTTAAAACGGTATTCATGTACTTATGATGAAATGCGCAAGAAGTGCGCTAAAATTTGTGACTTTCTCCGATGAATTGGCTGATTCGATGGCTGATTTTGGGAGATTCACAGCGAGTATTATTTAGTGTCTATGGCGAGTGGAAAATTGCTCACTAGAAATCAAGTATGGGCGAGCGGTGGCGAGCGAGAGGGATCGCTCGCCTCAAACGGCAAGACCTGTTAGCACCATAAGAACAAAAAAGAAAGGGGAAAATCAAAATTGTCAGATTCTGTTCCTTTACATTTTTTTAGTAGTGTATGTTCTTTTGTTTGTTATGATAAGATATATTTTAATTGGTAAAGTGTAAATATGTTTGTGTATTTTGGTCCATTTACTGGTACTTTAAAGTTTTAGAGAAGACAGTGATAATGTTTTTAAACAAATAGTTTTTAGCATGGTAAGGACGAAAATCTTGATGTTTTAACAGACGCCAGATTCAAAGTATTTTTAAACGCCTTTTATTTATAAGTTTTTAATAATTTGCCCAAAAAACTGTATTATTTTTATCACGAATTTCAAAAACTCAAAATTATTTGATATCAGAAGGACATTCTTTGTATTCAGAATACATATCGCCATGTCCGATGTGCCCTCAGGCCCCACAAAAATATTGTGAAAAGTTGGGTGACCGATCCGTTAAAACAATATGTTTCCAAATTTCGCGTTGTACTGTTCCAGTCGATTTGATATGAGAAGCAAAAACGTGTATAACCATGCCCCTTAAGATAATACCTACTCATAAATCATTACGTTTTTGTTCACACCATTTAACCCTACGAAAGGGAGTTTTGCCACCCCAATATATTTTATCCGTCATGAAAAACCGTACGCGTTTACGTCCAAACGACCTAAGCTAATCGTAGATCATTCCTTTGCACTAAAATGTTTTACCCCAGCACCTTACACGGGGGTATGACTGGCCATCAAACCATAGAGGGGATTGGTGAGGCCCATCATTGGTTTCTGCAGTCAAATCATTGATTTTCATTTGGTTGTTGTAACATTTTGCCAAGAGCTACTGACTTTTTACTTGTTAGTAAGGTTGAAAATTTTCAATGGGATAATGAGAAAAATATGAGATTTCTGATACCAAAATCCCACTTTTGATGAAGAACAATTGGGGATAGACTGTCGATGGACAAGAACATATATTTCTGTTTGAAGAAATGGGCGGATTTTTGTCATTTGAGCCAAGACCAAATGCAAATAAGGCACACGGTTCAGTCTTAGATGCATTAGCCTTTCGTTTATTAACATGATTGAGGAGCATGTAAGGGAACAAAGCAAAAGTTCGATGACATCTTATAAACAAAAGTGCTTTCATTTGTCCTTCCTCTTTAACGAAAAATATTGAATATTCCAACCAAAATTATCATTATTGACCGATACTTAAACTATTTTCTTACAAACGCGACCATTCCCCTTTGTTTATAGGACGTCATCAAAATGTTGAATGTTTCCATCAATTAAAATAAGGTGTATAAATAAAATATAAATAAGACTCTACAGAAATTGGAATCACAACTCACCTCTTTTTATTTAAGGATGAATCTTATTAGCAATATAAAGAACTCACAATTGCCCGTTATATCTACCAAGAAGAAAATAACTTAATAGGCGAACTTGAATAAAGTTTGCAGACCTGAAAGTTTGTATGTACAGTTTGTGTAAGCATTTATTGCCTTGCCGTATGGTCAACATGGTGGTGAAGCATGAGAATAAATCTACAGTGATGTCCGAAAATTGTTGGGAAATCGAATGTAAGAGTAAATCGTACTTGCAATTTAATTTAATCATGATTACTTCATACTATAATAAACTTTCAAATGTAAAATAACAGAAATTTACTTTCGTGATTTCTCGTTTTCACTGGAATTAGTCCGGCTGCTAGTCGGTATGACGTTGTTTTGGTGTTCATAGTTTTGTTTTTGATGGATATTACTTCTCAAGAACAATGTTTATTTAATGGTGTTGCTCTGTTTCTAACTAAACTATTGAATCTGGCACAAGGCACATTGCGTTGTTTAAGCACTTATCGATTTCCAATAAAATATAATATGTAAAAAAAACCTGCGGTAACCATAGATATTAACGTATATAAAATTAATGTGCTGATAAAAGGAAACTACTGATCCCTCTGCCTCCAGAGTTTAGGATAAAGTTTCTACCATGTTTACCTAACTTTAAATGATAAATCTAACATTTCAGGTACTTTATCATTTTGGTCTTAAAAACCTCTATTTTTTAATCTTTGTCTACTATAATATTGTTTAGTTGCAATAAATATCAAAGAAACTGCTAAAATTACCACCGCGCATACCAGTAACCATATAACGACAGTCTTAGCATGACTCTTAGAATACCCTGATGAGCCTAGTGAGAACTTGTACGTGATAGGTTTGGTCTTTGACATCATCCAGTTGTATGCGTCATTATTGTCATCTAGAGCGAGGAGAGCTGATCCGATTTCAGTACGAATACGCTGGTTGTAGGCGTTATACCAATCAAGCTGTGGGCAAAACCAATCGTCTTAAAGGAATTCTCCGGAATCACATCATTTCGTAAACAAACTAATACTGACCATAATAACGAATAAAAACAACCGGCTCTCAAAAAACGATATTCAACATTCCCGCGTCGAAAACTTCTAGTGCAATGACGTAATGGTTATTTGTGTTCAATTGTCGCCAGCCGTCATTGTACTTAGACGTCATTGCACTAGACAATTAGTACCCGGGAATTTAGAATAGGCTTATCGCGTGTTGAGAGACGGCTGTTATTCATTTCTAATGCCCAATATGAGTTTGTTTAAAATAAAATCACGTGATGCGTGCTTGATAATTATTTTTCTAACATAATGTTGTGATTGCCGGAAACTTCCTTTTTAATAGTATTTTTAAAAACTTCACAATTCATTTAACCTTAACAGTAACGCAACAATATACATGTGCAGTACCCTTATTAGGCTAAATAGAATGCACCACAGCAGCCAGGATCAAGTTCCGTGTATTAACGCATACATTGTCAGTTGATACCAATCTTACCTGCCTATCAGTGAACATACTGAAATCAATTAGAGGAGGTTCCAGTGGAACTAGAGATGCCATTTTCCACGTTATGTATGTCGCATCATCAAACTTATGCTGTGTGAGTAAGACATGTGTAGTAGTATTATTACACAACGTCGTATCGTGATAAAAAGCTTCAAAAATGTTTTAGATCTCATTTTTATTTTATTCATTTTTATTTTATATAAGGGTGAAACAAGATCAACATATCACTATTCACAAAAAGCTTTTTACCACAAAATGACCGCAACTGACAATATTTAAAACAACAACAAAAATGAAATGAACTTGTTAAAGATGTTTGGCAATTTGGCCAAAATATGTTGCATACAATTTTGTCAACATAAAAACATTTTAACTATGGTTTTGAAACATGAAACAGATATTTGAATTTACATGTATTTAAAGAGTTTTGACTAAGGATTTTAAAACGTATGTGTTTGCTGGGTGTTTGGATGATTCAAATGTAATGTAATATCAACTTTCCTGACATTAACAACAATGTTTCACAAACCTCCGTGTCTGCTTCCACACTACACATGATATCCTCAATACGAATACCAAATTCACCATCTTGATAATAACCAGGCTCTACACAAACAAACATAATTGACAAACAAAATGAAAATAATTGAAACAATCCAACCAAGATCAGATATTACTTACGAATAGGGTTTAAGAGTATAAATTGTTACGAGCCGTAATGACACAAGGCCAAAATCACCTTTCACACGAATGCACAACAAAATATACTGTTTGATTAAGTTAACAAAATCAGTCAAGTCTTTAATTGAAAGGAAATTATGCTTGATACTTGACAACAAATGCACATACAATATAATCAAATATAATCACTCCTAACTAATTACTATTTAGCCGGCAGTCATCTTCTTGGTGATTATAGAGTTCTGGATGGCTGAAGTATATACTTATTAACTTGTGCTGCGAAAATCACTGTCCAGCGAAGTCCACTGTACACTTCAATAATTTATAATCCTTTGCGTAAAGTCCTTTGCGTATAAAATCCTTTGCGTATAAAATCCTCGCACAGAAATGGTGCTGCTTTCTCCACACTTAACTCCTTGCACAGTTCTCTAAACCCTTAACTCCTTGCGCAGTTCTTCAAACACTTAACTCCTTGCTCGTTCACCTAACACATAACTCCTTGCGCAGTTCACCAAACACTTAACTCAGATGACAATCTCCAAAAAGGGTGTTCCTTTCACCAATCACTCTCTTTCTCCAGGAAACGCGATTCTTTCTGCACTGCTCCACTTTATTGACAGATGTGTTGTTTTATAAAGCAGACTCCAGCAAGTCTCTCAAAATCTCATTCGTTGTTGTATTAAAATAACACAAATATTGGCTATACAAACTGGTTCAAATGTATCTCGTTTTGAAGCACGACGACCAACACATGGAGAGCTTACAAACTCTCTTCATATTCTGCCAAGAGCAAGTTGCTTTAACCTTTACACTCATAAAAAAAACACATGACCTATTGATTGACCATTCTGTCACATTACAACACTTCCTGTTGGTATTCCTCATATGATGTTATAATCACTTTTCCCAATTTGTGCAATACGCTGAACATAATAGAAAGAAAATGAAGATAAGCAAAACAGAAAGAAGACACATCCAGAAAGAAAGAAAAGATCAGTATGAAAGAAGGAAAAAGAGGCATAGAGCTTACCATCCGAGACACAAACGTTAAGATCAATAGGTTCTTCTCCTTCGTAATCGGCATTAATGTTGATTGGAGCTATATAGGATTACAAAAGAAATTATTACAGACATACCTCTATTATTACTGATATCTTTAAAACATTATGGGCATACTGGGGAAGTTTATCTTTCTTGCTAGATTGTCCCTAGTTAATGCAGTGCCTGTAGGCCTAGATAACACTCTAACTTGAAATTATTGGTTCACTAGCCTTTAGGCAAAGAAATGCGAGATTCCACTATTGGGTTGTTGGTATTTTAAATTGTTCAGGTTCAGGATCTAATACTAAATACAAAGGCCAAATGTTCCGCATAAGTTAGTGAACTTTGAAAATGGTTGTTTTTGTAGGCTTACAATTTGAAGACAATTGAAAGTGTTAGGCTCGCATTTTACCTAATCTGAAGGTGCAGTGCTGGGTGTTATACTCCGGGTACTCAGGCACATACCTTCGTGAATGTTAAGGAAATGTCCTATTCCATGCCCTGTTCCATGCTTGTAGTCTAAGCCTCCTCGCCATAGTGGTTCACGTGCAAAGGCATCAATGTCACGACCTATGAAGAATATTGATCCACAATATACTAAGGTAAGTAGTGAACGCTAACTGTCCCAAGGTATTGTTTAACTGTGTCAACTTCGAGTCGGGAAGTAGGTACAATTACTATTATGGACCAGTAGTCTTCACTAGGCCTACTGTAAATGCGGACAAGTCATGTCATTCACGACCGTAGCGTAGGTGTTTGAGCTTCGGTGTACCACTTTGTCGCCGTCGAGATGTGTAACTACTTTAATATAATGCATTATTACCCCATGAGAACTTCCGGAAACATTTTATTTATCTGAAGATTTACAAAATCAAATAATTTGATGTTATGAAAAAATAACAGTCGTTAAAGATTAATTAAAAGTCGACAGATGTAAATCAAGAGGGTGCCCCGACCACTCACTATGGACCACAATAGCCTCATCCGAATGGCACAGTCCAATAACCTCAATTACATAATCATAGTGCAAAATGTGACCTCAAGTTGCAGAGTATGAGTTTTTGTACCTAAATCTTTAAAGGTCATTCATAAATGTACAAATGTATTGGGGGTTAAGAACTGTGCCCCTGATAGATGAGCATGTTGTGGATCTTAGTGACTTGATCGGTTGATGTATAAAGCGGACCGTCCTAAATTACAAGGCCTTGAATCCGGTTGCATGCCGAAGACCCATAGGGCCCTACGAAAAGTATTTAATGCTACTATTTATAGAAGCGATTGATACTCTCCATCAATTTCTAATGCTAGATTATTACTTCTATTACAAAATCGTATTAAAAATTTAGTATTAACTGTTTGATCCATTAAGATTCTGCACAGCAAAAAATATTTTCTACAACTCAAGTTGCTTAAAAGCTAGTTTTAAACAACATGATAAGTTCTTTAAACATGGCACATATAAACAACTTGAGCTTGAAATTTTGTAAAAGTAAATAGAAAGCAAATAGAATATACTTCATTATGTTGTTTATTTTTGAACCAATTTTAATGTGTTGTTTATTTTTGTTTGCAGTGTGAATTTCTTACCGTAAATCTGTCCTTTTGCGAACACCCCAAGAGCAAGATCGATATGCCCTATTAGAACCCGTGTATAAGCTTCCTAAAAAATCAAGGATAGGACAATAAGGCTATTAAATATGTTCTTACGAGTCGTTAATGATTCAAACCCCAAAACACCTTTTACTCAAATACACTTCAGAATACACAACAAAACACACTGTTTGAGCATGTTTAGTAATGTTACTTAGCAAAAGGCATACTGCAGCGTGCAAAACTGTTTATCTACACAGCTCTTCCAAGTAACATTAACCCAATAACATTTATTCCCCATGTTTTGCATTTTCTTTAAAAAAAAAAGAAGCACAAAAGCAACACAACCAAAAAGACCATTTTGCTATTTAACGTTGTGCAAGTTGATATTTTGATAATGTAAACATTTATACATTATAAGATTAATTGATCAAATCAGATTATTGCGCTTAACAAGACATTTTGGCGTAATTCAGAGCGCAGTACCCAAATCAGTCTACAGTTAAAATAACTATCGCAGCCCAGAAAATTCCTTGAAAAATCACCATCAAAGTGTTACGTGTAATCAGATTATTACTATCACTATTTGATCGCAATCAAAATGATCGCCACACAAAGTCAAAGTGGTCAATGCAATCATTAATCTTTTATGCAATTTTTACAATAAGACTCACTATCATGAAGGCCGTCGGCGTGCCGAAATGAAAAGTACGAGTGATATCCGTTGAACCATCTCTGGCATAAATAAAGCAATTAATACACAATAGTATTAGAAATGAAACAGTTAATCAGGGTAATCTTAATAAAACAAACAAAAATTCTGAAGCTGATCATTGGTTGAGGTTATGGTTAATGAGGATGAGGTACTCTTTTGATCAAGGCCGCATGACCGTCAGGCTCGAGGTCGACGACTCCCATGCGACAACTAAACACTCCAAATGGGATCCCATGAGTAACCGTAAGGGTGCCGGGCTGTCTCTAAAAAAATTAACCTTAATGTTAAAACCTTGAGTAATGTAACGATCTTGAAATATAATGTACGACTTGTTTTTTATATTCTATAGTGTTAAAAATTTACAACGGGGTACACCGTGCCCGTACGTATGATGTAATACAGAATATCAGCACGGCATTTACCGTGCCAATACGACCCGCATGGACACAATGTGTTACGTGTACATATGTGTGTATTGAGTTTTACACCTACATCAAAACATTTTACAACATATTGCCGCAGGCGAAGGTCACGTCCTGGAAAGTTGGACTGAACATCGAATGCAACTATGTAACTGACTACTCATCTCTATGGGGTACAACAACTTGTTATATCAAGGACCAACGTAACGGTAAAAATTACACTTACAGATACTGACTCCCTGAGTCAAACAGAAAGGTACTCGTTTTGGTAATTGGAATGTCTGTTTCTTTTGAAGAACTGTCGATGAAAAATGAAAGAAGGTTTATAAAGTCAGACGTATTCCAATCAAAACGTCAAAGCACACATATAAGATGGCCGACGTTATTCTGACCTTTTCCATATTAATGATTGTTTTACATGAGGAAACGTAAAAGGTTTATATTCGACAGATTTTAAAGGGAATCTTAGATAACCTTGTTCTCTTGTAATATTCTTGAATTGACAAAGTTATAGCGTTTTACAGATTGGTTTAACTGTGAACACCTTATATACAATGGCCAGTACAGGAAACGATAGGTTGTAAAACAATGAGAGATCGAATCAAAAAGAAGATGTAATTTTATTTCGCTCTTTTACTTTGTCTAATCATTTATCTTACCCGTAATGAATAACAGCGGCGTGCGGACCAAATCCCGATATAGTGTGAAAACTTAAGCCACGGTAATCAGGCTGTGCGCTGAAAAAAAGACAAACGAACAAACGTGTAACAAAATCTAAACGTATTCCCAGAATAGCAAATGATAACAAAAAACTTGAATAATTATACAAATATTGAATGTTTAAGAGTTCAATGCTACGAATAATTTCATGAGGTGAAATATTTACTGTCCCATGCCGAGTTGAATAGAACAGTTCATATTTCACCGAATGGAAATATTCTGTCCATTGAACAAATAAAAACATTCAACTCAAAAATAAGTTCCCTTGCTTCCACTTAATTTTATAAATACCAGGAAATCAAAATAATCTAAATGCATTTATTATAGAAGTATCATCCACACCTATAATTGGCGAGTCGAGGTGGAAACTTCGCGCTATAAACTCGCGGGTGTGTCAGCGTTGCTATGGTAACTCCGCGTCAGTCCAATGGAAAAATGACTACTGCACTCGCGCGGAGTGCAATAGTCCTTTTGCAGCTGGCCGCTAAAAAATAGCAGAAATAATCAATAGTAATTGGCCAATCAAATGACAAGAAACTTTGTACGAGTTATATAATCCATGATAACTTTTGATTGCTATTAAATTTATTATTTATTACAAATATATAAACTTGGCTTGTTTCGATATTTCTTTACTGTTGATGAAATAGTCCCATGTATAAAATACATGTATATATGTACGGGATGTGTGCACTTTGTGAGTGAGTGCACAGTGAATGCAATTTATGCTGTGGCTTATATTCTAGAAAATACGGTCGTTTGTTATTAATCATCCTTACCTGCGGAACTCTGTTGCTTTAGCTTCCACAATTAATTCACTTATTACATTGATGTCACCGTTGATGGGGTCCTATAAGCGTAAAGATTAATATACAACCAGTTTATTGCAACTACATGTATTTTGTAATTTACACTGAATCAAAATGGTGTTTGAAATAAAACAACAACGCATCCTGCAAATGTTTTAGGATGAAGTTTAGGGGTAGAGTTAGTGTTTGGATTTAGGGTTATGATGCGTAGGATATTCTAATTCTTTCAAACGTACAAAAATATGCAATCAGATATCTTGCTCTTGTTTTGTGTGAGGAAAATCCTTTATTGTGTGCTCAATATCCAGGATATCCTTCTTTATGATAATGATGGGTCTCTCTGCTAAAGCTTACCTCTAAAGTATCGACCGTTTCCTGCATCCACGCTCCAAGCTGACAGAGGGCTATTGAATCCTTATACTATAGAAAATGGAAAACATGTCGATATAAAGAAATCAAATAATAATTATTATCAGTTTTATGCCACGTCTTTTGCTTTTTATACCAAAAAAGTATAAATGATATCGGATATTTATGACTTAATTAGACAGTAGCATGAAAATAACGAACTTTATACAATTACTGCGTAATCCAATGATCTTGGACTAGATTTCCATAAAATCATAGTATCGGATCATATAGATTTGACTTACAGAAAATTAACCAGTTTATCTCAACAATCCTACTCAAATGAATCTTTTCACTGATAGTATAACATTTTTGGCAAATTTCAAATGTTTTTCTAATTATTGGATTTCTAAAGGTTAAAGTTAGTAAATTTTTAACTAATCATTACGGTAATTCTTACATGTACGTAGTTCATGCCTTCAATTTCCTTCTCACTCTTGACTGCCTTCATAAGGAGAATGGGTGATGCCTCAAGCAAACGCTTACTCTGAAAAGAAACAATTTACATATAATTCCCAGAATGCGAAATACGTCCTAATGATAGACAATAATAGGAATGAAATTGTGGACTCACCAACGATATTTAGTAACGTTGCGAACTTGCGACCCGTTCACCGGGTCTTCATCAGACTGAGTAGATACTTGACTGATGGTTTGGTTACGTGATGGTAAACGTCAAGAAAGTATATAGTTTTACGGTGGGTTCCTTGACGTGCGATAGCAGGAAACAGAGATCCCCCTTCTTATCTCCGCTGCGCAGTCTGATGAATACCCGGTGAACGGATCGCAACGTTACTAAAAATCATTGATTAGTCAAACAATTTGATTCATATTATTGTCCATTTTATACTATTGGATGATTCAAACATTCATACGTCTTAATGACTTATACTGAATATGATTGAACTGCGCAATAACGATTATGTATTCTCGTTTAAATTGGCAAATGCTTCCAGGAATTACTGAAATCAATGGTCTATTATATAATCCAGGTGAGAGACATTTTAGGAAGAGACAGTGACGTAGCCTAAAATACCAAAATCAGTGAAATAACATGCATCGAACATGACGAAATAAGCATTTGCCATTTTGTGAATCAACGCAATCACCATGACATAATGTCGGCATTAGGGCCGAACTAAGCAAGATAGATGTAAAAGACAATGCAGTGCCTTTCGTCAGAAGTTCTTTGGGTTTTTTTTTCGGTATTAAATTTGATCGATTGAGCCCATATTTGTCGGTCGAGGTATGACTTTTAAAATATTGGACGAGACGTACTCGACTCCAATATTTTAAAACTCATCGCGGGACCAATAACATTTGGGCGTAAAGCATCCAAATTTATCATTATTATGTTTGGTATCCAAATATTGTCACACACTTGGATTCATCAAACATAATAAATGTGTATAATAGTCTTTTACCTCAGGTACGTTTGAGTAGACTGCATAACTCGATGTATCACTAATCCAAATCTTATCTCGTGTCAACGATTGTGATATTAAATCTGGTATAAAATCTTCATAGTCTTTCACAGTGACGCACTCATCTCCGTCTGAAAAAAAGAAGAAACACATTCGTCACCTTTCTCCTTCTAAATGGCTATAATCCTCAAAAACGGTTCTGATTTGAGTGATTTCATGCAAATTCAATGTATATATTATACCTTTAAAGTGAAAATTGAAATAAAAGTTACTTTTCATCAAAGTTTTTCAATAACAAAAAAAATATTATGTAATTCAAATGAATATCCTCTGATCAACATAAAAGGAAAAAATAGTATTGCGGGAAAGACAACTGAAAATTGGGATCTATAATATTTAATTTACATTGTTTCCTACATGTTCGCCATAATTCTTTTCTTAATCCGACTTGACCAATTTTCATATTCGACAGTTTGCACAAACTCACCATTACTCTCACATCCGGGACCTCCAATGCCTAGATGATTCCGTATCTCGTCCGTTAACCTTGTGTTCATGTCGTATAGGTAGAGTTGTATTGTATCAGTAGTAATTATGGCATATGATACAAACATTGGGTTATAGGGAACGTCTTCACCACGGAGGTTGAATATCCCTAGAAAACAAAAACAAATGGTAATTCGCCGGCAATTCAGATTATTAAGATTCTGCTGTTACTACTTATCTTATCTTAGTGACAGCTACAGAATTTCTTTGGGAACTCAAGCTGTCAAAAACTTGATAAAAATGCAAAATAAAAGATAAAAGTCGATATTGACTTATTCTTACATGCAATTTCATCCAGCTTGGTGACCACCAGTGCATCTGCATCTTTAGCTGACATTTGACCTCGTATGCTTTCTGTCTCGGGAAACTGCCATATCTTTTGTCGCCAGGTTTCACCTTAGATGATTCATAATTGGATAAAAAGAGTAGAAAATTAAAGGAAGACAATGGAAAATTAACGTTGGAAAACAAAGCCGCAAAGCTGAGCCGATAATTGGAGAGGAGCTAACCGCAAATTGCAGCGTGGAACCCAAAATCGGAGAGGGGAACCCAAAATCGCAACGCAGAACCACAAATCACAGCGGAGTACCGTAAAACGCAGCGGGGAACCGCACAACGCAGCGGAGAACTGCAAAACACAGCGGAGAACGGCAAATAGCAGCGGAAAACAGAAAAATCGCATCCGAGAATCGCAAATCGCATTGTTTAACCACAAATCGCAGCTTTTATCGCAATGAAAAACACTACAAAAAACGATAATTTTTATACTGGCCTTAAATAAATAGCTTCCATCAACTATGATGCATAATTACTAAGGTAGAACTGAAAAGCTGGTTTAAAAGGGAAATTTCCATTAGATCATACACCTATAACTTCTTTTCCGCGTAATATATTAACGAAACATTACCGATAAGGCGACGAAAAAAAGAAACCCTGTTCTACGGGCGGACGGACCTTTCAAGTAGGGTCGGTCGGTCGGCCTTTTTTTTTTCTTCTTCTTCTTTTTTTGAAAATGACCCGAAAAAATCACCAAAATCTGTAAATAATTTGCAATTTGAGAAAATACAAAAAAAAATTGTTCCTGAAATTTTCCGAAATTTGGGTCGGCATTCATTTGTACAGGAAAATTTTTTCTCCCAAATTGTTCAAAATCTGGGTCGGTTGGGCCCGTAGAACAGGGTTTTTTTTCGTCGCCAAATGGGAACTATTCTCCCTCTTCCTACCAGACTAATAGGCCTTACCTGTATACTTTTCTGCATTCACAATCAGAAGTGGTTTATTTGGATAGGAAGGCTGTGGGTTTTCAGCGTCTGCGTTCCAGATGGTGTCAACTAGATTGCCGGTGGTAGTTGACACGTCAACCAAAACGGGACCACCGTTTTGGGCGGATTCAAAGGTGCTGTTGTAATAGTCATATGTGCCTGTAGAAAGAAAGAAAGAAAACTACACAAACAAAACGTAAATAAAGTAACAAAATAACCAAAACAAATAGATACATAACGGATAAAAAGGTAAATAAAATAAATCAATAATCGTCTGACGATAGCCTTTTAGGCATGAAACTCAGAGTGACGACTACATATTCTGGAAGGTATGTTGGTTAAATAAATAAATAAATAAATAAATAAATAAATGTAACAGATAACAGAAACACTGAAATGGAAAAGAGAAAAAATGTTTTAGTACAAGTTTCCGAATTATTAAAATAATTGTGTTATTAATATAATTATAATCTCTAGTAGTGAATAAAATTCAACCTTTATCCTATTTATTTGTATTAAACACGCTTGCGAATTCGTCAATCAATGAAAGGAATTATATATTTTACAACTATAAAGGGAAAGTTATGATATTGAAATGTAAACAAAAATAATCATTAAACAAACTCGAAATTTAATCAAATTAGAGTCAGAGATTGGATTCGAGTCAGGGCTATGTTTAGGGTTAGGTTTACAATTAAGGATTAGGTTTATGTTAGGGTTTGGGTGAAATTTACGGTTAGAATTAGGGCAAGGATTAGGGTTTATAACCAAGTTAATGGGTTTTTGGACAAATGATCCTACGGACTACAGACCTGTAACCGTTATTTTCTTAATAGTACATGCAGTATACCACGTGCTTTAAATTTCCCGCTCTTTTAGCAACTTACTAACTGCCATTAGTCTTGAGTCAAAACCAACGTAGACACCGGGATTCAGGTTGTCAACTAACCAGTTGGCAGAGTTGGGCACATCTGGTTCTCCTGGAGATACATAAATAAGAAACATTTAAATATCAATAGGGCTTTGTGAAACCATAACAAAACTAGATTTCAAGTTCTATTTGGGTTGTAATATTACTGAAGCAATGTTTGAATTAAGTCTATTTGTAAAAACGTCTTTTGTTTAATTCTAAACGTTTGTATTTCAAAGACGTTTATTGACTACCAACAAACATAAAAATTTTAAACATATTACATTTGGGGTTTTGGTTTTAATTTTAATTAATTTTTGCAAACATTTTGTTTTTCAAACTATTTTGTCAACACTTAAATAATATTATAAATGTTAAAATATTTTGCTGTAAGTTCTCAAAAAAAAAAAAGGTTTTTGAATGTTATGAAAATGTTTTATACCTTTTATATACCCTTTATACAACCCGACATTTAAACGGTTTCTGGTAACATATTTTAATCTTTTGCAAATAATGATTGAAAACGTTTTGTGTTTGACAGGACTCCAACAAAATGTCAATTGCCAATTTTCAAAGAATCTAAAAAGACACGAAGTATTTTAAAGAATTAAAGAATATGAAAACAAAGAAAACATAAAGTCGTTTTACCCGATTTCATGAGCAGCCAATTGCAGTCAAGTTCCATATCTGCCTGTAACCAATATCGACTATCCGTCCATAATGCAGCCTTTTCAGCAGTAACTATGGCTAGACCTATATGATAACAGTAATAGGCAAACTATATCTTAGTTTCCTAAAGCAGTCATTTTTATAATTTGATTTGTTCGGGTTTTGATAACCCTGGGTAAGCCAAGAAAGCCTCTATTGATGGAAGCAAAGAACTTTTACCAACATAGAGTGGCAATAGATTACGTAACGCATTGTTCCTTTGTGCCGATTTGATTTACCGACACGCTATTCATCGAGAGGTACCTTTTGTTCGTGACAAAGGGATTCCGCCATTAAATCGGTAACTGACCTGACAGCGTATTAACGCTATAATAGACAGGCTACTGTCAATAAGTGACCAAACGAAAGTCACGTGAAAGCGCCTAAACGAGCGAGAGGTACCTTTTGTTACCATACACCCCAAGGGTGTGATTGATTAGCCGAAAGCACAAAAGGAACACTTTAACCGTTGATGTACAGTTCGTTATCACCCATCTGACTTTAGACGCTTTATTTAAAGAAATTGAATGCTCTTGCTGATCGATTACACATAAGAACGTATTAAGGCTGCACGTGTCTATAGTATTGTATAATGGTAACGTATGTAACATGTTTAAGCATAGCCCTATAAATGTTTTTCACACATTTTTAGACACAGTGGCGTACCCGGGGGACAGCTGTCCAGGAGGGGATATGGAGAATGAGAGGAGGAGCCTGGAGGAAGAGAGAAAGAGGAAGAAATGAAGAGAAAGCAACAAAGAGAAGTAAATAAATAGAAAGATAAGGAAAATGGTGGGAATGACAGGGAGAGTGAAAGGGGGCAAAAAGTAAAATAAGAGGGGAGAGAGAAGGGAGGAGAGAGAGAGAAGAAGAGTGAGGGAGTGATAAAGTGTAGGCCCAGGAAAGAATAAGGATATACAGAGAAAGGAAAAGAAAGGAATGATAAACAGTGTGTAGAAATTAAACACTTTTCTAAACACAATTTTGCCTTCACTTTGTAAACACGTTTATAAGCTATTCATGTGTCAAATTTCTGAACATTAGTCAGTGATGGTGTATAGACTAAACACATAACAGCTCTAGGCAGCATAATTGATACGCCCAGTCAGATGTATTTCACACCTGCCAAACACAAGTCACCCAATTTTGAACACACATACATGTATTTTATACTTTTCGACACTGGCTGTGAGATACATGTACAGGTACGGCTCTCTGTACACGGGACCGACGGCTAAACATCCCCTCCAAAGGACGGAGTACGATTCATTTACCCAATTCTAAATGAACCATGTGAATAACGGCAGTCTGAATTTAATCTACAGAGGTTGTCAATTAATTTCAGACATCCCCAGTCATTATCCAGCACTTAAGACAAGTACCCGAACCATTAGGCCAAGCTCTCCCATAATCTTGAACTAGAATGTGTAATCGCCAATTTCTTGCGTGTTGCTAAGTTTAAATTGAGACAAATATACTACCATGAGAGTGCCTCGTCCTTTGGAGGGGATGCTGATGCATTCCGCGTACAAAAACAACTAGGTACGTGTCCAGTCAGTTTCGAAAAGAGTAGAATTTTGACCACACACTGCTGTTATGCGCCATAATATCCCAAAAATCCCAAACGTTTTAAAAACGTTTTTAATATGTTATATTTTGGCTTTTGGTTTACATAAAAACGTTTTAATAACATTAGAATGTCAAATATTTTTTCAACCCCAAAATAACATTCTGTTTACAATGTTTTGTATCAAGTTTTCAAAAATATTTTCGGAATGTTATTAAAACGTTTTATACCCTTTATATAACCCGACATTTAACGTTTTCTCTAAAACATTTTTTGTTTGCTGAGCAGTAGATTATCAAAAATGATTTTTAATGTTTATTTATATGCCCTTAATATACCCTTTATGTAACCCGACATTTAAACGTTTTCTGACAACCTGTTATAAACTTTTGCGAATGATGTCGAAAACGTGTTGTGTGTGCTGGGTTACTTACCAGCAGAACCACTGAGTCCAGAGATATATTTCCTTCTTTTGTCACGTTCTGCTATATACTCACTCTAGATTTATGAATAAAAAACACAAAAAGTAATTATTTTATTATATGAGCCAATTATAGTATCATCCGAATCATATACCCTGAACAAAAATGTTATAACAACTTCATCTGACCCAGTTGGGCTACCTTGTCAAAATTGCAGTTTTATTTTTGTATGCGTGTTACTTGTCACCTTATATGTATTACATGTAGGAATACATAATACAGGGTGTCCCTGAAAGAACTGTATCATCGAGAACTGAATTTTATGGGTAGTTTAACGCATAAACCAAACATAACTTGGTTGTTGAGGAATGTATCGGCTATCACATACTTTTTGAATTTTGACAATTAACCGCTCCGTTTTAGAAATAAATTTTTTTACGAAACAACCTCATTTTCAAATATATATCAATGACAATAGACGCCTCATGAGCTATGCGCGGCGATTAGCACTCCGAATACAGATCATCGATTGATATTTGAATCCGTGGAAAGGTTTGAAAATGAAGGTGTTTCCGATATACAGTTCTTTCAGGGACACCCTGTACAAGGTTGTTCCAATCACACATGTCTAGCAGACTCATCCGGGAATCTATTAATGGTAAAATTTCTAGTGACGTATCTTCTTCATTGTCGGGTACCCACAAGTAGAATAGAAAACCTTAGACGAATCCAGCTGTGACGTCAAATATATGTAAAAAATCTTTATTATGCAGTAAATCATAACAAAGCATTTTATTTTGAACCGAAATTCAATTTTTCCATTCTAAACAGGGGCTATTTTTAACATGCCTCCAGGCACGTTCGTGCAGTGAGAATAAAAATCAGTGCAGTGAGAATTAAAAAATCCGTGCTTAAAATATACTAGTTTCAGCCCGAAAAACTGACCAGGAAGTTAAAGAAGTTCCTCCACAAAGTAAGACTGATCGATTCGGAAAATCCTATATGCAAAAAGGGTATAGTTTGTGGTAATCAGTCAAACATTCATTTGGCGGGGTAAAATCAAGAAATTTTGCCTCGCAACGCCTCTGGCAACGCCCTTTCTGCCCAATTATTAGGTCAAGCCTCTGAACCAGGAAATCCGCAGCAGGCGTGGGGGGGGGCAGTGGACCAGACTTACCGAAATTGACCAGAACTTTTTTTTATACCGTTAAACACTTTAATTTGGGGCAACATATCACCTTTGTTTTGGGCGAAAATAGTGTAAAATGGAAATGTTTATCGCGCTTCATGCACAATTGTCCCAGTAAAAGAGGCCAAAAATTATGACCACCAGGAACATTTTCATCGCTGCTCACCCCTGATTTGCCCCGGGAATTTGCCACTGGGGACAGCAGTAAAAAGCAAGGGCGCAGCCTGTAATGGCATATAGACCTGGTAATGGGGGCATCTTGATAATCCCTCTGGCTCAATATCGGGACAAGTTCGGCAACAAATTCGGTGCAGTTGATCCGGACCTCTTCTTTTAGACTCATTTATGATCAAAAATTACAATACTTACGGCCAAATCAGTGTGAATTAGTGTTAAAGCGCGGCTTTCCCCAACATGCTCAAAGAAACCTTTTACGACCATATAATTTATTTATTTGCGACATATAAGTAGAGAGGAGTCCAGGTCAGTGAATAAAAGCACTGCTTAATCATGATAATTACTGAAAAAAAATTGTTTGTTTTTGGTTTTTTTGTTTGTTCGTTTTTGAGAATTTTATCACACTGTGCGACATTTTAAGAGATGGTAGGGGCACGCGTGCATTTCTTGCAACATTTGATACATACTTTTGTATGCGTTTTTCATTTTCATGATTAACATTTTTTTAACATTATACCTTTTAACTTGATATCAGAAAACCAGCTGTGTACTTTTTTTAAATGACAACCTTCCCTTATAGATAAATCGAAATATTTTTTATTACTACTATCATTACATTTTTCAGAGCTTAATTTCGTGCAATTGCAGGCACCTGTGTGCATTTTATGCATTTATGCAGAGTTGTATTCGTTTTTTTTGCATTCTGATCAATCGTTTAATCATAATACCATAAACTTAATGACATTAGAGAACCTGGTGTGTACTTTCATGGAGCTGTAGGTAATAAAAAATAACGACAAGTCAATTAAATGAATATACATTAGGGCATTTCGTGATCCACAGCATCATATCCCGACTTTTCTCAAAAAACATTGAGATTTTTATATCACTGGAAACCTCTGGCTACATAATGTTTATGTACAAAAAATTCCTTGAAGATTAATTCGTTTAGCAAAGATATCGTGAAATTTGAATTTCGTTCTGGTATACCAGAACGAAATTACAACACATTGTCTATGGAGCAGTGTAATACACATAATCATGCATAACTCGCAAGCGCAAAATCGGAATCAACTGAAATTTTGGCAATAAGCTTTTTTCGTGGATATCTACTGAAAAATATCATAAAAAGAAGATGCTAGGATCACGAAAAACTCCTTTAACCCTTCTAAATAACCCAAACCAATATCTGGCTGCGGACCACTGCATGATCTGACTTTTGGTTCATTTCAAAGCCTTTCAATTTCGATTTGATTCTTGTTTTAAAAATATATCCATGCATTGTCGTTTTTGACATTATTATTTTTTACTTATAAACATGAGTGCTGGGGAAGCAACATTGCCTACAATGCATACAAGCATGACAATAAATAAAGCGTTTAAATGCAGTGTTTTCACCCTAAAATCATTTTGTCTTTGGTCCCCAGCAAACAAAAAAAAACGTTTTAAAAACGTTTTAAATAAGTTATATTTTGGCTTTTGGTTTAGGTAAAAACGTTTTAATAACATTAAAATATCGGGTTATATAAAGGTCACGATAACGTTTTAAAAACGTTTTGTATGAAAACACACTACAACAATATTTTTAAATGTTTTCAAAAAATGTTATTGTAAACTATTTTTGCAAACATTTTTGTCAAATATTGTGTCAATACTTAAATAACATTATGTTAAAATATTTGAACCCAGCAAACACAAAAATGTTCTTAAAATGTTTTTTTCAAAACCTTTTAATAACATTTAAATGTCGGGTTATATAAAGGTCATGAAAACGTTTTTAAAACGTTATTGAAAATATTTTGGGCAAACAATTTTCGCAAAATACTTTTTCAACCCAAAAATAACATTCTGTTTAGAATGTTTTGTATCGAGTTTTCAAGAATGTTTTTGGAATGTTATTAAAACGTTTTTATACCCTTTATATAACCCGACATTTAGACGTTTTCTGTAAAACATTTTTGTTTGCTGAGCACTAGATTATCAAACAATGTTTTTTAAGGTTATGAAAACGTTTTATACTCTTAATATACCCTTTATATAACCCGACATTTAAACGTTTTCTGACAACCTTTTATAACCTTTTGCTAATGATGTCGAAAACGTTTTGTGTTTGCTGGGTCAAGTTGCTTTTTTCATTCCATTTCAGGGTGTTTTTTTAGTGAAAGTGTGAGATTTTTGTGTACTAATTCGTCACAAAGTAAAAGTAAACATAGTATTTTGTGTGCTTGTTTGCAGACTTAGTATTGCTTTATAATTCGAAAGTGTCAAGAGTCCAATCAGGTAACTTAAGGTTACGTAATGTTTTGACAAAATCATATTTGATTCGGGTAGGCACATTCAATTTATTTCTGAAAAATCGTATGATGAAATGCATCTTAAAGGTAAAGGTCCAAGGAAACTTATTTTAGTAATCCTTTTATTCTGAGCCAAATGGAAATCTTTTTACTATGGTTTGAATTATATACTGCATTGTTTTAATTCACTTAGATTTCGTTGAAAATTTTGGATACGCGTTGCTAACACATTAGAGAAATAATGTTGATATATAAAAGATGTGAAATGGAAATAAGTGGCGAATAAATTAATGACTTAATGAAGTTGGTGTTTTTTAGTGACGCACACACATCAAAAACAAATCAGTTAAAATGCTTATAATTTCAATTGTGTATTTTGAGCTACTGACATTATTTCAACGAAACCGTATTAAGGCATATAGGTATAAAGTTTCCACAACCAAACTACAGTAATTTTGAAAATAATTGCATTTCTTGTCACCTATACCATTAGAGTAGATAGGTTTTCATAAGCTTCACTTTTGTGATTTTGGTACATATTTTACCTTTGTTTGTCCAATCCATATCAACTAGGCAACTTATTATACTTTTGCTAACGTGCAGTGACTGTTTTCTCCTAAAATAACCCCTGATTCTAAATATGTATACTTTTATCGTTTACATGTTTTAGACCAACAATTATTTAACAGTGAGGCCCAATAGGTCCCATAATTCCAGTGTTCATACAAACCTTGATATCAACAACAATCTGTTTCTTTCTACATGTTCTTATTTTTGTTTTCTAAATTCTTACCTGGTGTGCATCCTCTGAAGGTACCATAAATGCTGCTAAATTTTGACTCGCCATTAAATCTCGAAGATTTTTCAATCGCTCGTCAGTTTTGATGGTTGTTGGTGGTAAGAACTTTGCATTGGAAAAAAGAAAAAAAAATTGCACCATTATTTCATCTTTTTTTATTTTTAATACGAAGATTCTGGAGTTCTTGGAAGATCATATCACAGTAAAATATTAAAATATCAGCATACTCAAATTAACTAAAGTACGGTGGTTTCCAGCTTTTACTTATTAAATCATGTTAATATTGCCAAGCGCTTCTTAAACATGGTTTTTAATTTTCTATACTAATTCAAGTTATAACAAAAACGATAATGATTGCCACACCGTCTTACCGTTGGGGTGGGGTCACAATCACGTAATTCTCTTTCGCTTATATCGGCGTCATGTTTAAAGCGGAACTTCCCACTGTTGACATAAGAGACTCCTTTTTTCTTTGGCATGGGTTCGGAGGTCACAATAAGGATACCTTATTAATTAATAAAGACACATTCATTATTTTTTAGCATGTTTGATAAGTGAAACTTATTAACCTTTTCTTAACCTTTTCTTAACCTTTCATAAACCTTTTATTAACCTTTTATTAACCTTTCATTAACCTTTTATTAACCTTTTATTAACCTTTCATTAACCTTTCATTAACCTTTTATTAACCTTTCATTAACCTTTCATTATTATTTTTTTTAAATTTCAAACTCTAATGGTGACCCGCAGGTCAAATTGCTAGAATTGTACATTAAACACACCTAAACAGACACAATGCAATTTGCAGGCAGCAGCTTAATCAGCGCCAATATTGCAACATTGAAACAAACAACTATACAAACATCCAATCCAACCCAACCCCATCCCCCAGTAGGCAATGAGTATAAAGTGCCTTGCCCAAGGACACAACACGTTGGCACGAGCGGGGCTCGAACTCGCAACCTATGGATTATGAGTCGGGCGCCTTATCCACTCGGCCACACATTAACTCTCATTAACCTCTCATTAACCTTTTATTAACCTTTTATTAACCTTTTATTAACCTTTTATTAACCTTTTATTAACCTTTCATAAACCTTTTATTAACCTTTCATTAACCTTTCATTAACGTTTTATTAACCTTTTATTAATCTTTCATTAACCTTTCATTATCCTTTTATTAACCTTTTATTAACCTTTCATTAACCTTTGATTAACCTTTAATTAACCTTTTATTGACCTTTTATAAACATTTTCTGATACATTGCGTTGTACATTGTATTGCAGTACACTGCATTACATATTACATTACATTACATCACATGATTACAGTACATTGCATCGCATTATTTCATGTATTGCACTGCGTCACGTTACAATACATAATTGTAACATGATTTATTGATTGATTGATTGATTGATTTATTGATTGATTGATTGATTGATAATATTTCAATTGAATCGCTTTACATTACATTACAGTAATCTGCATTGCATTAAAACGCATTACATAACATTATATGTGATGCGATCAAGCAAAATCAGTCGGAACTTGGAAATATCAAATTTTCAGTTTCTTATAGGATAGTAAAAAGCATTCATTCTATACATTATATTTCATTATATTGAATCGCATTACATTACATTACATTACAGTAATTTGCATTGCATTTCATCGCATTACATTGTATTATATTACATTACATTCTATAGAGCCTATATTATATTTTGATATCACTGGTAATTTGAATGTCTGATCCTCCAATTTACACAATTTGCGGTCTTCTGTGTGATTGTTCAATTATAGGGGTACCCGGCCCGAGGATGAATTCTCAAACCAAAAATCACCCCTTCGATCTGGGAAAAATGCGAACACCTATCTTTCGACCTGTTAAAAATGCTTGGTCCACCTAAAAAACCTGTCCCTCATAATTTTGCACAAACCCAAATTCTAATATTAAGTAATCAAGAAAATACATCGGTCACGTCAAACTTTATCAAGTAAAAACTCACATTTTAAAACATGTCAACCTAATCAAAGTAGTTATCAAACGTACCTACCTAATATAATCAGCACCAGAACTTGTTGGTGTAGTGCTCGAAAAGCCATTTCTGAAATTGAAAAGTAAATCCTTGATACCGATATCAACCCTAAAGCAATATTAATACCTTCAAAGGTTCAAAGCCAGTTCAACTACGTTGCATGTACAATAAAATGAGACCATAAAAAGCTTATATATAATAGACATATTCCCATAATTATATATTATTATATAAATGCGAACATACATGTTTGAGAATGTAATAGTGTATTGTAATTCAATTCGTACGTCATAGAGTGCATGTAATAGATAGGCGATTACCATTTAAGGGTGGTCTTAACCCTGGAATTATGGAAAGTTTCGGACCTCGTAACTGCTAAACTGTTGGTCTGAAGTATATAAAAGTATACACAAAGACCTGATAAATTCATCTGTGCGGTCAAATTTGTGCCAAAATGCTCATTTTTCACTCAAATTTTTTCGATCAACGTAACAAAAAATTCTGGGGCCAAAAAGAAAATTATTAATTAAAAAAAAAAAATATATAAAATATCTTGGAACCGTTTTTTTAATTTTTTTTATTTTTTTTAATTTTTTTTAATTTTTAATTTTTTTATTTGTGACCAACTTCACCAAAAATATTTCAAATTTGGGTAAAAATCAGGCTTTTTATGATTTTATGACCCTTAACTTGATCATTGTTAATAGGCTGATGTTACCAAATAATGTGCGCAATAACATTATCCAGAGTGTAATCGTTGAAATGACGCCCAATTATCAAGATTTTCCCCAATTCACAAATTAAATTTGCCCTTGCTTGTTAAGTTGGGTGTGTGTGTACTTATACAATTATTTGCTAAATGGATAAAAAACACAACACATAATAAACCCTATAATATTTTGAGGATATTTTGCTCGTGCGCAATGACTGATTTCCATGACTGGTTTGCAACCAAGCGTACTTATTTGAGTACAATGACGAGTTTTACCCCAGAGGTGCGGGTTACCTGATGAAATAGGATTGACATTTTGACTCCGCGCTCATGGCATTTCATTAATAGTAGTATAGGGGCCAACTATCCTTCCCCTTCTTGTACAAACATTGTAGTGTGGGGTTTCACACGAACTGACTTTAACCCGCCGTACGCGTATATTCAGCAAGAATAAAAGGACAAGAGAAATGCATTATGACAAAACATAGGAAAAGAAAAAATTACAGGAATTTGTGCTCGCAAATGCATTTTCACCAAATGAGTTGCTAAAACTCAGGTACTGAGTTGTGACAACAAATATAAATACTAAAATTGTGCTGTAACATATTGTAGGCAAATAGCGCATGGTTCGGTAATAAAAAAAGCAATGTTTTACTATAGGGTATAAATTTAATTTTTATAAAAATAGTGAAAAATAGTGAAAATACACCAACCTGTTCAATGAGTTGATCTTAAATGTTGAGTCTGTTCCGGTGTCTGTTTTGGAATAACATTCAGTATGACGTACGATTGTCGTTATCAAAATACATCTACGAGGCTGATATCCTACACATTATTGTAGTACGTGAAATATTTGGCACAGCTAATATTGTTGAACCAGATTTCAATCCTCGTTCATCCCAGGTTTAACTTTACACCCTACCCTGCATCCGTGGTGGCGCACTTTACAAATTGGTGGTACATACTTACGAACGTGGTCTTTTTTTTGGATGTTGAACTTTGGAGGCATATGCAGTATTGTCAACAATACCCTGGAAAATCCCCCACTGTCAAAATTCTTGCCCACCCCCGACCCCATCACCCTATAAAACCCAAAATTCCGAACATTGTTACTTTTTTCAGCAATTTTTGGCAATTTTTTTAGATTTTACATATTCCCCTGGGGGGATACACACATTTTGCCGGCCGGTGTAAAGACAGAATGCAGAATAGATAGCAGCTGTTAATGCATTTCATAGTTCAGACAAAAAAAAACCCGATATGAATGTCAGAGCTTACAGAAATGAGCTACAATCCCGGTCATAAATAGTTGGAACACTTGTGTCAAAGTAGGACTGTTTGAAACCGTATTTCTGTTATACTTTACATATTAAAATTTCGCTTTCTTTGGTGTGAAGTCTGAACCGTTAACGACTACTACAACTCTCCCCTGCCCCACCAATCAATCATGCGCGTATTTGGGGGGGTGGGGCTTTGGGGGCGCCAGCCCCCCGGGATAAAAGCAGGGGGCGGCGAAAATGAAGGGGGGCGGCGGAAGAAGAAGGGGCGGCAAAAACAGGGGCGGCAAAAACGAAGGGGCGGCAAAAAGAATTAGTACATAAAAAGGACGGAAAAATTTGATGGTACTATACATCAAAATGTGCTTTTAGGACACTAGCGCCTGAAACCCTTTTTTTTTTTTTTGGCTCTTCACTTTTCTAACGACCGAGAAAAAAATTGGGTCAACCTTTTCGTGCTTCAGCCCCCCGGGGTTGGGGCGGCCACGGTACGCCACTGTCAATGTTGGATGTTTGTAGGGTTGCATGACCAAAAAAATACCAACATTGATCGGGGGAATGGGGGCATAATTATTTGAAATATATGTTATATCACTAGTACCCATAAAAAGTATCCGTACACCAAATGCAGCCTACACTTAAAAACAGACGCCATTTCGTAAAAGGGCATTTCGTGATCCACATCCTCATCCCCCAATTTTCTCAAAAATAGTTGAGATTTTTATACCACTGTAAACCTCTGGCTACATAATGTTTATGTACCAAACATTTCTGCAGATTAATTCGTTTGGGCAAAAATATCGTCAAATTTGAATTTCGTTCTGGTTTATACCAGAACGAAATTACAACAGTGGCCTATATGCAGCAGTGTAAATTACACACAATCATGCAAAAGTCGCAAACGCAAAGTCGGAATCAACTGAAATTTTCGGAAAAAGATGGATATCTACTGAAAAATGTGATAAAAAGAGAATGCTAGGATCACGAAATCCTCCTTTAAGACACTAAAACTAAATTAACAATAAGGTGGCCAATACCTCATTCGACACGATAGGATTTTTATTTCAATGACTTTAATAAAAAAA
Source organism: Amphiura filiformis (assembly GCF_039555335.1). NCBI lineage: Eukaryota > Metazoa > Echinodermata > Ophiuroidea > Amphilepidida > Amphiuridae > Amphiura > Amphiura filiformis. Next base: position 1,750,747 of record NC_092646.1, read on the forward strand.
AAAGAGATTGCAGAAATCGAGCCGCGATTCTTATAACTAGACGTGATGGTCGAGTCAGGTCGAATGCATCCAATATGTCTCAAAGCTTGAAATCAGGAATGACAGATAATAATGTACATAAAGAAAGTTTGACGTAATCCAACTCCGAGGTACTTAAAAGGCTTTTGAAATCTGTATAGTATATGTATTATTCCCAATCTTGCTAACTAAATGCTAAAACGGTGATAACCTCCGTCATTTTCAGTATGAGCTTATTACTATCCATCCCACACAAAACAGCATTAATACCCTCTTGAATAGACAGATATAGTTGTCTCAAATGTCCTCAGACATGTCACATGCAATATAGATATCATATTACTTTACGACTTTAAGGTTTTCTACTGTGTCAATAGTTTGCCTTAAATTATCATTTTTCTCATCCATGAGAAGATATTATTATTGGTATTATTTTCGATTTCTAACTTTCTATTTTGCCGTTTACCAATGCATACCTTCCAATATTTAGATACCCACGAACCCCTACTTAACTATTATAGTTGGCAATAACACGTAACGGTTGTGTAAGTCATAACCATATAATACGAAAGTAATTTCGTAAAGGGGAGGGAAGGTCGAATGCATCCAATATGTCTCAAATCTTGAAATCAGGAATGACAGATAATAATGTACATAAAGAAAGTTTGACGTAATCCAACACCGAGGTACTAAAAAGGCTTTTACTATCCATCCCACACAAAACAGCATTAATATCCTCTTGAATAGACAGCTTTAGATGTCCTCAGGCATGCCACATGCAATATAGATATCATATTACTTTACGACTTTAAGGTTTTCTACTGTGTCAATAGTTTGCCTTAAATTATCATTTTTCTCATCCGTGAGAAGATATCATTATCGTTATTATATTCGATTTCTAACCTTCTATTTTGCCGTTTACGAATACATACCTTCAAATATTTAGATACCCACGAACCCCTACTGAAGTTATAGTTGGCAATAACACTTAACGGTTGTGAAAGTCATAACCATAATACCAAAGCAATTTCGCTTCATATTTATTTAAATGCACAGGGGTCATTTACAAAATAAAGGTTCCATGCATGTTATGATATTTTGCTATTTATCCTTCCAATGTTGCCAATTGCGCTCCTGGATCAAACATATCTTCAAACATTTTGAAGGTATTGTCCACATCATTACACAAATGAAGGAAATTTCGAGTGCAACAAATTACTCTTCACTTCCAAAAAGGGGAATATATTCTTCTGTCGACTTGCTGAAGTCTGGTTTATATAACAACATGTCCGTCAACATTAAATGGAAACAGGTGGAACAACATTTTATTTGTGGTCTGTTTCCTAAAAATGGGTGATAGGTGAAAGCAGCAACGTATTGGAGGTTGTCATCTGTGCGAGGATTTATACGCAAAGGATATAAGTCTTCCTGGTGTTTTATCACACACAAAAAATTACCAATTGACAAGCAAACAAATTTTCATAATTCCTAATTTGACTAAATTGACTAAATTGACTAACATTGCCTCGGGATTTTAGCATAACTAGAAATTGCACATTTTCGTATGTAAGCCATTGAGTGGGACAAATTTGAAATTTTGCCCCCCCCCCCATCATTGCGCCAATTATCATGACTTATAGGACTAAGACTATGTTCATACTTATGCTAAGGCGCTATATAAATTCCGTTTATTGTATTGTATATCAGAAAGTCAGATGGAGGGATGAGATAGCAAGTTTCAGGGATCAGGTGGATGGCAAAAGCAAATGACAGGAAACTTTGGTGCCAACTTGGGGAGGCTTTTGCCCTGCAGTGGGCTGAATACGGCTGATGATGATGATGATGATGATGATATAATTCGGAGTCCTCTCTTGAACCATGGCAATCACAAAAGGTCCATTTTTTGAGATTTGACAAAAAGAGCCATCAAAAATCCATTTAGGAGGTAAAGTTCACTTTTTACATCAAAACCGATTTCTTCAAAAGCAGGTCCACACCCAGATTATTATCTTTCCTGATTTGAAGGCAAAAATAACTTAAATTGCCCACCCGGTATATTATCCTTATTTACTTACCTGAACTGTAAAGACTCACCAAGTTTGATCACTAGAGCGGAAATGTCTTTGGATGTCAGCATTTTTACATTTATTTGTTAAATGGAACGCCCAATAAACCTTACGCCCCCTCCCTCACACACAATATTTTAAGAACAACATAATTTGAGTATTTTTTTAAATGGTTTAAATTATTTTGACTGATTTCCCTTAACTGGTTTTCACCCGAAGCGTACTTGCAGTACAATGAGGAGGTTTCCCTATCCCCAGAGATGAGATAACCCGATGAAATAGGATTGACATTTGACTCCTCGCTCATGGCATAGTACGTAGTAAGGCAAACTATGGCTTCAATCCTTGTACAAACATTGTATGTAGTATAAAATTTAGCGGGTTTTTTATTAAATAAAAAGACAGAAGAAATGTATTTAGTCAGAACATGAAAGGACAAAATATTATGTGAAATTTGCGCTCACAAATGCATTTTACAAAATGAATTACTTCAAATGTAGCAACAAAGATGAATACACCATCCTTCTAGCAGGTAGGAAAGATAGCATTGGAAGAGAAGGTGTTGGGCTTCTAATATCACAGCCACTTCTTGAATGCCTTGTCAGCTATGAATCCGTCTCTTCTAGAATCCTAACAGCAAAGTTCAAAATAAAGGATGGAATACTCAACATCATTAATGTTTACGCCCCCACCACTACGCACAGTGATGAAGAGAGTGATGAATTTTATGATGGGCTACAACATCACCTTCAGAAAGTCAATAAGAAGGAGAAACTTATCCTTATGGGGATTTCAATGCCAAAATAGGCTCTGACAGTAAAGCGTGGACTCCCGCAATGGGCAAGTATGGTATTGGTAAGATCAACAGCAGAGGAGAGAAACTGTTGGAATTCTGCATGCTCCACAAGTTGACAGTTTGTAACACCCACTTCCAGCATAAAGCCTGTAGAAAGGTAACATGGACTTCACCTTGTGGGAAATACAAAAATATGATTGACTTTGTCATAACTCAACAGGAGAACCTAAGTACCATCCAGAATTGCCGATCATACTGCTCAGCTGATGTGGGCTCAGATCACAATCTAGTGATCGCTAAAGTGGTGTCAGCACCAGTCAGAACCAAACGCCTGAAAACAACTCCAAAAAGCTATGACGTCAGAAGATTTACCAACCCCCTGATTGCAGAAGAGTTCAGAGCCAAGATTGGTGGCACTTTTGAACCCCTGCTTCAACTGGAGGATACTGATGTAGAAGACCTGTGGGCTAAGTTCAGAGACACCACAAACAAAATTACTGAAGAATCAGTTGGTATTAGGAGGGCTCGCCAAGTGAAGGGATTGCCTGAAGAAGTCAGGAAAATGTGCCACTTGAGAAGAAAAGCCAGAGTCTTGATGTTAAACAACCCCACAGCTCCAAACAAGAACTGCTATCGGAAGCTGAACAAATAAATGTTGGTATTTAAATAAATGTTGGTATTTATACAGCGCCTTTCACATGTGAACATGTACCAAAGCGCTTTACATTTATTCCGCCGTCATTAGAATATGTCAGCTGCCATACAGTGCCCAAGGCATGCTCATACCTTTGGGCGGCGCTCAATGGACAGTATTCATAACAGCTCCCCATTTCACACCTGGGTGGAGAGAAGTAATCGAGATAAAGTGCCTTACTCAAGGGCACAACACGATGGCGTCGCCGGGGCTCGAACCCGCAACCTTCAGATTATGAGTCCTAGCCCGTTCCGCTCGGCCACCGTGCTCAAAGGGGTCAAATATCAAGTGAAGCAGTGGAAAAGAAAACTTCTTGAAAAAGATGTTCAAGAAATGGAAGAAGCCCATGCAAAGAACATAAGCCATGATCTCTTCAAGAAAGTCACAAAACTAGCAGGTGATAAAACCAAAGTTCAAACTGCAGCCAAAGACAAACGTGGTTCACTGAAAACAGCCCCAGAGGAAGTAATGAAGTGCTGGGAGGAATACTTCAGTAAACATCTGAATACAGAATTCCCCAGAGACTGTAATATACTTAACTCCATCGCGGAGCCTGTTAACCCCGCTACAGCAAGTTTGCCCTTTTCAATAGGTGAAGTTGAAGAGACCATCAAGAAGCTTAAAAACAGCAAAGCGTGTGGTTGGGATAAGATCTCAGCAGAAGTGTTGAAAGCAGGACCCATGTTGAAACAAATGTTGTTGAAGATCATCAACACTGCCTGGGCTGAAGGAAAAATCCCTGAAGACTGGAGTAAAGGTCTAATAACCCCTGTGTACAAAAAGGGCGACAAACTGGACCCAGCCCACTACAGAGCTATTACCCTCCTGTCAATCCCGGGAAAAGTATTCTGTAGGATGGTTCTTATTTACCGAATTCAACAGACTGTAGATAAGGAACAGCGTGGGTTCAGGAGTTCCAGAGGCACCTCAGATGCGGTATTTACAGTACGCCAAGTCTTTGAAAAGGCTAAAGAAAGACGCATTCCAATACACTTGAACTTTGTAGACTTCAAAGCAGCATTTGACACCATGGAGGGAGGCCCTTTGGAAATGTCTGCGATCAGTAGGAGTAGACGCCAAACTGGTGAACCTCATTGCAAAAATGTATGAGCAAACCAAATGCTCAGTCGTGGTAAATGGAAAGATCACCGATTGGTTTGAAGTTCTAGTTGGGTTAGACAGGGATGTCTTCTCTCACCATGCCTCTTCAATCTATATCTGGAGTTTGTCATGAAGGACATCCAAAATCTTGGCTCCGGTGTGCAGATGGGTGACATGTGCATTAACAACATCCGATATGCAGATGACACCACACTCATGGATATGGACTTTGAGAACCTGCAAATCTCCACGAATGAATTGGAAAAAGCATGCAGCAGCTGGGGAATGAAAATTAACCCAACAAAATGCAAGATCATGTCTGACGATCCAAGAGATATCATGCTGAACCAAATGCCCATTGACAAAGTAAATAACTTTGTCTTTCTGTGTAGTAGTGTGCCCTCAGTAGAAGAGGATATTAAACGTCGCACAAAGTTGGCAGCCTGGGCATTTGGTAGATTGAAAAATACCATCTGGTCTAATCATGACATCACCAGATCGCTGAAAGTAAGGATCTACCAGTCGCTCATCCTCCCTATTGTCACCTATGGGTCAGAATCCTGGGCGTTACGTGAATCTGATCGACACAGATTGGATGTTTTTGAAATGCGATGCCTTAGGCTCACTACTTGACAAAATCCGCAACAATTCCATCAGACAGAGTCTCAACATCACTAGCTCCATCAATGATGTTATCTGCCGGAGACGTTTGAAATGGGCTGGGCATATCTTTAGAATGCCTCTACATCGGCTTCCCTACCAAGCCTACATTAATGACTTTAGCAAGAAAAGACCACCAGGTCGTCCACCAACCAGATGGAAGAACCAAATTCAGAGGGACTTGGGAATGACCCCACATGAAGCAAAGACACAAGCAACAGACCGAACTGAGTGGAGGAGGCTTACTCGGCAGAGTGCAAAGGGCCATACCGGCCTGAGCAGATAAGTCAAGTAAGTCAAGTAGCAACAAATTTGTGCTGTAAAATATTGTAGGCAAATAAGTGCATGGTTCGCTAATAAAAAAAGGGCAATGTTTTACTGAGACATAAATAGTTTTCTATAAAAATAGCGAAAAACAAAATAATACACCAACTCTTAAAAACGTGTTGATCTTAAATGTTGAGTCTGTTCCGGGGCCTGTTTTGTAATAATATTCACGAGAATGCCGATTGTCGTTATACAAATATATCTATTAGGCTAATTAATATGCTACACGTTACAGCTGTACGTGGAATATTTGGCACAGCTAAAATTGTTGAAGCAAATTTCAATCCTCGTTCATTCCTGGTACTTGCGAATGTAGCTTCTCTTCGTGAATTTTAACTTGATAAAGTTGAACTTTAGAGGCTTCCAGTATTGTCAACAACACTCTGGCTGGTCCGGTCACTCTGGTATTTGGGGATCATTGTGTGATAGTACTAATATATAATTATATAACACCAGTTATGGCGCCACGGGGGCATGGGGGAAAATCCCCAATAGTCGGAACTCTTACCCCCAGTTCCCCCCGTAAAAATCCAAAATTACGAACATTTTCACTTTTTGCAGCAATTGGTTGATTTTGCCTCCCCACCCCCGCCATAACACACATGCATTTTGCTGGCCGGTGTAAAAGACAGAATGCAGAAATGATAGAACTGAGAGCAACTGTTAATGCCTTGCATAGTTCAGAAATAAAAAATAAATGAATAATAAAACAAACAAAACAAAACAAACAAACAAACAAAAAAAAACACGACATAAATGTCAGAACTTACAGAAATGAGCTAGGATAGTGAGTGAGGATCAATTTAGGTACTAAGCACATCATTTGTAGCCTACAGTTAAAACAAAAGCAATTTCCCAAGATACGGTACTAAAACTAAATTATAAAATAAAGTGGTCAATACCTCATTCGGCAGGATTTTATTTCTCCAACTTGAATAAAAAAAAAGATTGCAGAAATTGAGCTGCGAAAGAATTATTGAATTAACTAGACAGGGTGTTGCTTTATCAAACAAGTATCGAATTTAGCCAATACAGGGTGTATCAAAATGATTGGTGCCCATCAGCTCTTGTCTAATGAAATACCTGCTTCTTCCATATTCAGCATTAGATCCTTGAAATGACAACAGATTACATAACTTTCATAACATAAAACTGCAGGTGGATGTTGTACTGCATTTTGATGTGACAGTCTTGGCCATGCTCAAGGGATATTGATGAGTCCCAATCATTTTGATACACCCTGTACGTCTCAAAGCTAGATATGAGCCATGGCAGATATCACTGATAATAATGTTCAGACATAGACAAAGTTTGATCTAATCGAACACCGAGGTACTTAAACAGGCTTTGCAAAAGAAAGGTGATATCAGAGTGCCAAATAGTATCATTCTCAATCTGGCCAGCGCATAAAGTCATAAACAGTGGCATACGCAGGTTTCCAAAAGTCAGGTTCCACGGGTCCCGATTACCCCGACTGTTCTAAAATTTTTGACTCACTTCGCTCGCCGTAATAGCTTATTCCCTAATTCCCCCTGATTGGGTGCATTTTCCCCACTGACAAAAGTGAGGGCACCCCCCCCACACAACTGGGTGATAACCTCCGTCTTATCTGTGCTGAGCAGGAGCTTACTAGTATTACACCCCCTCCGAGACAAAATAGCATTAATACCCTCTTGAACAAACAGCTTTCAGACTCAGAATCCTTAGCCATGCCTCGTACAATATATAAACATCTCAAAAAAAGTAACTAACCCCCCTTAAATAACGGCATTTTTTTCAAAAGGGGCGATTGTATTAAAATCTGTAAAATGCGTTGGAAGAAGAATTTATTTCTGTGCATTTTGACACCTCATTTGTAGCAATTGTTAAATATCGATGTCACAGCGTACATTTAAATCAATGTAACCCACGATTTGAAAGTTGCAGTAAATTCTATTGATTTGTATTCAGTATAATGGAAGGAAATCTGTGCAATGATATCAATCAATCAATCAATCAATCAATCAATCTTTTATTTTTCATCAATCTCATAAAGCATACAATGTAACAACAGAGGTAAATTAAATTATTGCACATTAACAAGTATTGATGAAGGCAGGCACATCACAAGGCCAAGAGGCCTGAAAACGATGTACCACCTTATAACATATAATTATAATTGTACATTAAATAATCAAAACATTAATTATACACAAAAACATAAAAACATACAAAGAACCCATCTTAAGTTATGCAAAATGCAAATTAAAGCAACAAATAATTTAGCAGTGTTTGATAATACATTATGGTGAATTGTGTACAGAGTCGGCAAAAACAAGAAATTATGAGATTTTGAGAGGTATTAATTAGATTTTAAATACCTTATAATGCTATTTTTGAATTCATTTACCCGTTTAGCTTCTTTAATTTCACTTGGCAAACTATTCCATAACCTAGGACCAAGTGTTAGAACATCAGTCATTTTATGGATATCAGTACGATAGTTCTCTTTCTTTCTGGTATTATAATTGTGAATAGACTTCATGTTTATGAACAAATTGTCAAATGATCTTGGTAATAAACTCATATGATATTTGTACATAAAAATACCCAGTTCTTTATTAAATAATTGACATATATTAAGTAAATTGTACTTTTCGAACAGTGGTTTGGTGTGGCAAAGATACGAACTATTTGTGATAATTCTAACTGCTCTTTTTTGGAGCTTCACAATTCTGTTTAAATTATAGTTATTAGCAGAACCCCACAATACTATACCGTAAGTTAAATATGGTAAGATTAGTGTACAATACAACTGATACAAGCTTGGTTTAGGTAAAAATAACTTTACTTTGTTTAAGACGCCAATATTCCTAGAACAGGTCTTACAAATGTTGTTAATGTGTGACCTCCAAGTAAGGTTTTCATCAAGTGTAATTCCCAGAAATTTGACATCATACACACGTGAAAGTTTGCATCCATCGAGAAATACATTGTGAACTTCAGTTACATTTTTTGTTTAATGAGGTGTTCCAATAAACATAAGATTTGTTTTACTGGCATTTAAGGATAACTTGTTACACTTAAACCAGTTAACAATTTCCTTCAACTCTTTATTTAAATTATCACAAAGCCTTTGAATATTGTTATCAGAAAGAAAAACAGTTGTATCATCTGCAAATAATATGAAAGATAGAAGTTTCGATGTTTCACTGATGTCATTCATATATACAATAAATAGTAGTGGCCCCAGGATGGAACCCTGTGGCACCCCACATTTAACACTGGTATGAGATAAATTTGCTGAATTAAAGGATACATATTGTTTACGATTTGACAAATAGTTTTCGAACCAGTCATATGATACACCACGAAAGCCATAATGGTACAACTTTTGTAATAGAATGTCATGATCAATAGTATCGAAGGCCTTTGAAAGGTCCATGAAGATACTTGCAGTACACATATTTTCATCAATAGCCTTATTTGTATCTTTAATAAAGTCTAATACGGCCATATAGGTAGAATGTTTATGACGGAACCCGTATTGTCTATTGTACAATAATTCTTTGGCATTTAAAAAGTTACTACATCTTTCATGAACAATTCTTTCAAGAATTTTGGAGAAACAAGGCAACACAGATACTGGTCTATAATTACCAAATGATTGTAGGGAGTCTTTCTTGTATATAGGCACTACCTTTGCTATTTTCATGGCATCAGGAACTATTCCTTCTGTGAGCGACTTGTTAAATATGATTTTCAATGGATATACAATTTCATCGGCAACCAATTTTACCACATCAGACTTTATTTGATCATAACCTGGACTTTTTCTATTACCCAAATTATTAATAATCTTCAGGATTTCATTTTCGTCAGTTGGTTGGAAAAAACAGGTAGAGTTGCTGCTATTAATTAGGTATTCATCAAAATTTTTACCTTGATGTTTTATAGAAGCAGCTAATGAGGGACCAATGCTTGCAAAAAATCATTGAATTTGTTTGCTACTTTAGGGGGTCAGTATAAGTTTCATTGTTGCTTACAAACTTCTGACAAGATGTCTTTTTCGGACATCTGAGCACCGAATTCAAAATTTTCCATGTATTTCGCATATTAAACCTTTCTTTGTTCAGTTGGGAACTGAAATAATTTTGTTTTGCCCTCCTTAATAAGGAGTTTAACCTGTTACGATACATCTTATATCTTTGTACATTTGCATCAGTGGGTTTTTGGATTTGTTTTTTGAACAGCTTGTTCTTTCTACGAATACATTTCAGCAGAGAATAGGTTATCCAAGGTGCCCTAGGCATCCTATTTTTAGTACGAGATTTCTTAACTACCTTTTTAGGAATACATTCATCAAATACCTCTTTAAATTTATCAATAAACTTGTTGTACGATGTATTAGCATCATGATTTTCACACACATTGGCCCAGTCAACCTTACGAAGGTTATCTTTAAGTGTATCAATGTTTTGAACACTCATATCCCTAATTTCTATGACAACATCATTGGTATCTTTACCATAAACACTTAGGTTTGTAGACACAAATATAGGAAGATGGTCACTTATATCAGTAAGAATAATGCCAGATGTTTGATTTGCATAATTGTTGGTAAAGAAGTTATCAATAAGAGTTGCTGATTTTCTAGTTATCCGAGTCGGTTTAGTTATACTAGGGTATAAAGAGTATGATGTTATAACATCTACAAATTCACCAGTTGGTTTATGAACATCGTCATTAAATAGGTTAATGTTAAAATCACCCATTATATATAGAAGCTTATTTTCCTGACCCGTTATTTTACATAATACTGCATCAATATACTTATTAAACTCATCAATGTTTTGGTCAGGTGGTCTATATACTACACCAACTACACTGTTTTGCGAATTACTTTTTTCAATTTCTATAAACAACGATTCAGTATATTTCAGCTGATTTAGATCATTAATATCATGTCTAACATTATAAGCAATATTTTCGTCAACATACATAGATACACCACCGCCTCTCTTGTCATTTCTATTACACAATTCGAGGTTGTATCCTCTTAGATGATAGTAATCATGAGGCTTTTCGTTCAACCAAGTTTCAACCAGTCCAATGATTTGAAAGTTGACATCAATTTCTGAGAGTAACTCCTTTAGTGTATCGAAATTTTTAGTCAGACTTCTTACGTTACTACAAAGTAAGGATAAATTGTTGCTTTTGATACCAGCTGTTTCTTTTAGGTTATCGGTGGAAAAGTACTGTGTGTTGTTATTACAATCATTTACTTCAAATGCATCACTCTTGTCTAGAGGATTATACTTCATGTTTTCAAAATGAGATTTCAGATATTCAGTATCAGCCGACATATCCTCAAAGCACCTGTACAGTTCAAGTTGAAATTCACGCTCATCAGTAAAGTGATTAAAAGGCAGTGCCAGATTTTCATTACAATTAGAACAATGCCAATATTTGGTAAAGTCATTACTTCTGAACTCCTTTGCAGATAGGTCACTGCAACATTTGTGAACATATTTCTTACATAATTTGCATATTAACTTTCTATGATTTCTTTTTACAAGATGGGAACATATAGCACATAAACAAGACATAAAAATATAAATGAAAACAACAAAAGGAACAAATTATAAAGCAATAACCTACAATCAAGGAAAAAAGTCCTTGGAACGCTTGGCACACTCTGTCGAAATTCCGTGCAAAATTTCTTATGTTCATGGAAATGACCTATATTGTGTTTGGGAAGAAACATGACATCTACAACAATGATTTACCTTCCCTCTCCCCATCAAGCAATGTTGGAACACATTGGGGAACCGCTGAAGACATTGGCATTTCTCAACATTGCACGGGGAGAGGGGGTGACAGTTTTCCGTTATTTACACGCAAGCGTTCCAAGACTTTTTTCCTTGATTGTCTCTACCGAATGCAAAATATTTCATCTAAATTTCGTTTTTGTCTCATAACTCAAAAACGGAATGTCGTATGAGCTTCAAATTGCACACGATTTGAGAGTGGATTATATGCTTTGTAATCATAATAAAATTGTTGATAAAGAATTTGGTTTATTTAGGGAGTGGTCAATGGAAACACCCCTATGCTAAATTACTCACGTTTCTTAATCATGGCTCTAAAATGCTCTAAAATGTCGTTTTTGTCCATAACTCAAAAACAGAATGTTGTATGAGTTTCATATTGCACCAGATTTGAGAGTAGATAATACCCTTTTGAATCATAATAAAATTGTTGATAAAAATGTTGGGTTATTCAGGGAGTGGTCACTGAAAACACCTCCTATGCTAAATTACACAAGTTTCGTAATTATGCCCTCTACTGTAGTCAAATTTCGTTTTTGTCTCGTAACTCAAAAACACTACAAATACATTTTTTTTACAATATCACAATGTTTTGCAGCATGTTTCCAAAATATTTTCAATGTTATCAAAACTTCAAACATTTTGCACCCTTTATGATATAACCCAACATGTAAATGTTTTGTCTAAAACTTGTGTTTGCTGAGTATAGGCATATATAAATGTTTTCTGGAAAACTTGTGTATGCTGAGTGTAGGCATATCCGAAACAAAGATTATGATGTAACAATTTGAAACAACTCATTTCTGAATATTATTTCTATTAAGACACGATTTTGCGATGAGAAAAAACAAGAAAAAAACACACACAATTGAATATACTTTTTAAAAAAGACCACCACTGGGACTCGAACCATTCACATCGGTCAATAGTCAAAAGGTGATCAGTCTGAGGACTAATCCGCTACGCCACGCTGCCATTTCGCAATCGAAGTAACAAGTTTTGTTCTTTTATAGCAGTCAGGTATCGGGGAAAGTGTAAACTTGTATAGAGTGCCTGCACGAAAGGTCATGAGTTCAAATCATCCTCCAGACACGCTCCATAAGATATGCTAATGCATGGAGTACAAAGAATTACTTTGACCAAAACCAGTTAAACAAGTGATTGGTATTGTACTCCGTGCATTTGCATGTCCTCTGGAGCGTGTCTTTAGGATGGTTTGAACTTTGTGATCTTCCATGCAAGCACCCTATAGTAGAAACTTCAAAATGTATCACTTTACCATAATGACAAAATGGTCCAAAATCGACATTTTATGTTTTTAGGCCGCATCTCACGAGGCGTCACGTTCGTTTACATTTGCTATACCAATTGAAAATGTTTTATTGCAAAAGGAATGACACCTTGATCTCTTATATGAAATTTGTTAACACTTTACCATTTTGAATTGAAATAAATATATATGCGTGTTTCATCATTTATAAAATTTGTTAACAGTTAAATTTACCATTTTGAATTGAAATAAATACGCATAAACAACTCATTTCTGAATATTATTTATATTAAAATACGCTTTTGTGATGAGAAAAAAAAAACAGAAAAGAAAAAAGAAAACACCAATTGAATATAGTTTTAAAAAAAGACCACCAATGGGACTCGAACCACATCGGTCAATAGTCAAAAGGTTATCAGTCTGAGGACTAATCCGCTACGCCACGCTGCCATTTCGCAATCAAGTAACAAGTTGTGTTCTTTTATAGTAGTCAGGTATCAGGGAAAGTGTAAACTTGTATAGTAGAAATGGCAAAGTGTATCAGTTTACCATAATGACAAAATGGTCCAAAATCGACATTTTATGTTTTTGAGGCCGCATCTCATGAAGCGTCACGTTCGTTTACATTTGCTATACCAATTGAAGAATGTTTACGCTTTAATGAGATTGATTTCAAATATGAAATTTGTTAACACTTTACCATTTTGAATTATGAAACTGAAATACTTTGCATTTATACTTATTTCACTTTCCCCGAACCTGACTACTATAAAAGAACAAAACTTGTTACTTGTTTGTGCAATGGCTGCGTGGCGTAGCGGATTAGTCCTCCGACTGTTAACCTTTTGGCTATTGACTGATGTGCATGGTTCGAGTCCCAATGGTGGTCTATATTTTTTCTTTAAGTGTATTAAATTGTTGTTTCTTTTTTTTTTTTTTTTTCTCATCGCAAAAGCGTATTTTGTTATAAATAATATTCAGAAATGAGTTGTTTCAAATTGTTACATCATAATCTTTCTGATTCGCTCGGATGTGCCTATACTCAGCAAACACAAGTTTTAGAGAAAACATTAATTTTACACGTTAGGTTATATCATAAAGGGTACATAACGTTTTAATAACATTCAAAAAAACATTTTGGATAACATGCTGCAAAACATTGTGATATTGTACGAAAAATGCATTTGTAGTGTCTTTGAGTTATGAGACAAAAACGAAAATTGACTCAGTATCATACAGAAGAGGGCCATAATTACAAAACGTGTGTCATTTAGCATAGGAGGTGTTGTCAGTGACCACTCCTAAATAACTCAACATTTTTATCAACACTTTTATTATGATTCAAAAGTATATTATCTACTCTCTAATCGTGTGCAATATGAAGCTCATACAACATTCTGTTTTTGAGTTATGGACAAAATTGACATTTTAGAGCAGTTTAGAGCCATAATTATGAAAAGTGTGTAATTTAGCATATGGGGTGTTTTAAGTGACCACTCCTAAATAAACCAAATTCTTTATCAACAATTTTATTATGATTGCAAAGCATATAATCCCCTCTCAAATCGTGTGCAATATGAAGCTCATACAACATTCTGTTTTTGAGTTATGGACAAAAACGACATTTTAGAGCAGTTTAGAGCCATAATTATGAAACGTGTGTAATTTAGCATATGGGGTGTTTTCGGTGACCACTCCTAAATAAACCAAATTCGTTATGAACAATTTTATTATGATTGCAAAGTATATAATCCACTCTCAAATCGTGTAAAATTTGAAGCTCATACGACATTCCGTTTTTGAGTTATGAGACAAAAACTAAATTTAGATGAAATATTTTGCATTCGGTAGAGACAATCAAGGAAAAAAGTCCTTGGAACGCTTGGCACACTCTGTCGAAATTCCGTGCAAAATTTCTTATGTTCATGGAAATGACCTATATTGTGTTTGGGAAGAAACATGACATCTACAACAATGATTTACCTTCCCTCTCCCCATCAAGCAATGTTGGAACACATTGGGGAACCGCTGAAGACATTGGCATTTCTCAACATTGCACGGGGAGAGGGGTGACAGTTTTCCGTTATTTACACGCAAGCGTTCCAAGACTTTTTTTCCTTGATTGTCTCTACCGAATGCAAAATATTTCATCTAAATTTCGTTTTTGTCTCATAACTCAAAAACGGAATGTCGTATGAGCTTCAAATTGCACACGATTTGAGAGTGGATTATATGCTTTGTAATCATAATAAAATTGTTGATAAAGAATTTGGTTTATTTAGGGAGTGGTCAATGGAAACACCCCCTATGCTAAATTACTCACGTTTCTTAATCATGGCTCTAAAATGCTCTAAAATGTCGTTTTTGTCCATAACTCAAAAACAGAATGTTGTATGAGTTTCATATTGCACCAGATTTGAGAGTAGATAATACCCTTTTGAATCATAATAAAATTGTTGATAAAAATGTTGGGTTATTCAGGGAGTGGTCACTGAAAACACCTCCTATGCTAAATTACACAAGTTTCGTAATTATGCCCTCTACTGTAGTCAAATTTCGTTTTTGTCTCGTAACTCAAAAACACTACAAATACATTTTTTTTACAATATCACAATGTTTTGCAGCATGTTTCCAAAATATTTTCAATGTTATCAAAACTTCAAACATTTTGCACCCTTTATGATATAACCCAACATGTAAATGTTTTGTCTAAAACTTGTGTTTGCTGAGTATAGGCATATATAAATGTTTTCTGGAAAACTTGTGTATGCTGAGTGTAGGCATATCCGAAACAAAGATTATGATGTAACAATTTGAAACAACTCATTTCTGAATATTATTTCTATTAAGACACGATTTTGCGATGAGAAAAACAAGAAAAAAACACACACAATTGAATATACTTTTTAAAAAAAGACCACCACTGGGACTCGAACCATTCACATCGGTCAATAGTCAAAAGGTTATCAGTCTGAGGACTAATCCGCTACGCCACGCTGCCATTTCGCAATCGAAGTAACAAGTTTTGTTCTTTTATAGCAGTCAGGTATCGGGGAAAGTGTAAACTTGTATAGAGTGCCTGCACGAAAGGTCATGAGTTCAAATCATCCTCAGACACGCTCCATAAGATATGCTAATGCATGGAGTACAAAGAATTACTTTGACCAAAACCAGTTAAACAAGTGATTGGTATTGTACTCCGTGCATTTGCATGTCCTCTGGAGCGTGTCTTTAGGATGGTTTGAACTTTGTGATCTTCCATGCAAGCACCCTATAGTAGAAACTTCAAAATGTATCACTTTACCATAATGACAAAATGGTCCAAAATCGACATTTTATGTTTTTAGGCCGCATCTCACGAGGCGTCACGTTCGTTTACATTTGCTATACCAATTGAAAATGTTTTATTGCAAAAGGAATGACACCTTGATCTCTTATATGAAATTTGTTAACACTTTACCATTTTGAATTGAAATAAATATATATGCGTGTTTCATCATTTATAAAATTTGTTAACAGTTAAATTTACCATTTTGAATTGAAATAAATACGCATAAACAACTCATTTCTGAATATTATTTATATTAAAATACGCTTTTGTGATGAGAAAAAAAAAAACAGAAAAGAAAAAAGAAAAAAACACCAATTGAATATAGTTTTAAAAAAGACCACCAATGGGACTCGAACCACATCGGTCAATAGTCAAAAGGTTATCAGTCTGAGGACTAATCCGCTACGCCACGCTGCCATTTCGCAATCGAAGTAACAAGTTGTGTTCTTTTATAGTAGTCAGGTATCGGGGAAAGTGTAAACTTGTATAGTAGAAATGGCAAAGTGTATCAGTTTACCATAATGACAAAATGGTCCAAAATCGACATTTTATGTTTTTGAGGCCGCATCTCATGAAGCGTCACGTTCGTTTACATTTGCTATACCAATTGAGAATGTTTAATGCAAAAGGAATAAAACATTGATTTCATATATGAAATTTGTTAACACTTTACCATTTTGAATTGAAAGAAATACGCATATATATTTATTTCAATTCAAAATGGTAAAGTGTTAACAAATTTCATATGAGAAATCAAGGTGTCATTTCTTTTGCATTAAAACATTCTCAATTGGTATAGCAATGTAAACGAACGTGACGCTTCATGAGATGCGGCCTCAAAACATAAAATGTCGATTTTGGACCATTTTGTCATTATGGTAAACTGATACACTTTGCCATTTCTACTATACAAGTTTACACTTTCCCTGATACCTGACTACTATAAAAGAACAAAACTTGTTACTTCGTTTGTGCAATGGCTGCGTGGCGTAGCGGATTAGTCCTCCGACTGTTAACCTTTGGCTATTGACTGATGTGCATGGTTCGAGTCCCAATGGTGGTCTATATTTTTTCTTTAAGTGTATTAAATTGTTGTTTCTTTTTTCTTTCTTTTTTTCTCATCGCAAAAGCGTATTTTGTTATAAATAATATTCAGAAATGAGTTGTTTCAAATTGTTACATCATAATCTTTCTGATTCGCTCGGATGTGCCTATACTCAGCAAACACAAGTTTTAGAGAAAACATTAATTTTACACGTTAGGTTATATCATAAAGGGTACATAACGTTTTAATAACAATCAAAAAAACATTTTGGATAACATGCTGCAAAACATTGTGATATTGTACGAAAAATGCATTTGTAGTGTCTTTGAGTTATGAGACAAAAACGAAAATTGACTCAGTATCATACAGAAGAGGGCCATAATTACAAAACGTGTGTCATTTAGCATAGGAGGTGTTGTCAGTGACCACTCCCTACATAACTCAACATTTTATCAACACTTTTATTATGATTCAAAAGTATATTATCTACTCTCTAATCGTGTGCAATATGAAGCTCATACAACATTCTGTTTTTGAGTTATGGACAAAATTGACATTTTAGAGCAGTTTAGAGCCATAATTATGAAAAGTGTGTAATTTAGCATATGGGGTGTTTTAAGTGACCACTCCTAAATAAACCAAATTCTTTATCAACAATTTTATTATGATTGCAAAGCATATAATCCCCTCTCAAATCGTGTGCAATATGAAGCTCATACAACATTCTGTTTTTGAGTTATGGACAAAAACGACATTTTAGAGCAGTTTAGAGCCATAATTATGAAACGTGTGTAATTTAGCATATGGGGTGTTTTCGGTGACCACTCCCTAAATAAACCAAATTCGTTATGAACAATTTTATTATGATTGCAAAGTATATAATCCACTCTCAAATCGTGTAAAATTTGAAGCTCATACGACATTCCGTTTTTGAGTTATGAGACAAAACTAAATTTAGATGAAATATTTTGCATTCGGTAGAGACAATCAAGGAAAAAAGTCCTTGGAACGCTTGGCACACTCTGTCGAAATTCCGTGCAAAATTTCTTATGTTCATGGAAATGACCTATATTGTGTTTGGGAAGAAACATGACATCTACAACAATGATTTACCTTCCCTCTCCCCATCAAGCAATGTTGGAACACATTGGGGAACCGCTGAAGACATTGGCATTTCTCAACATTGCACGGGGAGAGGGGGTGACAGTTTTCCGTTATTTACACGCAAGCGTTCCAAGACTTTTTCCTTGATTGTCTCTACCGAATGCAAAATATTTCATCTAAATTTCGTTTTTGTCTCATAACTCAAAAACGGAATGTCGTATGAGCTTCAAATTGCACACGATTTGAGAGTGGATTATATGCTTTGTAATCATAATAAAATTGTTGATAAAGAATTTGGTTTATTTAGGGAGTGGTCAATGGAAACACCCCTATGCTAAATTACTCACGTTTCTTAATCATGGCTCTAAAATGCTCTAAAATGTCGTTTTTGTCCATAACTCAAAAACAGAATGTTGTATGAGTTTCATATTGCACCAGATTTGAGAGTAGATAATACCCTTTGAATCATAATAAAATTGTTGATAAAAATGTTGGGTTATTCAGGGAGTGGTCACTGAAAACACCTCCTATGCTAAATTACACAAGTTTCGTAATTATGCCCTCTACTGTAGTCAAATTTCGTTTTTGTCTCGTAACTCAAAAACACTACAAATACATTTTTTTTACAATATCACAATGTTTTGCAGCATGTTTCCAAAATATTTTCAATGTTATCAAAACTTCAAACATTTTGCACCCTTTATGATATAACCCAACATGTAAATGTTTTGTCTAAAACTTGTGTTTGCTGAGTATAGGCATATATAAATGTTTTCTGGAAAACTTGTGTATGCTGAGTGTAGGCATATCCGAAACAAAGATTATGATGTAACAATTTGAAACAACTCATTTCTGAATATTATTTCTATTAAGACACGATTTTGCGATGAGAAAAACAAGAAAAAAACACACACAATTGAATATACTTTTTTAAAAAAAGACCACCACTGGGACTCGAACCATTCACATCGGTCAATAGTCAAAAGGTTATCAGTCTGAGGACTAATCCGCTACGCCACGCTGCCATTTCGCAATCGAAGTAACAAGTTTTGTTCTTTTATAGCAGTCAGGTATCGGGGAAAGTGTAAACTTGTATAGAGTGCCTGCACGAAAGGTCATGAGTTCAAATCATCCTCCAGACACGCTCCATAAGATATGCTAATGCATGGAGTACAAAGAATTACTTTGACCAAAACCAGTTAAACAAGTGATTGGTATTGTACTCCGTGCATTTGCATGTCCTCTGGAGCGTGTCTTTAGGATGGTTTGAACTTTGTGATCTTCCATGCAAGCACCCTATAGTAGAAACTTCAAAATGTATCACTTTACCATAATGACAAAATGGTCCAAAATCGACATTTTATGTTTTTAGGCCGCATCTCACGAGGCGTCACGTTCGTTTACATTTGCTATACCAATTGAAAATGTTTTATTGCAAAAGGAATGACACCTTGATCTCTTATATGAAATTTGTTAACACTTTACCATTTTGAATTGAAATAAATATATATGCGTGTTTCATCATTTATAAAATTTGTTAACAGTTAAATTTACCATTTTGAATTGAAATAAATACGCATAAACAACTCATTTCTGAATATTATTTATATTAAAATACGCTTTTGTGATGAGAAAAAAAAAAACAGAAAAGAAAAAAGAAAACACCAATTGAATATAGTTTTAAAAAAGACCACCAATGGGACTCGAACCACATCGGTCAATAGTCAAAAGGTTATCAGTCTGAGGACTAATCCGCTACGCCACGCTGCCATTTCGCAATCGAAGTAACAAGTTGTGTTCTTTTATAGTAGTCAGGTATCAGGGAAAGTGTAAACTTGTATAGTAGAAATGGCAAAGTGTATCAGTTTACCATAATGACAAAATGGTCCAAAACCGACATTTTATGTTTTTGAGGCCGCATCTCATGAAGCTTCACGTTCGTTTACATTTGCTATACCAATTGAGAATGTTTAATGCAAAAGAATAAAACATTGATTTCATATATGAAATTTGTTAACACTTTACCATTTTGAATTGAAATAAATGTCGATTTTGGACCATTTTGTCATTATGGTAAACTGATACACTTTGCCATTTCTACTATACAAGTTTACACTTTCCCGATACCTGACTACTATAAAAGAACAAAACTTGTTACTTGTTTGTGCAATTGCCGCGTGGCGTAGCGGATTAGTACTCCGACTGGTAACCTTTTGGATATTGACTGATGTGCATGGTTTGAGTACAAATGGTGTTCTATATTTTTTCTTTAAGTGTATTAAATTGTTGTTTCTTTTTCTTTCTTTTTTCTCATCGCAAAAGCGTATTTTGTTATAAATAATATTCAGAAATGAGTTGTTTCAAATTGTTACATCATAATCTTTCTGATTCGCTCGGATGTGCCTATACTCAGCAAACACAAGTTTTAGAGAAAACATTAATTTTACACGTTAGGTTATATCATAAAGGGTACATAACGTTTTAAAAAAAAAAAAAAAAACATTTTGGATAACATGCTGCAAAACATTGTGATATTGTACGAAAAATGCATTTGTAGTGTCTTTGAGTTATGAGACAAAAACGAAAATTGACTCAGTATCATACAGAAGAGGGCCATAATTACAAAACGTGTGTCATTTAGCATAGGAGGTGTTGTCAGTGACCACTCCCTAAATAACTCAACATTTTATCAACACTTTTATTATGATTCAAAAGTATATTATCTACTCTCTAATCGTGTGCAATATGAAGCTCATACAACATTCTGTTTTTGAGTTATGGACAAAATTGACATTTTAGAGCAGTTTAGAGCCATAATTATGAAAAGTGTGTAATTTAGCATATGGGGTGTTTTAAGTGACCACTCCCTAAATAAACCAAATTCTTTATCAACAATTTTATTATGATTGCAAAGCATATAATCCCCTCTCAAATCGTGTGCAATATGAAGCTCATACAACATTCTGTTTTTGAGTTATGGACAAAAACGACATTTTAGAGCAGTTTAGAGCCATAATTATGAAACGTGTGTAATTTAGCATATGGGGTGTTTTCGGTGACCACTCCTAAATAAACCAAATTCGTTATGAACAATTTTATTATGATTGCAAAGTATATAATCCACTCTCAAATCGTGTAAAATTTGAAGCTCATACGACATTCCGTTTTTGAGTTATGAGACAAAAACTAAATTTAGATGAAATATTTTGCATTCGGTAGAGACAATCAAGGAAAAAAGTCCTTGGAACGCTTGGCACACTCTGTCGAAATTCCGTGCAAAATTTCTTATGTTCATGGAAATGACCTATATTGTGTTTGGGAAGAAACAT
Source organism: Amphiura filiformis (assembly GCF_039555335.1). Taxonomy (NCBI): domain Eukaryota; kingdom Metazoa; phylum Echinodermata; class Ophiuroidea; order Amphilepidida; family Amphiuridae; genus Amphiura; species Amphiura filiformis. Next base: position 1,772,298 of record NC_092646.1, read on the forward strand.
GACATCTACAACAATGATTTACCTTTCCCGTCTCCCCATCAAGCAATGTTGGAACACATTGGGGAACCGCTGAAGACATTGGCATTTCTCAACATTGCACGGGGGAGAGGGGGGGACAGTTTTCCGTTATTTACACGCAAGCGTTCCAAGACTTTTTTCCTTGATTGTCTCTACCGAATGCAAAATATTTCATCTAAATTTCGTTTTTGTCTCATAACTCAAAAACGGAATGTCGTATGAGCTTCAAATTGCACACGATTTGAGAGTGGATTATATGCTTTGTAATCATAATAAAATTGTTGATAAAGAATTTGGTTTATTTAGGGAGTGGTCAATGGAACCACCCCCTATGCTAAATTACTCACGTTTCTTAATCATGGCTCTAAAATGCTCTAAAATGTCGTTTTTGTCCATAACTCAAAAACAGAATGTTGTATGAGTTTCATATTGCACCAGATTTGAGAGTAGATAATACCCTTTTGAATCATAATAAAATTGTTGATAAAATGTTGGGTTATTCAGGGAGTGGTCACTGAAAACACCTCCTATGCTAAATTACACAAGTTTCGTAATTATGCCCTCTACTGTAGTCAAATTTCGTTTTTGTCTCGTAACTCAAAAACACTACAAATACATTTTTTTTACAATATCACAATGTTTTGCAGCATGTTTCCAAAATATTTTCAATGTTATCAAAACTTCAAACATTTTGCACCCTTTATGATATAACCCAACATGTAAATGTTTTGTCTAAAACTTGTGTTTGCTGAGTATAGGCATATATAAATGTTTTCTGGAAAACTTGTGTATGCTGAGTGTAGGCATATCCGAAACAAAGATTATGATGTAACAATTTGAAACAACTCATTTCTGAATATTATTTCTATTAAGACACGATTTTGCGATGAGAAAAAACAAGAAAAAAAACACACACAATTGAATATACTTTTTAAAAAAAGACCACCACTGGGACTCGAACCATTCACATCGGTCAATAGTCAAAAGGTTATCAGTCTGAGGACTAATCCGCTACGCCACGCTGCCATTTCGCAATCGAAGTAACAAGTTTTGTTCTTTTATAGCAGTCAGGTATCGGGGAAAGTGTAAACTTAGATAGAGTGCCTGCACGAAAGGTCATGAGTTCAAATCATCATCCAGACACGCTCCATAATATATGCTAATGCATGGAGTACAAAGAATTACTTTGACCAAAACCAGTTAAACAAGTGATTGGTATTGTACTCCGTGCATTTGCATGTCCTCTGGAGCGTGTCTTTAGGATGGTTTGAACTTTGTGATCTTCCATGCAAGCACCCTATAGTAGAAACTTCAAAATGTATCACTTTACCATAATGACAAAATGGTCCAAAATCGACATTTTATGTTTTTAGGCCGCATCTCACGAGGCGTCACGTTCGTTTACATTTGCTATACCAATTGAAAATGTTTTATTGCAAAAGGAATGACACCTTGATCTCTTATATGAAATTTGTTAACACTTTACCATTTTGAATTGAAATAAATATATATGCGTGTTTCATCATTTATAAAATTTGTTAACAGTTAAATTTACCATTTTGAATTGAAATAAATACGCATAAACAACTCATTTCTGAATATTATTTATATTAAAATACGCTTTTGTGATGAGAAAAAAAAAACAGAAAAGAAAAAAGAAAACACCAATTGAATATAGTTGTAAAAAAGACCAACAATGGGACTCGAACCACATCGGTCAATAGTCAAAAGGTTATCAGTCTGAGGACTAATCCGCTACGCCACGCTGCCATTTCGCAATCAAGTAACAAGTTGTGTTCTTTTTGAATAGTACGCATATATATTTATTTCAATTCAAATGGTAAAGTGTTAACAAATTTCATATAAGAGATCAAGGTGTCATTCCTTTTGCATTAAAACATTCTCAATTGGTAAGCAAAATGTAAACGAACGTGAAGCTTCATGAGATGCGGCCTCAAAAAACATAAAATGTCGATGTTGGACCATTTTGTCATTATGGTAAACTGATACACTTTGCCATTTCTACTATACAAGTTTACACTTTCCCATACCTGACTACTATAAAAGAACAAAACTTGTTACTTCAAAATGTGCAATGGCTGCGTGGCGTAGCGGATTAGTCCTCCGACTGTTAACCTTTTGGCTATTGACTGATGTGCATGGTTCGAGTCCCAATGGTGGTCTATATTTTTTCTTTAAGTGTATTAAATTGTTGTTTTTTTTTCTTTTTTTTCTCATCGCAAAAGCGTATTTTGTTATAAATAATATTCAGAAATGAGTTGTTTCAAATTGTTACATCATAATCTTTCTGATTCGCTCGGATGTGCCTATACTCAGCAAACACAAGTTTTAGAGAAAACATTAATTTTACACGTTAGGTTATATCATAAAGGGTACATAACGTTTTAATAACATTCAAAAAAACATTTTGGATAACATGCTGCAAAACATTGTGATATTGTACGAAAAATGCATTTGTAGTGTCTTTGAGTTATGAGACAAAAAACGAAAATTGACTCAGTATCATACAGAAGAGGGCCATAATTACAAAACGTGTGTCATTTAGCATAGGAGGTGTTGTCAGTGACCACTCCCTAAATAACTCAACATTTTTATCAACACTTTTATTATGATTCAAAAGTATATTATCTACTCTCTAATCGTGTGCAATATGAAGCTCATACAACATTCTGTTTTTGAGTTATGGACAAAATTGACATTTTAGAGCAGTTTAGAGCCATAATTATGAAAAGTGTGTAATTTAGCATATGGGGTGTTTTAAGTGACCACTCCCTAAATAAACCAAATTCTTTATCAACAATTTTATTATGATTGCAAAGCATATAATCCCCTCTCAAATCGTGTGCAATATGAAGCTCATACAACATTCTGTTTTTGAGTTATGGACAAAAACGACATTTTAGAGCAGTTTAGAGCCATAATTATGAAACGTGTGTAATTTAGCATATGGGGTGTTTTCGGTGACCACTCCCTAAATAAACCAAATTCGTTATGAACAATTTTATTATGATTGCAAAGTATATAATCCACTCTCAAATCGTGTAAAATTTGAAGCTCATACGACATTCCGTTTTTGAGTTATGAGACAAAAACTAAATTTAGATGAAATATTTTGCATTCGTTAGAGACAATCAAGGAAAAAGTCCTTGGAACGCTTGGCACACTCTGTCGAAATTCCGTGCAAAATTTCTTATGTTCATGGAAATGACCTATATTGTGTTTGGGAAGAAACATGACATCTACAACAATGATTTACCCTTCCCTCTCCCCATCAAGCAATGTTGGAACACATTGGGGAACCGCTGAAGACATTGGCATTTCTCAACATTGCACGGGGAGAGGGGTGACAGTTTTCCGTTATTTACACGCAAGCGTTCCAAGACTTTTTTCCTTGATTGTCTCTACCGAATGCAAATATTTCATCTAAATTTCGTTTTTGTCTCATAACTCAAAAACGGAATGTCGTATGAGCTTCAAATTGCACACGATTTGAGAGTGGATTATATGCTTTGTAATCATAATAAAATTGTTGATAAAGAATTTGGTTTATTTAGGAGTGGTCAATGGAAACACCCCTATGCTAAATTACTCACGTTTCTTAATCATGGCTCTAAAATGCTCTAAAATGTCGTTTTTGTCCATAACTCAAAAACAGAATGTTGTATGAGTTTCATATTGCACCAGATTTGAGAGTAGATAATACCCTTTTGAATCATAATAAAATTGTTGATAAAAATGTTGGGTTATTCAGGGAGTGGTCACTGAAAACACCTCCTATGCTAAATTACACAAGTTTCGTAATTATGCCCTCTACTGTAGTCAAATTTCGTTTTTGTCTCGTAACTCAAAAACACTACAAATACATTTTTTTACAATATCACAATGTTTTGCAGCATGTTTCCAAAATATTTTCAATGTTATCAAAACTTCAAACATTTTGCACCCTTTATGATATAACCCAACATGTAAATGTTTTGTCTAAAACTTGTGTTTGCTGAGTATAGGCATATATAAATGTTTTCTGGAAAACTTGTGTATGCTGAGTGTAGGCATATCCGAAACAAAGATTATGATGTAACAATTTGAAACAACTCATTTCTGAATATTATTTCTATTAAGACACGATTTTGCGATGAGAAAAAACAAGAAAAAAACACACACAATTGAATATACTTTTTAAAAAAAGACCACCACTGGGACTCGAACCATTCACATCGGTCAATAGTCAAAAGGTTATCAGTCTGAGGACTAATCCGCTACGCCACGCTGCCATTTCGCAATCGAAGTAACAAGTTTTGTTCTTTTATAGCAGTCAGGTATCGGGGAAAGTGTAAACTTGTATAGAGTGCCTGCACGAAAGGTCATGAGTTCAAATCATCTTCCAGACACGCTCCATAAGATATGCTAATGCATGGAGTACAAAGAATTACTTTGACCAAAACCAGTTAAACAAGTGATTGGTATTGTACTCCGTGCATTTGCATGTCCTCTGGAGCGTGTCTTTAGGATGGTTTGAACTTTGTGATCTTCCATGCAAGCACCCTATAGTAGAAACTTCAAAATGTATCACTTTACCATAATGACAAAATGGTCCAAAATCGACATTTTATGTTTTTAGGCCGCATCTCACGAGGCGTCACGTTCGTTTACATTTGCTATACCAATTGAAAATGTTTTATTGCAAAAGGAATGACACCTTGATCTCTTATATGAAATTTGTTAACACTTTACCATTTTGAATTGAAATAAATATATATGCGTGTTTCATCATTTATAAAATTTGTTAACAGTTAAATTTACCATTTTGAATTGAAATAAATACGCATAAACAACTCATTTCTGAATATTATTTATATTAAAATACGCTTTTGTGATGAGAAAAAAAAACAGAAAAGAAAAAAGAAAACACCAATTGAATATAGTTTTAAAAGACCACCAATGGGACTCGAACCACATCGGTCAATAGTCAAAAGGTTATCAGTCTGAGGACTAATCCGCTACGCCACGCTGCCATTTCGCAATCGAAGTAACAAGTTGTGTTCTTTTATAGTAGTCAGGTATCGGGAAAGTGTAAACTTGTATAGTAGAAATGGCAAAGTGTATCAGTTTATTTAATGACAAAATGGTCCAAAATCGACATTTTATGTTTTTATTCCTTTTGTAAAGCGTCACGTTTTTACATTTGCTATAGAGTAGATCTCGATGGTCGTGGTATCTTTAAAAAAAAGACATTAAAACATAAAATGTCGATTTTGGACCATTTTGTCATTATGGTAAACTGATACACTTTGCCATTTCTACTATACAAGTTTACACTTTCCCGATACCTGACTACTATAAAAGAACAAAACTTGTTACTTCGTTTGTGCAATGGCTGCGTGGCGTAGCGGATTAGTCCTCCGACTGTTAACCTTTTGGCTATTGACTGATGTGCATGGTTCGAGTCCCAATGGTGGTCTATATTTTTTCTTTAAGTGTATTAAATTGTTGTTTCTTTTTTTTTTTTTTTTTTTCTCATCGCAAAAGCGTATTTTGTTATAAATAATATTCAGAAATGAGTTGTTTCAAATTGTTACATCATAATCTTTCTGATTCGCTCGGATGTGCCTATACTCAGCAAACACAAGTTTTAGAGAAAACATTAATTTTACACGTTAGGTTATATCATAAAGGGTACATAACGTTTTAATAACATTGAAAAAAACATTTTGGATAACATGCTGCAAAACATTGTGATATTGTACGAAAAATGCATTTGTAGTGTCTTTGAGTTATGAGACAAAAACGAAAATTGACTCAGTATCATACAGAAGAGGGCCATAATTACAAAACGTGTGTCATTTAGCATAGGAGGTGTTGTCAGTGACCACTCCCTAAATAACTCAACATTTTTATCAACACTTTTATTATGATTCAAAAGTATATTATCTACTCTCTAATCGTGTGCAATATGAAGCTCATACAACATTCTGTTTTTGAGTTATGGACAAAATTGACATTTTAGAGCAGTTTAGAGCCATAATTATGAAAAGTGTGTAATTTAGCATATGGGGTGTTTTAGTGACCACTCCCTAAATAAACCAAATTCTTTATCAACAATTTTATTATGATTGCAAAGCATATAATCCCCTCTCAAATCGTGTGCAATATGAAGCTCATACAACATTCTGTTTTTGAGTTATGGACAAAAACGACATTTTAGAGCAGTTTAGAGCCATAATTATGAAACGTGTGTAATTTAGCATATGGGGTGTTTTCGGTGACCACTCCTAAATAAACCAAATTCGTTATGAACAATTTTATTATGATTGCAAAGTATATAATCCACTCTCAAATCGTGTAAAATTTGAAGCTCATACGACATTCCGTTTTTGAGTTATGAGACAAAAACTAAATTTAGATGAAATATTTTGCATTCGGTAGAGACAATCAAGGAAAAAGTCCTTGGAACGCTTGGCACACTCTGTCGAAATTCCGTGCAAAATTTCTTATGTTCATGGAAATGACCTATATTGTGTTTGGGAAGAAACATGACATCTACAACAATGATTTACCCTTCCCTCTCCCCATCAAGCAATGTTGGAACACATTGGGGAACCGCTGAAGACATTGGCATTTCTCAACATTGCACGGGGGAGAGGGGTGACAGTTTTCCGTTATTTACACGCAAGCGTTCCAAGACTTTTTTCCTTGATTGTCTCTACCGAATGCAAAATATTTCATCTAAATTTCGTTTTTGTCTCATAACTCAAAAACGGAATGTCGTATGAGCTTCAAATTGCACACGATTTGAGAGTGGATTATATGCTTTGTAATCATAATAAAATTGAATGATAGAATTCGGTGGATTTAGGAGTGGTCAATGGAAACACCCCCTATGCTAAATTACTCACGTTTCTTAATCATGGCTCTAAAATGCTCTAAAATGTCGTTTTTGTCCATAACTCAAAAACAGAATGTTGTATGAGTTTCATATTGCACCAGATTTGAGAGTAGATAATACCCTTTTGAATCATAATAAAATTGTTGATAAAAATGTTGGGTTATTCAGGGAGTGGTCACTGAAAACACCTCCTATGCTAAATTACACAAGTTTCGTAATTATGCCTCTACTGTAGTCAAATTTCGTTTTTGTCTCGTAACTCAAAAACACTACAAATACATTTTTTTTTACAATATCACAATGTTTTGCAGCATGTTTCCAAAATATTTTCAATGTTATCAAAACTTCAAACATTTTGCACCCTTTATGATATAACCCAACATGTAAATGTTTTGTCTAAAACTTGTGTTTGCTGAGTATAGGCATATATAAATGTTTTCTGGAAAACTTGTGTATGCTGAGTGTAGGCATATCCGAAACAAAGATTATGATGTAACAATTTGAAACAACTCATTTCTGAATATTATTTCTATTAAGACACGATTTTGCGATGAGAAAAACAAGAAAAAAACACACACAATTGAATATACTTTTTAAAAAAAGACCACCACTGGGACTCGAACCATTCACATCGGTCAATAGTCAAAAGGTTATCAGTCTGAGGACTAATCCGCTACGCCACGCTGCCATTTCGCAATCGAAGTAACAAGTTTTGTTCTTTTATAGCAGTCAGGTATCGGGGAAAGAGTAAAGTCGTATAGAGTGCTTGCACGTAAGGTCATGAGTTCAAATCATTCTTCCAGACACGCTCCATAAGATATGCTAATGCATGGAGTACAAAGAATTACTTTGACCAAAACCAGTTAAACAAGTGATTGGTATTGTACTCCGTGCATTTGCATGTCCTCTGGAGCGTGTCTTTAGGATGGTTTGAACTTTGTGATCTTCCATGCAAGCACCCTATAGTAGAAACTTCAAAATGTATCACTTTACCATAATGACAAAATGGTCCAAAATCGACATTTTATGTTTTTAGGCCGCATCTCACGAGGCGTCACGTTCGTTTACATTTGCTATACCAATTGAAAATGTTTTATTGCAAAAGGAATGACACCTTGATCTCTTATATGAAATTTGTTAACACTTTACCATTTTGAATTGAAATAAATATATATGCGTGTTTCATCATTTATAAAATTTGTTAACAGTTAAATTTACCATTTTGAATTGAAATAAATACGCATAAACAACTCATTTCTGAATATTATTTATATTAAAATACGCTTTTGTGATGAGAAAAAAAACAGAAAAGAAAAAGAAAACACCAATTGAATATAGTTTTAAAAAAGACCACCAATGGGACTCGAACCATCGGTCAATAGTCAAAGGTTATCAGTCTGAGGACTAATCCGCTACGCCACGCTGCCATTTCGCAATCAAACATTGATGCAAAGGAATAAAACATTGTTATTTTTACTCATTTTGAATTGAAAGAAATACGCATATATATTTATTTCAATTCAAAATGGTAAAGTGTTAACAAATTTCATATGAGAGATCAAGGTGTCATTCCTTTTGCATTAAAACATTCTCAATTGGTATAGCAAATGTAAACGAACGTGACGCTTCATGAGATGCGGCCTCAAAAACATAAATGTCGATTTTGGACCATTTTGTCATTATGGTAAACTGATACACTTTGCCATTTCTACTATACAAGTTTACACTTTCCCTGATACCTGACTACTATAAAAGAACAAAACTTGTTACTTCGTTTGTGCAATGGCAGTGTGGCGTAGCGGATTAGTCCTCCGACTGTTAACCTTTTGGCTATTGACTGATGTGCATGGTTCGAGTCCCAATGGTGGTCTATATTTTTCTTTAAGTGTATTAAATTGTTGTTTTTTTTCTTTCTTTTTTTCTCATCGCAAAAGCGTATTTTGTTATAAATAATATTCAGAAATGAGTTGTTTCAAATTGTTACATCATAATCTTTCTGATTCGCTCGGATGTGCCTATACTCAGCAAACACAAGTTTTAGAGAAAACATTAATTTTACACGTTAGGTTATATCATAAAGGGTACATAACGTTTTAATAACATTCAAAAAAACATTTTGGATAACATGCTGCAAAACATTGTGATATTGTACGAAAAATGCATTTGTAGTGTCTTTGAGTTATGAGACAAAAACGAAAATTGACTCAGTATCATACAGAAGAGGGCCATAATTACAAAACGTGTGTCATTTAGCATAGGAGGTGTTGTCAGTGACCACTCCCTAAATAACTCAACATTTTTATCAACACTTTTATTATGATTCAAAAGTATATTATCTACTCTCTAATCGTGTGCAATATGAAGCTCATACAACATTCTGTTTTTGAGTTATGGACAAAATTGACATTTTAGAGCAGTTTAGAGCCATAATTATGAAAAGTGTGTAATTTAGCATATGGGGTGTTTTAAGTGACCACTCCCTAAATAAACCAAATTCTTTATCAACAATTTTATTATGATTGCAAAGCATATAATCCCCTCTCAAATCGTGTGCAATATGAAGCTCATACAACATTCTGTTTTTGAGTTATGGACAAAAACGACATTTTAGAGCAGTTTAGAGCCATAATTATGAAACGTGTGTAATTTAGCATATGGGGTGTTTTCGGTGACCACTCCCTAAATAAACCAAATTCGTTATGAACAATTTTATTATGATTGCAAAGTATATAATCCACTCTCAAATCGTGTAAAATTTGAAGCTCATACGACATTCCGTTTTTGAGTTATGAGACAAAAACTAAATTTAGATGAAATATTTTGCATTCGGTAGAGACAATCAAGGAAAAAGTCCTTGGAACGCTTGGCACACTCTGTCGAAATTCCGTGCAAAATTTCTTATGTTCATGGAAATGACCTATATTGTGTTTGGGAAGAAACATGACATCTACAACAATGATTTATTTCCTTCCCTCTCCCCATCAAGCAATGTTGGAACACATTGGGGAACCGCTGAAGACATTGGCATTTCTCAACATTGCACGGGGAGAGGGGTGACAGTTTTCCGTTATTTACACGCAAGCGTTCCAAGACTTTTTTCCTTGATTGTAGATATGCTGTAAACACAGCAAAATATTAGGGTTATACTTAGATATTACTTGGCTTGCATATGCCATTATAATGAACATATTTATCAAACACAGTTTGCATATTAAGATAGCTACATACTCAATGTGATAGATGACCAACTTATGGAATAAACATAATATATTCATATAATCAGACACATTGGAAATACAAACATTCATGAATTTGAAAATACAGAATATCATTAATGGAATCAACATGGATTCATATGTCAAGGACATTGTGTATCATTGTTCATATATATTAACATATGAGAATTTCTAGCTACAAAAGATACATTTTTTAAAGAACCAACATGGATTCACATATTAAGCACGGTAAGTATTTATACACCGGTATTACATTCATTAGCTTGCAAATATAGCATAGATGTCATTTATAGAACTACCAAAATGGGCTTATCGTGCACATTGGAACATTACGTCATTACGTCTTTTTTAAAGATTAATCATGTGGAAGAACATTATATTCATACATATATATATTTAATGAATATACAACATACATTAATTTGAAGAAATAATAAGGATACTCTAATTGAATCAATTTGAAATTCATGGCATATTGTATCACAGATAAGATACAGCAATAATTATCATATAACATAAAATGTTGGACACCAAAGAACATATATCAGGCACAATGTGTGTATTAACATGAGACTGCAGATACAACAAGAATTGTAAACACATGTTTAACAAAGTTATTAGTGTGGTACCAACAATCAACCCATGATTTGTATTTTAACATAGGCCTACTGAGTGCAGGGTATGTATCAACATATCAATATTCTTATACAGGCCATTGTATATACATAGGATTTATAGATACAACATACTTTTTGGGAACCAACATACTTTATAATTATACATCAGGTTTAAAGAATATAACAACATACATTAAATTGAAGAATACATCAATGACACCATAATGGAATCAATTTGGATTCATACACCAGACACATTGAATCGGCATGTATGGATTTGAAGATATAACAACTATCATATAACATAGAATGTTGGACACTCTGGAACATATATCAGGCACATTGTGTTGATCAACAGTGTTAACATTTTATTAATACATTCATTTGAAGAAACAATTTAGTATACTCTTAGAATGGCATTAATTTGGATTTATGGCATATTGTATCAAATGCATACATTTTAAGATACAACATAGTTATCATATAACACCAAAGAACATGAATCAGGCACAATGTGTGTATTAACATGAAACTGCAGATACATCAAGAATTGTAAATGCATGTTTAACAAAGTTATCAATGTGGAACCAACAATCAATCCATGATTCATATTTTAACACACTGGATGTAGGGTATGTATCAACATTATTCTTATATAGGCCTTAGTAAAGTAAAGTAAATACACGGGATTTATAGATACATGGGATTTATAGATACAACATAATTTTTTGAATTCATATATCAGACCCAATGAATCAACATGCATGGATTTGAAGATACAACAACTATCATATAACAAAAAAAAGATACCTTTTTAGGACCAACATGAATTCTTGTATCATGACATTTCATATAGATTGAATTTGTAAAGATACAGCATACATATCATATGATATTATTCATACACCAGGTATACAACAGAGTCGTGAATTGTATAAATTCAACAACGAATCAGCAAAGACATCATTTGATGGAATGAATATGGATTTACCTGATCAAGTACATTGCATATAATAATGTACAAGAATTGTATAATTATATAACATATCATTTTTAACCAACACGATGATTTATACATTGGGCACAATTGTACTGTATTATAACATCATACGGCAATTAGTAGAAACATCAGTGAGAACACCATTTATGGAATCAACATGGACTCATATCAATCATATTGAATAATTTTGTCACAGAACATGCTTATTTAGAACAATAAAAATTGCTATTTCATGATATTATTTATAGCAACATACATTGAATTTGTAGAAATATACATCATAAATCATCAGTATGGAAGAAATGGTTGATCCATATAAGTATAACTGAGAGGTCGCATAGCAAACATAAAAAAAATGCATGTATCAGACATACCAGAGAAACCATTTACACCTGATACATCGGGCCCATAATCATGAGCCTGGGGTGATAGTGAACATGGATTTAATTAAATACAACATACTTTTTGGAACCAACATATATTCATGTCGTGAATTGTATAAAGTCAACAACTAATCAACAAAGATATCATTTGATGACTATGAACATGGATTTGCATGATCAAGTACATTGTATAAAATAATGTACAAGAATTGTACATATAACATATCATTTTTAACCAACACGATGATTATATACACCGGGCACAATTGTACTGTATTATAACATCATACGGCAATTAGTAGAAACATCAGTGAGAACACCATTTATGGAATCAACATGGACTCATATCAATCATATTGTATAATTTTGTCACAGAACATGCTTATTTAGAACAATAAAATTGCTATTTCATGATATTATTTATAGCAACAAACATTGAATTTGAAGAAATATACCTGTACATCATGTATCATCAGTATGGAAGAAATGGTTGATCCATATAAGTATAACTGAGAGGTATCATGCATAGAAAACATAAAAAATCCATGTATCAGACATACCAGAGAAAACATTTACACCTGATACATCGGGCCCATAATTATGAACCTGTGGTGATAGTGAACATGGATTTAAATAAATACAACATACTTTTTTGGAACCAACATATATTCATACATCAGTTTTAAAGAATATAACAACATACACTAAATTGAAGAATCAAAGATACCACGATGGAATCAATTTGGATTCATATGTCAGACACATTTAATCAACATGCATGTATTTGAAGATACAAATATCATATAACATATCATATAACAAAAAAAAGATACCTTTTTTGGACAAACATGAATTCTTGTATCATGACATTTCATATAGATTGAATTTTGCAATTAGTAAAAACATCATTGAGATCATAATGGAATCAACATGGATTCATATCAATCATAATGTATAATTATGTCATAGAACATGCTTTTTGGAACAATACTAATTCATGATATTATTATAGCAACATACATTGAATTTGAAGAAATATACATCATATATCATCAGTATGGAAGAAATGGTTGATCCATGTAAGTATAACTGAGAGGTATCATACAATTAAGCAAACATAAAAAATACATGTATCAGACATACCAGAGAAAACATTTACACCTGATACATTGGGCCCATAATCATGAGCCTGGGGTGATAGTGAACATGGACTTAAATTACTTTAAGCTACCCGCCCTATTTCTTGTTTGCATTGTATGCTTAGGTGAAGCTACACGAGGTTTATCAGACTTAGAGTTTAACCTAGCTAGTTTAAGACTAGCAACAATGTCTTCATCGACTTTGGGGATTTTCTTGAAGTCATTGTCATCTCTTATAATTATTGTCTGAGTTTTACCTGGAGCTGAACTTGGAACTGATGCAAAGATGCGTCCATCAATGCTCCATGCGGCGACAACACCTGGATGTTTACCTGTCTTGGAGAGCAAGATTTGATTTTGCTTAGTTAGATCTTCATGTATAGTAATGCCAGAGCCTTTTAATTTGCTTCTAGCCTTGATAACCTTGTTTCTTGACCTGTAACTGGTAAATTTGACCAAGATTGCTCTATGTTTCTTACTACCGTCTTGTTTTTCTTCATTCATTTTACCGACTCTATGACTTCTGTCAACATCACTGTCGTTTATGGTGATACCTAGTTTTTCTTTTGCCAGGTCTTTTACAATTGTGTCAGTACATTCTTTAAGGTGTTCAGGAATGCCTGTCACCCTGAGACTATTACGTCTACTATATTGCTGAATATCATTGAGTTGTTTATCTACATTTGTAAATTGTTGAGATAGATCTTCTTTATCTACGCTACTCTCTTCCTTGGCAATTTCCAGAGCTTCTACTTTATTAGAAAGATCAAACAGGTCACTTTCACATTTCTCGATACGTTGGACAATTTTATCATCAATAACTTCAGTAATTACACTCTTTAGAAACTCTTTGTATTTGGTACTTGACATCATCTTATCTAGAAATTCATCCACATTTGGCAGTATGTTAGAACCAGCCATGATATTTGATGAATACAAACGCAATATATACTACACAACCAGTGGTATGATAAACATGAATATAAAATACAAGGTTGTGCTAGCAGTACTTACATAATTATAATACTACACATTGGTTATATATACAGACATTGGCAATGTTAGATTAAGCCATATTTGATAAAATACAGACACAGTATATTACACAAACCAGTGGTATGATAAAGTAAAATTAAAATACAAGGTTGTACTAGATAGTACTTACATATTACTATATACTACACACACTGGTTATACTATACAGGCATTGGCAATGCAAGTCAATAAGCTTAAGTTTACCACTACATTGATTTTCCCATTAGATGGGAGCAACGTGTGAAACACGTCTTGACTGGGTGAAATCAAAGTAAAATTTCTGGGTGTTGTTGTTTGTATTGTTGTTAGTGCAACTTTCAAATCCGAACCTCACTACATTGACCGGTGTTTTATTGTTTTCTTATCAAATGAGGTGTCAAAATGCGCAGAAATAAATTCTGCTTCCAACGTATTTTACAGATTTGTAATACAATAGGCCGTGTTTGGATAATGGCCATTATTTAAGGGGGGGGTAGTTCTTTTTTTTTGGAGATGTTTAGTATTGATATCGTATTACATTGCCTCTTAAAAAAGAAGGTATTAATGCTATTTTGTGTTGAGGGAGTGTAATACTATTACTAGTAAGCTCCTGCTCAGCACAAAAAAGGTTCAGCCTTAAAAAAAAGGTTCAGCTCTGCTCAACCTTAAAAGGTTGCCTATCCCAGCAAACAAAATCACGTTTTAAAACAGTCGTATTTTGGCTTTTGGTTTAAGTAAAAACATTAAAATGTCGGGTTATATGAAGTTCATGAAAATGTTTTAAAACGTTTTGTATAAAAACACACTACAACATTATTGTTAAAATGTGTTCAAAATTGTATTGTACACTATTTTTGAAAATATTTTGTCAACACTTAAAGGAGTATTTCGTAATCATAGTATCCTCTTTTTATGACATTTTCAGTAGATATCTACGAAAAAAGCTTATTCCCAAAATTTCAGTTGATTCCGATTTTGCGCAAATGTCTTTTTTGCTAAACGAATTTTAAATCAATCTGCAAGAATTTTTTGTACATAAACATTATGTAGCCAGAGGTTTCCAGTGATAAAAAAATCTCACCTTTTTTTGAGAAAAGTGGGGGGGGGGGTGGGTGGGAGATGATGCTGTGGATCACGAAATGCCCTTTTAAATAACATGATGTGAAAATAGTTGCACCCAGCAAATACAGAAATATTCTTAAAATGTTTTTTTAACGTTTTAATAACAT
The DNA here is from genome assembly GCF_039555335.1 of Amphiura filiformis. Classification (NCBI taxonomy): domain Eukaryota; kingdom Metazoa; phylum Echinodermata; class Ophiuroidea; order Amphilepidida; family Amphiuridae; genus Amphiura; species Amphiura filiformis. The sequence continues at coordinate 1,787,838 of NC_092646.1, forward strand.
TGAAATGTCGGGTTATATAAAGGCCATGAGAACGTTTTTAAGACGTTATTGCAAATATTTTAGGCAAACATTTTCGCAAAATATTTTTTCAACCTCAAAAATAACATTCTGTTTGGAATATTTTGTAACAAGTTTTCACAAATGTTTTTGGAATGTTATTAAAATGTTTTTATACCCTTTATCTAACTCGACATTTAAACATTTTCTGTAAAACATTTTGTGTTTGCTGGGCAGCAGATTGGTTGCACTGGTTGCAGCACTGGTTCAAGATTCATTAACTCAAATTTCTCGGCCATATACTGCGTCTTGAAGACGATGAGCATGTGAAAGAATATGCCTTTATATTCCACCATATGGGAAGAGGAAACCGGGACGGCCGCGCACACTGCACTTACAGTATGTCCAGCACCTCACGGGAGATACTGAACATGCTGAAGGGATACTGCAGCTAAACAAAAATTGTCCGCTTGACCAAGATCGCAATAATTGGAGAAAGCTCGTAGTCGCCTGCTCTGCATCCGACTGATGATGATGAGGATGGTGTCTAAAGTCACTTACCACTGCAATATGACCATCATAATGAATGGGAAGTAATAGTTTGAAAGATAAAATCCAATTTGTCCAAGTATTCAGCTTACGGTCTGTAAACATGTACCAAGAAGGATTGTAGTAGTATTGGTATGGGGTAAATTGAGCTCTATTCATAAAGCTTCAACATCATAAGAACAAATTTTGTAAACTAGAATGTTGTTGAAAAATAATAACATCTTTAACATAACACAATATACCACCATGTTACATCTGTCAAGCCTGCATGTACTTCTATTGTAACCATCTATTTTAATCCCATTGTCATCAATAGTATTATCCAACCAAGTTTTACTAAGACAACACCATAAGACATCAACATCATGATTAAAACGCTATTTTAAAACTTTGTCATAGAGGACAATCAAAATCAATAAATGTTTGCTTAAAGGAAAGTTCATCATTAGATATTCTGAAAAAAAAAGGCATTTGCCACACATATCAACATTTTGTGAATTTTTATTGCACGGTACTTCTTAATCATACCATCTTGCAGACCATCTTGGTAAGTTGAACAGTACAATTTTGCCGACAAGTACTATTTACACATGAAGTACTGATATTCAGATTCAGATTTTTTTATTTTCACATAATATCCATTTCACATACAAAAATATTTATGAACAAAATGATAATGCTACAAACATGTCGCTAAGTAATTCTTGTGAAAATGTTATTCATGTCAATGAGTTTAGTTCAAATAAATTTATGAGACATATTCCTGATGTGAAAGGTACTAAAATATTTCATCTCAACATTTGCTGTCTGCCAAAGTATATTGATGAGACTCGTTATTTTGCTTTCCAAAAAATGTTCGTTTAGATTACACTTTTTCTGATAATGAAATTTTACTTGATGATTTCTCAATTTATCGTGCAGATCGATAGAGAAGTGGCGGTGGAGTGGCTGTTTATGTCAAGAATTGTATAAATTATAATATTCGCCACGATCTCACAAATAATAATAATAATAATAATAATAATAATAATAATAATAATAATAATAATAATAATAATAATAATAATAATAATAATAATAATAATAATAATAAAAATAAAAATAATAAATATTAATAACACCGGCTTTAACAAACTGGTTAATTCAGGTAAACAAACTAAATATAATTTTGAACAATAATAATACATGGGTAAAGTGAAGGTGGGATATATTATGAAGGAGAGGCTAAATAACATCATTTTTGATCTAGTGCTCAGAATTATTGTTGTACAAACCTAAAGTCATATAGTAACATTTGCTGAGGAGGACGCCCTCAATATTTCTTAAAATTCTGTTTTTTATACCATTGTAAAATACTTCAGTAAAGTAAGATACCTTGCAGCGTCAAAATACGAGATTTTGAATAAACCGTCTTATAAAGATGGTTTATTATTACGATGGAAATATTGGTCGAACACGTATGCGATGTTCATTACACAGTACGTACACGTCGTGTGGGACGGTCATACACACATCAGAGGATCGTACCGTAGCACAACCTAAGAAGTAACACGCATTGGCGCTGGTAGTAAGTTTTCTATGCTTTGCCTCAGTTATTTGGCTCAAAATTAAAAGGGGACATAGCTAACAGTAAAAACAACATTTTATGGAAAAGAAATGATAATCTTATTTTTATGTTACAATACAATATTGCTTTAAAATAGAAATATAGTTCCCAACAAGTGGTGCAAGTAATGTGAGCGTGTGAGATGATCAAGTCGGATGTTGTCAATATCAGCTGCTAAGTTGGTTCGACGTGATAGTATTATGTATATAGGCTATATAATGTTAAACAGGTTACACAAACACCCCGAGTACGCAATTGTTTTTACAGCTCAAGTCTACTGAATGTTTTTTTAAAAAACCTTTACATCCGAGATGAGGAGAAATTATTAGAATAAGAACATGTAGGCTATTTTGAAAACAAGTAAATATCAAATTGCAAAATATCCATGAAGCATTTTTTAACTAAGTGGGTGCAAATACATACAGCAATTCCTGCCGCCACTATTCCCTGGCGAAGTGACGTAATAATCGGATTAACTACCATAGCAATCGATGAAAACAATTTTTGAATATGAAAAATTCTATATTTACCGTTAAGGTTATAACATGGCTTTATCAAGGCTTGATTCCAAAGGGGCGTAAGTTAATAACAAAAACAGTCATGCAGAAAAGAATGAACACATACGTACTACTGTCTGTTCAATTAGCTTAGATTTAAGATATTTGAAAAAATAAAAAATTGTGGTCAAAGTCATCAAAGAAAAGTGTTAGCACAGCCTTAGACCTAACGTGATTTATACTTTTCAAATTCTAAAGTTCAATTTAAAACCCCATTTCTTATCAATTTTGGTCTTTTCCGGCGATATTTTTATAAAAAGCCGTAGAACGTCGGGTACCATAAACTTTTTGGAATCAATCCATTTAGAGCAATAGGGACGAATGTCACAATGCGCAGAGATGGTATTTATTCGACCATCCGCATCAGGAAGTATATATTGTCCAGCAAAATATTTGCCAGTATGCCTAATTTGTGTTGAAACACTGTCGAAACATTACGTTATTATTTATGGGAACTAAGGTTTTCTAAAATAGGCCCAGCTTATATAAATACATTCCTATTTATTTATTTATTTATTTATTTATTTATTTATTTATTTATTTATTTATTTATTTATTTATTTATTTATTTATTTATTTATTTATTTATTTATTTATTGTGCGAATGGGTCTGAGAATGGGTCTGAGAAGGTGTAGGCATATAGGCCTATTATAAAACTACACATTTATTTTCAATTTGTTATTTCGTTTTGTTTGTTGAATACAAACTAAAAAAACTGTGAAACAAAAGAACTTTTATACAAGAAAATATTATTTAAAACAATCAGGTTACAGAAAACATTTCTTGTAAAGTTACTGTATCTGAAAATGTCAAGCGAATGCTGATATTCTTGGGAAGGAATGGTGGTATTAAACAAAACTCAATTTACATTGTAAACCAGTTGAAATGAAAACGAAATCCATAATTTTAATGTCCTTGTTTAGGAAAAAAATGCTCAGAATAATGTTATGCATAAAACGTACTCGCGCCATATAATTTCGTGTAACAAAAACCAGTAGACCATCATCACCTATAGAACCTATCCAATAACCGGAACGGTATAACAATTGAAATGGCAGGACAGATTGGTGGACAGATTATTTTGCTAAATTGGATAGGGTCTATGCCCTAAGTTGAGAATGGACCGTCCCACTCGATTTGTAAAAAGGTCGCGAACCCTTTCGGTGGACCCAAGTAACTGCCCAAAATGAGGCAAACTTGAAAAGAAATGGGGTTTTAAATTGAACTTGGGAATTTGAAAAGTATAAATCACGTTAGGTCTAAGGCTGTGCTAACACTTTTCTTCGATGACTTTGGCCACAAGTTTTTATTTTTTCAAATATCTAAAAAATTCAAGAATCTAAGCTAATTGAACAGACAGTAGTACCTGGTATATCAATCAACAAGCACAGGACCATGAATCTGTCAAACTTGGCGTGGCTCGTGAATTATCCTATGGGGCAGGGTTAGGCGGACCATAAGGGGGGGGGTTCATATTAATTTGTAAGCGCTCTTTTTTAAAAGTCATATATAGTTCATTGAAGTTACAACCGTATGACAATACAGGCGAAAGTAGTAACTTTTTGCACAAGATTTGCAATTTAAAGAGAATTGACTATTGCTCATTCTAGTGACTCTAGTATATGGACAATATAAGTGTGCCTTTTCATTGAATGACATAAAAACTGAAAAAATATTTTTAAGGAACACTTGTTTGACTTTTAAAACCTACATTTTGGTCAAAAATGTGCTTTGATAGGTAGTTTTCAACATATTTTCCACATTCGCCTTGCTATAACATAGAATTGCGTTATCTGTTGACCTAGTGACTGAAAGTGTTTTAGGGGGAAGTGTTAGCCTTCGTTTGATATAACAAAATTCTGATTGGATGAAGGGAACACTTGAGGTTTCGACAAAAACCAATCAAAGAGGCCCATTTTCAGGTAGAAGCTTTACAGTTCTTAAATTGCTATACACTCAATCGTGTAGTGTAATCAAAGACTGTGGTGGAGACATTCAGTGCTTGTTGTTCTCTGCTTGGTAGACTACCTCGTAGTCCACTTGCCCATTGTGCATACTCTGGATATTGTATTTAAGCTTAAAACTCTGATTTAATTAATGTGTGCACAATTGATAGATTTTCACATCTGATCTTTTCAGTGAGTCACCCTACTCCCTCTGTTTGTTAGCTTCCCAAGTGTCTAACCTGGAATCATTCGCGATTAATAAACTGGCAGAATTGAAGTGCCAATACAATTATGACATTATGATATGTTGCATTCAATAATATAAGCCTACGTACACTTGACATGATGCAGTCATGTCTACAGTAGAATTCATCTCGACCTTTGCAGGACTTAAACCCCATTAAAAGCTATTAAACCAAGATAACACTAATTGAAACAGCTCAACTGATTAAATCGGGTCTTCTCTGGTTGTGCACAAGTGTCTGTTTTACATGTGCGATATCGCAATAAAGTGCTAGAATACAGCTTCAGTTGGGTAACTGATTATAAAGGAAACGAAAGGAAACAATGGTATGTGTACCTTTGTTCACGAAATGAGACAATGGCCTGCTTTTTGTAAACCAGCATTCTTGAAAATGAGCAACATAATGATTGTTGACTTAACACGGTTTGGAAATAATTTCTTCATATTTTTGGTGTTATCTGTCGTTTACATATCCTTCCTAAAACACAAAAGTGCGACCCTCTCCAAACACCTAAATTAGCTAAGCTAAATTTAGGACATGTTACAAAACTATATTTTCTAGAATTTCATAGAATAGTTTAAATGTAGCTTGTACCGTTTTTTGTGGCATCCTTCAGAACGGAGCGGTCCGTTACCAATATAGCTCAATATTTTCGGTCAAATCTCCATTCAATTAACACGGGGAGTTGGCTAGCTATGAGCTAGCTATGCTTTGCCCACACTCATATTCTACGAAAGTGCGACCCCTTCTGAACATCTAACCTAGCTGTAATTTTAGGTCATGTTAGAGAAATATATTTGCTAGAAGTTTGGAGAATAGTTTAAATATTGGCTGGTTATTTTTTACACAGTGATGTTAACTAGGCAATGCCCATATACCTATAACATACACTGTTTGTAGAGGTCACACGTCAATGGTGAGAGCACTGTGTATTGTGTATAGGAAAACGGACAGTAACTGCAGTATGACTTTTACTGTCACTAATATAATTATATAAACTTTTTCATAACAATTTTATACTAGTATTTTGATGTAATAAATATCAGTATAATTTCGAGTTCAACTGAATGCTTTCATCATGATTAACATTAATAACATGCTTTTATTTATCAAAAATCGACTATGGCATAGTCTATCTGCTTGGAAGCTCTTGGAGGAAAATGTGTGCTCAGGTGTATCGAAGTGGAAACTGTGCGCTTGATGGTTTATAAGAGAATCGTTTTTGTATAGAAACCTTTCTATCGACGGGCGTGATGTGGAGAGTACTTTAACCACGGAGGGACTCGAACCCGTGTTTAAAACTAAAAATTATTTAATAGTCTAGTGCGCTAACCGATTACACCACGGAGGTACTTAGGGACCGTTCACAAACACTTGTAAGGGATGGGCCTGATGAAAAAGGGGGGCCTGAAAATTTTTGACCCTCCTAAGGGGGGGGGGCCTGAAAAAATTACCACAAATTTTTCTGGAAAAATTGATGGGGGTTGACCCATAATTTTCATGTCAAAAAGGGGGGCCCTGAAATTTTTGAGTTCTGTAAAGGGGGGCCGAAAAATTTTCACGATTAAATTTTTTTGCATCAGGCCCCCCTTACAAGTGTTTGTGAACGGTCCCTTACGAAATATGGTTGGAATCAAAGCGAATACCAATAAAATTATGCAATAGTGTGTTACAACCACAACTGCAGGCTGTTAGGACATGTAGAAATGGTTTATGGAGTGATGTGGGGCCGTAGTGGTCAGCGACAACCTGTAAAGTGTGCTGAGACTTGTGGATCAACGTCTAGGCGTTGTGCCTGTGCGTAGCGCACTATAAAGCACTATGCGCTTTTCTTTAAAGGGCAGGTCTATAGCAAAAACAAGTTTATCTCTATTCGAAGAGAATAATTAATACATTATAAGTTGATACTTGTTGCAATTTTTTTGTGCGTATTTCTCCTGAAAAAGGGGAAATTGTGTGGGTAAAGTTCAGCTTCGTACGTGTTCTTCCCCCGTTTGAAGCGTACGTGTTCTCCCCCGTTTGACTGATGACGTAGGTAAATGAAGCGGACATTATCGTGCTCTCATCATACAATCACACAATCACTTTGACAAGTTTGACATTAGCTACAATGAGTTGTACTATCACTTACTATAACAATGCTGCATAACAATATGCACGCTATTATTCTTTTTCGGGAACAAAGCACACACAGTAATTGTTACTATGCGTTTGCTTTGTAATATTTCATCCAACTGAAACTATAGCATTGCAATATATATACAGGGAACAACACGGTTTATATCATGATATGCTAGTCTCAGATGAAATTCTAAGCTCAAATTATGTATTTATTTTTTAGGCCTAATATTTCTCATGATATTGATATACATATGAATTGTAATATCACAATTGTCTTATATATAAAAAAGAAGCGGCTGATTTTATCCATATGTTTAAAAACCATGAAATTTGTAATACTTAATTTGGATTTTTTTTCTGTGAACAGCAACAGTATACGTTCTGTCCATTGAGAGCGTTTATAGTCCCTTTTCTCACAGCGGGCACATCTCATTTCATGACGTCACCGGTTTTCTATGCCAAATCTGTCTCGTTCGAAGGAACTCACCGCTTAAGTTGGTTTTTGCGGAATATCAATTTTAAACATCTTATTTTCTCAAAAAAGGAGTCATTTTCATTGTCCTCATATTATTAGCTTGCCAATGATATGATGTTGTTTTTGCTATAGACCTGACCTTTAAACAAGCTCGTCACTCCTGGAAGGCGAAAAACCTCGTTTTTGACAATAGTATAGCTTCAGTTTGGTGTCATATTGAAGTTGGATAGCGAGCGGCAGAAAGTTGAGAAATAATGTAGGTAGTTAGATTTCCAAAATAACGTTCCAGAATCAAGATATCGGCAACATTTGCAAGCAGGTAACACCCGCCTGTTTCACACCCTAAACAGCTAGGGATTGTATTCCTTGCATCAAATTTCATACCTTAAATTTCATTTCCGCACCTATTATAGCAATTCTCGCTATTCGCAATAAGGGCGCCGCCAGCGGTTTGCGATGTAATCGTGATGTATCATGGGAAAAGGTCGACATCAAGTCCGCGCAATACGAATATTACCATGCTATTACATAGGAACACGTGACAATATTTTTTAGTTTGTCAAAATAAAGGTGTTACACGCGAATCGATACTCAATAATACTTAATAATGTGATTTGAAATGTGCACAATTAATTTTTTCTCTATCGATTTGCGTGTAATACCGTTATATTGACAAACTAAAAAATATTGTCACGTGTTCCTATGTAATAGCATGGTAATATTCGTATTGCGCGGACTTGATGTCGACCTTGCCCATGATACATCACGATTTTCCCATGATACATCACGATTACATCGCAAATCCGCTGGCGGCGCCCTTATTGCGAATAGCGAGAATTGCAATTTTGCTACCCTTTTTTCCAATTTTTCATGTTTTTGACACCCTAAACACGATACGCGCGTATCGTGCCTACCCACAAAAAAACTACTCTTTTTCCGCGTTTTTATTATCGCGGATGGTATACAGGCCACAATGGGAGTGAACCCCCGGGGTTTCTCCCAAACGGGCTTAAAACCTTAATAGATACTTTATTTGGTTCTGATAAATTGTGATATTATTCCTTTGATCGGATTGTAGCACAATACAAAAAAGGAGAAAGCAATTTATTGCTTTAGCATGTTTAGGGGACTCATATTAAAAAAAAAAAAACATGAATACGTTTTTGAACTCGTGAACATGGTGCGTAAAAAGGATGTAAACGAAGAATATTCAAACTGATTCTAACAATATGCATAAACATACAAAAATAATGTAAATCTGGATCCAACGCAACATTTCTCTCACTGGGATATTTAATTTCTGAACAAACTTGGTTTTATACTATACGTCTGTTATACGTTTTTTTATACTTTTTGTATCTTGTTTTGTAAATACATATGAGCCACATTTGGAAGGTCAATGCAAAAATGTAAATAGGCCTACTACACCATAAAAACTGCATGCGTCTGGGATAAATTCTTTGAGAATTGGAGAAAACAATTTCACCAATATTAAAAGTAGAAACACGTTTCTTGCTTCAAAGTACATTACCCTTAATTGACGAATATCCCTCAGTATAAGCTAAAGGTCCGTTCATACTCCCACCGCATTTGCGATGCGTTGCTTTGCAACGCATCGCAAATGCGGTGGTAGTATGAACGGACCTTAAGACATGTTTTATTCCGAGGCATAAAATCAAGGCATGTCTGAAAAACTGGCTTCAAGGGAAATGTGTGGAATTATGTAAAATCTAGTGTATTGAAACATATTTTCATGCCCTCTGTCTTGTATGGGTAACAAACAGGATGATTTTTATGTACATAACTTGATTGTGTCTTATGGCAAGCCCAAAAACAGTGTAGTTAGTAACTCTAGACCACCAGGGTACTCAGGAAGAGTAGTAATCAGTGCTGATGAGGTTACCCTGTCTAAACAATATCTACATAAATTTATGTTTTCTATTGAGTCATACAGTTTTACATACAAAATAAATTTGTTTACTGTCGGCGACAAAATAAAACTTCAATGAAGAAAATAACGTTCCAAAATCAAGATATAGATAATAGTAACAAACAGTTGTTTTTTGTCATGTAAGATTCCCTAAAATGTTCCCCCAAACGGGTTTCTAAAACTTAATCGATACTTCATTTGGTTCTTATAAATGGCGACATCGTTTCTTTGATCGATTTGCAGCACATATATAAAAAAAAGGAGAAAGCAATCACTCAACGCGGTTTTTAGGGGACACACATTAAAAAAAACCATGAACACGTTTTCGATCTCATGAACATGGGGTGTAAAAAGGATGTAAACGAAGGATGTTCAAATTGATTCTAAAAATATTATTATGTAATAAACATACAAAAATAAACATACATCTCTCTCACTGGGATATTTAATTTATGATTAAACTTGGTTTTAGATAATAAGTTTATACGTCTTTTAATTTATACGTTTTTTATACGATTCTTGTAGTATCCTTAAAAGCTTATTTTGTATTTTGTTCTGTAAAAGCTACACCATAAAAACTGGATGCGTCTGGGATAAATTCTTTGAGAATTGGAGAAAACAATTTCACCAATATTAGAAGAAGAAACACGTTTCTTGCTTCAAAGTACATTACCCTTAATTGACGAATATCCCTCAGTATAAGCTAAGACATGTTTTATTCCGAGGCATGAAATCAAGGCAAGTTGAAAAACTGGCTTCAAGGGAAATGTGTGGAATGAGGTAAAATCTAGTGTATTGAAACATATCTTTATGCCCCTTGTCTTGTATGGGTAACAAACAGGATGATTTTTTTTATGTACATAACTTGATTGGGTCTTGTGGCAAGCCCAAAAACAGTGTAGTTAGTAACTCTAGACCACCAGGGTACTCAGGAAGAGTAGCAATAAGTGCTGATGAGGTTACCCTGTCTAAACAATATCTAGATAATGTTTTATACTATCGGCGAGAAAATAAAACTTCAATGAAGAAAATGATGACTATATGTGTAACTAACAGCTATTCAGATATATAAGGCCTTGTCGTTTGAGGCAAGCAATCGCTCTCGCTCGCCACCGCTCGCCCAAATTCAATTTCTAGTGAGTGATTTTCCATAATACTGGGGGAGTATGGGTTTCAAAACCTTGACCAGTACATTTGAAAAACACACTCCGCCTGTGGAAGATATTGCCAAAACCTTCCACAGAGGGAGTGTGGATTTCAACTGGAATAGCCTATAGCAAACTGATTGTTCGAGAACACACTAGCCCTGGGGGTCTGCATGGTTGAATGTATACGGGTATGTGCCACCGTTTTGGAGTATCTTTTCTGCGATTTTGGTATATCGATAGGTGGGTTTTCAGTGGAGACCAATGCGCACATTGGGGCAAAAGTGTCCACAAAAGCGCGAAAATAGGGCAAATTTGGGTGCATTTTCTGCATGTCACATCCCCGTACAAAAATATTTCAAAGCTTTACAGTAATTAAAACAATCACACCCATCAGAGGATGAAGTAAATGGGTCCTATAAATACATGCTAGGAAGGAAATGGAAACTGAATGAATTATTAAATAAAGAGAGATGGGTAAGAGAAGAAAGAGAGACGAAAGCGAGAGAAATAGAAAACAAAGAATACGGATAATTTAGTACAAACTTTGTTTATATACGCCGTTTGATTAATATGAAGGTTTGTACATGATGGCATGCAATAATCAAGGTTTTTGCGTGGAGGACGGCAGAAAGATAACCTTAGTAACCACTTTGTACAAGGTGACAGGTAATAAAGAACGTTTTGTCTAGGGAACCAGCAGATGGAGAGATAACCTGATAGTACGGCTATTTTGCACAAGGCGACAGGGAATAATACTTTTTCATGGCACATCAGCAGATGCAAAGACCGCCTTAGGGAACGTTCACAAACACCTGTAAGGAGGGCCTGATGCAAAAAGGGGGCCCTGAAAAATTTTGACCCTCCTAAGGGGGGCCCTGAAAAAAATGACCACAAATTTTTCTGGAAAATTTTGATGGGGTTGACCCATAATTTTCATGTCAAAAAGGGGGCCCTGAAATTTTTGAGTTCTGTAAAGGGGGGCCGAAAAATGTTCACGATGAAATTTTTTTGCATCAGGCCCCCCTTACAAGTGTTTGTGAACGGTCCCTTACGAAATATGGTTGGAATCAAAGCGAATACCAATAAATCGTGAAGAATTACCTTTAAATCGTGTTACAAATGATCCTTTATAAGAACATTCACGTGTACAACAATGCAGTTTAAAGTGGCCCATCAAATTGTAAATCAGGTGTCTGGTATCAGGTGAAAGCTCGTATTTTTCTCATTAACATTATTGAAATTAGGTGTTCCAAATCGGTATATTTCCGGAGAAATCATCAAATAACTGTTTGATCTCAATATGTTAATGAGAAATAAACATCTCAAAAATAGTAATTAACCCCTCTTAAATAATGGCCATTATTCAAAAAGGCGTTGGAAGCAGAATTTATTTCTGCTCATTTTGACACCTCATTTGATATGATAGCGCAGAAAACAATAAAACACCAGTGAGGTCCAGATTTAAAAGTTGCACTTACATACAATATAAAAACACTCAGATATCATTACACAGATTTCTTTCCATTATACTGAACACAAAATCAATACAATTTACTATAACTTTCATATCTTGCGTTACATTGATTTTAAATGTACGCTGTGACGTTACACCACATTCCGCCATACTGCATTTTAGAAACGCTTGCTGTTAGAATAAGACAAATTTTAATTGTAATTATTGCACAGGTCACGGCGACCCTGTGACCTTTCCGGAAAAAAGCTCTTCCTGTGTAAAAACTGTACCATCAGATAGGTAATGGAATATATGAATATTAACTGTACATCTATCACAACAATTTTTGATAAAAACTTGCGTCACAATTGATCTAGTATAGAAGGCAGAGAATTTATTTCAATCTTATATACGCCATTTTATTTTTGGAATTAAGTGAAAATTAATTCTGTAAAAACTGTAATTTTTTAATGTAATTTTCACATTAGACCCGACAAAAGATTACCGGTTTGTTGTTATGATAATCTAATCTTTTGATTTCGTAAATAAAATTAGGGGTCTAATGTGGATTTAGGATGCAAACTGAACAATCCAATGCCTTGTCAAAAGCATTTGCTTCAAAATGGAGTTCGGATGCACTTCGTAATACAACTTCCGCCACTGCGGGAAACCACATGCACAGCAGAGCACGTGGCCGACATCAAAATCGATTTTATGTATTGTGTATAATAGGACCCTCGTATTAATTGTTTCTACGCGCTTGAGAATTCAACAATATAAATAATGGTAGCTTTATTATAATACACATTAAGCACATGTTTTAAGCAGATAAAATTCCAAAATATGATGTAGTATAACGAAGTTGCGATTTATTAATATTATATGTTTAAATTTTCACGATGACACTATCAAGTACTTCGTGGTCGAGCGGCGTAGTGCAGCATGGGTTCGAGCCCCGCCTCTGCCTAATTAAATTTCCTTCTTTTTAAATTTAAAATTATGTTAGGGAAATGTGGCTGGGATAATGTATGTATGGCGAAGAGTGGTATGCTGTGACGTCAATATCTAGTCAAATATCTAGTGTCAAAATAAATGAATTCTGCTTCCAACGCATTTTACAGATTTGTAATACAATCGCCCGTTTTTGAATAATGGCCATTGTTTAAGGGGGGTTAGTAACTTTTTTTGAGATGTTTATGATCTTTCATTTGATATCAATAATATCACACGATCATGATGATTATCATTAATAAAAACACTGTAGACTACCAGAGCACTACCATATGGAATTAGTCATATTTACAATAAACATATTACGTGATCTCTTTTCATGAATGCTTTAAAGGGACAACATTTAGATTAAACATTAATTTTAAAGAATTCAATTTTCCAAAAACTGAGCTCAAAAAGAAACTTATAATTTTTCACAAGGTCATATCTTAAAATCCTGTCCATAACAATGAACCAAAATTGCACACATGATTATTTCAATACTCTACTCTAAACACTGGTCAGTAACCAAACAGTTGTCCAACTGACACAACGGCAAAATTCGCCCAATAATTGGGACACAAGAAATCTGTGAGTAAGTGAAATAGTTACCTGTTACTTGAAGAAAAGGTGTGAAAAGCAGAAGAAACCCCGTTCCACACTATTCCACTTACTCTTTGGAAATTATAACCTGTGTACGGATCTTGTACGAATTCTATCAGATTTCTTTTGCTGGGTTCCGTGTCAGTGCATTTTGCTGTTGTTTCAGTTGGACAACTGCTTGGATACTGACATGTATTTAGAGTATTGAAGTAATCTTGTGTGTAATTTTAGTTCATTTTTATGGACAGGATTTTAAGATACTACCTTATGAAAAAATAAAAAGTTTCTTTTTGAGCTCAGTTTATATTATTCCACCTTCCTTTAATGAAAGAGCCATGTGTAAAGTTGTAGAATATTTACAGTTGTCAGTATAACACTTATCATAAATGATAAAAGAAGAATCAATTGTGTAGCCAGCATTTTAAAAGCAGAGGCCCAAAATCGCAAATGTACCGACGACCTAAAAGATTTCGAAACGTTTTGAGAGGGTGTCCTCGAAAATCTTCAAGCCGTCCTGCTCCCAAATTGGATTTACCGCAAAAATTGCGCTCAAAGGAGCGCGAAAAGTTGAATTAGTTGAATTGTTTCAATTCTATTCATGTGATGTACACGTACAGTCAACCTGTGCTTTTATTTCACGGCCAGCTTTAAAATATCTCTAGTTGGTATTCTATCCCACTTTTACCGAGGCCTGGATGAAAATATGCTTATTTTGTCTGTATCACGACGCATGATTCAGCCTGAGTGCAATCAAATTTTGACGTTCGCCATTATTGAATGTTTTCAAAGACACGCGCTGTAAATTCAATACGTTAGAGTTGTTAGAAGGTTTGATACAATTACAGCACCTCTTTAGACATTTTCGATGAGTAGAACTTAGGACAAACACCAACCATGGGCTCACGCTTGAATTAGCTAAAGACATAAAATAATAAAAATGCCGAAACTTGGTAACGGGCTCGCCTTTAAATTCATTCATTGATTTGAAATGGAACATCAAACTATAAGTAAAACTTGGGAGCGAAAAAACACAGAAAAATAATGTAATTATCATGGTTATGTAAGCCAGTCTCTTACGCGCTTTGATTTGCTTTTTAAAAGTGTTGTTTTGTTCTTTAAATACATTTGAGCTTGAAATGAGAAAGTACGCCATTTTGGTATAATGGATCATTATTAATGTTAAGGGAATTATATAGAGCATAAATAATTTACAAACCTCAAATATTTTAGCTCTCCCGCTGCCTCTTTCAACAGATTGACAGCTAATGGTGATGTTAAAAATGTCTTTTTCTGTCGTGAAATATGTCGTTAAAATCGGTGAAGCAACTATAAACCCTAAAACCCATGCAAGTATCGCCCAGTAAAATGAAACACGTTTAGTACGAGAGACTTACGGGAATGCACCCCATGAACTATCGCCGAATATCGCTCGCGACTCAAAGCGACTAATGAATATGCGCATGCACATTGACAAACAACCGGTGCATAGTTTCTAAGAGCGCATGGTATCCTGCCAC
Source organism: Amphiura filiformis (assembly GCF_039555335.1). NCBI lineage: Eukaryota > Metazoa > Echinodermata > Ophiuroidea > Amphilepidida > Amphiuridae > Amphiura > Amphiura filiformis. Next base: position 1,802,976 of record NC_092646.1, read on the forward strand.
TCATCCAACACGGGTGTATCTCATTCTCAAATTTGATAGGTCCAGTCACCATGATGTATAGAAGATCCGCAATTGTGAGGTTAATGATTAGAATGTTTGGAGCATTGCGCAGATGTCTGTTCTTCAAAATTATAATCAGCAGAGCAATATTTCCAAAAATTCCAAATACCAAAAAAATGACAAACATAACTAGTCGCCAAACATAGTCTTCTTGAATAGCACAGATGTCTTTTATGATATCCTTTATAAGATCATTGTGACGCAGTAGTTCTGTATCGTCCCAACTATGTACGGTAATATTTACATCAAACACGTTGCTATGCTTCGTCGCCATCATGGAATTACGGCCAATAAGATCCAAAGTGATCTTGGTCTTTAACGTTTTACTTATCTTTTCATCAGTAGTAAGTCTGCTGAATATCAGTCTATCTCACGCCGGAATTCCGTTAGAATGAGGCATTTGTCTGGAAACCGTCAGCCACTAGTTGTCACTTATGGTATTCCGTAAGAACCGATAACATGGAAATGGAGAGTTAGAACCTGTTTTTGCATAAGATATATCACAACGGAGTGGGTAATTCTGTTTTGAAAATTACGAACATAGCAAATGCGAATAACACCATGCAGATTACGAGTCAAACGTAGTGTGCAATAAACTCGGTTTTCACCTAAAATCTAGTTATGTCCAGAAAACACGAGCATCCATCGTTAAAATGTGTCTTGATAGTACGATGCAATGATAGAATCCTCTTAGTACGTGTCCTTTACCCAGCAGAAGGATATCATTTTAGTTTTCATAAATTCAAATTAACTTCGACATTTCGTTTTTTGTTCAACTACACTGTAACAGTGCGCCTTCTCTGTTGGATTTCACCAAAATGTTGCATGTCGTGGTGGATCAAGATGAACAAACCGTGCAAAGAATGACGTGTGATACGCAATACTCCCACCAGTTCCATTTGAGTGAGAGCTATGTTGAGGAATCAACCAACGTAATGTATATGGCGCTAAATTTACTCGATTGTAACTTGTGGGTGTATCGAGTAAATGAATAATATCAGTTCGTAATCGGCGGAAATTAATAGGCTTTTACCACTACGCCGAAAAGTAGACACACGTTATGGTTAAGCAGTGGACTTCGGGTATATATATATAAATGCGCATTTATAAATGCGCACGTGACATCTACAAGTCGCCATACCGTGTTCAACGATGTAAGGTACCCGGATGTGCACAAATTCCACACGCAAAAGTAAAGGCGAAAATGACATGTTACAAGGAAAATTGGTTTTGCAAAATAGTGGCATTGATTGCAAAGGGCAAAATAATTTGACCCGAAACATAAACTCTTTATTTGGATTTTCCATTACGGAAAAAAACCATTTATGACGGGAAAGCTAGATATAGCTGATTAAAAAAGGTATATTTCATTATTTCCGTGCTAAATGGGCGTGGCAATTGGCCATATTGATGACGAAATGTGATTCTTACTGGCATTAAGGTCAGAACTGGGTAGCTGCCGATGATGTTATTATTATAATGTTTGCACGTAGGGAACTTAGGGGCTGTCATTTTCTTCGGAAGGAAGGGGTCATGGATTTATTTATTTGGGAGTCAAGATAAGTACCCCCCCCCCGTAGCGCCGCCAATGAACATAACTCTAATTCTAACTTACTCATTCGCTCGCAAATGGACAAAAACAAATTCAAAATGTGTTTTTAAGCACCTTTTTGTGTCCCCCATGCTAAATCGGTAATCTGTACACCCTTTGTCACCCTTTGACGTACAATTTAGAGTATAAACACGTAGATGACTGTACATGATCTAATCATCCCGGCTGGAAGATGTTGAGGAAGACTCGTATACTATACATCACGCTCATACGTTACATGACAATATGACGTACAATCACGTATGCGATGCATGGGTTAAGGTTTATTCAGCTAGTAAGTTAGATCGCGTCATACACATTATTGTCATGGTATATTGTAATTGTATACGTCAATTTTGTTCAGTTTGATTCAACCGGCTTATAAAGTTTTACTTTACACGGAAGGGAAAGTGAGTGTAAAAGGGGGAGGGGTGGTTTTGGGGGAAAGTGGGTGGACAAATAATATTTATATTATAAGTAAAGCGAGAAAGAGAGAAACCCTGTTCTACGGGCGAACGGACCTTTCAAGTAGGGTCGGTCGGTCGGTTGGTATTTTTTTTTAAATTTTTAAATAACCCAAAAAATCACAAAAATCTGTAAATAAATTTCAATTTGAGAAAATACAAAAAAAATTGTCCTGAAATTTCCGAAATTTGGGGTCGGCATTCATTTGTACAGGAAAAATTTGTTTCCCAATTTGTTCAAAGTAGAACAGGGTTTTCGTTTTTCGTCGCATAAATAAATAAATAAATAAATAAATAAATAAATAAATAAATAAATAAATAAATAAATAAATAAATAAATAAATAAATAAATAAAATAAATAAATAAATAAACATTAGTTATGTTTGTACATGGGGGTGCTGTGCAATAATCATGATCCTTTGATATCCATGATTTATCCTTGCAAATTTATAGCATCGAACCTCCAGCCAATGTTCCTTGCCAGTGCTAGCCACGAAACAAGGTCACAACTGTAGCCACTCCTTCAATGGTCGCCATTTCAGTGATTGACAGTGATGTAATGCAAATATGGCGCTGGCCATCTGGTCACGTGCGCATTTATAAAAGCGCATTTATATATACAACCGAAGTCTACTGTTAAGAGTGGTATAGTTGATCTGCCTGGTCTATATTGTGCGTGTTAAAGAAAATTAAAAATTTGAAATATTTCTGGCGAAATGTCACAAGACATTTCTCCAAATAAATTATATTGATATCAATCCGCGATGTTATAAGGCCCGCCGATTACGTGCTGATCAAACTATAGTATTATAAGGCCAAAGAAAAAATTCCACCCCACACCCCTCCTCACTTTCTGGGAATAGGTCATATTTTGCTTATGATTGTACAATTTTCATATTAAATTTCAAGTTTTTAATACTTAACTAATAAGTTAATGCTGATAAACATGTTTATAGTCAGCACGAATCACTTGCAAGTGTTTTAGGGGAAACCCCACATAGTCGTAATTTATAAAAAGCCTCATCGTTTTCCTGGCAGATGCTGAAAACTGCTATATAGTATTGTCCATTTTACGTGGAAACTGCTGTATTTTCTCAATTTAGCAAAACAAAACAAACAAACAACAACACTTTTCCCAAAGAGGTGGGGACATGAAACGATTTTTAACATTTTAAATGGCCTATTATATATGCGAGAAGATAGCGTCACGTGTTCGCGTTCGTTACCCTTTTACATTTAACATTGATACCGTGATTGCATACAATATCAAGAATACAATCACGTTAATATCAATAAACAATCCCATCATAAACATCTCAAAAAAAGTAACTAACCCCTCTTAAATAATGACCATTATTTAAAAATGGGCGATTGTATTACAAATCTGTAAAATGCGTTGGAAGCAGAATTTATTCCTGCACATTTTGACACCTCATTTGTAGCAATTGACTAAATATTGACGTCACAACGTACATTTAAATCAATGTAACCCAAGATTTGAAAGTTGCAGTAAGTTGTATTGATTTTGTATTCAGTATAATGGAAGAAAATCTGTGTAATGATATCTGAGTATTTTTGTATTGCATATAAATGCAACTTTTAAATCTGGACCCCACTACATTAAATTGACCGGTGTTTCATTGTTTTCTGACCTATCGTATCAAATGAGGTGTCAAAATGCGCAGAAATAAATTCGGCTTCCAACGCATTTTACAGATTTTTAATACAATAGCCCCTTTTTGAACAATGGCCATTATTTAAGGGGGTTAGTTACTTTTTTGAGATGCTTATTTGTTTGCTCTAGTTTCAATCAAAATTGCATTTTGCTGTGTTGAATATGAATATTATTTTTTCACGAAATTGGCATCAGGAGAAAAAAAGCAATGACTGGAAATATGATATCAATTACTAAATTGTTCAGAAATCTTTTTTTGGTAAGCTTCGCATTAGTGCACACAATTTGATGATTTATAATTTTCCTTGTTTTTTATAACAAGGAAATGTAAAGTAGGTAATGGGGCAAAGCATCCTGCAAAAGAACTAATAAACACAAAGGGGAACGATTTCTTGCTATAAGAGGAAACTGAATATAATTAATAAGAAAGAAAGAACAGGTTACCGACCCAAAGTGTTTAAATTAAACAAGACAACAAATTAACACAAATCCCAACTGGCACACAACCCAACTTGAAAAAAGCAAGCGAATGTGCCGGCATGGGATTCGAACTCACGACCTTCCGATTACCAGACGGACGTTCTATCCATTAAGGTTGGGCTGAACCCTGGAATTATGAAAACTTTCGGGCCTCATAACTGCTAAATTATTAGTCTAAAGAATATAAAAGTATACATTTTTAGAATGGAAATGACTTGATGAATTCATCTGTGAGGTCAATTTGGGCCAAAATGCTCATTTTGAGAAAATTCCAAAAACGGTTTTTGGCCCAAATTTTTCGTGCAACCTAACAAAAAAATTGTTTGGCCAAAATTTTTTTTTACTAATTTTAAAAACTAGATAAAAATATCTAGGGACTGTTTTTTCATTTTTTTAAATTTTGACCAACTTCACCAAAAATATTTGAAATTTGGGCGAAAATCAGGCTTTTTTATGATTTTTTTGAAAATTTTGCATTTTTTGACCATTTTTGGTGCAAATTTCTCAAAGTTGGTCAAAATTCAAAAAAATAAAAAAACGGTCCCTAGATATTTTTATCTAGTTTTTAAAAATTAATAAAAAAATTTTTTTGGCCAAACAATTTTTTTTGTCACGTTGCACGAAAAAATTTGGGCCAAAAAAACAGTTTTTTGTGATTTTCTCCAAAAATGAGCATTTTGGCCCAAATTGGACCTCACAGATGAATTCAGCAAGTCATTTCCAGTCTAAAAATGTATACTTTTATATTCTTTAGACTAATAATTTAGCAGTTATGAAGCCAGAAAGTTTCCATAATTCCAGGGTTAAGACCACCCTTAAGCTACCAGCTCCCACTGATAAACGGTTGTTAAAACTTGGTTGTCATTTACAAACTAAACGAATAGAGTAATCAAAGTAATAAAATAATTCCAATTTTAGTGGAAAATATGATATTTATCTCTGTTGTTTCTTTAAAGCTTAGTGAAAGTTTCCTGACACTAAAGAGACAGCTGGGATTGGCCAAAATGTCATAATGTGTCTACTATAACTATTTGTAACTATTCGGCTGCGTAGAAAGCTTGTAATGTAATGCGGTTTACGGGTTTAACGGGTAGCAAACTGTCCCTCCGGTGATGCTTGCCCAGTTAATGTTGGATTCTTAATATAGTAGGTTCCACACTCGTTTTCACGTACAAAGTTTTATATTACCAAATAAATTCTTCAATTAACCCATTTATGCACACCTTGTTTGTTACCTTACTTCTTAGTGTTGTACCGCTGATATTGAACTTCGAGGTAATATCGACTACAGCTCAAAGGTGTTGAGCTAGAAAATATTAACCATAAAAAGCTATGAGTTAGCGACCTATTTTTCTATCGTAGTTTTTATTGGTTAAGCTTCTTACACAGCCGTGACGTTAGTCACGGCTGTGTCTTTTTTCTTACAGGTTCTTCTTTCTTTCTTCTTTCTTCTTTCTTCTTTCTTTCTGTCAACCATTACATTTGCTCTAGCACTCACATGCTTACATCGATTTTGAGGTCACGCAGGGGTCATAGGGGTCAAAAACGTGATTTCAACTCAAAATGCATCTTCTCGATCTCCTACAAATTACGTAGAACAGTGACGCCACTTGCACACATGCATTGTAATTACCCAGTGTCTATGGGGTGTACACAGATTTGGGGTCAAAGGTCATTAAGGGGTCACTTCCGGTATAAAATGAAATACCTTTAAAATGCATCTTCTCCCACAAATTACGTAGGATAGTGACACCACTTGCACACATGCATTGTTATTACCCAGTGTCAATGTGGTGTACACAGATTTGGGGTCAAAGGTCATTAAGGGGTCACTTCCGGTATAAATCGAAATACTTTCAAAAAATTTTATTAGCTAAGAAAAACATAGGAGAATGATGGTATGTTCACACATGAATTGTGTTTTCCCAATGTATATAGGTATTTTTTTATTTGGGGTCATAGGTCATTAAGGGTCATTTCCGGTTTGAGACAAAAACTTTCAAAATGCCCTTCTGCCACAAATAACATGGCAAAGTGATGCCACGTACACACATACATTGACATTAGCCAATGTCTATGGGGTTTTCATATATTTTGTGGTCAAAGGTCATTAAGGGGTAACAACACGGCTGTGTTCGTGGTCTTAGACCACAGCTAAGTCTAGTTTTGTTTCTTATTGGTGCCGTTCTGTTATATCCACATCCTCTTTGCAGTGAGGAAGACAGCAATAGCATCACATCGTAATCGTACTCTTGGAATGGAGGTACGAATGACAGTGGAAAGTTTTACACTCGTGTTCACGGACTTTGTTTTGTGACAGTGCCTTGAGCATGTTGAGCAAAAGTTTGTATGCTTGTACAAAGTGGTATCTTAAGGTATATACTGGGACAGTTTTATTAAATATCAGATTTTATTGTACAAGTCCAGAAATTTACTCACGTTTTAGACGTTTCATCTTTCTTTTAGAAGATTTCATCAGCAATGCGCCGATACAGCCGCTGCACCACCTCCGGTCCTCATACTCTCATCCCCAGGGTGTAAAGTTGTTTGCAGTAGCTTTGTGATCCATATTGCCTCTCTGATCCACCGCGTTTGTTTAATTGGCACGGTGAAGTTGGCTCGAGATTGATTAGAGATTAGACATTCGGTATTACGTTGAATATTGCATTTTTAATCATGATGCAGTCATGTCTACAGTAGAATTCACCTCGACCTTTGCAGGACTTAAACCCCATTAAAAGCTATTAAACCAAGATACATGTTACACTCATTGAAACAGCTCAACTGATTAAATCGGATCTTCTCTGGTTGTGCACATGTGTCTGTTTTATATGTGCGGTATCGCAATGACTGCTATAATACAGCTTCAGTTGGGTAACCGATTATAAAGGAAACGCAAGGAAACAATGGTATGTGGACCTTTGTTCACGAAATGAGACAATGGCCTGCTTTTTGTTAACCAGCATTCTTGAAAATGAGCAACATAATGATTGTTGACTTAACACGGTTTGGAAATAATTTCTTCATATTTTTGGTGTTATCTGTCGTTTACATATCCTTCCTAAAATACAAAAGTGCGACTATTTCGAAACACCTAAATTAGCTAAAAATTTAGGACATGTTACAAAACTATATTTTCTAGAATTTCATAGAATACTTTAAATCTAGCTTGTACCGTTTTTTTTTTTTTTGTATCCTTCAGAACGGAGCGGTCCGTTACCAATACTCAATATTTTCGGTCAAATCTCCATTCAATTAACACAGGGAGTTGGCTAGCTATGAGCTAGCTATGCCTTGCCCTCACTCATATTCTACGAAAGTGCGACTATTTCTGAACATCTAACCTAGCTGTAATTTTAGGTCATGTTAGAGAAATATATTTGCTAGAAGTTTGGAGAATAGTTTAAATATTGGCCGGTTATTTTTCACACAGTGATGTTAACTAGGCAAATGCAATATACTTCTAACATACACTATTTGTAAAGGTCGCGCGTCAATGGTAAGAGCACTGTGTATTGTGTATAGGAAAACGGACAGTAACTGCAGTATGTTACTTTTCTGCATCATTAACCGTTTTATACATAAGAAAAAAATAACTGATAAAAAAACCAAAAAAACAAAACAAACAATGCCAGCATCACTAGGACACCAAAGTAAAATTTATTTTTTTTGCACATCAAATAGTTATGTCCCCAGGTACTGATGGTAATACAGATCTACATTTTACAAAGTACTTGCAATCTTTTGGGATGTCAGGTGTGTTGTTTGAATAGCAAATGAAGTTGATTCCCAAGCTGCACAACTACACCAAACAACTTAAAATTCAACACCAAAGATAAAAAATGTTTTCTAAACTCCCCAAACATCACAATGTATACCTGCACTTTGCTGGAAATAACATGATACTTGAGAACTCAGGTTGACAAATTATTGACAAACTTTCAGCATCGCTTATTAAGGTTTGTAACTCAAAAGTTGGTGAAATTGATTCGACATAATTTGGTCAGAGAGAAAATTAATGACTGAAATGTTGAAATGAAATATTGTCTGGCTTTCGATCAGATGTAAATGTAAATGTAACTTTGTTGTATAGCGTGTCTGGTGTGTATTTCAAAAGCTTAAAGGGGAATAATGTATTTTTCTGTCAAGAGTATCACAACTAACTTTAGTTTGTATGCTATCTATACTATATACGTCATTTGCAATAAATCACTGCTTCTAACAGAATCAGGTAATTTAAGATATTTTAGTGGCTTTTAACTACCCACTTAAGCTATATATAACTCATGTTTAAGATCCTTTAAGAAAGTCAAAACAATAGTCTAAAAATACAGCTTATAAAATGTACTTTTATTCCCCTTGTATAGAGTGATAAAACAAAAACACTTTATTTGCACATTTTAATTTAGCTCTGAAGATTTCAATATTTGCACATAATTTTGTATGAACTACCTTAATCAAAAACACTAGTTAAACTAGTTAAACTCATTTCCTTATCAACGCATTTAATGAATATAAATGATTAAGACGGTCACTACTCTCAGTCATCTGGGAAATGTTATTGTGATTAACCCATTTGCGAACACGTTTTGTCTGAGATTTAATGCCTCGTCTGTTTTATATTAGCAATAAATTACTTAATTAACCTACTTATGTATAAGTAATCGACTGAGTCTAGTCAGAATATATGTGACTGGACATTACAAATCAGCCGTAAAGTCGGCCCGGTAAAGTTTGTTTTATTTCGTGTTTAGAAAATATATATCATAAGCTTTAAAATAGTACATCATTTGACTTCAAACGATATCCAGAAGCCGGGTTATGGTTTGTTGAACTCTGCTCTTTCAACAACATTTTGTTTCGGTTCTACGTGTGTCTCTTTTTCCACATTGCTGGTAATTAAGTCATATTGGGCGGTCATTTCAAATCATCCGCAAGTCAACATGGTTCAGGAATGTCCTCTCATTGTTATACATACCTAGACAAAATACAATGCAATTGTAACCCACCACTTGAACAGGATTTAGCCAAAGCAAACAAAGACTATATCTATTTAATGATTCTACATGTAGAAGGTTATTATCCTGGTTTAAATGCTATCAAATGAGAAACATGTCGCGCCTAATTGAGCCACCTATGAATACGACCTTCGCACACATTTTGCACTGTATCTCAGAATACAATTTGTCGAGTTTACGGCTCATTCGTAGTGTCCACTCACATATATATTCAGAAGAAAGCTAATAAACGCAGAGGCTCTTTCGACAATTGATGTGAGTGTGGCTCGTAATTCTGTCAAATCTTTACATACACAGCTGTTTGATGGCATGTAAAATGTAGTCATTTTTAAGTAAAGGTGAACAATGATGGCGCTATTTATCATAAACTTGTTCGAATCTTAAAAAGGGTTAGATACTTGCATAATGGTATTAGAACATCAGAAAAAAGACTAAAAAATTATTTCAAGGAAATTAAAAAAAAACCTTTTATGCACTACCAAAAAGTATTCATCCCAGAATCCTATCACACCTAAACAGTGGTGGGAACACTTTCTGACTCTCATGAATAGAAATGTTTCTCATAATGATACACTATTTGAAGATTATATAAATAATTTTGTATCAAATTTTAATGAAAATGATGTAAATAATATTGATTCTATTATTACTAATGATGTAAATAACATTAATGCTATTATTACCATCAACGAAGTCAAAGAAGCAATCTCAACTCTAAAAAATGAAAAGGCAGTTGGAGTTGACGGTATTTATAACGAAATGTTAAAAGAGGGTAGGCCTATATCAGTTCTTGCACCATCTTTAACCTGTCTTTTTAATTCAATTTTTAGGCAGGGAATTTTTCCCTCTTCCTGGAGACTTAGCACAGTAACAGTGCTTCACAAAAAAGGCGACAAAAATCAGCCAAAAAATTACAGAGGAATCGCTGTATCGAGTTATTTATGTAAATTATTTTGTTTAGTGTTATATAACCGTTTAAATGTCTTTTGTGATAAGGAAACTATAATTCCACATAATCAAATTGGTTTTAGAAAGGGCTCTCGAACCAGTGACCACATTTTAGTTCTCAAAACACTTATTAATAAATATATTCATCGTGCTGGTAAATCTTATTTATATGTATGTTTTATTGATCTTTCTGCCGCCTTTGATACCATCTGGCGAAATGCTCTTTTATATAAATTAAGCCAAACGGGTATTGGCGGCAACTTTTTTCAAATAATTAAGAACATGTATACATCTGTTTCTTTCGCTGTAAAATGTGACAACAAACTTACTGATGCGTTTAACACCACAGTCGGCGTGAAACAAGGCTGTGTCCTTAGCCCAATTTTCTTCAATATTTTTCTTAGCGATCTTCCAAAAATATTTGATGCTAATTGCGCTCCAGTGAATCTTAACAACTCATCTCTCAGCTGTCTCATGTATGCTGATGATCTAATCATTTTATCTGAAAGTGCAAATGGCCTTAAATTGCACAATTATTGCAGAAAGTGGAAACTGTTAGTTAACATTGACAAATCAAATGTCATGATATTCAATAAAGGTGGTCATGTTTTGAAAGGTTGTAAATTTAATTATGGTAATTGTAACATCAACATAACTAATGAATATTGCTATTTGGGTATCATTTTTGTACCATCTGGTTCATTTACAAAAGCAATGATTAGACTTAAAGACAAAGCAATGAAAGCATATTATAAAATTAGGGATAATTTTATAAGTGACTCCTACAAATGTAGCATGAAATTATTTCAGACCCTCATCCAACCAATCCTTAGCTATGGATGTGAAGTTTGGGCACCATATTTGTTAAACAAACTGAACGACTCAAACTTTCTTACAACATGTGATAAACTTCCAAGTGAATCTATTCACATTAAGGTTTGCAAAATTATACTCGGAGTTCATAAAAAATCCACTAACAATGCAGTAAGAGGCGAATTAGGTTAGTTTTCCACTGCCCACAACTATGCTTTCTTTATCTGTAAAATACTGGTGGAAGCTTAACGAAAAATGTATGAATAGTAATGATTCTCTTGTAATTCAAGCACTTGTAGATAACAGAAAGTTAGTGTGTACTAATAATTTCACATGGTCGACAGGTATAAAAAATATATTTAGCCTTATCAATAGGATTGATATTTGGGATAAACCAAATACGATCACCGCTTCCAATTTTAATGAAATTATTGTATCTAAACTTCAAATCGTCTATAACAATCTTTGGGTTAATCATATTAATAATTTTAGTCCTAAACTCAGAACATATTGTACATTCAAAAATTCTTTCAGCACAGACAATTATGTTATTATCGCTAAAAGATCTTCCAGGGCTGCATTCTGTAAATTAAGAATAAGCGCTCATAATCTCATGATCGAAAAGGGCGTCACTTCTCTCAAAAATTAATCCAGAGAATAGAATTTGTACACTTTGTAATTTAAATAAGGTGGAGGATGAATTTCATTTTGTAATGATATATCCTTTCTATACCAACCCTCGCCAAGATTTATTATCTACAATTCATGAAATGTATGATATAGATGGTATGGTAGACACTGACATTTTCAAACTTATAATGAGTGCAAGTGATTTTGACAGTATTACTCCAATAACCAAATTCGTCAAATCAGCTTTTGATTCACGAACGAACATGGACTTATAGATATTAACAAAGTCCTCATTTGGGCTTAGAGCAGCGACCCCCTGTCATATTTTCATTCTATAGACTCAATGCAACGTGGACTTGAGCGCCACTATTAATATTGTCTATTATTATTAAGACTAATTTATATTTCTTTTATAATTGTAAATATTTGTACTTGTAACTTTAATATTACAATTTCAATTGTAAATATTTGTATTTGTAAATATTAACTATACCAGTTTGTTTGGTGAATGTTAATAAAATATTGATTGATTGTTCATGTAATGTAACGAATAAGTCATATATTTGGGCTAATTTAAAATTAAAATATATGTAAATAGCGCCCTCAATTTATACACAAATGTATAGTTTATAGAATAAAAATTACCACAAAAAGGCAGAAAAGGATGAATAATTTGACAAAGAAGCAAAATTCAACAACTCTTTCTATACCTTTGTGCAGGAGCCAACCGTTGTTAAACCGTGATGAACCCACACTTTTACTGTAGCGTATACGCGAACGCGAGCGAGACTACGCGTTACGCGAGAGCGCGTAAAATTCGTCATGCCTGGATTCAGTATTTTTCAGGTAGCGGCTAAACATTGCCGTTAGATTCTGTAGTTCTATTGCTGATATCAAAAGAAAAATCATCGAAGTTTTTGTAAGGCTGAGTGGCAATGATTAACTGACATTCCTCGTAAAATAATCGTGAATTATACGATATTTAGCTTCTTTTCATTGTTGAAAGGATTCAATCATGTTTCACCGTTATTCATCACCGTTTAACAACTCGCGTCCGGCGCGTCTGCGTGGTTTACTTCGCTCGGGCAGCTAAATCTGCCCTCGCGAAGTAAACCACGCAGACGACGCGGCCGCATCGTTGTTAAACGGTGATGAACAACGGTGAAACATGATTGAATCCCTAAATCTATATACCTGTATATTAGTGTGATATCTGTTGGTGTTGTTCATGTCTAGAACTGAACATTATATAATGTTTTGTTAGAAAAATTAATAAATGACGACATCAAACAACCGTGTATAGTGGGTCAATTTGGTAATTCAAAATCATGAATAAAACTAAAGGTAAACGGTCAACTTTCAAAACATACTAAATTTTATTCATGATTTTGAACCAAGCATGATGTTTTAAACGGTCAATTTTAAAAATACACTTAAGGAAAGCAGACTCATAAATATTTAAAAAATGAAAACTTGGGTGACCCCATGACCCCATTAAATTAAATTTTACAAAATATCAGAAAAGATTAAGATACAAAAACATCATGCTTGATTTTATAGACAAAGCGTAAAGCTACAAGTAACAGCTCCAGTAACTGAAACTCAACACCAGCATCACTTTCTAGAAAGACTGGAGACTGAGAAGAAGTGTATAAGCAAACTACAAACAATAAAGAAAGATCAAGGATTAAATGATATTTTAATATCATACATGCTATCATGTGCTCATTAGTGCATTCTCATTTTGAATTCATTAACCAGATATAGCGATTACTTTCCTGTATCAGGTAATTAATTTATCAAGTGTTTCATGAGATTCCTCAATTAACCCATTTACGTACACGTTTCGTCTGAGCTATATGCCGGGACTGTTTTATATTAGCAATAAAATTCCGCAATTAATCCATTTATGTACACCTTGGCATTAACTATCAGTGATCGACGGTGTCTAGTCGGACACAAGTGTATTCAGGAGAAAGCTAATTAACTTTTCCAACCCATTAGTCAAATTATTCAAATTAATCAAGTCAATAAATTTAACTTTTGGGCGATGAAATATAAATTCAATTTTGACTAAACCCGATACACGGGAATCATGAATGTCAATGTCATTTCTGCTGGGATTTGAAATGAGAACATACAATAATTACAAATCTTCTTTTCTTCGATATAATCGCGCATCAGAAATGTATCACATGTCATGAGAGGGTGTCATGATCTAGGGACTTACTTACGGAACAGTTTAAAACAAATTAAAAAGAAAATGGAAAAAGGATTTCAATCATGCACAATCCTTCCCCAGCATCATTTGTGTGGTTTCTTGTAATTCATAGATTCATAATCACTGATAATGGAGATTTCTTTTATGTATTTGTGTTTTTTGTTGGAAAACAGTTTCATTATAATATCATTTCTAATAAAGTTGTTAGGAAAAATTTATTTCTAATTTTCTTTTTCTACATAAAAATGATGACGTTCGTGTTCGAAATACGCTGACTCGGTATTCGTATTGTATAGCGCTGATTCATTGAAGGAAATTCAATTGGCATTTCACGTTTAGAATAATTTTTATCTACAATTCCATCTCGACCATCATGCAGAGCAGGGTTTACTTTAACGCACAAATCACGCATATTTACGCATTCACGCACTTCCTGTACTCCTTCAAACATAGGCGTAGAATCCCCCCACCAATATTTTGCCAGGGGGATGGTCCATACAATCATCCACTGTTGACGCCTGCATGTGGGTTTCTGGCCAAATTAATCTAATATTTGGCCATTTTAGTCCAATTTTTGTTTGCGCTATCTGTCGGATTTATTCCACTTTTGCACAATATTTCATCAGTTTAGCTTCAAAGTGGCAAATTTATTCGCGCATTTATACCATATCTTTATTCAATCGCCAAAAGGTGCCGGATTCACTATATCTCAAGAAATTTTTTCCAACCCCATACACCGACATCGCCTGGCTAATAATTACAGTAGATATACTAAAATCAATACCCGGGATCGATACACGTGAATGTGCTATGCACGATTTGATATTCAGACGATAAATCTTTGGATACCGGGGTAGAAAATCAATATCTCCTGTAATCGATTTATTCTAAAGAAACAGATTGTTCCTTGCACTTGAATATATGTGCTGAACGGATATGATAGTCGTTAGCTTGCGTCTTGAGAAAGAACCGTGCGTCATGAACTCAAAAACTGACAAAAATTCTGATTTTATATGTGCCGAACTATAGCGCAGCTTAGGCTAGCTGCACTCATTCGTGGAGGCAGTCTAAAAGCAGACGACCTCAATTACCAGGCTATTGTCAGTAGCCTTAGTCGGATGTCCCTCGGCTCATTATGCATCTCAAAATTATTAAACAGGTCGGAACAAAATGGCCATGCGTGGCTGTGGATTCAACCTACCATGGCGATTTCTGCCATGAAGATATCGGGGCCATGACACTGTCCCCCCCCCCCCATGTCAAAAAGAAATCTACACCACTGCCTTCACATGCAAAGTTCAATGAACCATGGGATCATGACCGTAAAAAGGAAGGAGAACATTTTCGGTCCGCATTATCCCCACCCCGTTACTTTTAGATTCTTGAGCTTCCTGCCAGTGGGCAATGCGTTATACCCCTTCAGAGATAAACATTGAATATGCCCCCTTCAGGAAAATTCTTAAAGTAAACCCTGTTGCAGAGATGAATGATTGTGTACAATATCGTAATGTACTTAAAGTAAAATGCACTGAGTCTTTCAGTGACTCAGTCAAATCAGTCAAAATGCAGTATCTTTGTTTTTGTTTTTTACCCCCAGGAGATTTAGAAAACGATGTGTTAAGGGGTACTACACCTCTGTGGTAAATTTGTGACTATTTTTGCATTTTTCTCAAAAATTAATAACACATTGGTAACAAATGTTATGTATATTATTGGGGCAAGGAATCCAATTACTACACTGAAATTTCAGTGACTCGAGACAAGCGGTTCAGTAAATATAATAGGATATGAGGTACATCCTAGCGGTACCTCATTTTCTACCATAAGTATATCGAACCGCTTGTCTTGGGTCACTGAAATTTCAGTGTAGTAATTGGATTCCTTGCCCCTATAATATACATAACTTTTGTTACCAGTGTGTTATTAGTTTTGAGAAAATGCAAAAATAGTCACACATTTATTGAGGGGTGTTGTACCCCCTTAAATATAAGGATTAATGTTGAAAATATGACAATGAGGTAAACTGTGTGCTACAAAAGAAATGTGATATATGATACTTAAAGATCCACAGGGAAAGATTTGTTACCAGTGTCTCAAAATGATGCTTTTTAGGTTTATTAATGGTGCTTTAATATGTTTATTAACATGTGAGCTTGTATATAGTGTTATATTGAAAAAAAAACACTTAACCGTATCTTTGATAAACAGAGATTGTAAACAGTTCTCTTAACTAATATTTCACTTACTTGATATTTCATCCCACATCCATGGGATTTAATCAGAAAGTGAGGTAGAGCGGTAAACACCTGTATCTTATAACAAAAATGTAATATATAACATATTGTTTTTTGTATGTGTGTGTGGTACTCAAGAAAGTTATCTATACCATAGCAAAACAATTCCGTAATTTTGTTCATGTAATCTTGCATTACTAATTCAATACAATTGAATAATAAATAACTCAATTGAAAGAGAACTCACTCAGCATTCTTGCTTTTTTAATTATCAAATTTTACCAATTTGATCCTTTGTTGTTGATATTAAAGTATAGGTTATTCTGGGACGTTCTTTATCTAAAGTTGCAATTTCAGTAATCCTCCATGTTACTCACCTCAAACAAGTTTAAGTATTATTCTGGGACATTCTTTACGTAAAGTTGCAATTTGAGTAGTTTGTTTGTTTTATTTTTTCTTTAACCTGGGACACTCAATCAGCTGAAAACAAAATTAATCATCTGTTCTTCCTTGAGGCCCAGGGTAGGCTTTCATGTTACTACCTCAAACAATTGGACAAAAAAAATTGGACAGTTTGTATTGAGATAACTCACAAACTGGAGCATTTAGTTCCAAGTACATTTGCTAAGGATATAATTTAATTTAATTTGATGATTTAATTTTTGTGACATCCTGTAGAGGCATATAAAGGCAGTGATGTTGCAAATTGAACCAGGAATTTGAGTAGTCTTTCATCTTTTTAGCTTTAGTGTTGAGCAATTATTTTCCAGAGTGTGCTAGGAATGTGTATGCACAGAAATAACGTGCTTTACATTTTATTTTACACTAGCGGGACACCCGCGCTACGCGCGGGTCCCCGCTAGGTGAGTAAATGGGAGCGTTCACTAAATCAGGAGGAATTACTGAACAGGTAGAATCATTGAAAAGGTAAATTTTATTTATCTGTTCCCTTTTAGCATCTTTTTTTTTTTTATTTGCTGCGTGTGATTTCCCGTTTCCATGTTTTTTACTTAATTCTGTTCTCATTATTTTAGCTTCTTTTTTTCTTACAATTCCTGATTAGTTTCTTTCCTTCTTTGTTTCGTTCCCGTTTCATTTAGTTACTTTAACCCGTTGGCCTAATTACTCGTACCTTTTTGTCCCCATTTTAATTTTATTTTTCTTTATAGAACCGCTTCATCTTTTCCCGTATTTATTACGTCCTCTCATAGCGTGTCTGCGTACGTGTTCACCCGGTATCCCGTGACCCGTCCATGTACCTTTTTGTCCTTTATTTTTCCTTCTTTCCGTATTATCATATCCACTGGTCTCTGGCTCGCAAGTCGTGTGTGGCTCTGCGCCGTTTACGCGCGCAATTGCGCAATGCGCATTACGCACGCGGCGCCGACCCGCTGGCGGCCAGCTGCAGTGACGCGTAGGCTGGTAACCAATTTTCATAACAAAAACCCCGTTTTTACTCATATTTTCACTGTTTTTGCAGCCAATTCTTAATCATTTTTAACCAAATTTTCGCATAACCGTTTCGGTAAGTTCCTCGATCTCCCGTATGAATTTGGCGACATTTGGATCGAAACTGACGGAGCCTTTATACACGATACATACATAGATAGATACATACATACAACATTCCCCTATTTATAGTAAGATTAATTACCTAAAACAAAGGTTTAATTCTTTCTATTATGTTGAATACTGTTAACTGAGTACCAAATCCAGTTAGGAAGTATCAAGTTGGAGTAATCTCAATAAATAATAAAGGAAATAAGAAATCCTGAAAGTTGATACATGTTACTTTTTTCCTTCAAATTTGATCATGCATCCTTGCTAAGGGTTGGTTTTTTTTATCCACTTGTATCGTTGTCCTTGTTAAGGGTATGGTAACAAACAATTTATCCTTGTTAAGGGTAATTTTGAAGACACAATGGTTGTCCTTATTAAAGGTGCTTTTCTAAAGTGCATTCACACGCATGCTTAAAGTTTTTATATATGATTCCCCCCTCCCCAGCTGGAAACACCTAACCCTAGCTAACTGGAGTTGATATGAAGAAATGATGTGGCTAGCCGATCTGACTAAGGATACTGATGATGCACTTCACTTTGAGATTTTCTACTCGTCTTAATGTACTTGGACCACACCCACGACTATCCTGATTCTGCAGCCTCTGATGCTGCCCTGTTAACCGACCTTATCTCTCTTCTGTTGAAGCCTAGATCTCGCAACCACTTTTGGAAAGAGTGTGCAACAAAACCAGGGCAGCCGACTTCGAAGGGGTAGCAAGAAGCCTTTCAACCATGGCATTCTGCTCTCAATTCTGAGTAATTTTCTCTCATGAACTTCATCGATGATGTCTTCCCATTGGACAGTCAACTCTACAATGATCACTTCCTTTCCAGTCTCTGACCATATGACAATATCTGGACGCAGTGAAGTGGTAAATATCTCTCCTGGAAATCCTCCAGATCAGCCGTAATACACCAGTCGTTTACTGAAGAAAGGATGCTCGATCTTTAACTAGAATTGTATGACCTGGACTGAGAGCCCTCCTTGACAAATGATATGTAGCACTCCATGTTGGTTGGAGCTTGTGAAAACGTATATGAAAAGACACTACAACAACATTGTTGTCAAAATGTTATTGTAAAATATTTTGCACTTTTGCCAACTATTTGGTCAACCTTTAAATAACATTATGTTACATGTTTTGCATCAGGTTTTTAAAAATGTTTTTGGAACTTAATTAAAACAGTTAAAACTGTCAGGAACAGTCTGTAAATTTGCATCTACTGATTGTCACGCCACATACATCAGGGAGACCAGTAGGAAGCTTGAAAAGCGACTTGCGGAACACAAGTCTAAAGCAGCTGGCCCCAAATCGGCCTACAAGAACACGTAAAAGCGAGTAATAACACGCACCAAATACACTGGGACAACGTGAAAGTACTGGAGAAAGAAACGAAAGACTTTCCCATAGGATCCTGGATCCTGGAAGCCATCTAGATCAAGAAGCAAGGACCTTCACTTAACCGAGACACATGATTGGAATTAGACCCTGTGTGGGACAACCTGATCAAACCCAGCGGCCCCAGGGGCAGGACTTTGCCGACTTCGGTGACGTCATCGAGTGTGATGTCACCTGATCAGGTTGGTCTCTAGCCGTTTCCAAGAAATACATCAGAACCAACAATATCGGCTGATAACGAGGAAGTTCCTCGAAAGCGCTCCCGGTAGCGAAAATAAACAAGTAGTGTTGAAGTTTAATTTAATTTACTTTCACGTTATTAAAACGTTTTATACCATTTATATAACCCAACAATAAAACCTACTCTGCAAAACGTTTTATGTTTGTTGGGATAGAAAATATAAATGCAGGTGTTTGCTAGAAATGTGTAATTTTATCCAAATTCAGTTTCATCACTATAATTAAGAAATAAAGGGTAATGCATTGTCCTTAACACGTAAATAATGTGTCCGAGGCAGTAAAAACGTAAATAATGGGTGAGGCGCATCCAAACCCATTATTTAAGTGGCATATTTTCTAATTTCCTGCAGACGTGAAAGATAAAGGTCGGCCGCCATCAATAATATTTTGGGACATTGATAGGTTTTGATAACACTTTTCAATCACGACACTAAAAATTCTCTGGAGCCCCCGTTAAAAAATATGACCACCCCTAAAAATCGCTCCAAAATCACCTAAAATATGTTTTAAAAAGCAGTTTTTCATCGCATTTCCAGGAAATATTGTAGCAAACTCCATAATTCAACAGGTCCCAAACAAATTGGTATTGAAAATACATATATTGGTGAATCTCCTCACAAATTTGCAGAAGCCAGCAATTTCATTAAGGTGGATTTTTCATAAACTCAATATAGCCATATTTTCAAAATGTCGAAAATGAGAAAAAATGCAAATTTTTAACTTAATTATTGCCTTTATTCAGGCTGAGTTTGATATGACCTTTTTAGATAAACATTTCCCATCCTTTGCCTATAAAAAAATGCTTTCTCTATTGTGGTATCTTTTTCCAATTTTTTTAGGGTCTTTAAAATATTGCATTTTGCATTAGTTCGTAAATAAACAAAATCAAAATGAGCATATTAATATTGTCTAATACTATTTACAATCTGTATTATTCAGAAAGAAAATATTATATAACATCAGTATGTAGATTATTAATAACAACCGAGTACAAGTTTTTACCTAGAAGTGACTTTTTAATGTCCAAATATCCCATTTTTGGCTGTATTTGGTAAATAATTTACATTCATATGCCCACATACGCGCTACCTAACGGCGCGCTTGATTGTTTGAGACTAAACAACGGCGACATGGCCCAGCGTTTAGGACCGGCTGATTTGCGTGAGGATTTCAGTTGGAGAAATAATGATGAAGAAATAGTATAGTATCACAAAATGTTCTGGTATAAGCGTGGTTTTCATAAATGAATCCCTAATAAATTAAATTTGATGTGTGAGAATTTGTTAGATTTTACTACATCCACTTGGTCCCATTATCATTTGGTACAATAACCATTTGGTCCTATTTACCATTTCGACCAAAACCCAATTTGTGGTCATTTTTTTCAAGGCCCCCCCCCAAGGAGGATCAAAATTGTTCAGGCCCCACCCTTTTTGCATCAGCCCACCCTCCCAACAAGTGTTTGTGAACGGTCCCTAATAACCAAAAAGTCTAAAACCATTTATTCCAATGAACCATTTGGTCTAATACCCATCTGGTCTATAACCATTAAGTCTAATAGCCATTTGGTCTAATATTACCCTTTTGGTATACAAACCATTTGGTCTAACAAGCATTTAGTCTACTAATTAATTGGTCTATTAGCCGATTGGTCTAATAGCATGTGTGAGGCTATGTAGGCGCAATGATGCTACTACACATGATGAGGTCATAGGCCAGGGTTACCGTGGTCGTATAAAAAAGCAGGATGCCTTTGCTTGTTTCATAAACAGAGATTATATAAACAGGCCTATAATACATGTAGTATTCCAACTCTATGCAAATGACGTAAACAGGCAAACCTATTTCGTTTTAATGTTTGGAGTTGCAGGTAACTCGTACTGGCCCATGTCCCATGCCTGTGGCACCCCGGTGATGCATGATGCATGCCCGGGGATGCATGAGCCTAGTGTCGGTTATTATATACCTTGTAAAGACCGAAAAAAAAGAACAAATAGCCCGGCAAAATGTCACTTTCAATACATGCAGGCCGCATGTCTTCTTCTTAATTTTTTTGGTACATTATAAACAATAATAAACAATATTAATTCTGAGAATTCCGAGGAAGTTTTGATGAATGTTGTATGTTTATACACATGCTCGTCTCATTTACATATATTTACAGTTGTAGACGAATTTTTTGGCAAATACACGACATAGTATTAGACTAACTGGTTATTAGACCATACGATTAATAGACCAAACAGTTATTAGATCAGAAGGTAATTAGGCCAAATTGTTCATAATAAAATATTAGACCAAATGGTTATTAGTCTATATGGTCAGTAGACATAGGCCTACTGGTTATTGGACCAAACAATAATACTAAATGACTACATGATTATATTAGACGTGGTAATTCAGTTAGCAGCCTGCACAACCGATTCTTTTGTTTGGCAAGGCTCACTCAGTCATTTAATGAGGCAATACAAACGATCGAATTTGGTGTTGAAATGAGCTAAATTTTTAGTTAAACTTTTCGATGTAAAATTAATTTTCTCGGCCAAATGAAAAGCAATCATTTTCATTTTTTCAGTAAATGTCAGGAAAAATTGTAGTGCTTGATACTGTATTTTTTTTCAAATTCTAGTGTTAAACTTAGGCGTGAAATTTAGTCATTTAGTGTAAGATTTTCGATTTTGATAGGCTTAAACTCTGTCCGCGAGCCTTTTTTGGATCAACCTTTTAGCTTTTCAAAGTAAGATAGTTCGCTTATGAAGGATTTTTCCCAACTTTCTACGCACATCACCGTGAGCGATATATCATAGTTTTGTCAGAATTTGCGTTTTCATTTCACTATTTTAACTGCCGGCTGACCATTTTTCAAAATCAACGAGTGAAATCTAAGGCTAATACTAGCATTGTGGATCGATATCCCTGGGTTTAATAGGAATACCGGCATGGCTACAGTGTTGCTAGAACTTCAATATAGCAAAGAAATTCCCAGGCCTATAGCGCTCCTACTGATCATGTTTAACCAGAACACTCTATTGGGGATTTGGGCTACCAAATTGCTGGTCGGGCAATTTGCTTTCAATGGAAAATTGACCTGGATAAACAACAAAGGAAATATCGACTATTTCTGTTGGTTGCTCTCGAGATAAAAGTACTGAGTTAGACATTTCCGAGTATGAAGGGAAAAAGGGTAAAATAAAAACGGAAATTCTAACAAAACTATAATATATAGACCCACACGATGTGCTTTACAGAGGTGGGAAATATCTTTCTTTAGCAAACTATATTAGTTTGAGACGCTAAAAATGAATTCCGTAAAAAGCTCGCGTGCGAACTGAAGGCCTATAAAAATCAAAAATATCACACTAAAAGACACAATTTGATGCTTAATTTTAACACCAGGATTTGTAAAAAAATGTATATCCAAGCACCAAGTTTTTAACTGACATTACTGAAGAAAAAAAAAATATTGCTTTATATTTGACCGAGAAAATTAATTTCATAGCAAAAAGGTGTATCTCTGAATTGTGCTGATTTTAACATGTATCGATCGACTTTCAGCGCGACTAAGCATTTCTAAAGAATCGGTTGTCCAGGCTGCTAACTGAATTAGCCTTTCTGGTACTAGACCTTTTGTATATACAGAATTGATATTTAGTATGGAATATTTTTTTGCAAAATTCCAAGACTGGTCTGGAAGGGGTCTGCATAAACCGCACAGACTAAATATTAATCATGGTGTGTCATAATTTTTGACAGAAAATGTGCTTTCCAAATTCCATTAGTTTATATTACGGCGCTCATAATGTAGTGAATTAGTCTAAAATGCCTGCTAAAATGGCGGTTTTAAGGAGACTGAATTGGATTTTTGTGGGGGTAAAATTTCTGAATTTGAGCAACATTATTGTCAAATTTATTGAGGTTTAAGGTGATGTTTACTGAACCTTAATACCAATAAGTGTTCATCAGAACTGAAATGCACTTGTAATTTACCCGTTTTGAAAGTGGGAGGAGCTTTAAAAATATGGCTCTTAAAAGTGGTACGCACTTAGAAAGTTTGAATGGCCCCCTGGGGCCAGATGAAATGTTATAACCTTACTGTACACAAAGAAGCAGCGTGAGTTCATTGGACAATAACAGAACAATTTTGCATAAAGTCCGAAATTCCAGCCCAGTCCTTGAATTTTGTGAGAAAATATTCCATACTAAATGTCAAGTCTGTGGCAATAGACCTGACACCTGATAAAATCCCTGAATGCGTGAGTTTCATGCTCAATGAGATATTGAGATCTTGTAAACGTACATCATTACATGTACATATTCACATTCAATTTTAGACCATGCTTAAAGTACCTGTACATGTTATTTGGTAAATTCGCCTTTGAAAAGAAATGAAAATTCCATTGCATTGGTAGTAGATAATATGAAGTATGGTGTGGTGTTTGTTTTGTTTTGTTATAAATGTTTTTTAACTAAAGATTAGTCTATTTTATTTAAAATATGATTTATTACCTAAACAGTGTAATGTTGGTTGCAAATTCCACTTTCGAAAATATGTTTTTAAAAAAATTCCTTGGAAAAAACAAATTCAGTCATTTAGTGTAAGATTTTCGATTTTGATAGGCTTAAACTCTGTCCGCGAGCCTTTTTTTGGATCAACCTTTTAGCTTTTCAAAGTAAGATAGTTCGCTAATGAAGGATTTTTCCCAACTTTCTAACGCACATCACCGTGAGCGATATATCATAGTTTTGTCAGAATTTGCGTTTTCATTTCACTATTTTAACTGCCGGCTGACCATTTTTCAAAATCAACGAGTGAAATCTAAGGCTAATACTAGCATTGTGGATCGATATCCCTGGGTTTAATAGGAATACCGGCATGGCTACAGTGTTGCTAGAACTTCAATATAGCAAAGAAATTCCCAGGCCTATAGCGCTCCTACTGATCATGTTTAACCAGAACACTCAATTGGGGATTTGGGCTACCAAATCGCTGGTCGGGCAATTTGCTTTCAATGGAAAATTGACCTGGATAAACAACAAAGGAAATATCGACTATTTCTGTTGGTTGCTCTCGAGATAAAAGTACTGAGTTAGACATTTCCGAGTATGAAGGAAAAAGGGTAAAATAAAAACGGAAATTCTAACAAAACTATAATATATAGACCCACACGATGTGCTTTACAGAGGTGGGAAATATCTTTCTTTAGCAAACTATATTAGTTTGAGACGCTAAAAATGAATTCCGTAAAAAGCTCGCGTGCGAACTGAAGGCCTATAAAAATCAAAAATATCACACTAAAAGACACAATTTGATGCTTAATTTTAACACCAGGATTTGTAAAAAAATGTATATCCAAGCACCAAGTTTTTAACTGACATTACTGAAGAAAAAAATATATTGCTTTATATTTGACCGAGAAAATTAATTTCATAGCAAAAAGGTGTATCTCTGAATTGTGCTGATTTTAACATGTATCGATCGACTTTCAGCGCGACTAAGCATTTCTAAAGAATCGGTTGTCCAGGCTGCTAACTGAATTAGCCTTTCTGGTACTAGACCTTTTGTATATACAGAATTGATATTTAGTATGGAATATTTTTTTGCAAAATTCCAAGACTGGTCTGGAAGGGGTCTGCATAAACCGCACAGACTAAATATTAATCAGGGTGTGTCATAATTTTTTGACAGAAAATGTGCTTTCCAAATTCCATTAGTTTATATTACGGCGCTCATAATGTAGTGAATTAGTCTAAAATGCCTGCTAAAATGGCGGTTTTAAGGAGACTGAATTGGATTTTTGTGGGGGTAAAATTTCTGAATTTGAGCAACATTATTGTCAAATTTATTGAGGTTTAAGGTGATGTTTACTGAACCTTAATACCAATAAGTGTTCATCAGAACTGAAATGCACTTGTAATTTACCCGTTTTGAAAGTGGGAGGAGCTTTAAAAATATGGCTCTTAAAAGTGGTACGCACTTAGAAAGTTTGAATGGCCCCTGGGGCCAGATGAAATGTTATAACCTTACTGTACACAAAGAAGCAGCGTGAGTTCATTGGACAATAACAGAACAATTTTGCATAAAGTCCGAAATTCCAGCCCAGTCCTTGAATTTTGTGAGAAAATATTCCATACTAAATGTCAAGTCTGTGGCAATAGACCTGACACCTGATAAAATCCCTGAATGCGTGAGTTTCATGCTCAATGAGATATTGAGATCTTGTAAACGTACATCATTACATGTACATATTCACATTCAATTTTAGACCATGCTTAAAGTACCTGTACATGTTATTTGGTAAATTCGCCTTTGAAAAGAAATGAAAATTCCATTGCATTGGTAGTAGATAATATGAAGTATGGTGTGGTGTTTGTTTTGTTTTGTTATAAATGTTTTTAACTAAAGATTAGTCTATTTTATTTAAAATATGATTTATTACCTAAACAGTGTAATGTTGGTTGCAAATTCCACTTTCGAAAATATGTATAAAAAAAAATTCCTTGGAAAAAACAAATTCCATTAACACAAAACAAACACATTCTGTTATTGGAAACATATTTCTAAAATCAGCAATCAAAATAATTATCATATCAATCTAGGAAACCCACGTTTCATATCATTAGTTTGCAGGGAGATTCATATGCACATTCCATGAAAATTAACAAATTCCACTATAATAAAAGAGCAAAATCCACATGAAAATAGTTATCAAACTCAAATCAATAATAACCTTGGTTGAGAATTGAAGCCGTATTGTGAATGGAAGATAATTAGTATGGTTATACATTGGAAAACGTTAATTAAGTCTACAAAAAAGCAAGCAAAAAACGGAAAATCCACCAAAATCAACAAACTCCCCTGCAGTATAGGAAAAAAGTACCACACTAATTTAAACATATTTCAGAAGTACAACATGTTGGTTATATTATCCAAAAGGTTTGATCCAATGTTAGCCTGAATATAGCAGAAAATGTGATTTGAAAATGTTCTTTTTTCGCTACTTTCAAAATTATGAAAAATCCTGTTTTTGCCCAAATTCCACCATGATTTTACGTAATTATATCAAAAGAATAATTTTTTTCTGAATAGGTCATCTTATAAAGCATGGTTCAATTCCAATATGTTCAACTTTCTGTCAGACCCAGGTTATTTCAAAGTACATTTTCATGATGTCAAATGTTGGGCATTTTTAAGCTATATCAATTCTGAGGCAGGTCAAAAGAGGGCCAATTTTAGGGGGTCGTGGAATTTCCCCAGGGGGTCACCTGATTTTTTACTATCATAGTTGTGAACCATCTGACCTAGCTAGACTACGTACCAAATATCATTGGATTTGGCTGACCTTCATCTTTCAGCTTTGTGTACAGGCCACATGGTGCTTAGAAAATATGCCACTTAAACGTTTTTACTGCCGAGGACACATTATTTGCGGAGAAAATATTACATTTTCTGCCTAAATATTTCAAGTTGTTTACCTCAAGGTGGAGCGCCTACGCGTAGCCAAAGCGCAAGTGATAGAGACAATTGCAGAACACGTAACCAAGCGTAATGCTTTGCGTATAATGCTAACGACGCTAATATAATACATTGCGCTTTGCTGTGCGCTGTAATGCGAGAAGAACATAAAGTTCGTTGCCCTGGCCACTTTATTTAAGAAATAAAGGGTAATGCATTATCCTACGCGTAGCCAAAGCGTAAGTGATAGCGAGTATTGCAGAACGCGTAACCAAACGTAATGCTATGCGTAGAATGCGTAACGACGCTAATATCCTGCATCGCGCTTTGCTGTGCGCTGTGATGCGAGAAGAACATAAAGTTCGTTGCCCTGGCCATTTTATTGCTAATTAGTGGTCTTTCACGTGACGCGTTTCAACAAATCACAGTGCGCGATTTTGAATAATGGGTCGTGGGGGTAATAGAATGCTAATTAATGGTCTTTCACGTGACACGTTTCAACAAATCACAGTGCGCGATTTTGAATAATGGGTCGTGGGGGTAATAGAATATCAAGTATTAATATTGCGGTAAATATTTCAAGTTGTTTACCTCAAGGTGGAGCGCCTACGCGTAGCCAAAGCGCAAGTGATAGAGACAATTGCAGAACACGTAACCAAGCGTAATGCTTTGCGTATAATGCTAACGACGCTAATATAATACATTGCGCTTTGCTGTGCGCTGTAATGCGAGAAGAACATAAAGTTCGTTGCCCTGGCCACTTTATTTAAGAAATAAAGGGTAATGCATTATCCTACGCGTAGCCAAAGCGTAAGTGATAGCGAGTATTGCAGAACGCGTAACCAAACGTAATGCTATGCGTAGAATGCGTAACGACGCTAATATCCTGCATCGCGCTTTGCTGTGCGCTGTGATGCGAGAAGAACATAAAGTTCGTTGCCCTGGCCATTTTATTGCTAATTAGTGGTCTTTCACGTGACGCGTTTCAACAAATCACAGTGCGCGATTTTGAATAATGGGTCGTGGGGTAATAGAATGCTAATTAATGGTCTTTCACGTGACACGTTTCAACAAATCACAGTGCGCGATTTTGAATAATGGGTCGTGGGGGTAATAGAATATCAAGTATTAATATTGCGGTATCTTTAATAACAATATTATGGTCATGAACATTTTTTTCAGCTACAGAGAACAGAGACGGGGGAGATATAATCTCACTCACGTATTTAACGATCTTCTGAAGAGATAACCAACTGACAACCGCGTTGCTTAGCAACCAGCATCCTCTGAGATAAACAGGTCTTCATAACAACATCATCAGTGTTGAATAGGTACTGTTTTATTGGATTAGAACTATGAATTTTGTGTCAAATGTTCAATAACAGTCATAAGGAACATGTTATTTTATATTGTCACCCCCTGGCAGTCCTTGTCACTAATAAAGGTTGGGAATATTTATTGAGTATGTTAGAGGTAAAATTGTAATTTCTTTTATCATTTTAACTCTCATTGGCTATTAAAAGATGTCTCCGGCAATCACAATATTATGACTTGTTAGAAAATTCATTATCCAGCACGAAACAATAAAAGCAGACGTTAACGAACAAATCGTACTGGATATAGATACAAATCCTGAAGTTAATTATCAAATTAACTTTTGAGCGATGAAATATAAATTCAATTTTAACATAAGCTGATACACAGAAAACATGAATGTTAATGTCATTTGTGCTGGGATTTGAAATGAGAACACACAATAGTTACAATTCTTCTTTTCTCCGATAATCGATATAATCGCGAATCAGAAATGTACCACATGAGAGGGGTGTCATGATTTAGGGAGTTACTTACGGAACAGTTGGAGGAAATTCAGTATCGAAGTTACGTAATGTTACTATGTCAACGGGATCACGCGCTAGAGTAATGAACCACGATCGAAATGATCACCACATAAAGTATATGGCACTCGAAGGCATACCAAAGTAGCGTGATCCGGTAACCAAGAGAATTACGTAACCACTTCGATGCTGAATTGAATGAAAGTTAAAAAGAAAGAACTTTAAAAAGAAAATCGAAAAAATAATTTCAATCATGCATAATCTTTCCGCAGCATCATTTTGTGGCTTTCATGGATATTTCTTTATGTAAGCATGCATTTTGTTGGAAAACATGTTGGAAAACAATTTCGTTATATTTCTAATCATTTTTTTTTAAATCTTATTTTTCTACATAAAAATGATGACTTTAGTGTTCAAAATACGCTGACTAAAACTTGTGTTATATTAAAAAAGTAATCTGTAGGCCCTATCTTATAACAACATGTCGTATATAATAATAACATTGTTTTTATATCTGTGTGATACCCAAGAAGGATATCTATACCCTAGCAAAACAAAACCATAATTTTGTTCATGTAATCTTGCATTACTAATTCAATACAATAATATTTGAATACGAAATAACTCAATTGAAAAAGAACTCACCCACCTCTTATTTGCTTTTTTAATTTTACCAATTTGATCCTTTGATATCGACATTTAAGTGTAGGTTATTCTAGGACATTCTTTATGTAAAGATGCAATTTGAGTAGTCTTTCAGGTTACTACCTCAAACAATTGGACATTAAAACATTTTATATCGTATTAAGACAACTCAAGCATTTAGTTCCAAGTACATTTGTTAAGGATATAGATTATTCTGGGACATCCTGTAGAGGCATATAAAGGCAGTAAAGTTGCAATTTGAACCAGGAATTTGAGTAGTTTTTCATCATTCTAGCTTTAGTGTTGAGCAATTATTTTTCAGAGTGTGCTGGGAATGTGTATGCAAAGAAATAATATGCTTTACATTTTATTTTACTTTAATTACTTAAAACAAAGGTTTAATTCTTTCCATTATGTTGAATAATGATAATTGAGTACCAAATCCAGTTAGGAAATAAGAAATCTTGAAAGTTGATGTCTGTTACGTTATTCTTCATTGATCATGCATCCTTGCTTAGGGATTTTAATCCACTTGTCCCGCCACTTGCATCTTTAATTACAACTCTTCTTTTCTTCGATATAATTAATCGCGAATCAGAAATGTACCACATGTAATGAGAGGAATGTACATGATCTATAGGGACTTACTTACGGAACAGTTGGAGGAAATTCTATGAAAGTTAAAAATAAAGAACTTTTAAAAGAAAATCAAAAAAAGAGTTTCAATCATGCATAATTATTCCGCAGCATCATTGTTGTGGCTTCAGGTAATTCTATAGCAAACAAAAATAACTTTCATGGAGATTTCTTTATGTGGTTGTTTCTGCAAGTAGGGTCCCAGTGGATATTAGTGTCTCTATTGCATAATGATGTATTTTGAAATCCAGATTATTCAGTGAAAACATTATTCTAAGCTTAGTTTTAGGGTGAAGGAATACTTGAAGTATTCCTACCGTCCATGGAAAAAAATAAATATGCTGAAATACATAACTTTGATGTTTTAAGCTGTACAAATTTAATATACCCCCTTTAGCAAAATGCTTTAAGAATTGAATGATTGTGTACAATATCATAATGTACTTAAAGTAAAATTCATACCACGAATGCACTGAGTCGGTCAGTCACTTAATCAGTCAAAATGCAGTATCTTTGTTGTTGTTGTTTTGGGTTTTTTTTTTTGAAGCAGACTGAAACAAACCACATTTACACCCATGAGATTTAGAAAACGATGTGTTAAATAGAAGGATTAATGTTGAAAATATGACAATGAAGTAAACTGTGTGCTACAAAAGAAATGTGATATGATGCTTAAAGATCCACAAGGAAAGATTTGTTACCAGGGTCTCAAAATGGTGCTTTTTAGGCTTATTAACATGTGAGCTTGTATATAGTGTTATATTAAAAAATAATCTTATCTGTAGGGCCTATCTTATATCAACATGTAGTATATAATATTATAATATTATAATATTTTTATGCGTGTGTGATACCCAAGAAGGATATCTATACCCTAGCAAAACAATACCATCATAATTTTGTTCATGTAATCTTGCATTACTAATTGAATACAATAATATTTGAATACGAAATAACTCAATTAAAAAAGAACTCACTCAGCTCTCATTTGCTTTTTTAATTATCAAATTTTACCAATTATTTGATCCTTTTATGTCGACATCTAAGTATAGGTTATTCTGGGACATTCTTTATGTAAAGTTAATTTGAGTATAGGCTTTTAGGTTACTATCTCAAACAATTGGACATATGAGAACTACCTGCCGATTGGCCAAAAAGAAGTTTTCATTATCAATTGGCCCAATTAGCAACATTGTTAGAATAATATCACCACTCAAACAAATTGTGGTGATTTTTTTGCAAAGCTCCATTCCCATTCGTGATTAAAGTGAAAATATCATGTAATTGACCAATCAGAGGCAATGTTAGATCGGCAAGTAGTGCTCAGGGTGTTAAAACATTTTATATTGAGACAACTCACAAACTAGAAATTTAGTTCCAAGTACATTTACTAATGATATAGATTATTCTGGGACATCCTATAGAGGCCTATAATAAATGCAATAAAGTTGCAATTTGAGTAGTCTTTCATCTTTTTAGCTTTAGTATTGAGCAATTATTTTCCAGATTTTCCTGGGAATGTGTATGCATAGACGCAAGCATGATTCACACACATGCTTACAACTCTTCTGATCTCAAAAGGATTGTATTTTAATCCACTTGTATCTTTGTCCTTGTTAAGGGTATGGTTAACAAACCATTATCCTTGTTAAGGGTCATTTTGAAGACACAGTGGTTGTCCATGTTAAGGGTGCTTTTCTTCTGAAGTGCATTCACACGCATGCTTACAACTTTTATATGTATTCTGCTCTCAATTCTGAACACTTGATCAATTTTCTTCTATGAGCTTCATCAATGTTGTCTTCCCATGGGACAGTCAACTTTCCAATGATCACTTCCTCTCCAGCCTCTGATCATATGACAATATCGCAATAATTTAAAATAGTTGCTAAACTTAATATAACCAACAATAAAACCTATTCTGCAAAACGTTTTGTGTTTGCTCGAAATTTGTCATTTTATCCTAATTCATTTTTCGTTACTATATCAAGTATTAATATTGCGGTATAATAATATTATGGTCATGAACATATTTCAGTTGCAATATACAGAGAACAGAGACGAGGGAGATATAATCTGACCCACGTATTTAACGATCTTCTGAAGAGATAATCAACTAATCAACTGGCAACCGCGTTGCTGAGCAACCCTCATCCTCTGCGGTAAACTTAAGGTCGGCACAACAACATCATCAGTGTTGAATAGGTGTTGTCTTATTGGATTAGAACAAAAATTGAGTTCAATAACAGTCATGAGGAACATGTTATTTTATATTGTCACTCCCTGGCAGTCCCTGCCACTAATACAGGTCGGGGATATTCTGAGTACGTTAGACGTAAAATTGGATTTTCATTTAAAGCAGACGTCAAAGAGTAGCTAAGGAAATAGTAAAACCTCTTACAAGCATATTTAATATGTCAATCTCAACAGGTATTGTTCCTGAAAAACTAAAAATAGCTAAGGTTATACCAATATACAAAAAACAAGAAGCTGAAGTCTTCTCCAATTATAGACCAGTGTCACTTTTACCATGTTTTTCAAAGATTTTAGAAAGACTTGTATTTGATAAATGTGTTAACTACATAGATACTCACGAAATCCTTAATGACAAACAATTTGGATTTCGATCCAACCACTCTACCTATATGGCTATATTACAGCTGGTGGATAAAATTAATACAGCAGTGGACAAAAATAAAGCAACTATTGGAATTTTCTTAGACTTATCAAAAGCGTTTGATACAATTGACCACAAAATACTTCTTCATAAATTAGAGCATTATGGATTTCGTGGTGTGGTATTGGAATGGTTTACAAATTATCTAAGTAATAGAAAGCAATATGTATCCTACAACACGTGTGACTCACAACTTAAAGATATTGTATGTGGTGTTCCGCAAGGATCAATATTAGGTCCACTATTTTTTATATTATATGTTAATGATATCACTAGTACCTCTAATATTCTGGATTTTATACTATTTGCTGATGATACCACTATCCTTTACTCGCATGAAAATATTGAGAATCAAACAAATGTCGTGAATGCTGAATTGAAAGAAGTAAGCAATTGGTTTAGAGCAAACAAGTTATCAGTAAATGCAAGCAAAACAAATTATATGTTATTAGGAACGCCTCATATGACATCAGTCAAAGTGCAGCAAGATTTAAACATCGTCCTTAACAACACACTATTGGACCGAGTGAAACATACCAAATTTTTAGGTGTCTTAATAGATGAAAACCTCACCTGGAAATGTCATATTGACTGCGTTTCCAAAACTTTGTCGAGAAATATTGGTATCATGAACAAATTAAAACACTTTATTCCTGATCGAATATTATATACCTTATATTGTACTTTTATTTTGCCGTACCTCAATTATGGAATTCTAATCTGGTGGAATACATGTAAACTTTATTTAGATAAACTGACCAAACTCCAAAAATGGGCAATAAGAACAATTTCTAATAGTCATTATAGAAGTCATACCAGACCTTTATTTGCCAAATACAACATTTTAAATATAGAAGATATGTATTCTCTCGAACTTGGTGTATTTATGTACAAGAATTCCATACATGAGTTACCCAATTCATTTAATGAGTATTTTACAAAACGTTCTGACATCCATGACTACCAGACAAGACGAAATAATGATCTCCAGTTAACAAAAAATAAAAGAGTTTTTTCCGACCATTCCATTCGAACGAGCGGGCCCATACTTTGGAACTCTCTAGATAAAAAATTAAAGACTCAAAGTCCATAAAACATTTCCGCAAACACCTTAAACAAAAACTTATCTCTAAGTACAATTAGGCCATTCTCGAGCACTGTAATTTGTCATGTCTGTTAGTCATTTTTATTTATTTTTGTTGATTTCATAATCTTTGTTTTGTTTTTTCGTCAGGGAAAGGCAATTCTCAGGCCTTATTGGCCTTCCTGCCTTTTCCGCCATATTGTGTTTCTTTATTTTTGATGTAGTTGTATATTTTTATATATGGAAATAAATGAATGAATGAATGAATGAATGAATGAATCAACGAAACAAACAAAATAACCTCCAAATCGTTCACTCATAACGCTACTGATCATCATCTATTTTATGCCTTTTTTGCTTTGAAATTAATTTTCTCGGTCTAATAAAATACAATTATTTTATCTTTTTTCAGTAATGTCGGATAAAAACATGGTGCTTGGATATACGGTTTTAAAAAATCCTGGTGTTAAAATTAGGCATGAAATTGTGTCTTTTAGTGTAAGATTTTTGGTTTTAAAGGTCTCAGCTTTTCCCACCTCTAAAAGGCACATCGTGTGAGTCTATATTATTATAGTTTTGTCAGAATATCCGTTTTGATTTCACTTTTTTTTTCACTTTCGATTGCCAAAATGTCCCAACTCAGTACTTCATTTCCAGAAATAATCGATATTCTGTTGTGGCTTGCAAAATCATCCATCCATGGGTACATTGGCGAGTTGAATTTGACAAAATTGGTAGTTGGAATTGAAAAATGGTGCAATCAAAACCAAAATTCTGACAAAGTTATTATTTATAATAGCTCACGGTGATATGTGTTAGAAAGTTGGGGGGAAATCCTTCATTAGCGAACTACATGTATATTACTTTGAAAAGCTAAAAGCTCACGGATACACAAGAAACATAAATGTTAATGTTATTTCTGCTGGGATTTGAAATAAGAACACACAATAATTACAACACTTTTCTTCGATATAATTGCGAATCAGAAATGAATCACATTCACATGTAATGTACACGATCTAGGGACTTACTTACGGAACAGTTGCAGGAAATTGAATTGAAATTGAAAGTTAAAAAGAAAGAACTTTAAAAAGAAAATCGAAAAAAAAATTTCAATTATGCATAATCATTCCGCAGCATCATTGCTGTGGCTTTAGATAATTCTTAGCAAACAAGAATAGCTCTCATGGAGCTTTCTTTATGTGTGTATGTTTTTTTGGGGAAACAGTTTCATTATGTAATATCATTTCATTTCAATAAAGTTGGTAAGAATAATTTTGTTTTCTAATTTTCCTTTTCAACATAAAAATGATGACGTTCGTGTTCAAAATACGCTGACTGAAATAGGAGTTGAATACAAGTCAATTTTTGCGGTGCTTAGCGGCAACTTTGGCTTTCATAGTCATGCCCCTGTACCATAAACCCCGTACACGTCCATGTATCTTTTTCTTTCTCCTTCACTGAAAAGGTAAATCTGTCCTTACTTAAATTTCCGTTAGTTTCGTTCATTCTTTGTATATTTGATACTTAGTGTTTTATTTCCTGTTTCCACGTTATTTGTTTATCTCATCCCGTTCCCATTATTTTAGGTGCGATGAGCACCTCATGCGTTACCCCTATCAATTAGTTTTTACGTTAGTTCGTTCGTTACAATCGCTCATTCTCTGTATTTGCTGGTTTCATACTGTCATGCGACTTATCGCAGAGCGGCATGACGCACGCGTATTGCATTCAAACGGATACACCGGCCGCAGCGGCAAGCGGCAAGACTCTGAATTAAGGATATCAACAAAACGCGTACCGTAACTAACAGGCAACGCGTCGGCGTTAGTGCGTCGGCAGGCACTTCACGTGATACGCACGCACTGGGCGCAAATCGCCGCCGACCCGCTCTAGCCTGAATCCTTCTGGCCTCTAATGGCGGCGCCTTTTTTTACCCACAATCCTTCACGTTGCCTTATTCGAGGCCTGAATTCTTTTGGTGTAAAAAAGAGGAGCGGTTCAAGACGGAATTCCGTCTTGAAATAATGAATAATTAATTAGCTGGAGCCTGGAGGGTCATGCGCAGTAGGTCAACACAGGGCTTTAGTCTCCTCCTCCGCCGGTAATAATTGAGTGAGTAGGATCAAACCGGCAGGAGGAGACTATCATGACGAATTTGCTGTCTACCGTAGATAGCCGATAATTACAAGTAATTTTCATAGGCCTATGTATAAAATAAAAAAAGAACCCAAAATGCCCGTATCGTGGGGATATATTGTTTATGATTATATAAATTATTATATAATAAAAATGCTCTTGAAATAAATAAATATGGCATGATTTTCTAAATATTAGGCAATCATCATGAGAAATTAAAATATGCCCCTGGGCTGAATAGCTCTCATTTTCTTCGGAAGTGGGAGGGTCCCACATTTTCCAAAAGTCGGCGTCAATAAAATTGCGACCCTTCCCTATTTCGGCAACAAAGATTTTATGACCCCCATAAACAGGCTCAAAATTGTATTAAAATCAGTCTTTTAAAATAAAATAAACACACTATCTGTGGTCAACTTGTGACTCCCTACATTTTGGGCATCAACAATTTTTATGACCCCCCCTATTTTTCTCCCAAAATAATTATGACCCCCCCCCCCATATATTTGGGACCCCACGTCCGAAGAAATTGATAGCCCCTGAATGACTGCACTAACCATTTTGATATGTCCAGTGGGGGCCAGGATTTTTGGGGAGGGGCATAAAAATGAGGGGGGGAATCAAAGATGAAAAACATTTGCCTAAAATTTTCTCAGTATAGTCAGTAGCCAAAATGTTTGAAATTCAGTCTCCAAATTGTTGTTCAAGAAAACAAATTAAGACAATTCAATTGCATTAAATATGGCCAATATTTGGTAGGCCTATATCCAAATTTCTTTTTTTTTATATGGTTTTGATTGGTCAAATTCTCTGCAGCACCCCGGGGCACTCCAACTTTGGAGGTGACGCGTATGTAGGGCTGTTAAGACCCCTTTTCAGCATCGCTGTCACCCAAAGACCCCATATTTTTTTACGAACACATGCTTGCTCCGCGCTCTGTCACCCAAAGACCCCTATTTTTCCATTTGATCTGTCACCCAAAGACCCTTACAAGTTCAATTTGAACAGCAACTTTCATTTATCACTGATTTTGTTACTTATTTTGAAAAAATAAAGAAATTTGAAGCCATTTAGAACTAGAAATTCGATTTTCGAGGTTTTTGTGGCGCTGTTTTGGTTCTCACCCAAAGATTCCATTTAAAAAAGGTCATGTTCTCACCCAATGACCCCATCATTTTTTACATTTTGCTCTCACCGAATGCCAAAAATCATGCTCTCACCCAATGACCCCATATTTTTTACATGTTGCTCTCACCGAATGCCCCTCATCAGAACAAAACATTTTTCCCGTAGCAATTTTACAAATTTGTAGGTTTTTTTCAGGTTCCATAAAAAAAACCTCAACCATTAATTTATTGATCAGTCCTTACACCAGAAAACAAACACATAGATACATGTAAATTTGTATTATTATTCATTGTCATTTTATTTTTCTAAGACATGACTAACATAGTGCAAAAACACATCGAGTAGTCCAACATGCAGTCAGTGTATGATTCAAACAAAAATACATGATTAAACAAGTCTTACATTTTTATAATAAAAACATTATTTAAAATTAGAACATTTTACTGGCAGTGTCAAAACTGTATTATTTTGAATAGGCATACTTAACATTAAACATATTTTTTTAAAGGAATATCAACATTGAATAATAGGCCATGCCATTTAATAGTTTGTCTCAAAGAATAGTTTGTCCTTACATACAAGAATCATAATAAAGCAGCCAGCTTATAAATTACATTATGGAAATATAAATTCCAAACAAAATATATATGATCTTTCAGCCCCAATATTTCACAGGGACAATGAGAAAAATATGAACTTAGGGGCTGTGCAATAAATTATGAGCCCTAGGGGAGGGTAAAATTGGGGGAGGGGGGGGCAAGAATTTTTGGTGAGCCGAAAGCGGAGGAAAGCACTTTTGGCAAGCCAAGAGGGAGAGCCAAGCGATTTTTGGCACACATTCATGGGGCGCCTTTTTAATAAAACGCTCTAAAAAGGCTTAGGAAAACAGTACGAAAACGCTTAAATATGCAAATTTTTTAAACCATTTTAAAGTTTGCAAATTGGGATCCCAAAAAGCGAGAGAGGGGGGGGGGGGAAAGCGATTTTTGGCGAGCCGTTTGGAAATTTTACCCGGGGGGCTCATAATTATTGCACAACCCCTTACATGTACACTGATACCAAAATCTCCATTTTGATGGAGAAAAGTGGATATGAGGCTGTTGAGTTTACCATTCTCCTTTATTTCTCAGGACTAGAGGAGCAGATGAGAATTTTAAAACAATTTAAACCATTTTAATTTTACAAAGATGAAAAGCATTGGTTTGAACACCCTATAGGGCCTACTTTGATATAAAATTGGATCAATTGAGCCCATATTTATTGGTCGAGCGTAGTCGAGCCCAATATTTTAAAACTCATAGCGAGACCAATAAATATTGGGCGTAAAGCATCCAATTTTATCATTATTATGTTTTAGATCCAATATTTTCACACACTTGGATTCATCAAAACATAATATTGACTGGCATTGATCCCCAATTTTATTTAGTTAAAACCCTATATTATTGAAAAGTGCATTCTTAATTTCCAAATTTTGATTTCATTTTCACTATCTACAATTACGCCCAAAAAATTGTTAGCATGTCCATAGATCACTTTCAGAAGTTGGGTCAGTGGGACTCGGAAGTTTTTTTTAAAAAGTACATGTACCGTATTCGTCCGAGTATTAGTACCATGTTTGAGTAAACCCCCAATTGGGATTTTACTTTGGATTTGTAGTGTCCCTGGACCTAGAGCTGAATGCTGGGATCATTCATGGTTGACTTTGTAAAAAACAATAATAATAATAATAACATGATTTCAAAATGCATTGGATTTGTATCCATTTTGAAACCATTAATAGACCATGACATCATTGACATGAATACAAATTATAACTTTACTTCTTTACATATTTAAGACACAAAACGTTATTTTTTAAAGTCAACCATGAATGATTCTAGCATTTGCCTCTAGGTCCAGGGACACTCCAATCCGGAAAAATTTTATTTTTATTTTGTAAAAATTAAAATTAAATTTTCAAAAAAAGAAAGAAAAAGTTCTACAGTCTGTCGGATGAGACGGTTGATCGGACGAGGACAAGCAAACAACTTTTTTTGCCTAATATGAACACTATTAATGAAATAGTCCAGTCCACAGGTACATACACATAGTACATGCATGACCAACAACACTTCCATCTCTGCTACAGCTTAACAGAGTTATAGTCTGAATAGGCACATACATATATAGTTTATCAAGGTATGGGTGTGGAGTATTTGTAAACTTGATCAGGGTAAGGGTGTGGGCGTGTGGCCCAGGGTGCGATTGTGGTCAGTATTTCAAAATTATATGAGTTCCACTGTGGTAAAGTCCGGTGGTGGTTTTTTTTTCTTTGTTGAAGGTGTATGTGGATTTGCCGACGGGTACCTCAGCGAATTTGGTACATATCTCATTCTCTTCTCTTGCTTTAGCTTCTTGCATGCTGCAGGTGGTTCCTTTCAGTTCCAGCAGTACAAGTTCAAATTTCATCTGTAAAAAAAAATCATTTAAAAATATTTTTAATTTAATACATTTTTCTTACCAAGATTAAATTGAACAATTCTACCGAGCCCACAAAGTGGCATGGAAAGAAAACATATCTTGGGCCCGATTTAGTAGCTTGGGCCCCAGACTTAGTAGTTCAGGCCCCAACTTATTAACTTGGGCACGAGATAGTAACTTGGGCCCTCGCTTTAGTAGCTCGGACCCCGACTTACTAAGTTGGGGCCTTGAGAGTTACTACGTCGGGGCACAAATTACTAAGTTGGGCCCTAAATTACTATTTCAGGGCCCTAAGTTTCTATCTTCAGGCCCCAAATTACTAAGTCAGGGCCCTGTGTTACTAAGCTGGGGACTAAAGCTACTAAGTTAGGGCCCTGAATCTCCTGAGATTATTTTTTTCTTTCCTTGCCACTTCTGGAGCTCCATAACAACCTGGAATATTGCAATGCTAAAATGATTCCATGAAATTTGAATGCTCTCATTTGATTTTGATTTTGAATTATGCATACGGTACATATTAAGCCAGGGATTTTCCGGCGGGCTCGCGGGTACCCACCCGAAATTACGTTACCCGGGCAGGAAATACCCTGCCCGGGTGCCCGAAATTCCAACAAAAAAAAAGTGTCCCAGGACCTAGACCTAAATGCTAGGATCATTCATGGTTGACCTAAAAAAAATTGCATGATTGTTTGTTTTTAATAGAAAAATTGATAATTAATGTCATACTCGATTAATGATATCAAAATGCATTCAAATTCAATAAACATCATGCAATTTTATTTTAGGTCAACCATGAATGATCCTAGGCCTAGGTCCAGGGACACTACAAAACCGAAAAATTAAATAACTTTAAAAAAAAATTTGGATTTTTTCTTTGTTGCAATTTCGGGTACCCGGTTACCCGCCCGAAAAATGCACTGGGTACCCGCCGCTATCCGGTCACAAAATTACCTGAAATGTTGAAATTCAGTACGGTAACCAATGTTCATTCTATGTGATCCAATTATGCATAATGCACTTTATACTTGTAAACGTTTCAGCAAACACTGTTGCCTTTGTCAACACTTGACGAGGAATGACATTTGATTGAATTATAATAAGAATAATTTGGTATATAATTTTACAGAGAGTAAGTGCAATTCAGCTGCAAGTAGGGGCGACTTGGCCAAGATGATGACTAAGTATTCTGGTCCTTCGATACCAGGGGTCAAAATTCATGGGGGGAAAAGGCAATTCTCCCCCAATTCTCCCAAAATAGCCCCCATGGAAAAAAAAAATTGTCAATGGCAAAATACACACATGAGGGCTATTTTGATTGGAATCTGTCCCGGAATCTGTCAAAATAGCTATTCAAAAAAGTATTTTGAGGCCTGCCCGGAACATACATTCATTTGCCTTAGACCTTACGGCATAATCCTTCATATAAAAACAATAAAAATTTATTAAACTCATTGTACGTACCAGATTTTTGATGATTCACAGTTGAGTTCTCCATACACCATGATTTGAAGTCACAATGAACATCTCCAGAATGCAGTTGCTGTAACTGTCCAGTTCACTTCAAGTTGACATCACTGATTACAACCTAGTTGTGAAAATTCAAAAAATTAGATTTTAAAATTGAGCAACCTTTAATAAGAAAATTTCCTCCCTGTTTCAGGGTCAGAATTTTTCGCAAAGATTCTCGTAAACAGATTTGCTGGAATCAAATGATTCCCGCAAATTTATTCTGCAAGAATCAATATTGATTCGCGCACTGTTCGGTTTTTATTTGGCGGAAATTATTCGGCTTTTGTTACTGCGCGCATCAAAGTCCTTCTCACGATTGCGTAAATTCAAGCGTGCACCAGGGCTGTCAACTCTCACGCACTGGCTGGGAGTCTCACGCATTTGGTCATTTTCTCACGGTCTCACGCCAAGGTTGTATAATCTCACACTTAGTAAATCTCACGCAAAGAGCTGTAAAATGAGTAAAATCTCATGCATCGTAAAAATAATTTGATGTCCCTACCCCCCTAATCACACACACAATTTTCAAGCGGCGTGGCTTACATAGCCATGGGTCAAAATGAACAGTGTATTTGCAAAAAATAATTCCGCCCCAGTATGGAAGTGTCTCACGCCTACAGTCTGTCCACATAGAAGTACAAACCAAATTTGTGGGATCGGGGGCAGATGCTTTGCGTCACACGCGAACGCGACACGTAAAGAGCGTGGTGCACTCCGCAAATACAAATCGCGCAGCAGTTGGCGCGCCAAAGAAGCATTGCACTGAAATAATTATTCTCATAGGCCTACCTCCAGTTTCCGAGGTCTATTTACTTTGTACTTCTAAGTGGACAGACTGTAGCAATTCCAAAGTTGACAGCCCTGGCGTGCACCGATCATTACGTAATGCACAACTAGCGTAAACATTGCGCCCAGCCGCGTACAAGCCATTCTATATCATTTATACACGGCGTTATTTTTCCGCCTTATATAAACCGAACAAACTTTAATTAATATATTTATTTTATTGCACCGTGGTAGGCCTAAGGACTAAGGAGTCTAGCCTAGCATGCCTAGCCTCCGAATACTATCAATCATGCTATCGTTTTGCTTTGAAATTCAGTCAATCATGAGTCTTGACACTGTTCTTATCCCGTAAAAGATATGGCCTGTACAAAATGAAGTAATCATGCACATCCTATGTATGTTTCAATGACACTTGAATACCATGCTTACCGTATTAAAATCCGAGGCAGTCGGTACTGTAGTTTGTACGGTGTGAATGCATGTCATCACTGTGGTGAGTGGCGACGATCTTTCCTCCTCAAAATCAAGGCAACTATTATGACTTGACGGGGTGCAAATGGTCTCAGTGTGTTGCAAATATAAAAGTGTTTCCCATGAATACTTTCAAAGACATATACATCATCGCAAAGTTCATTAAAAGTGAAAATTCGAGAAATATGTAATGGCGATAACAACGGTAACTCCAAATTGATGGCAAAGAAGGTTTAAAACGGGGGATTCGATCCGCTTATGAAAAAATGAAGACGCGTACGCGACGAGTGGATTTTAGCTGATTTTG
Source organism: Amphiura filiformis (assembly GCF_039555335.1). Taxonomy (NCBI): domain Eukaryota; kingdom Metazoa; phylum Echinodermata; class Ophiuroidea; order Amphilepidida; family Amphiuridae; genus Amphiura; species Amphiura filiformis. Next base: position 1,845,444 of record NC_092646.1, read on the forward strand.
CAGCTGGTTGTTAATTTGTTTGTACGCTACATACAGGGAACTTAAAAATAAACTGCCGAGTACTGGTTAAGCGTCAGATCAGGGCTCTGAAGTGTTTATCAGATTTATGATTCCGCGTCTCCGCGCGCAATGACGTAATCAAAATCTACTAAATATTCAAATTTCACTGCTCCTGTTTTAGAACGTTGTTTGCTCCAGTCCTCAATACAGCACAGTGGAGCGGCCGTGCGTGAGTATTCGAGGACTGGAGGATCGAGTCTAGACCCGCTCTACCTGTGGAGTCGGTATAATGGTGGCTGGACAGCGATTTGTGTCCAAATAAGCCTTCAAATTTTTGAAATGTGCCAAGTTTGTCATTATAGCCATTTACGAGCATCTTAAAATTTACACTATATCACAATGCATTGTTCGATTTCAATTCTGTTTTTTCGATTTTTGAAGTTTTCATAAAGATCATTCATGTAGAAACATTAAATAACGTGTTTCTGCTGCGTTCATTTTTTCATAATATTAGAGATTTTGCGATTTTTGGGTGGGTGCGGCGTGCCGCACCCACCCTGTATTCTCTGACTATTGACCTACTTTTTCACATGCCGCAGTGTTGAGAAAATATTCGTGCCGGTTATATCCCAAACGCCCACAGAGTTGATAGTTTACGGCGAGTTTTGTAATTATTACTTGATTTTGATATGTAAGTAATACGATAAAGTCGTCATAGGCAGTGATGTGTTTGTATTAAAAGAAATAACAAAAATAATTATTTAAGTGATAGAAATACTATTTGGAAATTGCAGCAAGATTTGCAGATGTTTTTATTTGAACAGTACCAGTTCACCAGTTTTGCTAGTTTTCCTAATCTTTGGGCTAAATTAATAGCATCGTGAAGGTCATATATATCATTTTATACCGACAGCTTTGGCATGTACTTAAATACAGCTTGTATGTGCATTGTGTTCATTGTGTACATAGGCTATTTACTTTTCAAATCTTGTGACAAATAGTGCTTGTATAAGGTATTATAGACAAATTATTAAAATGCATGTGCACCAGTAGAAATGGCCCAGGTTGAATAAAATAAATAAACATATGAATGAATATTTTATTCCCTGGATTATTTTTGTTGGGACAAAATAATGATATAGTTTGACGCTTTGAAATACAGTTATGTTAATCATAATAAAGTTACAAAGTTAAAAAATAATACCGAAATATTGTAAAATCAAATATTTCCCCTCATAAGTTGCAATACAACATATTGAGGAAATTGATATGACAGATTTTTAAACTCTGATATGGAAAGATACCCCAGCCCTGTTGTCTCACCAGAGAAGATGTGAGCAGAAGTCTTTCTATCTGATGATAAAAAAAAAAAACTCTAGGTATGATTACGAAAATGTTTTAAATAACTATTATCTACAAAAGTTTTATAACCATGTTTTATATAAAATGTTAACATAAAACGTCTTGTGTTATGATGTGAAGGGGTAATATAAAAACAGGGAAAATCTGTTCCAACTGACCAGCAGAGAACAAAGGATAAGCAATAGATCAGATTAAAATCAGGAAAAATATGACACAACCTCCAATGGGGGAATAACAAACGTATAAACGTATAAAGTTAAAAACTCTTTTAACTTTGTTTATACGTTTTGTGTTATTCCCCTATTGGCAATCGATGTTGTGTCATATTTTCCCTTTAATTGTGAACTTGACTTACTCATTCTTTCATTTCTCTTGACAATTTTTCATTTGCCCACCCTATTCCTTTTAAAGGAATTTTTATTACGTGAAACGCGAAACCTTAACGGTAACCGCATTTTACGCTGGTCCACAATACGTAATACGAGGGTCATTCAAAAAGTTCTACCTCTATTATCAAATCTCTGTTATCTTACTTGTCAGAATATTGAAAATAGCCATGGTGATACATTTTAACCTGGGCTACAAAATAAAAGTTATTTGATTAAAATTTTATTTTTGGTTGTTAAAGATGTGTTGGTTAAAGTGAATACAGATTTGGTACGTGGAAAACGGTCTGAAAAGCAAGGTTAATTTTGATCAAAAAGGTTGCCAACATCCATGTGGAAATCATTACATATCTATTTTCTGCAAATGACCAAATTGCTTTATTTTTGTTTAAATAATTTAATCAATATCGAATCCTTGCAGATAATACAGTTTTACTGGGTATTATATATTTTGCACAACAAAGCCAATACATGTTCAGAATATAGCCTTTGTATTGACCCTTTTCCATAGGTTGTTGACTTTGATCGAGTGAGTACTTTTTGGTTCAAGTCATATTAATTGGTTCATAAGTTAAAATCAAACAAATCTTATGCACAATTTTAATATGTCCACGCCTAGAAGCATCCATTGCTTAAAATAGGACGTAATTACAAATTATCCGTAAACGTGATCTAGTCGAAATCGACTCACAGTTTTGTGTCTGTTGAATGTTTTCTTCTCATATAAAACGTGTTTCATTTTGTTTTGAAGTCCCAAGGCGAGATAGGACTAAAATATTTATCCTGAGTAAGCAGTTGGACCACCATATCTTAAAAACATTTTGTAGATTATCCATACATATCTTAACAAGCAAACGTCACATTTTCATATATATATAAATATTTATATTTTATTTTGTACCCAGACTTAATAGTATAATCATGGGTAATTTCAATACCCTGGCACGTAAGATAACATAGATGTGATAATGGAGGTAGAACGGTTTGAATGACCCTCGTAGTATGCTCTCTAGATAGTGAAACCTATTGTGAACTGGTCAATCGCGGAATTCCCGTGTGGCGGTCACGTTGCAAATAACAAATTTCGACGTTCCAAAATGACAGAAATAGCATTAGAAAGTGTAACAAAATCTCATGTTTTGTCATGTTATGAAGCGATTTAAAGTTACAAAATTGAACAAGGAAAGTCCGTCATGTAATAAAATACTTTTTTTTTAAATTTGATCTGGTATAAATGAGATGAGGTGAATAGATTGCGAAATGGGTCCACGTGATTTCGAACGGGCAGATTATCTATTCATCTGTGTGTGGAGGGTGCCGTCCAAAAACACACTTTGTGAAAAGACGTTTCTGGCGAGAACGTATCGTCTTACGGCATAGTGCGGATTGATATGACTGTTTTGGACAGGCAAATAAGAGCACTTACTGTATTTACATTGCGTTTATATGTCGCGTTATGTAAAAAACCTTTTTTTAATATATGTGACACGATCTGGTCCATGGAGGTCAGCAAGGACCATGAAGGCAGCAAATTTGAGACTGAGATAAAGGATAAAATATGGATAAGAAAATAGACGTCACAAAACTTCAGAAGCCGAATGTCTTTGGTATCCTTACACGAGTTACACTTAACATGATAAAACTAGAATTGGTCCCATTTTTTATAACCAGGATGCTTCGATTATATTTATAGATATATATTTTTAATTTTTCCAAGTATTCAGCTTTCGAATCTGGTGGTCTGTGTACAGTACCAAGAAGGATAGGCTTGGTATGGGACAAATTTATCCATAAAGCTTAAACATCATTAGAACAATTTCGCAAATTAGAATTTTCTTCGAAAATAATACCATTTTTAACATAACACAACAAAGCACTATAATGCATATTAGTTCTGTCAAGCCTGCTTATATTGAAACCATCGATTTTAATCTCACTTTCATTAATAGTATTACCAACCAAGTCTCACTGTGACATAACACATCAATATCACTGTCAAGTAAAATTTTTATATGATCTTTCGAAGACGAATATTAAAGGAAGTCTCTAGCAATCACAACATTATGCCTTATATGTAAGAAAAATAATTATCAAGCACGAATCACGAGGTTTTATTTAAAACAAACGATAAAAACAGTCGTCTCTCAACACGTGATATTCAAAATTCCCAGGCGCCAACATTTTCGAGTGCAATAACGTTCCAGTAATACAGTGAAGTCTGATGACAATTGAGCACAAGTAACTATGACGTCATTGCGGGAATTTTGAATATCGCGTGTTGAGAGCCGACTGTTTTTATTCATTTTTATGGTCATTATGAGTTTGTTTTAAATAAAACCATGTGATTCGTACTTGATACTTATTTTTCTAACATATAAGGCATAATGCTATGTTTGCCGGAGACTCCCTTTAACATTATAAACATGCGCTTTTTTAAACCTTTTGATACAGGACAATCAAAATCAATAAATGTTTTCTTGAAGGGAAGTTCATCATTGGATATTCTGAAAAATATTTGTCACAAAAAACAGGTACAAGTTGTTTACAATACATTTCACATGAAAGTCAAGTTCAGAGTTTTTACATAATATGTAATCATAGTTCTTAATTTTACAAAGACAATTGCCACACACATTAAATTTGTGTGAATTTGGGCTGCATAAATGACGACTCTCTGTTCAATTAGCTTAGATTATTGGTTTTTTTTTAAAGATATTTGAAAAAATAAAAATGTGGTCAATGTCATCAAAGAAAAGTGTTACTAGATACTCTCTCAGCGCAAGTAATTATGACTGTTATTGCATTCGCTCGCCATTGCACAAAATGGATTGATTTAAACTGTTTATGGTACCCGACGTTCTACAGCTTTTTATATAAAAAAATATTGCGGAAAAAGACCAAAATTTGAAAAGTATAAATCACGTTGGATCTAGGGCTGTGCTAACACTTTTCTTTGATGACTTTGACCACATTTTTTTTTCAAATATCTTTAAAAAACAACAATAATATCAGCTAATTGAACAGACAGTAGTACTATTTACACATGAAGTAGATTGACACATATTCTCACCTTCTAGTACAATGTTCTTGGTATCAATTTGACCATTTGATTTTAATTTTTTAACACATTTATTTACATTTATCTTTCAAGGATACACATACCCCGTAATCAAGTTATTGTTGTAAAAAGAAATATAAATTGAGCTCAAAAAGACACTTATAATTTTTCACGCGGTCATATCTTGAAATCCTGTCCATCAAATTGAACCAAAATTACATACAGGTTTACTTCAATACTCTACTCTTAACACATGTCAGTAACCAAGCAGTTATCCAACTGACACAACAGCAAAATGCACTGACATGGAACAGTTTCCTGGACCACATTCACAGCCCAGCCCTGTTTCATGAAAAAAGTGTATGAAAAGCAGAAAGCAGCACCGTTTATCATCTGTGCAAGGATCTTGTGTGCATTCTCACAGATTTTTTGTGCTGGGTGCCAAATGTTGGGCTGTGAAAGTGGAGGTACTTCCAGGAAGCTGTCCCATGACAGTGCATTTTGCTGTTGTGTCAGGTGGATAACTGCTTGGTTACTGACATGTGTTTTGAGTAGAGTATTAAAGTGATTGACACTATGTTACGATATGACCTTGTGATTCACAAGTTGTGAAAAATTATAAGTTTCTTTTTGAGCTCAGTTTAGTTCCTTACAAGTGGTGCAAGTAGTCTGAGCGTGGGAAGTTATCACATCCAATGTTGCTATTGTCAATTATTATAAGCTGCTGAATTGGTTTGACGTGATAGTATTATGTATGCAATGTTAAACAGGTTGCACAAACATCCGGCGTACGCAATTGTTTTTACAGCTCAAGTCTTAATGTTTTAAAACGTTCGCAGTCGGGATCAGAAGATATTATTAGAATAAGAATATAGACCTTTTCACTTCTTCCCATTAAACAAATTTAGAATTAAGTAAAATTTGACAGTTATTAATATTTGGACTAGTGGAACATGTTAAGACTGTGTACAAAGCTGTCATTCTGAGGGCTCGTAGTGCACCTTAATATTGATTTTATACATTTTTGGCGCCATTCTGAAATTCCAAAGTCAAGGCGACAATTTGTATTTTTCAGGGTTTTTTCAGTTGAATTTGTCATGTCAGAAAACATTACCTAGACACCAAAATATTAATAAAAATGCACCTGACCTAAAGTGCGTTGACCTTTGTCGCGTTTCTTTAAGCATTCTCGGTGAGTCGAACTAAGGGCAAAAACCAACCATGGGTTCAAGCTTGAATTAGCTAAAGACATAAAGTAATAAAAATGCCGAAACTTGGTAACGGACTCGCCTTTAAATTCATTCATTGATTTGAAATGGAACATCAAACTATATATAAAACTTGGAAGCGAAAAGACACAGAAAAATAATGTAATTATCATGGTTATGTAAGCCAGTCTCTTACGCGTTTTGATTTGCTTTTTAAAAGTGTAGTTTCGTTCTTTAAATGCGTTTGAACTTGAAATGACAAAGTACGCCATTTTGGTATAATGGATCATTATTAATGTTAAGGGAATTATATAGAGCATAAAGAATTTACAAACCTCAAATATTTTAGCTCTCTCGCTGCCTCGTTCTACAGATTGACAGCTAATGGTGATGTTAAAAATTTCTTTTTCTGTCGTGAAATAAGTCGTTAAAATCGGTGAAGCAACTATAAACCCTACAACCCATGCAAGTATGGCCCAGTAAAATGAAACACGTTTAGTACGAGACTTGCGGGAATGCACCCCATGAACTATTGCCGAATATCGCTCGCGACTCAAAGCGACTAATGAATATGCGCATGCACATTGACAAACAACCGGTGCATAGTTTCTAAGAGCGCATGGTATCCTACCACTCATCCAACACGGGTGTATCTCATTTTCAAATTTGATAGGTCCAGTCACTATGATGTATAGAAGATCCGCAATTGTGAGGTTAATGATTAGAATGTTTGGAGCATTGCGCAGATGTCTGTTCTTCAAGATTATGATCAGAAGAGCAATATTTCCAAAAACTCCAAAAACCAGAAAAATCACAAACATAACTAGTCGCCATATGTAGTCCTCTTGAATAGCGCAGATGTCTTTTATGATATCCTTAATAAGATCGTTGTGACGCAGTAGTTCTGTATCGTCCCAACTACTTTCGGAAATATTTATATCAAAGAAGTTGCTATCCTCCTTCGCCATCATAGACTTCAGATCCAAAGTGATCCTATAACGTTAGACTTATATTTTCATCAGTAGTAAACTTTTTTCAGTCAACTGTATATTAAAATGGAGACTTGTAAACCTGTTGCTCACAAGATATATCACAACGGAGTAGCTGCTGCTGTTTTGAGCAGGGTGAACATAGCAAATGCAAATTTATTAACATCACGATTACGAGTCAAACGTAGTGTACAATAAACTCGGTTTTAGTTTGGTGTGTTAACTAAAACCCAGTTATGTCCAGAAAATCTCCTTAGTTCGAGACCAGCATCCATCGTTAAATTATGTCTTTATGTCTTAATACGATAAAATGATAGAATCCTGTTTATACCTGCCATTTTCGCAGCAGCCGATGAAATGATAGCATCCTCTTTATACGTATCCTTTTTCAAGCAGACTGATTATCATTTATGTTTCGGAGATATAAAGTCAAATTACCTTCGTTAGTTCGTTCAGGGAAGTGGTTCGTTGAGTAGTATTTATTTGCTCCACTACTAATTGACAGTGCGCCGTCTCTATTGGATTTCACCGTAATGTTGTATACCGTGATGGATCAAGCTGAACAAACTGTGCAACGAATGACGTATATATGATCATCGGAGTCACGCAATGGGCTATTCCATTTCTAATCCACACTACCCCTGTGAAAGATTTTGGAAATATCTTCCACATGGGGAGTATATTTATCAAATGTAATTGGTCAGGGTTAATAATTTTGAAACACATACCGGTATTCCCCCTGTATTATGGCTTTACCTATATCTGGAGTGAGTATTTCAAATAGAAGTTCACCAAATGTCTATTCGATTCGAAACTCATACTCCCTCTGTGGAAGACTGTAGCTAAATCTTCCACAGGGGTAAAGTGGACTTCAAATGAAATAGCCCAATGCAGCCATCAGTTCCTCTTGAGAGAGAGGGATATTGATGAATCAACGAACGTAACTAATGTATATGGTGTGAAACTTTACATTCGTCTCGATTGGAACTTGTGGATGTATCGAGTAAATAAATACTGTTACTATAAAGCCGAAGAAAACAATTCAACTAAATTGATTCGTTTCACGTCCATCTCGCTCCTCACTTTGTGTGATCAGTCCATATTTTTTTAATTTTTCAATTTTGATATTAAATGGTAAGTTTTTAATACTTAACTAAAATGTCAATGCTGATTAAACAAGTTCATTTATAGTCACCATGAATCACTTTTTTATGGAATTGTCTTAGGGGTTTACCACTAAATCTTAAATTAAAAAAGGCAAAAAGGCTCCTTCCTCCCTCCTCACTTTACCAAAAGGTGGGGACGTGAAACGATATTTCAATTTTATGTGGCATATAATATTATTTGCATGAAGATAGTGTCACGTGTTCGAGTTCATTGCCTTGCCGTCATTATATACAATCACGTTAATATCATTCTACTAGTTTCAATCATAATTGCATCTTGGCAGTTTGCTGTGTTGAATGTGAATGTTATTTTTTCAAAAAGTAATGTTTACACTCGGCTGCCAGAAATCCAAAAGCAGATAAAAGTAATCCAAGCATTACATCAATGCTACCATTTGCATTTTAATTTTTTTTTCTCTTTATTTTCAATTTATTTTCAAGTACTTTTATAAGTATGTAACCTTATAAAAATAATATTGTATGGTGTAAATGCATGCTATAGACTGTATGTTGTTTTGTAAGTATTGGCAAGACATGCACTAAAACACTTTTCTGAACTAAAAATGGTAGGGAACTTGGTGTATATGACAAAATATGACTAAAATATTAGAAAAATGCCAAAAAACCTTAATTTGCAGTATACAGCGATCAATGTTTATAATGCCAGCACTGTAATCACGTAAAACCCGCCTACTTCAAATCAATACAAATAACTGCAACTTTTAAATTGGGGTATTTTTCTTTCAAAACACTGCTGTATTGTCAATATTGAACAAAATTAGACAAATGGGGTATCAAAATGCGCGTAAATAAATCATCCTTCTTTTTATGTTGAAATATTGTGAAAATAATTATTAGTTCTGAATGTGTATGCGTATTTATAACAGCTGAGTTTGCTTCTTTTTTTTGGCTTTTTTTTTTTTTTAAAGAGGGTTGGTGCTTTCGGCCAGTGCCGTACTATTACGCTGACTTTCGTATTCGGCGAGGAGGACGATTTCGACCTCCTGGTTTGTTTACAAACAGAGAGGTGCAAAAAACCGTTCCGCTTGTCCAAACACTCAAGTATCAGAAGGATGGTCTACAATAGCGTGATTCACGTAACCTGAATAGGGATTAAAAAGCTGTCACGTAGAACCATGTACGTACATGTGCTTCTATTGTCCAATTTGCCATCAAGATTTCATATGGAAACAGTTCAGACCCAGTACACGATCATGTCAGAAATTAATATTTTGTTCTGGGTCTGATTATTCGGACTAGCTTTCGGCTATGTGCACCACCAGCTGTACAATTCTCTCGGGAAATCCTCGCTTCCACGCCTGTTCCCCATTGCCCAAGTTAGCGTTACCCATCCGACACCACGTGGAGGTTTGGGTTGGGTTGCCCGCGAGCAATCACTGTGCCAGCTCTGCGGGCCTTGCCGGACAACAGCTTAGTTACTTTTTGTGCAGACTTTACGTTAATTTTGACATAGGAAGACTTTTCGTATCTTTAATTTCTTCGTGAATTCAAACTGTATGACCTACCGTATTGATCACGTACTTACTATACGTTGTTGAAAGTCTATAGTACTTTATGAGTATGTATAGTGCAGTGGACCCTAAAAAACTGTCAGACTTCAAGTGTTTCAAAGGTGTGACAAACACTTTATCTATTGAAAATCGTTCAAGCGAAGTCCTACTGTGATGTGCCCTGAGTAATTTAATTTGATTATTTATATTTGTTTACAACATAAAGCTATGACATGAGAAATAATAGAAAGGGGAAACCAAGAGTTTGTGTGTTATGACATGTTTTTGGGGAACCCCTTTGGTTACAGTAAACAAACTCAATCAGAGTTATTGCTGTGCATTCGTGTGAATTTGGGTAAAAAGTGATTTTGGCCTTCAGTCATTAAGGCTCGTAAAGTAATTCAAAAATACCTTATTTTCAATGTCACTATGTCACTAATGACAATTTCGCCGTTCAGATGACAGATACGTCGTGTAAATACGTCGCACAAATACGTCACTATGTGAAACGATAAATTCTTCCAATTGCAGATATGATATATTGGGCTTGCGCAGTATAGATGATCGGCAATACCAATAGCTATCTTGCTAATATACACATGTATTTTTTAGCTATTTAACAGAGTTTTTCTTTTCTCTTTTCATTATCAATTTTTTTCATCTTTTTCCTACATTTTTGTGGTAAGTTTTATTCTATAATTTGTATATTTGTGTGCAAATTGAGGGCGCTATTTACATTATCTGAAGTTTAATTTAGCCCAATAATATGAGTTATTCCTTTTATTTCATGATAACATTTTTTTAGAAAATTTCTTTGCCATTAGTTACTCATTATACTGATATTTTAATGTCATTATACAAGTGTATACCCCTTGTAAAGATGCAGATAAGATTAAAGATAAATAGCGCCATCAGTGTTCAACTTTGCTAAAAAAATTAATACAGTACATGCCATCAACCGCGGTGTATATACTTAAAGCGTGTGAAAATCGCCCACCTCTTTGTGTCTTCCAAAAAATTGCCAATTTCTGAAATCAACCCAAATGGTATACATAATTATTGCCCCTTCCCTTAAAATTAAGTGTTAAGATCTCACTTTATTTCCGCGCTCTCCTCGCCTTAACCCTCTCCACATGGGTGCCGACCGCAGACGAATGTTTTAAATGTTTAAAAAAAATCAGAATCAGAACAAAATCAGAATTTTGGATTTTTATGACCATATGTGGAACCAGCATGAAAAATGCATTAAAAGAACTACAAAAAAGCCCGGTATCGGTTCAGTGGCTCTTGCGATAGCTCTTGATATAAACAATTAATTTGCATTTCTAGTGATCAAAACTTAGTTTTACATAGATAAATTCTTTGCAAAAAGAAAAACATAATAATCACACCAAAATGTTAGTTTTGACAACATTCTTTGAAATTTCTCATTATTTTCAGCCAACTATTACACACTCTATAGTCGTTGGTTTTGTACACAACACCAAATCGGTATCTATAAGTCTTTGAACTTCCGTGAGTTGCCATGGTAACGATATAAAATCAAGTTCAATGGTCATTATTTATCTATGATCGTTTACAGGTGATCAAAATACAACATTACGATTGCAATCGCACTTTGCCCGTAAATGGGACCTGCTACCACGAAATGAGCATTAGGTCGCAAATTGGTAGTTTCTAGATACCCTAGCTAAATGCGTTGATGTTCTTTGTTTCACACGCACCTGTTCAAGCCAGTGGTATGTCTGCATGTTAATGGGGGCACAATGGGTCATTCACGAAAAACATACTACTGGCTTGTACATGTGCGCGGCAAACAAAGAAAAAGATGTCTCAAAACTAGCAGCGTCTGACTTTACGCTCATGTCATGGTAGCAGGTTACATATGGGAATGTCTATTTTATACTAGTATTATTTTGTTGTGATTGCAACTTCACTACTTTGATCAGGCTTTGAACCTTTGTAAACATTAGTGAACGTGAACAAACTTTGGTGTTATTGCTCTTGGGGTTATCAGTATTAAGTTCAGTACTTTTCAGTTCCTTTCAGAAATGGCTTTTCGAACACTACACCGACAAGTCCTGGTGCTGCTTGCATTAGGTAGGTGCATTCATTAATTGATTCATTAATAGCCTAGCCAACGCTCTGCAGGGTCTATTGTTCTATTGTTTCCAATTAGAGCGCTGACATATTGGAAAATGTTGCCAATCAATATTCATGAGAGTGTACATTCAACGTCCAGTTTGCGAAATTGGGTGAATTGTGTTTGGTAAGTGTGAAATACATCTGACTGGGCGTTTTAATTACGTAACGAATAAAGGCATTGACATCATCGAATGGCTGCCCAGTGCTGTTATGTGTTTAGTTACACCACATTTCGCCATAATATATTCTAGAAACGCTTGCTGTTAGAATAAGAAAAATTTTAATTGTAATTATTGCACAGGTCACGGCGACCCTGTGACCTTTCCGGAAAAAGCCGAGTGGCAGGTTTTTCAAATAAATATTTTCTGTGTAAAAACTGTACCATCAGATAGGTAATGGAATATATGAATATTAACTGTACATCTATCACAACAATTTTTGATAACAACTTGCGTCACAATTGATCTAGTATAGAAGGTAGATAATTTATTTCAATCTTATATACGCCATTTTTTTTTTTTTATTAAGTGAAAATTAATTCTGTAAAATATGTATTTTTTTTATGTAATTTTCACATTAGACCCGACAAAAGATTACCGTTTTGTTGTTATGATAATCTAATCTTTTGATTTAGTAAATAAAATTAGGGGTCTAATGTGGATTTAGGATGCAAACTGGAACAATCCAATGCCTTGTCAAAATCATTTGCTTCAAAATGGAGTTCGGATGCACTTCGTAATACAACTTCCGCCACTGCGGGAAACCACATGCACAGCAGAGCACATGGCCGATATCAAAATCGATTTTATGTATTGTGTATGTAGGCCTAGGCCTATTCATAGGACCCTCGTATTAATTGTCTCTATGCGCTTGAGAATTCAACATTCCAATATAAATAATTGTAGCTTTATTATAATACACATTAATGTTTTAAGCAGATAAAATTCCAAAATATGATGCAGTAATGAAGTTGCGATTTATTAATATTATATGTATAAATTTTCACGATGACACTGTCAAGTTCTTCGTGGTCGAGCGGTCTAAGGCGCTGGACGTATGGTATACGTGATACTAGCCAAAGCGGTGAGCCGTGAGTTCGAACCCCGCCTCTGCCAAACTTTAATAGAATTAAAATTAAAATTTTACTTTTTAAAAATTTCATATTGGGGAAATGTGACTGGGAGAATTTATGTATGGCGTGGAGTGGTGTGGTGTTTAGTTATTATATAGGCCTAATAATTATTGTGAAATGTATTCATCGTTCCTTTCTTTTCCCTTCTCTGTACTTATTCTTTCCTAGGCCTACACTTTATCACTCCCTCGCTCTCATTGTCCCCTCTCACCCTCCCTCACTCATTCCCATAATTTTCCTTATATTTCTATTTATCTACTTGTCTTTATTATATCTTTTTTATTTCTCCTTCCTCCAGCCCTCTCTCATTCTCCATACCCTCCTCCCTCTTCCTCCCTCCTCCCTCCCAAGACTTCTCACAGAGGTGAATCTGCCCCTCCCCAATCCCCTCCCCTCTTTGGGTACGCCACTATACTATACTAATCTCCTTCTTAAAATAAAATTAAATGGAAATTTCTTAAAAACAACCTTTATAGACTTATACTTACATGTATACGTATTCGCCACTTGCACGGTTCCGCCATTATGCACTATATGCGGGAGAGCCTCGAACTGGCAGCATACATGAAAGGAAGAATTACGTAACCTTACACAGAATGTTATATGACTGGTTCAATTCCCATTCATGTATGCTGCCAGTTCGAGGCTCTCCCGCACATAGTGCATAATGGCGGAACCGTGCAAGTGGCGAATAGCGATTACCATTATAGTGTAATATAGATATATGGACGGGACATGGCAGCCTTCATACATTCTAATGTGTAATCGAGCAGCAAGAGCATTCAATTTATTTAAATGAAACGCCTAACGTCAGGTGGGTGGTAAAGATGATTGCATCGACAGCTAAAGCCTCCTTTTGACTTCAGACCCACACAAGCACACATTTGGGATACGTGAGTACAATGGTACCACTTTACACATGACTGCCCTTACACATGACTGTAGTGTGGTCACTTATTGATACTCGCCTGTTGTGTAGAGCGTTAATATGATGCCGGATCAGTGACCAATTTAATGGCGGAACCCCTTTATTCGAAACAATGGTACCACTTTTATGAATAGCCTTTCGCAACTTCTAATCGGCATCAAACGAACAAAAGATTATATAATCTATTGCGACTCTATTTCTATTTAAAAGCTCTTTGAGCCTAGCAACATCATGGGGGTGAAATCCCGGTGTGCATTTGGCCCGGTATGCTCGGTGAAGAAATACGTATATCCGGGATTTTTGGACGGAGAGAAAAGTCTCCCACTGGCCTGTTTCAAATAAATTATTTTTGCTCATAATCAAGGGGAATTTGGGTGTTAAACCGGCTACAAAGAACATGCAATTTTGGTAGAATTTCTGCCTGGTAGATCGAGATTTCAAAAGTTTGCATTCAAATATTGCGCTAACTTGTCACTTTGGTATACCAGGTCAACCTTTACTTGTGAATGCGTGTAATAGTATATCTACCAAAAAACGTTGACAACGTAAAGAAATCAGCAAGTTTAAAAAACCCACCTCGGCTCACTTTTTGAAACTTGGTCCCATTTGTAAAAGGTACTGATTTAAACTTTATCATATTTATATAAATTTAAAACATTTCCAAAGTGTTATGTATCTTTAATGTGCAGATGCGATATTAATTTGTAAGCTTTCTGGAACGACCTGAAAGGTTATTATCTTGTTCTTGCACGGTAAGCCAATATCCTATTGTGTTTTGTTTTATAATAATCATGATTAGGCCCTAATGATTGAATTAAACAAATAACACGTAGGCTTGTAATCTTGTTGGAAACGCTGTGTTCTGTTGAAATAAAATAAAAACACTGAGTTGCTGTTGGTGTTTAAAATGGGACCAAGTTTCAAAAAGTGAGCCGAGGTGGGTTTTTTAAACTTGCTGATTTCTTTACGTTGTCAACGTTTTTTGGTAGATTTCTTTTCTTTTTATGAATGTAGCCAAGCAGCTCCAAGCTTGGAAAGTCATCAGGTTAGGATGTGCTCCATAAAACAAATAAAACGAAAAATAGATGTTTGAAGTTGCAATTCTGGATTCATGACAATAAATAATTAAACCAAACTTTATCAGTCGTTTATTTTTAAAACTTGCTTGTCACACGTGACTGTAATGTTAAGAGGCGTACAAAATGATCAATATACATTTTAATATATTTTAATTATTCAAGGCAACGTAAATATGTAAAGAAAATGTAAATATGAACAACACACACCCAATGTTGACAATGCCAGAGAGACACAGAGAGTAAGTCCGATTTAGGCCTACTTCAAGTCGGAACTGGTAAATGCGCATTATATTTAAGCCTATACTACGGAAGCGTCTAAATGCCCCGAGTAGGCAATATAATCGTGTTTTAATGTTTGTGGTTCTTTGTAGCCCTGCGGGGCAACCTAGTTCGATATTCCTATTAAGCGGCGGTTGTCGGCGATCTTTCGTGGTTTGTGGTTTTCATCAAGCCCTGCCCTCTATCGGGAGCTAATTTATAGTTTAAGCTTGTTGGATATCCATGTTTCGTGGTTTCTGGTTCTTTGTAGCCATGTGGGGCAATCTAGTTGCATATCCAAATTTCGCTGTTTGTGGTTCTTTATAGCCCTGCGGGGCAATCTAGTTGGATATCAATATTGAGCTGCAGTTGTTGTTGATCTTTCGCGGTTTGTGGTCTTAATTTGTTGGATATCCATATTTCGCGGTTTGTGGTTCTTTATAATCTGGCTTGTTGGATATCCATATTTCGTGGCTTGTGGTTCTTTGAAGCCCTGTGGGGAAATCTAGTTGCATATCGAAATTCCGCGGTTTGTGGTTCTTTATAGCCTGCGGGCAATCTAGTTGGATATCAATATTGAGCGGCAGTTGTTGTTGATCTTTCGCGGTTTGTGGTCTTAATTTGTTGGATATCCATATTTCGCGGTTTGTGGTTCTTTATAATCGATAGGCCTGTGGGAAATCTGGTTGGATATCCAAATTGCGCGGTTTGTGGTTCTTTGTAGCCCTGCGGGGCAATCTAGTTGGATATCCCTATTAATCGGCGGTTGTCGGCGATCTTTCGCGGTTTGTGATTTTAATTTCCCTTATCAAGCCCTGCCCTCTATCGGGAGCTAATTTATTGTTTAAGCTTGTTGGATATCCATATTTCGTGGTGTGTGATTCTTTATAGCCCTGCAGGGCAATCTAGTATATATCCAAATTTCGCGGTTTGTGGTTCTTTATAGCCCTGTGGGGAAATCTAGTTGGATAACAATATTCAGCGGCAGTTGTTGGCGATCTTTCGCTGTTTGTGATTTTAATTTGTGACAATTTATAATATTTATTCTAAATATAATTTCAGTCTGAGCTGTGAACAGAGCCACTGATAAATGTGTTTTAAATGACGAAGATATCATGATAGTCAGGCATGGTGAAAGCATCTGGATGGTGAAAGTAGGCCATAGGCCTAGGCCTAAATGTGAATAAAAAATCAAACATGTTTGTTTGATGAAAAAAAATATAATATCACAATAGCAATGGATGTTCGAAATGGTGTTATTCTTGATTTATGACAATAAATTGGTTAATAAAACATTTAAAAAAAAGGTGGTGGGAAGTTTCGAACTTGGGCAAAACTTCATAAGAGGATTAGAAGTCCATGGCCTTAACCACTTCGCCACGGGGACGTCCCGATATAACGAGGTGTGAAAGTGGAGTATTTATTAATATGAATGTATGCTGTGGTCCGGAAAGAATAAAAGAATTGTGAAAAACTTGATTTTTTGTCGAATGGGATCCAGAATTTGTATGTAGGGTATCCAGGAAAATGCTAGGGTATATTTTGAAAGTGAATCTCAAAAAGTAGTGCGACAGTGACAGCCATGTATGGCTGTAGCAGTGACGAAAGATTCTGGATATCAGTATGATTAGCTATGATTTTACACTAATTTTGGCTATGAAATACCGCGTGAAATAATACAAGAATGTTTGTTTATTATCAAACAATCGGATTGACTGTAAGATTGGTGTAACTTTTGAATTAATGAGTTATTAAAATATTACACTTTGGACAGTAAATAAGATTTAGCATGGTTTTAGATATATTTTGTACCCAGCGAAAAATATCACAGAACAATAGCGTTTTGTTTCGTGTAAATATAGTCCGCGGTGCATCTGTTTATTCTTCTTTATCAGTCGTTTTTTAAAACTTGCTGGTCATGCTACCGCTTGACTCTAATGTAAATATAGTCCGCGGTGCATCTGTTTATTCTTCTTTATCAGTCGTTTTTTTTTAAAACTTGCTGGTCATGCTACCGCTTGACTCTAATGAAAGTGCACACCTCCGTCTAAAAAGACACTCTATAGGCGCTATGTATTGTGAAAAACTGCGTCTATATGGTTCATGAATATGACTTGTGCATTCACGGTGTCTAAAAGTTACTACCAATGAAAAATATTTCTTTAAATTATTTTAATAATTTAAAGAAATATTTTTAATTGGTAGTAATTATTCTATACATACTTTATGAATCTTTCTTTTTTTTATAATAAGGCCTCCTTATTGTGACATCTGAGCCCATACCAAACAACAGAAGAGACAGCTATGCTAGTGGGAAATTTCGCAGTAAAATGGGACGCTTTAAACATGAAGCCGAGACAAGTGAAGGAGAGTCGCGTCAATGTGACGTATCACCAACGGTAAGACAAGACAACATATATATGATTTTCAACTGTCAGCTTTCTTATAAGAAGTAGTTGCTGGAATGGGGAAGGGACACTTAGTTGTTATGTGGTTTATTATTTAAATGAGACAGCATTAGATATTCATCTGTGTACTTGGTCCATGTATAAATGTTGATGACCTTATTCTGCCATCTTCGAGAGACCAATGTTGTGCATATCAAGTGCTATATCATTGCCAAATTTCAGATTTTTCACCCCAAATGCCCACATATAAAATGTGCTTTCACCATTCTGCAGCAACACTGGTACACGGGATGGGATTTGTCGCACAAGTAGATACAATCCATCAATGTATGCATGGTATGTACATGTAGCATGGCGAATATAGATTTCCTACGTTCATTTGGGCCTTTTATCACCAAAATGTAAACGATCCAACCATCCGATTTTCGTTTTATGTCAATAAATTACCTGGATTGACGTCACGTGAAAAAGCACCAAAATTAAAGGCCATTAATCATGTTAATTAGTTATCAACTGTATATACCGTAGAATTCCATCTTCAATAATATAAACAATTATGCCTCCAAATGGGTGTTTTTTGACGAAAGAGTCGGCCTCCACAAAACATTATTTGGAGTTTGAACATCTAATCTTGCGATAAAAATATTAAGTTTTGTAATATTTTGCTTCTAATTCCAAGTATTTGCCACCAACAACTATCA
This sequence comes from Amphiura filiformis, assembly GCF_039555335.1. Classification (NCBI taxonomy): domain Eukaryota; kingdom Metazoa; phylum Echinodermata; class Ophiuroidea; order Amphilepidida; family Amphiuridae; genus Amphiura; species Amphiura filiformis. The sequence continues at coordinate 1,863,775 of NC_092646.1, forward strand.
AAACTGGCGAGCGGTTGAAAGATCTTCGCGATTTGATGACGAGTCAAAATTTAGCAGCATTTATGGTACCTTCAGAGGATGCGCATCAGGTAAGAATTATTATGAAAAGAACAATAAGAGGGGAAAAACTAAACTGGAGATGTTAAAGGGGCTAATATAATACAGTCATTTCGATAGCAAAAACGTTTTACCAACTGATCGATATTTTGATACAAGATGTAAGTTATAATTAAAAACCCAATGCACCAAGTTTACGTTATTTTGTATACAATTCTTTATTTTTACCTTATTTCTACATTAGGAGCAACTTTTGCGCGGGGCAACAACTTGAAATGTTGAGTACACACCTCAAGCTATACACTGACAAAATATGGAAAAACTCCATAAGTGTGGACTACGAAACTTAAGAATAAGAGGCAATGCCCTATACTCTACTGCTACTCAAACCTATTTTCTTCCTTTTTTTTGGATGGTGTTCACCTTTCTCCTGGCATCGAGCTTCTAAATCATTATGGTCTAAAAAGTCGAATGTTTGGTTTTCATTTCAGCATGTTCAGGATATCAACATTGAATTCTATTATTATAATTACATTTTATGTTTTGTTTATCATCAATCTAGAGTGAATATATAGCAGAGCATGACAAAAGAAGGGAATATATCTCTGGGTTCAGTGGTTCTTCTGGTAAGTAAGTCTGAATTTATACATCGCTGAGCGATATTAATGCGATTCTTATCTCTTTCGTGCATGGTATTATGGTATTATGTAAAGCGATTTTTGCTGCTTTAGAAACTGACTGGTTTAAATGAGTCGCTCAATTTCAGTTGATTCCTGTTTTTTGTGAGTTTGCGAATTATGCGCGACTATGAGTGTAACGTAGACGCGGAAGGCCACTGTGTTGCAATTTCTTTCTGAATCTGCAAGAAATTTCTTGCACACAAATATTAAAATAGCCAGAGAATTCGAATTGTATTTCAATCTCAAAGTGGAGGGATTAGGCTGTGGATCACGGTATACCCATTTAAAAGCATCTTTCAGACAATTACAAGACACTTGTAATACCCATCAAACACAAAACGTTATAAAAACGGGTATATATTGGGTTTTGGGTTTAGTAAAAACGTTTTTACTTATTTAAAAATAACATGAAATGTCGGGTTATATAAAAGTCATGAAAACGTTTTAATTGGGATTCCAGGTAAAAACCACATGTGCCTGCTCACGGTCATGGGGCGAAGGGGCTTTGGTAGTAGGTTACCAAAAGTCACATAAAAAATTCCTCCGGAGCTTGTTGCCATAGCAACGGCAGATTTTATGATTTTAGCGGTTTTTGCTTATTTTGGGGTGAAAATAAGAGAAAATATACACTTTTCTGAATTGCTCTTGACTTAAAATTTGAGGTCAAATTAAAAAAGCAACCTTATCACCATAAAGTACCATCTTTGCACTTTTCACAGGTGTAAAAAATATTTCAATAATATTCCCCATGTGCAATTTTAGGGATGGGCAATATTGACATTTTAGCACTTTTGTACACAAACTCCCCCCCCCCCCAAGAACCTGTAGTAAAGGCGCTTATTGGAAATATAGATTTAAAAAGTCAGATTTTCTGGCAATACCGGTTTTTGCAGAACACGACTCTTCTGCAGCCTCTAAGTATTGCTTCCGGAAGCAGTTGTGTGTCAAATTTTGTACGCAAAGGCTCAATATTTCAATTAAGTTGGTCGTATAAAAAGTTATATGAGTAAATATGTAGAAAATGGATTAGTTCGAAAAATGCATTTTTTGAAAATTGGTCAACTTTCTGGCAACACTGGCTTTACAGGACAAATAGCCCCAGAGGTTTTTCACCAGATTCGGAAGGGGCAATGTCTGCTCAATTACCACCAAAGAGGAAATAATTCTGGGTGCTCAAGCAAAATTAGTTTTTTGACTTCAAAGATAGGGTAAAAATGTAATTTTTTCAAAAGTGCTAAATTGTCAATATTGCCCATCCCTAAAATTGCACATGGGGAAATATTATTGAAATATTTTTTGCACCTGGGAAAAGTGCAAAGATGGTACTTTATGGTGATCAGGTTGCTTTTTTGATGTGACCTCAAATTTTAAGTCAAGAGCAATTCAGAAAAGTGTATATTTTCTCTTATTTTCACCCCAAAATAAGCAAAAACCGCTAAAATCATAAAATCTGCCGTTGCTATGGCAACAAGCTCCGGATGAATTTTTGATGTGACTTTTTGTAACCTACTACCAAATCCCTTTCGCCTCATGCAATAAAAAAATTTTGACCGTGAGCAGACACATGTGGTTTTTACCTGGAATCCCAATTAAAGCGTAGAATACAATGTTCGTTTTTCAAAACCAATTAGATACTTTTTTCACTGACCTGACAGTTTCGAGTGTCTTGGGCGACATTCTGAAGGAAAAACGAACATTGTATTCTGAATTTCTGCAGAAACAACATTTTAAAAATGTTGTCAAAACGTTATTGTAAACAATTTTTTGCAAACATATTTTGTCAACACTTAAATAACATTATGTTGGAATATTTGCAAATATATCAAAATATTTTGAAATATCATGAAAATGTTTTATAACCTTTATATACCCTTTATATAACCCGACATTTAAACGACGTTTTCTGGTAACCTTTTCTAACCTATTGCGTTTTGTGTTTACTGGGTAATTAATCACGATTATCTCCGTATCTCGTTTTAGGAAACTAAGACATAGTTTGCTTATCGTTGCATATAGGTCTAGCCATAGTTACTGCTGAAAAGGCTGCTTTATGGACGGATAGTCGATATTGGTTACAGGCAGATATGGAACTTGACTGCAATTGGCTGCTCATGAAATCGGGTAAAAATGTGTTTCTTGTTTCTTTGTTGTCATTTTCCTTAAGAGACACGGACATGTTATTGGATCAGTTCTTTCAAAAATATTATCAGGGATTTTACCTGCCAAATTAGTTTCAGTAGCTAACCAAAAGTATTCCGTGTTTGGCACAATCATGTGACGAGATAGTGACCTTGAATTTGTGCAACATTACTTTGTTCATCATCTTGCATTTAGGTTGTTTAACAAAAGGAGACAGACAACAAAAGTGGGTTTTGTGGGATAATATTGGCAATCGAAATTTAGGTTTGAGAGTCAAAAGTATTTGAAATGCAACAATTAGATTTAAACCAAAGACCTTCTTACCAGTCTACTAAAATATTTGCAGTTCGCTTTGACAATCCTAATGAACTTGACATATATTTTTGTTTTGGTTTACAAAGCCCTGTTGCTATATAAATATTACTGATTTATACTTTATAGGAGAACCAGGTGTGCCCGCTTCTGACGCCTGGTTGGTTGACATATTGAATCCTGGTGACTACGTGGGCTTTGACGCAAGACTAATGGCAGTTAGTAAGTTGATATAAGCGGGAAATTGAAAAGAACGTGGTATATATAATTCGATTGCCGAGTTTGTTCAGCGCAAACATTTTGCATGAAAATTCAATATTATTCACTACTAAATGGGATAATTACGCCCATATAATTATTGTAACAATTGTGGAACTTTTATTTTATTTCCATTTTTTTTTAAATTTATGTATCTATTTGTTTACTTTATTCGTTATGTATCCACTATTTGTTTACTTTATTCGTTATGTATCTACTTTGATGTGTTGTTTTGTTTTTGTTTTTGTGCAGTTCTGTTTCATTCTTTCTACAGGCACATATGACAAATACAACAGCACCTTTGAATCAGCCCAAAACGGTGGTCCCGTTTTTGGTTGACGTGTCAACTACCACCGGCAATCTCGTTGACACCATCTGGAACGCAGACGCTGAAAACCCACAGCCTTCCTATCCAAATGAACCACTTCTTATTCTGAATGCAGACAAATACACAGGTATAAGGCGTATAATATAGGTTCTGGTTGTCCGTCTCCGCGCATCAGGTACACTATGTGACACGATCTGGTCCATGGGGGCCAAAGGCGGCAATTTTAAATTGAGATAAAGGCAAAAATATGGAGTAAAGAAACAATGAAATACAAAAGCAAATATACATCACAGTATGCTAGACGTTTGGTGTTTTCAGTATATGATAGCCTAATGTTTGTATAAGGTGGACCAGATCGTGTCACATATGATAATTAGGCCTATTCATTGACGCTTCTAACGCCTGGTTGGTTAGGGTTAGCCTAAAATGACACTGGAATACATGCATATCGTTATGCATGATATATAAATGCATACATATACAGTAAAGAAGCAATATTGATATGCTATAATTTCCATGATTTGTTGTACTGTAAAATAGGTGGTTAATCAAATCATTTCTTAGAATGTAAATAGATGATATGCTGATGATATAGGGCTATGTAATAAATAAAACACGTTCATTTACCGTGTTCTTCTCTTTTTTATCCGATTTTGACTCCTAAGGTGAAACCTGGAGACAAAAGATATGGCAGTTTGCCGATGCAGCAAGTATACGAGGTCAAATGTCAGCTAAAGGCGCAGATGCACTGGTGGTCACCAAGCTGGATGAAATTGCATGTAAGAATAAATCAATATCAGCTTTTATTTTTCCTTTTACGTTTTGTGACATCTTGAGTTCCCAAATAAATTTTGTAGCTGTCACAAAGATGACAATGAAATAAATATCTGGTAAAAGCAGAAGCTTAATAATCTGATAATCAAACGACCAAAAAAACGCCCTTTTTAGGTTACGTAGCGACGTTACCATTTTATGTGTGTGTTTTTCCAGGGATATTCAACCTCCGTGGTGAAGACGTTCCATATAACCCAATGTTTGTATCATACGCCATAATTACTACTGATACAATACAACTATACCTATACGACATGAACACAAGGTTAACGGACGAGATACGGAATCATCTAGGCATTGGAGGTCCCGGATGTGAAAGCAATGGTGAGTTTTTGCAAACTGTTGAATCTGAAAATTGGTCAAGTCGGGTTTCGGGAAGACTGTTGGCGAATGTGAGGGGAACAATGTAAAATGACTTTCTGATTTTTTTTATTGATTGCTAAACCACCGCAGTGTTCGAACCCCCAACCTCACGCACTATAGTCGAACAACTTATCGATTGCGCTAACATGACTGCTAACTGAAATCCCCCAAACCTTGATAAAAAAATAACATGAATTAATGGAAATCAAAACTTTTGAAAAGTATTGCCAATTCGCAATTGAATGGTGACGAGCGAATATTTTGTTTTATCATTACTTTCAGACGGCGATGAGTGTGTCACTGCGAAAGACTATGATGATTTTATTCCAGATTTAATATCACTATCGTCGACACGAAATAAAATTTGGATTAGTGATAGGTCCAGCTATGCAGTCTACTCAAATGTACCTGGGGTAAAACACTAAATTGTACAAAAAAAATCTTGTTATCTTTACATTTTACATCCATCTTGTTAGATATGTTCTTAAAACCGATATCTGTCTCTTTGGACATGGTGGTTGCATTGATTCACAGATATGAAGTAAATGCTTATTTCGTAATATTACATCATGACTTTATCTTTCTCTCTTTCTAAACCCATTCACCTGGAATATGGTAGACCATTTCGGTAAAATACGAAAAACTTTGTGAATATTAATATTATTCACCAGCGAATTACACGTCATTGTCGATGCCCTCATCGTTATCACTGAATATTGCGCAGTTCAACCTTATTCATGTGACGATGTGCGCATTCATGAAGACGTACCTCGCAAAGGATTCTGGGAATTCAATGCATTGTTTCTTTTCAGAGTAAGCGTTTGCTTGAGGCATCACCCATACTGTTAATGAAGGCAGTCAAGAGTGATGAGGAGATTGAAGGCATGAACAACGCACATGTAAGAATTATTGTAACGATTAGTCGTAACACTTATACTAATTGTAACTCCCCGTGTAACTCCTTAAACAACTTTTTAAAAACGCAACTGCAACTTTTAAAACGGCCTCTTTTCTTATACAATTGTGATTGAACGCAATGATGTGTGACGCTACAAATTGTCCACATGTGTAAAACAAATATGGCTATACATACCTTTTTACATTTTTACATTTCGTAAAATATTTTTGAAGTTGTGGACCCTATATTATAGTTGCTTTGTTTTGAATTTGCATAAAAAGCAAGACCATGTTTTCAAAAATTTGATATAAAACTGTCAATCTCATATTTTTATATCGATATATATAATTTGTTTCCATAGTTTAAGGATTCAATAGCCCTGTGCCAGCTTGGATCGTGGATGCAGAAAACGGTCGATACTTTAAAGGTAAGCTTAATGATATTATGTCGAAAGAACTACCCATAATACATTTAAATTAACTATAGGATACCCTCCACACCCTAAGGGAGCGATCGTTATTTATGGCAGGGGGGAATTGGTATTTTTTATAAATTTTTTTTTAAATTTCCCTTCTATTTGCTGTTATTTATTTCGGGTTCCCCTCGTACAACTGACAAAATATTTCAGCCCCCCCCCCCTCCCGAGTTTTAAGAGATTATTTTCACGATATAACTTTGACATGTAAGTGCACTCAATAGGCTGTACATTGCAAAATACAACAATATTTCATGACTGAAATTGACCATATATGAAACTTGTAACACACAATATCATATAGGATTTCTAGACTTATTTTATTTCAACATTTTTGCATTCTGGTTGACAAAGCATATAGAATTGCAACAAAAATCTCATTGTGATATCAGAGTTGTATCATTTATGTGATGTGCATTACAAATACATGATTTGTACTTCAGAAATAAAATGCTGGATTTTAAACTATTGATGAATGCAAAAACTACTACAGAAAAAAATTGTACTTTTAATGCAAAGCTCTGAATTCTTTTTACACGGAAACTTATATTTAAGTATGCATGTCACTTTAGGCAATGAGTGAGTTTTTTTAGATATTCCAGATTTACAGATACAATATCAGTACATATATGTACTTTAAAAGATAATGCTAAAATACACACACCATAATATACATCAAGACATCAATTGAACATTTTAGATTAAAAACGCATAAAAAACATTTTCATAGGTAAAGAGGGTGCTCACATTAAAGCTTATACCGGTAGCTCATTTTGATAAAAAGAATGGCATTGATTCAAAGTTATACCAATTAAAAAAAAATAATGATGTATCAGCATAAAATAGGGTGAAATGGTGATGTTGCACAATTCAAAGAAAAGTGCATATCTTCAGATAAAATATAAAACATGGAATTGCAAGTTTGGTTTTTATAAAAAGAGATTGAGTATTATATCCAGTCATGTATAAAATACAGACATCAATCAAATGAAAGTTTATCATTTCATTTTAGACTTTTAAAATCATAATCAGTCAAGCAAGGTGGTCTCACAAATGTTTAATAGATTAATACACAATCTTCCATGCTTTCAGTTTCCCGCTTCGCTATATGTAATACCGGTCTGATTGGAGTTTCCTGAGCCAAAACGCCACCAACGGCGGGAAGGGACCAATTATAATAAAAATTCTATTCTCTGTTGTTAAAATTCAAACATCATTTAGATTATTTGTAAATTAAAACAATATAGTTGTGACAATCTGATTCTCACCATTTATTTGTATACTTAGGATCCCATCAACGGCGACATTAATATAATAAGTGAACTAATTGTGGAAGCTAAAGCTACAGAGTTCCGCAGGTAAGGCTGATATTAACAATCATATTTTCTACAATTACAGCAGCATACCTGTCATTGCAGAAAACACATTGTATCTAGATACATGCATACATACACCATGCACAAAACTATAGTCATGAATATATATTTTGTTAATGGGACTTTGTTTCCTCATTTGACACCCTGTTCGTAAAAATTTAGCAAGAATTGACCAAGATATGCGCCAAAGAGTCAAACCCCAAAATCAAAAGTTGCCATTTTAAGGGGGTACTACACCCCTTGCTAATTTTGTGCCTATTTGTGCATTTTTCTCTAAAATTATAGCGCATTGGTGGCAGGTAAGATATGCATATTATAGGGGCAACTCAAGGCAAGTAGTTATTGATTTATTGATCAAATATTGGTTTCCCCTCATTTTTGACTGTAACTCCACAACTGTTGTCTGTGCTGAAATAAAATTTCCAGTGCAGTAGTTGTAGTCCTTGCCCCTATAATATACATATCTTACTTGTCACCCATATGCTATAATTTTTGGAAAAAATGCAAAAATAGGCACAAAATTGGTCCGTGGTGCTTTTGTGCAATACAACGATGCGTTCCCATTGAAAATCGTTGAAATTGCAACTTTTGATTTTGGGGTTTGACGGTTTGGAGGTGTATATCTTGGCGAACAAGGTGTCGAATGAGAAAGCAAGCCCCAATTAACAAAATATATATTTCAGAATAATTCAAAATGATCAGGTTGTTGAACAGCAACGTTGACTATTAATGACGAGTTTCTTTTTATGCCTGGTGTATTCCTCGATAACACCATAACAAAAAAGAAACGTGTAGGTAAATATAAACAAACCAAATGAATTACATGTTTAAAAATAAATTTAAATATTAATCAACAATAATTTTAAAAATATAATTTTTGTATTTTTTCTTTTCTTAAGTATTTGTCGTTTGCTTACTTTCCAGCGATCAACCTGACTATCGTGGCTTAAGTTTTCACACTATATCTGGATTTGGTCCGCACGCCGCTGTCATTCATTATGGGTGAGATAAATGATTCGACTATGAAAAATATTCAATTTTATTTAACATTACTCATGGCGACCACGTAAATAAACGGGGATATTGCAGATAGTACAGGGTGTCCCAAAAAAAAGAGGCCCCTAATTGCGCCCTCTTTTTCTCCTATTTCTGAAAAATTAATCAAATATATTTTGGTATGTAAAGAAACCTTCAGTCGTTAGCTTTAATAAACCAAAACAATTATATCAATCGGCTCACAACTTTTGAAGATATGCTCTTTTAAAGAAATGTACCCGTTTTTCACTCTGTCCACGGAGAAGGTTTGGCTACTTCAAAGATTGAAAAGGAGTACACATACCATGCATGAATATCAAACATTTATTTATGGAATAGGCTTCACCGGTGGGTTTATGGGCAATGGATTTTGTTAATAGTGTCATTAATTTGTGGGTAAAATGGATGCCGAATGGGACATCTTTTGCTTTACTTGCAGTTACTTATTTTTCTTTGTTATTTATGCCATTTTGTTTGATTATGTTTCTTACTTTCTTACTTTGTTGTTTCTTGCTTTCTTTTTTTATTTACAACATAAGACATTTATCTTTTTAGGATAAAAGGTAGCCCTAAAAGGCTGTTTGGTTTGTCTTTGGTTCTTCTGAAGTGAGTTTACTGTGCTGCTCTGCCCTCTACCTGGTTGCCTCCTTGGCGAATACAGGATTCAGCCCTGGTCCTCATTGCATCAATTGCGTTGCATACCATCCTTGTGCGCCGGATACTTGCGAATGCATTCAGTAATACGTTTGCGAAGATCTTGGATTTTGCCACAAAGGAAAAAAATCAAGTGGTGTGAGGTCTGGTGAACGTGCAGGCCACTCCACAGCATGAGCCATCCCAACCACTCTGTTTGATATCCGTGGACAGAATGAAAAACGGGTACTTTTATTCAAAAGGGCATATCTTCAAAAGTTGTGAGCCGATTGAAATAATTGTTTTGGTTTATTAAAGCTAACGATTAAAGGTTTCTTTACATACCAAAATATATTTAATCAACTTTTCAGAAATAGGAGAAAAGGAGGGCACAATGAGGGGCCTCTTTTTTTTGGGACACCCTGTAGTTTCACATCTTTTAGTGTATGTATTGTTTGCAGTATTGGGCTATTCCAGAAAATAGATGCACATCCCCTATAGAGGAGTTCGGATATCCAGACTTTTTTTTTTTTTTTTGTTGGAAATCCAGGCTTTTAAAGAGTTCACAGGCGAAAAATCCAGCAGAAAAGTAGTTCAAAATCTGAAATCCTTAATTTGAGAGGCTCATTAGAACATTTCCGAGATTTTTCATTCATTTAATTGCATTCCAAGTTTTTCCCAGTAACATTGGCTACTGGAATTCCAGTCATTTTCAAAAAGCAAACTTAGAAATCCAGACATTTCATTAATTGATCAGTTACTCCTCTATAGGGGTGTGCATTTATTTTCTGGAATAGCCCATTGGCCATCGGGTGTTCACAGTTAAGTTAACTAAACCTTAACTTCACTTACCTATAGCTATTATCTAGACGAATAAAAAGAGAGAGATAAAGAGGGAGGGGAGAGAGAAAGAAAGTCGCCACTACTTTGAGTTGAGTAGCATTAACTTTGAGTATATTTAACGGCAGGCATTGGCATTGGTATCAAGATATTTGTCTTATAGGGTACTGCTAGGTGCGTGAGCAATATTTCATGATTCAACATTGTTCGGGGGAATTGGGACCTCATTAACATTACCCTGTTGAACACCCTCTTGAAAGTATCCCATCCCAACAATTTTGACTAGCATTGTAGGTTGCTCAGCGAATTGTCAATTGACCATGTTAGCATTTGATTATGTAAAGCATGTGTGACTCTTTTTAAAGGTCAGAACAAAGTGGCAGCGGCAGTTTCTGCTGCGGCAACTGTGCTATTGCGATGAGGCCAATGTTCTACATACCTTCGTGAATGTTAAGCAAATGTCCTATTCCATGTCCTGTACCATGCTTGTAGTCTAAAATCGCACGGAGAAAAAAAAATAAGGGAAACTGCAGCGTCTGTCGCCTCGAAAATTGAATAGAATAAAAAATGTAGGTTTATATGCTGACCTTAACCTTCTTTAATTGTCTCATTGGCAGTTCATCAGAAGATACGGATATTCCAATTACAACAAATGGTACCTTTCTCTTTGACTCAGGGAGTCAGTATTTGTAAGTTTCATTTGGACCATTACGTTACTCTTTTCTAATAAATTCTAAACAAATTCTCTTTTAACGGCTGAAGTTCCCTGGGCTTAAGATTTAAGTTATTTGTCCCTAATATGACCGGCCATTTACTAGTTTGTCACATACTCAGCCAAGGCAGGGCAATATGTTATATCATTGGTCAACCAGACGTTAAATGTCTCATTTAATACAGACCATCACGATATACAAATTACTATATCGTGATGGTCTGTCTTAAGGTGGTATTGGATGCATTTTCTAGAAATTAGGAAATGCTTTGAGCATGTTTTAAACAGATTAAATGAGTAGGGTAAAGTACACTGATCAATATGCCTTTTGTTTGAGCAAATCGGACATACGGTTTCCATAATACATCAATTTATATGTTCTTTGTATCCTATTGTTTTTGTCAAAATCAATATAGTTAATGAGCTAAAAGGACTGCAAAGGCTCATTAATATGCAATTTTTGTTATTTTGCTAAAAATCAATGCATAAATGTTCAGGGTACTTTTATTTTGCATACTTTTTGCCTGAAACTTGGTCAAAGTGTTTCTAATATGTTCTAATGTATTATATAGTGAAGCCGCCCTCTAATTTGCATATTTGCATAATTAATGAGCTAATTTGCATAAATGCTAATTAATTATGCAAATATGCAAATTAGGGGGCGGCTTCATTATATAATACATTAGGACACATTAGGAACACTTTGACCAAGTTTCAAGGCAAAAGTATGCAAAATAAAAGTACCCTGAACATTTATGCATGGATTTTTAGCAAAATATTGGCAAAAATTATATGTTAATGAGCTTCTCCAGTCATTTTAGCTCATTAACTATATTGATTATTGATAAAAACAATAAGATATAAAGAAAATATAAATTGATATATTTGGAAAACCGTATGTCCGATCTGCTTCAAACAAAAGGTATATTGATAGATGTGCTTTGCTCTACTCAATCAATCTGTTTAAAACATGTTTTGAGCACTTTTATAATGCCTCCAATACCACCGTCACCATCGTAGAACTGCGTACCCTATGTGCGCATTGTCACAACGTATAGAGGTCCAATCGCTAAGGCTTTCACCCCATTATCAGAGTATCGATAAAACGGTACCTCACTATCATTGACTACAATAGTACCTCAGCTCTGAGGGAAGTGGGACGGTTGGGATCCCGTAAAACTGGTTTAACCCACCAGAGTTTGGTCCTATCCTAAGTCCAGAGTCCTAAGACCAGAGAGTTATTTGATACCTACCCAAGACAAGGAGATATGCTGCTCAAGAAATACTTCCCAAGATACCTTCAAAGAGGCATTATAATGGAGTGCTTATCTGTATTAGGGTGAAATCAGGCTCCGAAGGAGACAGCGCTAGTGTTCTACTTACTTATGGACACCTTTGTTAAAGTAAAGAATGACTTCATTCATATATTCTTGTTCGCTTTATTTACTATAATCACGATGACCTGGTTCTGTTCTAATAATATAGTGTATTTTAATTACTATTTATGACAGAGATGGTTCAACGGATATCACTCGTACTTTTCATTTCGGCACGCCGACGGCATTCATGATAGTAAGTCTTATTGACCTTTTCGGTAAATCTCAGGTATCTCGGTAAAAGCCTTTGCCAGTACACCTGAGATGTCATCATTTGACGTCACACCGACTTGCAATGCGCAGTAACGATGTTCGAAAAACAATATGCGCATCGGCGCAGATCGACGTGCCGTCAAATAACGAAAAGCTTTTTACAAAATGTACGTTTTAAAAGTCAAAACCTGAAGTGTTCCTTACTATGTATTTCAAATTTTATGTCATTATGAAAGAGCACACTTATATTGTCCATATGCTAGCCTTATTTTAATGACCAATGGCCAGTTTTCTTTAAATTGCAAATCTTGTGCAAAACGTTACTATTTTTGCCTGTTTCAATGAACTGTTTCAATGAACTGTTACTTTGCTGAAGAGCGCTTACAAATTGATATGCTCTAAAGTGCAATGATATCTTGTAAACTTTTTTCTACAAATACTCATAGGTTTATTGACAAACAAAACAAGCAGAATTTTTTTCTTTGAGCCCTTCGAATATCGTGGGACAAAACGTTATAAATTTACACTGTTCAACAGTCATATTTAGAATCTGATGCGCCATTCCCGTCATACACCCTCTATTGAGAATGGTGTACTCTTATAATCAATCGAAAGCAGAACTTACAGGTAGCGTAAAATATTGTATAACCTAGTAGGCCTATATAATTATTTTGATTTCTGGATAGTTTAAATAGTATGCATCCTTATAGGTTATAGTTGCCTCATTGTTGACGCCACATCTCATTTCATCGTATTTAAAGCTCCATAAAGATATTCCATTATTTGATTCCACGATCTGATATCGGGTGCCTGTATGATAAATAATGTCTTATTCCTTACAAGTTGAAACTACTATTTGTTTTCTAGGAAGCTTATACACGTGTTCTAATAGGTCACATAGATCTTGCTCTTGGAGTGTTCACAAAAGGAGTTTACGGTAAGAAATCAAGTTCCATGATTTTTTGATCTTATGCTTTGAATTTATATCTGTCTTTATACATTTATTAAAACTCAAAATGCAACCAACTTTCCATTATGGTTCCACGTAAATCGGTGGTGAGTACAACAAGATTAGGTGACGGGACGTGCCACACCACAGCTCACATACCTACTCTACGGTAATGCATGACATGCCTGCACTGTTTGTACTTTTGTAGAAGAAATTGTATTTATCTGGTATAAAAAACACAATTCATAAAAGTACTGATGATATAATTGGTCCTTCGTTGTTGTATAAATGTGTCTACAGTATACCACCACGACAGGCTTCATTTCCCTTCTTGTTTTTAGGTCGTGATATTGATGCCCTTGCACGTGAACCACTATGGCGAGGAGGCTTAGACTACAAGCATGGTACAGGACATGGAATAGGACATTTTCTTAACATTCACGAAGGTATGTGGAACAATTGGCCTTTAGCATAGCTTGAGTATATCCCCACGACCGAAGCCAGTTGAAACATCCAATACGAATAAATATAACATTAATGGAATTTCACATTTTTACACTTTTAAAAAGCACTGCCTAATTTTTGAAAACGTAATAATTACCTCAATTTTAAATTCATAATGTACAATTTTGGTCAAATTATGTTTTTCTTTCACAAAATTATGTAACAGCTGTCAGGGAAATGTTATTTTTTTTAAATGAAAGAAATCCAGTTTACTTAAATTACTGATTGATTGGGACACTCAATTCAAAACTTTTACTACTTGCTACGTTACCCCTGATACCATCAATCTTCATCAGACAACTGACACGCTGGGCTGGTCACGCATGGGGCTGGGCCATTTAAGAGTCATTTGAGAGTATCACGTGACCAGACCATCGCGTCAGTTGCCGGATGAAGTCTGGTGTATCAGACGTAACGTAGCAAGTTTTACAATTAAGTTCCAGTAAACAAAAACAATAAACACATTAACGTGTTTGGCTATTTCGAATTAAGTTGCGAAGAACTAGGAAAAAAGATTATATCCCAATACTTTAATGACATCAGTAGCAGAAGTTCTATAACAATCTTTCCTAAATATTATTTTCCTCCACATAATCATAGATTTATTATCCTTCTAGATCCAATCAACATTGCCAATTACGACGGAGAAGAACCTATTGATATTAACGTTTGTGTTTCTGATGGTAAGCTATACCTGTTTGCTCTCTGTCCTTTTTTTAAATATTTTTTTTGTCGCCATGTTTTCTAAGTCTGCAATGGGAGCGCAACATTTTGATCATACACGATTGCACCAAGCTTATTTACTCTTGTTAGTAAGTTAACTTTTGCAAACATGCCCGTTACAAGCTTGTACTTGTAAAGTGCTCGTCGCAAGCTTGCATTATTGCATGAGCATGCTCGTTGCAAGATTAACCAAGCTCGATTGCAAAGCCGATGGCAGTCGTCGATGGCATAAAATGACCGGTTTTGTTTTTGTGTAACTAAGGCCGCGCCGGGTTTCCCATGAATGAATTAAACGTTACTCCTCCACGATACTTTGTGTACATTTGTTCAACTCTTTTATTCACCTACTGTTAAAGTATGTTAATTTGATTTGAAGATTAATTCAACCTTTTAAATTTTGTGTGCCAATTATGTTTGTTTGTGTAGAGCCTGGTTATTATGAAGATGGTGAATTTGGTATTCGTATTGAGGATATCATGTGTAGTGTGGAAGCAGACACGGAGGTTAGTAAAATATTGTTTGTCTTTTTTGAGAACAGTTTATAATGTATTTTTATTGAAACGGTAGTTATCAACGATATTGTAATGTACTAATTTTATTGCGTTAATTAACAAAGCAGACATAATTAACACTTAATTAATGTTAAATATTTTAACACCAGTTGTCATCATTTTGTGGCAAAACTCTTCAAAACGTTTAATAACCTTTATATAACTATTATATTAAAACCGGGTTTCTGTCAACATTTTGTGTGCCTACGCTGTGTGTTTGCTGCAAAGGTCCAACTTTGTTTTGAGCGTGGCGGTCTGCTTTTGGCTTCAAAAACATAATAACGCTGTGTTGATCTTGTTATATGTTTTAACACTAGCAAAGGTTTTTCACCATATGAATTAAAAACGAGATTACACAAATTTTGACAGGGTACGACACATTGTCTTGATTAACTTTATATTCATGACTTTACACACACAGCATAAGTTTGATGATAGGACATACATAACGTGGAAAATGGCATCTCTAGTTCCACTGGAACCTCCTCTAATTGATTTCGACATGCTCTCTAATAGGCAGGTAAGGTTGGTATTGAGACGATAATTTCACATTATACTCGTGGCACTTATCCCGGCTGCTGTAGTGCATTCTATTTTAGGCTAATAAGGGTACTGCATCTGTATACTGTTGGTTTATTGATCAGGCTGTGGGATTTTTTCC
This sequence comes from Amphiura filiformis, assembly GCF_039555335.1. Taxonomy (NCBI): domain Eukaryota; kingdom Metazoa; phylum Echinodermata; class Ophiuroidea; order Amphilepidida; family Amphiuridae; genus Amphiura; species Amphiura filiformis. Next base: position 1,879,692 of record NC_092646.1, read on the forward strand.
ATGTGAGTGATAAACCCAAATGTTTGTTCGAGGTGACAAAACAAGGAACAGCTAAATCATGTCTGAGCTTGTTTTTAATGCAATATCTAATATACGACCAGCATAATTCGTTATGATTTGTGGAGACGGCCGAATCAGGATTCGTCATTTTGATAAGTTTATGTTTTGCATGAATTATTTTGAGATGGAGAACAAGAGTTTAGCGCTTATAGCTCTAGATGGCAGCATATCAATCATTTATATTTAAGTAAGTTGCGAAAGAGAGCGGCATGCAGGGTTACCTGACGTTGCAGCGCAGCACCGTCGACGCTGATCACCTTTAAAATGATATGCTGCCTCTGGAGCTGCTAGTGTCCTGTTCTCTAATTGACATTTTCGGTAAATCCCATAAGCCTTTGCGAGTACACCTGAGAACTCGTCATTTGACGTCACGCTGATCTGCGCCGATGCGCACATCGTTTATCGAACATCGTTTCTGCGCATTGTAAGTCGTCGTGACTTCAAATGACAAGTTCTCGGGTGTACTCCCAAAGGCTTAATGGGATTTACCGATAAGGTCAATTCAAAATAAAATAATTCATGCGTAACGTGAATTTAACAAAAAGAAGAATCTGGATTCGGCCGTCTGCCAAACCCATATGGCCAGCATAATAATTCAAACAAACGTTGCATTTTTCTGTTTTCTAGTGCGCTTTATCTTCATTTGGACTTTATTCCTGTTTCAAATGTTTTGTCGTTGCGGCATATTTTTGACACAGTCTAATCCTAGCCTTTATGCACTAAAGCTCTAAATGAGCTATTCCAGTTAAAATTCACACCCCTGTGGAAGACTTTGGAAACATCGTCCACAAGGGGAATATGTTTTTCAAATTTCAAATGGAAGTTACCAATTGTCGATTCTGTTCATAACTCATACTCCATCTGTGGAAGACTTTAGCTAAATCTTCCACAGGGGTAGTGTGATTTCAATTGGAATAGCTCAATATATTACTAAGACGATTGGTTACTAGAAGTATCTCAATCTCAACATATTTGTCAACAGATTGATTGGTATAACGCCTACAACCAGCGTATTCGTGATGAGATCGGCCCAGCTCTCCTCGCTCTAGATGACGGTAATGATGCCTACGACTGGATGATGTGGAAGACGGAACTAATCACATACGAGTTCACACTGGACTCGTCGGGGTCTCCGGAGAGTAATGTTGTGGCTATAGCCATAGGGGTGGCATGCGGGGTGGTGATAACTATTGCCTTAATTATTGCAATAATTTGTCTTGTAAATAATAAACAAGGAGATCAAAATAAATATGTATGAAATGTTAACTGTTCGATTACCATGTAGATGAACACATAAATCAAAGACCAATACGATCAAGTGCATCCACAATGATGAGCAATCTATGATTTTATAAAGCAGAACAGCCACAAAATTAAAGTTAGATTCGTAATGCTTCTGGCGGTATGTCACAAGACAAATCTGGAAATGAAATTTATAAATATTAATGCGCGATGTTAAAAGGCCCGCCAATTTTATGCTGATCAAACTGTAGGTCAAATGTTAAATATCGAATGCACAGGCACAGGGGTCAAATCTCAAAGTATTTATCTCGGCAAACGAAAAAGGAAAATGATTTGTATGAGAAATGTATAACCTCAGAGTCTGATGAATTCAGGGGCCACATATTACTATTGGACATTGTAACAAGGGAATATGATTTTACAAATTACACCAAAAGTGTGAATTAGGGGTATGTTTGAGATTGCTAATGTTTTGGTGGGTAATATGAGACTTTTTTAGGAATATCAAATAGACACAAGAGGTCATTTAAATATTTAGATACTCTCTGGAAGCTATTGTAGGACTAACTGTGATCAAATTAATTAATCTATCTTTTTTTATCTCGCCCGTGAATCTAGCCAGTAGATCAATGCAATGTTAATACACATACGCAACTTATATTCTATTACCCGATAAAGACCGATACGCCAACTGGTTGGTGTGTTCGTGTTGTTTGCGAAGGCAGCCATAACATGCGCGCCATACAATTATCTACCATTTTTCGCCAGCCCATAGGGCTGGTATCTATTTCTGAGATGGGATTTGTGTACATTAAAGATTAGCTAAGATTATAGCCTTCTTCTATTGGTATGAATTTTTTTTTTAATTCTTGTGGTGGAAATGTTTTTGATGTCTGCTAATTCGATTTGCAAGGAAAAGAAGGTATGTTTTGCCATTTCAACGAACGAAAACGATTGAGTATTGCCAAAGTTATGTTTGAATTAATTATGACTTAAAAAGTTATCATAGGTTAGGCCTACACATATAAACATAAACTTGTTCAGCAATCAGCATATCAAAAAATGACATGGTCAACAACAATAGTAATTAGTGGGGAATGATCACTGGAACAAGGTCATATCAGTGGACTACTGAGCATAGCATGATGTTTGGTTGCCTGTGAGTGCATAATTGATGTTGATAACAGATCTAATAATGTTGTAGAATCAAAATCTTCATTATATGGACCACATTGAAGTCAAAGTAATTATCTATCCTATCCTGTATCGTTTTATGGATAAAATTGACTCAAAATGTTATTGATGATATTATTGCTATCTTTAACATTAGTTTTGTCTTTTCAACGGGAAAAATCTGATGGAAAATAAAGTTTTTAGGGGTTAGCTATAATATTGAACAATATATCCCATATTTTGGCATGCACTTATAGAAAATAAATAAATTATTGTCTTACTTTATAAATTATAAATACTGTAAATGACACATAACTAAAGTGAGGCCACTTTCTATCTTTTTTATTTGATTCATAAAATTACATTCAACAAAATGATTGAAGACTGAGAAAACACACAATGTAGACTATTACAGAATGGAGTAGGTAAGATGCCATGTCCATAGCTTTGCAGGAGTTTCGGACTAACAATCAACACATTCAAAAAATACAGTTTAAAAGTGAAGATTGTAGTGAATGATCAGTCCTTTTATCATGTGCTTGCCACTATCTACTTTATAGTAAACTATACATTGCGAAATAATATAAAATCATTTTAAAATAAAATGTGCATGTAAGTTGAGTTTACATAGCGAATTAACTAACAACTGCAGTGTATTTCTTGATTTTAATAATAAGCATGGGTAAAAAGCAGTAAAGACAAAAATACAGAACAATTTGGAGTAATGAATTAAGAGTTGACAGGAGTTATAGGAGTTAATGCTTTTTGCTGTTTCAGTGTGCATGTTCTCAGCATTGATGGTTTGGTGAACTGTCATGTAACAAAAAAAATGCCTTTCACGGTGACCCAAACTATTTACAAGACCTCTTCTGCATTGAGGCTGGCCTTCCCTTTTAAAGGGAATTTTTATCTAACGTTTGCTCTGATTAGTTCTCGCAATCTAGGAGTGTATGAAACACAATTAATACACTCCTGACATTTTTCTTACGTTTGCGTTGATTGGTTCTTACTATCTACGAGTGTACGAATAGTCTTTCCTGCAGTTCTGTTTGGTAAGGATGTACGTGGTCGCTATCTAAGAGTATATGAATAGTCTTTCATACAGTTCTGTTTGGTAAGGATGTGTGGTCGCAGGCTTCCGATATAAAATAGGGAAGAATTGGACAAATTCCGGGTATTATGTTGATATTCAAAATCCGTATTACACCCACGCAAGCAAGTGTAAATTTATAGGTCAAGAACCTTTTACCGTTTGACACATTAGAAATGGTTTTGGAAAGTATACACTTCCGTACTTGACTACCGGTGTTACGTGGTGCATGGTATCTCTGATCATCCGAGTCACTCCTGGTTGTAGTTTGTTTTACTGCATGTGAAAGGTAAATGATCACCTAAAATGCATAAGATTTTCATTGTTTTACTTTATCCAGACTATGGTTTATTGAAATTGATGGTCACACCATGGTCACACAAAACTTCCATACAATTAAAGCACGGTCATTACCATGCAATTAAAGGTCCATTCAGTGATTTCCTCATCCGGATGATCGTAAAAATTCAGATTTCGGTACCTTTGTCATTTGTCATAGCCTGCTAGTGGTTCAGCCAAAAGCTGTGTATTTAAGACAAAATAAGACATTTTTACATGAATCTGTAATTTACATACTGACAGTATATAAATTAGCTGAATGGGGCTAAAACTTCGTCAATGCTGCTGTTTTCTTCGGGTTTTTTTTCAAATATACCAAATGACAATTTCAATGACTTATCCTTCACTTTTAACAATTAATAAACATTTTTTTTACACTTACATTGGGATCATTGAATGGGTCTTTAAATGCCAACCTGAATATTCGCTCTACTTTGACCTATCATCCGAATACACCTCGATTAGGCGTTTTGTTACCCAACGCTGTTAAAAATTGTGACGAAATGATTCCGTTTTCGCCTATTTGCGTCACCTGCTCCTGTTTCTGTCTGTATATTTTCCATATTATGCTTATTGTTTTGCGATATGCCACCAAGCAACCACTAGTACCGACGGCATTTTGTCACTTCATTCCAATTTCTTAAGTATTATGTAGGTTGTCTTTTGAATAAAAAGGCCATAGGAAGAGAGGGAGAGAGCGAGAAATACTGAGACAATAATTTATTTGTTATTCAACATTTTGAATTTACTACAAAATAAATTGAACAGAAGTGCTAATGACGATTAAGATGTTTTTATGGTTTTTTTAAAAGTAATATTTGCATAAATAAAATGATATACACTTTTAAGCTACTTTTAACTGGCTGATATATTATATTATATTCTTGTGCGCATTATATTGTAACATATAATACCACATGCGAATTTTGTCACTGTTGACATGGCTGCCAGTTTAGTTTGTTTTGAGATACCGCCCTGAACGGAAACTTGTATAGGTCCGTACGACCCAATATCAGATTATTGGTCATCTTCACAAACTTATAACCTCGGTTGTCTATGTCTGTTAAAGGTCACTACATTAGGGAATAAACCAAAACCCGATGGAATAGACACGTAACTGGTTCCAAAACTTGAAGTCAAGTCATTTTAACACGAATATTCAAACAATCGTGGTCGAATCAAATCATTGTAGCTATGTTCAGGGCGAGTCAAATCGAGTCTGTATATATTGTCGATTCTGTGTATAATTTCAGTGAGTTACTCTCAAAGGCAGACCCATGTGGTTTGCGAGAGGCGTACCCCCTATAAAATTCGCCTCCCAAAACAAAGAGTAAAAGAAAAGTCTGTCTTAGCAACAGATGATGCGGAAAATTGCATTTTCATAACTTAAAATTACCGTCAAAATGGCCTAAAACCGCGGAGCTTCCGGTGGCTTCGGCCCCTGGACCCCTACTGGGGCTTTGACGCCTGGATCCCAGCACACTAGACGACTAAATTTCACACCTAAGTTTAACATCAGGATTTTGAATAAAAATATAGGATCAAGCATTATCGTTTTCTTGTGATATTTACTGAAAGAATTTAACACCGAATTCGATCAGTGCAGTCCCTAATTAAATGAATGAGTGAGCCGTATATAACAATAGACAGCAATTGACTAGCGATCTGAGTGTAGAAACGTAATCGACATCATACCCCCGCCTCCCGCTCTAACGAGACTATAGTTTCGCTCATATTGTTTCAAGGATATTTCCCTTGTATTGTTCCATGCATTGCGTGCAAAGAACTCTCAGGTCTATGCTTTTACGAGCTCAAATTAATTTTGAAATACAAATAAGGAAAGGAGAGGAGGAAGAGAAAAGCTAAGAATGAAATAGCAAAACAATGAGCAAGAGGGAAATACATGGGGAAATGATAGAGAGGCATTGTGGAATGCCCTTACGAAGCTAAATTTTGTCACTAGAGACTTCTGAAAACAAGGAAACCCCAAACTAAATATCAGCTAAAATTACTATGATGTTATCAAGAATGTCTTCAAATATTCATAGTAGGCTATAATGTGTACAAGAGATTTTGAAATGATAAATGAACTTTTGGGACACACTGTATCGTTAGTTACTTTGGGAGGAAATTCCCAGGAAATATCTTGACGTCTCCCACAAGTCTCACCTTATCCCATGTTATCCAAAATGTTTGCTGTATAAATAACATTTTATTTCTATGAACTGTTTACTACGTGCATGCTATATATTTGGTTATTCTCTGGATCAGTATATCGTCACAAAGTTGATGCACATTAAAGGTGATTCTATAAGATATCCGCGTCTCAAAACGTACGAGAGGATATGCCATTATAGTCAAAGAGTCCATCACCATTTTCGATACCAAAAAGGGCACTTGAGGCGCATCGCTTAATGCCTGAAAATGTACCGCAATTCAAGTATGTTATAGGCGTGTGTCAATATTTTGTTAAAGGGGGAGAGGTGGTCCATACAATCATCCCCCAATATTGATACCTGTATGTGGCTTTCTCAAATTAACCTAATTATTTGCAATTTGTTGGCCACTTTGTGCACGCTCGCTCCAATTTGTGCTAATCTTTATCTTCAATTTTGCAATTGTTTTCGAGCGTTTCGCGCGCATTTGTACCATAAACTTATGCTGTCGCCAAAAGGTGACGGATTGACTAATTTTTACCAACGTCACCAACCCACCCCCAATATCGAAAAATCTACGGCACTGTAAGTATACCTACAACATAATCATAAACAATGAAACTAATAAAGCGTCTTTTTACGTAAAGGCCTAAAAGAGAAGAAGGAAAGATCTACTGAATGGGAAAAATGTGGGTCTAAAGACGGTTCTTGAAGTGATTTTTTCAAAAAGTTGAAAAGTTGAAAAGGCACGATCACCATCTTGTTTTTTGTTTTGTTTTGTTTTTGTTTTTCAAAACGAGGCACTTTGAATGTGACAGCAGTGTCAGAGCAAAGTGCATAAGACGTTTTGTGGGTCCAAGGGTAAGAGTAAGAAAATACGTAACCAGGTATGAAAGGTTTTGAACGTCTGTACAAGACTCTTAAATTGCATCTTTTAGGCAAAAGGCAACTGTCCAGTGGAAAGAGTGGAGAAGAGTAGAGAACTCCTTCCACGGGAGACATTATAATTATAGTGTGTGGCATCTCAAGATGAGAGTAACGCCATATTGGATTACGCAGTGGCAAATTCGGATGAATTTTACGCGGTTGCGTCGCCAGCGTACTGACAAACTGCTCTATGTTTGTGTACGAATCACGGCATTCGGTGGCATGGTAAAGCAAAGATAAGCCCTTATTTGGAAAATGCATGAGAACCAAATTATTACCCATTAGTTTGATTTTGGTGTTTGGTTTACTTTTTATTTGATTTTCGTTCAGTTTTCGTTTGGTTTTCGAAATTTGTAATTCCATATAATATAAATAAGACCTGATTCTGTGTCGCCTATTTAAAATATTTGGATGACGTCGTAAAATATGCCAATAATCATCCTTCTTAATGCCGATATACTGTCCTAGACTAGTTAAAGACCTGTAAGAGATCCAATAAAGAGACTTAACAATAATTTCCAAAACAGTGAGCTAGTGCATTAAACAAAATAATTATTTCTGTGAATGTTTTTTCATAAAGCATTTCCTGGAATGTATAATAAAAGCCATGTAAGACAACACTTGGTCACACTCATTTTAATCGATATATACCCTGATAAACATGCGTCTAAAACAATAGTATGCCAGATAAAACACAATGATTGAAAGCTGTTGGAGTCATGCTACTACAGACGGGTATCTGCATAATCATTGACAGTAATATGAATGGAATAAATATTAATGATTGTACAAACACTTTCCAAAAAAGACCCAATATTTTTTTGGTCTGCGAGTAATAAATTTTAGGCCAAAGACATGAATCAAACTATTGCAAACGATTCAAAAATTATTGTATTTTTGAACGTGCTTGTCCTATTTACCATCATAACAATACCATTCAATAGCAACAAAATGTACTGTAGTATCCTTCACCCATTGTACCTAATGGTTACAGAAAACAATACTTTACAAATAAGCAAGCTATCATATGGTCCTTGTGTTGGTAAGAGTTCAGGATTTCCGCCCAAACTCAAAAGGAAACTCTTAACACCAACAATATACCAGCCCTTCGCTGAGCAATCAAGAAAGTTGAGCAGTCTGATTGGGTAATAGAGGTGCACTTCCGGAAAACTTTCTTTGACCGCAATACAGATATAAGCACCCAAACCCACGAGTTTGACTGACAATAGGAAATTTGAAGCTACATCAAATGTTCATCAGTGTCATTAACTTTAATCATTCAATCTGGATTTACAATATATTATTTATTCAAATAAGATTCCAGGACATCACTTGAAGGAAACCAATATCATAGAGGATGATTTCTGCATTATATTTACCTCGTTTTAACATGTGTTCTTCATGCCTACTGTTATTTACCGCATTATTTGTGGTAATTTCTGCACAAAAGGACTCATCGAGTAATTTTGATTCAAAATCGGAATGTTATAATTACCAAATTTCTTTTGGTGGAAAATATTTAAGGAAATTTTATACTTGTTGTGAGAAGCCGGCAACTACAGGGACAGTATCCCCATGTAAGGTAAGATGAGCTTTTAACTTACCCTCTTATCAAAGTATAATGTATAGAAAGACATATTGTTTTAATGAAAATTATTCGTATATATTTTGTATAATGTTTCTTTACTCAAGTTAATGTATATCTTCATCTGTGTAATATTTGTAGGTATTTGTTTTTATTTTTAAATCTTCAAACAATCTCACAATATTCTTGTAAGTATTTACGTATGTAATAATTGTGATTTTAAAGCTTGGAAGTTAGAGTCTATCGTTTATCATGTTTGCTGCGCATAAAATACAGTAAACGTATACAAACATTCCAATGATCTATTTTGTGAAATGATTAGTTAATTTGTCTGTTTTAGAACATTCCTATTATATTGATGAACAATATAAAATTCTTCAAGGTGGTACTACATCCCTTGATGAATTTGTTACTATTTTTGCATTTCTCTCAAAAAATAATAACACACTGTTAACAAAATTATGTATATTATACAAGTCATGTTATAGGGGCAAGGAATCCAGTTACTACACTGAAATTTTAGTGACTCAAGACAAGCAGTACGTTATTTATGATATCGCTAAAATGTACCTAATTTTGTAAATAACGAACCACTTTTCTTGAATCAGTGAAGTAATTGGATTCCTTGCCCCTATAATAACTTAAATTTTGTTACCAGTCTGTAGTTATTTTTTGAGAAAAAATACAAAATTAGTCACAAAATTTATCAGGGGGTGTAGTACCCCCGGGTAGTACCAGATTAAAGAAATTGAATCACATAAAAGAAATCATTTACTTATATCAAACATCACGTGGCATTACCTTCATCATTATAAGGACAAATTTGATATCAAAGCCATCACAAATGTTGGAACGCGAACAATATATGTGATGTCACCTATTCATGGCTCCAAGGTTAAAGCCAAAAAGTATATCTCTTTCTTGAAGTTATACTTTTCACATTCTTTATGCCACTTACAGGAGCCAGACCCAATTGCAAATTTCCAGTGCTACAAGGAATCGTCATTTGAGGAGAAGAATGTAACCAAGGAATTTAATTGTAAAGGGCAAACAGGACAGAAAAATGCGATGCAAAGGTTGGTTTTATTGCAGCTGATTGACTAGAAATATGTAATATATAAACGATGAGAAGGAACCAATCGCCGATCTCTATATCCCGATTGAGATTGAAATCATAATTACCATGATTACTTGTAGTCCGAAATACTTAACAGATGAGAATGTTTCAAAGTCAATGGGATCGAGAAAACCATTGTTATGACGGTACAAAATGGTTGTTTTAATTGTCCGTGAACTTGCTTTGGCTATAGATAATGACAGGAAGTTATATTTGGCTATTCCAGTTGAAATACATACCCGTGCACCCCCTATGAAAGACATGATCTTAATCTTCCACACAGGGAGTGTTAATTTCAAATGTGGTTACCTGAATAGGTGACTCCATTTGAAAACGACACACCCTATGTGGGAGGTTAATGCCATATGTCTTCCATTGGATGTGTATATATTCCAACTGGAATAGCCATTTTGAGCCATGTCAAAGGCTCAATGTTGTGGTGTTACAAAAAGACGTAGGTTTCCTGTATTGTTTAAAGTCACGGTTGTCATGTCTACGATACCTAAAGCGTGTTATAAAGAAAATACCAACCCAATTAATTAATCTACTACATTGTATCTGTTCTAGTACTTTACGTGTTAGTTACTACCCCATCTGTTTTCTTCCCCATTTGTTGAATTCACATTTTGCTCGGTTCAAATCTTTGTTATTGAATAACAATTTCTTTTGTGACAGATTTTTATAATTCAAATGGCTAAGATCCAGTTTTGCTGCACAGTGATGTGCATGATTGGATGCGAAAACATCTCTATTGACATTGTACTCCTTTCGTTAAATTCTGAATTTGATTGTGCTCTCATGTATAAATTATTATAAATCTTCCTTGTTTTGCAGATGTACCACTCGTTGGGCGTGGCTTGAGCAGGATGAAGACGACCCAGAATGCTGGGCGTGGTCAAAATGCTTTGCAGGTGCTTGCGAAAAAGAAGAAGAAAATACAGGGTATGTGTATATAAAATAGTCGCATTGAACATTGCCTTATTGAGTTCTTGGTGAATGCACAGTTTTAGATCAGTACAAGTTCTGATCGACCTACATAAACCATCACAGCCATGATCACCTCCCTGAGTTTCGCAGAAGAATCTTGGTCAGCGACCAAGTTACCCCGGAAGTTACCACGATAGGAATTGCTTTATTGTGGAGGTAACTTGATTTTTGACCAAGATACTGCTCGCTGCCTGAGTTTCGTATTTATAGACTGGGACAATAATGTTTATTCATACTCAGTAACTTTAATGTCTCATACAAAACACAATAATGCAGACGACAAGTAATCAGAAACGGGTTTGTACATGTTGAAGTTTGATAAAATAATCAAAACATTTATTTTCGATTATATCTCCTCTATCCAGATCATCATTAAATGTAGATTTTTGCGGAGATGGTCGATGTGACTCATTCACTGAAGACGGTAATTCCTGTCCCATAGACTGCTGTCCACAAGTCAATCCTGAAGAATGCCAGGTGGTGAATAACACATGTCCGGATCCATGCTGTGGACAGCCACTGTGTTGTATACTACCTAGAACAGCAACATCTTTTAGTACAATAAGTGATGTATTTATATATGTAATTGTAGGTGTTGCAGCTTTTATTGTGCTTCTTAATCTCTGTTGTTGTTTCTGTTGTGTGTGTTGTGCAAAGAGATGTTGTAAAAAATATAAGAAAGATAAACATGATAAACATGGTAAAAGTAAAGAGAAGAATACACCAGTTTAGGGCAAAATGATACGCACGCACGCATCCCGCCTAAGAAACATCTTGTCAGAACACGTTTTAGTATTCTGACAAGATGTTTAAGTATTCTGACAAGAGTTCTGACAAGAGTTCTGACAAGCGTTCTGACAAACGTTCTGACAAGTTTCTGACAAGAGTTCTGATAAGCGTTCTGACAAGAGTTCTGACAAGCGTTCTGACAAGAGTTCTGACAAGCGTTCTGACAAAAGTTCTGACAAGAGTTCTGACAAGCGTTCTGACAAGAGTTCTGACAAGCGTTCTGACGAGAGTTCTGACAAGCGCTCTGGCGACAGTTCTGACCAGAGTTCTGACAAGCGTTCTGACGAGCGTTTTGACAAGCGTTCTGACAAGAGTTCCGACAAGAGTTCTGACAAGAGTTCTGACAAGCGTTCTGACAAGAGTTCTGACAAGCGTTCTGACGAGAGTTCTGACAAGCGCTCTGGCGACAGTTCTGACCAGCGTTCTGACAAGAGTTCTGACAAGCGTTCTGACGAGAGTTTTGACAAGCGTTCTGACAAGTGTTTTGACAAGCGTTCTGACAAGGTATTGCAATAAGTAGATTCACGTGGCATTAAAGGTGATTCTGGTTATTCAGTCCTCTAGAGTATGGCATCTGATATTAACAAGGATGTTTCATAATTAATAGCTAGCGATGTAAGAATATTCTCTTATTTCTTAACAAGGATACTGTGAAATAGTTTCTTCACGTGGCATTAAAGGCGATTCTGGTTATTCTGTCTTCTAGAGTATGGCATCTGATGATAAGAAGGATGTTCCATAGCTAGTGGTGGAAAATATTCTCTTATTCTTATACAAAATATTGTGTTTATTTGAATGGCGCGGTTCCACTAAAAAATGGATGGTCAAATCTGGTTAATTCGAAAATTCACAGGAACTTGACGAATGCATTGGACTGACGTGTAATCCAAACACTGCGCAAAATGCAGACATGCGTTTGTACGAGTGGGCATTATGTGCTTGTAAATATGTATGTAGTTTTTACTCAGAATATATGTATATATAGAATTTTATGAAATTTTACTGTTTTATTTTATTTTATTTTTGATACATCTACACAGTACTGAACAAAGTAAATAATAATTATTGACTAGGCCTACTATAATAATAAAAACGGTAAGGAAAAGTAGAAAATAATATTAAATGAAAATTAATTTTAAATTTTAAACGAAACTAAACCTTATAGGATATTTAATAAAAAATGGTATTTATGGTTAATATAGTATAAAACGTAATATGCCTTGCAATTGGTAAGACCACTTTGAATTTAAACAAATATTTGTTATATGTTATTACTCTCAAGACCTTAATAACAATCACGCACTGTGATTTGTCGAACGCGTCACATGAAATCTCTATTATTTGGAATTATGTGCTCTGAATGCGTGCACATTCAACGCAGAGCATTACGCGAAAAAGTTTTCCTGCGATACCCGCTTAACTTGTGCTGTGGACATGCGTACTCGCCTTACCTTGATGTAAACAACTTCAAATATTTGGGCAAACAAGTGAATATTCTTTAAATTGCACCACTTTTGCGGTGAAAGAATTGAAAAAAACACGCCGAAATAATGGGCGAGGCACAGCCGAATTTATGTTTTTACTGCCTCGGAAACTTGTTGTAAAGGATAGGGCATCCGCATTACCCTTATTTCCTAAATATAGATTTGTATCTCTAAAGGGCATTTGAAATTGGTATATATATTTGGCATTAATATATCTATATATATGATGTTTGTGGTATTCATGTGGCTGGTAAGAATAATGAATAAGAATGGCAATAATAAATGAGGCATTATCATGATTAAGTTATTGAAATTAGGATGTAAATTAAAACCATAATGTACATTCTGAATTAGGAAAAAATAATTAGGAAAAAATTTAAACTGATTTTTTGGCATATTTGATGGCCAGATGCAAATTGGGGTTTCTTACATATTCCCTCGACATTTCGGCTTGAAAAGCTTCCTGGCAAAATTTAAAAAAAATTTAATAAATATAATATTAAACATTAACAAAATAAAACATATAAATATTTTACAAAATAATGTGCACATCTCTAAATAGGAACTGTCCAGTAATGACGTCACTGATAATACATGATTAAGGCGAAATATGAGCAGTCCATATCACCTTTTAAAGATTTTATTGGACTTTTAAGATGTATTCTCGTTTTAATAAACTCTTACTGGCTATTTTTGGACTGAACTGAAGAAAGAGCCTACTAGTGACCAAATGAATATCAAATTTGGTGGAAAATGTTGGACTTTAATGTTTCGCCAAACTAGATTTCTTAGTTTGACCTTGTACTTCAAGAAAATGCTCAATTTGAAAAGCAGACTTTGCCTATTTACAGATGTGTGCCCTAAAAACAGAAGGGACAAACTTGCTGATTTATTGGTATTCATGATAAAACGATCTGTTTCTGAGGCAAGAAAATTTGATTGCTGCAATAATACTTACCTGTTTATAGCTATTTTGTAAATTTGTAATATAAGAAGTATTTTGTACAGATTTAAGAATGTCTATGATGATGCAATACATAATTAAAGTGGCTGAAAAAATATGAAACGAAGTTGTTTGAAGTATGTATTTGAGATTCGAAATGTCAGTGAGTGTGTAGATTTATTCCGAAAGAAAAGGCTCAAGCATTTACCATGACCTTTTATGATTCGAGCTCACAATCATACCCTATTCGCCGTAGAAGTGATGATGTAATAGCACAAAGTGAAAATTTAATAAGGGCTGATAATGGAGAGCAAGGCCGGATTTTTATACCATTGGGCCAGATGGGCCCGGGTCCAGGGCAATTTTGGGCCCCCAAAGTTGCCCTATGCATCTTTCTTTTAACCCCAATAACAGCATGGTTTTTAGTCAAAATAGGGCAAAATTATAAAATTTTCCGCGCTTCGCGTGCATTCAAATACCAAAATTTACGTTGATCTGGGGCCAAAGTAGTCTGAAATTGAATTGAACAAAATATGTTAGTCCCCCTTTAGTTAAACCAAAACTTGGCCACTGACTTGAGTGCACATGCCTTCTTTGGCACGTGAATTCGGGGGCTCCACATTTTGGCCTTCCCCAGGGCCCATAGGCTAAATCCCGCCCTGGTTAAAAGGGCACACACTGTTCCTTGTCCATGGGCCCCTGATGCTCTTGCTACGCCCCTGTACCATAGCAATAAATGAATACAATTTTTAAGTATATCGCCTATCACTACAAGCAGATTCCACTAATCGCCTGTGCAATGAGTCACCTGTGTATGTCTACAATCATAGATTGAATACAATACCGCTCTATTCAAAGATACTTAATCGTACAGGTGCGAGTGATCCATGTTCTTTGACATCAATGGTTCAATATATTGGTACCGTATGAACATTGTAGTGCAGGACGGTTTTTCGGCAAAAAACAGGTTTATCGACCAAGAAACCTGGTTTTTCACGGATATACCTGGTTCGAAGGGTATAGTTTTTATGAAAAACCAGGTTTCTCGGTCGAAACACCTTATTTAGCAATAACTATGACAATCGAATTGATAAACCAGGTTTTTCGATCGGAAAACCAGGTTTTTGATTGTAAAAACAGGTTTATCGACGAAAAACCAGGGTTTTCTGTTCTATTGTGCAATATACCTGCCATAGGCGTGTTAGATTCGTTTATACTGTGCATATGGTAATTTCAGTGCCACAAAGCATTCATTTAACACATACGCAATAATACCCAAGAGCTGCCCAAGCTCCCCCTCAGCTCTCAGCCCTCAGCTTCAACTTCAATTCACCTTTCTGATAAGTCAAGTTAACTGAGAATACGTCGTCGCCAATGCACACATTTGACTGGTGTGCCCATCCAAATGGCGTGTTCGCGGTTTAATAAATTTACAAAGGAAATTCTATTGCGCGGCATCCCATCCCATCCGCCCTTGGTTTGTTATGTGTTTACGTAGCCTAATTCCATGATCTAAATAAAACAATACTT
Organism: Amphiura filiformis; assembly: GCF_039555335.1. Taxonomy (NCBI): domain Eukaryota; kingdom Metazoa; phylum Echinodermata; class Ophiuroidea; order Amphilepidida; family Amphiuridae; genus Amphiura; species Amphiura filiformis. The sequence goes on from NC_092646.1 coordinate 1,895,114, forward strand.
GTGATTATTCCTCTACTTTTTAAAAAAAGTATTAAAAACCCGATCGGTGTTTTGTTTCTCCTGTAGTTGTGGTCACCTGTTGTGCTGTTACTAAAAACAAGGAAGTTTGTATAGGGTTCCCACGATACCCTGAAAAGTTTGTCAAAATATATTTCAATTGCTTCTTTACTTTCGGTATTAAGATCGTATCGAGAAAATTCCCAATATTGAGCAATGTTTGCGTAATGAATTTCGTAAATACAATCGGCCAACCATGTGCTTACTTTAGGCCTAAAATAGTTTGCCCTTAAAGCTCCAAAGTAATCTTTTAAAAATATTTTGGCATAAATAACATAACATATTTTTTTAAAAACCTAAGTGATTTACCATGAAATACAATGGTAAACAATGTGTTATCAGGTTTGTCATTCTCGTTTTTTTGATACATCAAAGGCAAGCGGTACGAATTGCAAACAGGCAAAACATTTTGCGAATTGTATACCAAATTTGAAGATGCAAATATGAAAAAGCAAACAACCTCCCCCCCCCCCCCCGACACACACACACACACCACACATACCCACACAAACCGTGACACATATTTCAGATTTAAGGGTCGGTCGAAAAGATCAATATACTAATCTTTGTTTTAGATTGTTATGTTAATGGAGTGGAGCGACTCTGTAGTGATGGTAGCGATGTGACAAGACTTTTGTAAAAAAAGAAAACTTCCTTGCAGAAAAAGCCTACCCATTTTATAGATCGCAATGGGGATTTACCATTTGGTCTAATAACCATTTAGTCCAATAACCATTTAGTCCGATAACAATTTCGACCAAACACCATTAGTCTAATAACCAATAAGTCCAAATAACCATTTGGTTTAACAAGCATTTTATGCTATTAAACCAATTGATCTACCAAACGATTGGTCTAGTAGCACGTGTGAGGCTATGAAGGCTATAATGGGCTATTTCAGAAAAACGATGCACACATATACATGTAGAGGAGTTCGGATTTCCGGGTTTTTGACAGCTTTCGGTTGTTGGAAATCCAGACTTTCATAATGTCTAAATATGAGAAAAAACAATCCAGCACAAAATAGTTCACAATTTAAAATCCTAAATTTGAGGGGCTCATTTAAGACAATTCCACCTATGCCAGGTGGCAAATTATTGCAAAGCGGAGCGCGGGGAGCTCTTACCAGGGTCGTAGCAAGAGCATCAGGGTCCCATGGACAAGGAACAGTGTGTGCCCTTTTAACCAGGGCGGGATTTAGCCTATGGGCCCTGGGCCAGGCCAAAATTGGGAGCCCCCGAATTCACGTGCCAAAGAAGGCATGTGCACTCAAGTCAGTGGCCAAGTTTTGGTTTAACTAAAGGGGGACTAATATATTTTGTTCAATTCAATTTCAGACTACTTTGGCCCAGATCAACATAAATTTTGGTATTTGAATGCGCGCGAAGCGCGAAAAATTTTACAATTTTGCCCTATTTTGACTAAAAAAACATTCTGTTATTGGGGTTAAAAGAAAGATGCATAGGGCAACTTTGGGGGCCCAAAATTGCCCTGGACCCGGGCCCATCTGGCCCAATGGTTTTAAAATCCGGCCCTGCTCTCCATTATCAGCCCTTATTAAATTTTCGCTTTGTGCTCGGGGTCCCTGAACCCTCGGGGCCCCATGGGCTTCGTCCACCCTGTCCCCCGCTTGCTACGCGCCTGGCGCTTACCGCCGGGGGTCCAGGGTCGTTTAAGGGGTGACAAAAAAATTTATTTTGCTCTTATGATTGTTTATAAAAAAATTTAAATTAAAAAAACAAAACATTTCAGTATGTTTCAGCAAAAGTTGTGATCAGAGTTTATGCAGGGGCCTAAACCTGTTACCAATATTACAGTTTTTACCGAGGCTGGATTTTTTTCCGAGGCCTAGCATCGGTAAAAACTGTGATCTTGATCTTGGCTCGTATATAAGTATTAGCAAAGTTGTGTTGGCAGAGATCATGAGGTACATTGTACATTTCACAAGTTTTTGACACAATTCATCAATCAGAATGCTACAATGGTTGCCCTACTTACTCAATAATTCTTTCAATCTTCCTTCGTTTATTGGTAGGCTTCGTCCACTGAAATATTGTCGAAACAACATTCGGCTTCAACACACATTTCCCTGTGAGTGTCTTCACCTCGGAAATGGGCAGAACACACCACTGTTGATTTTGTAATAGTAAAATAATGAATGAAATTGTTATTTTGGCATGATATTATATGTATATAGTTACAAATACAAGTGATTTAATCAATTTAACCAAACAATTGGTATACTGATGAGTGGAAAAGACAGCAAAAAATATGTACAGTGAATATCCACATTACTTGATGCAATAGACCATGTCGACAGTTAGCTACAGTTGATCAGATTTTGAGCAAAAACAATACAATAAATAATGGAACAAAAGAAGATGGCTAGACGTACGAGAAGAAAGTACCAGTTTTGTTTTGTTTTTTTGATGGAGGTTTTTAATGGCACAAGGTGTTTCGAGTTGTATAAATCCTTCAACCGGTTTATGATCTCGCCACAATGCATTTGAAGGAATAGGAAATGCATCATAATGGCACATTTTGATTCGAGCTGTATAAATCTTACTTCCGGTTTTATGATCGCGCCACAATACATTTCTTCCATTAAAAAAAAACAGTACGATAGTGGCTGAAATGAAAAAAAACAAGGGTCAAAGAAACATGGGCTAAAAGTGCAGCAATTAAATCGACGAAGCTATACCGAGCACATTGGATTTGATTCTTATAAAAACTTAATAACTTTATGACTAGGGGAATAGACTTAAAATTGGTTGTCTTGAAGCAAATTCTATCTGCCAAAACTTGCGCTTGGGAGCTGGACTATATGCTAACATTCGATGTTTATAAAGTCATGTAAAAATAATGAAGCTTCATACGTCATGATGATATAGACCTATTTTGCGATGGACCTAGCCAATGGAGGATATGGTCACACCATGACTGTACCGATGATTTCGCAAAAAAAGAGGGCAGAATTGGATAAATTACCGTTATAGTTTTACAGCGTTCCAGAACCCTTCGATTATACCATTTCCCACCCTGATGTGGTAATGACGTCAGTGTGCATTTTATAAGGCGTAACTCCAAAATAGCTCTAGCGTTTGCTCAAAGCGATGACATACGCACGGACGCGTTTAAAGACGCCTCATGGATGCGTGCGAAAACAGCTGTCACAATGCGTTACTGTCTCATTAGGGTGATAATGTCATTTAGACGTTTTGCTACCCATCTATGTTACATTTTGACATAAGAAAAACGCTATCGACATTTCTAACGATCTCCTCTAAGGGGCTGTGCAATGATTATGAGCCCTGGGGAGGGTAAAATTGGGGGGATCGGCAAGACATATTTGGCCAGCCAAAAGAGGGGGCAAACAATTTTTGGCAAGCCGAGGGTGGGGGGGGGTGGTTCAAGGATTATGAATTTACACAACAACAGACCATATAACTCTTTTAGATAAACACTCTAAATATTTTACGGGAATTCGATGTGGCCAAATACACACCATATCTTGCGGCTTAAAAGCGAATATCCTATACATACCACAATAAACCATTTAGGGTTTTAAATGGCCCGTCAAAAGGAAACTCTTTAAGTTCTTACCATCGACAGCAACCCTCGCACCGGGAAAGTAAGGCAGTCAGATTGGTTTAAAGTTCAAAGAAACATCCGCCAACATGAGAATATAACCTATAAAAACATAAACCCAAACATTTATCTGACAAGTGACGCTTCATCAATTGTTTCTTAACCTAAATCATTCAATCTGGATTTACCACATTATTATTGATTCAAATAAAGCACCACGACATTACTTGAAGAAAACCTAATTTATTTATATAGAGGGATGATTTCTACATTATATTTACCACGTCTAAACATGTGTTTTTCACGCCTGCTGCTATTTACCGCAATATTTGTGGCAATTTCAGGACAGAAGGATTCATCGACGGAATGTTACAATTACCAAATTTCTCTTAGTGGATTTCTAAGCCAATTTTATACCTGTTGTCAGACGCCGACAACTACAGAGGCAGTATCCACATGCAAGGTAAGATGAGCTTAGGGATGAAATCAAAACTCGACCGGCAGTCGACCGCTGGTTCTGGGCGGTTCCATCCGTTTATACCCTCCTTGATTGGTTCAAAATTGGACACAATATTCATTTTAGCCAATCGGCAGGTACATGTAGTTCTCATATGATTAAAATCAAATGTTTCTTTACATTTCACTTTCTTGAAGTTTTACTTTTGACTTTCTTTTAATATGTCACTAACAGGAGCCAGACCCAATTGCAAATTACCAGTGCAAGGACAATGAAACGAACACTCGAAAAATAAAACCAAGGAATTTAATTGTGCAGGACAAACTGGACAGAAAAACGCGAGGGAAAGGTTGGTTTTATTTATAGTTGTATCTATTTTGCATCAATTCGTCAGCCGTCTCTCGCGGTTTGTAATTGGGGAAGATTTCAGTCAGTTTAAATTAGAATCTTGCTCCAGTGGCCTTCCCACCAAATTTCATGAACCTGCGACAATCTATGGCGAATTGACTCCGTATGATCCCAAAATGACCTTGATATTTTTGGTCTAGCATCGGTAGTCAATCCCACCAAATTTCATTAACCTGCAACATTGAATCTATGGTGATTTGACCCCGGATTCCCCCAAAATGACCTTGCCATTTTTGGTCTTGCTCAGTGGTCAATCCTACCAAATTTCATGAACCTGCGAAAATCTTGGCAATTTTGCCCCGGATGACCCCGAAATGATCTCGACAATTTTGGACTCCTATCGGTAGTCAATCTCACCAAATTTCTTGAACCCGCGACAATCTTTCATATCTACACTATATAATTTCATTGCCCGGGCATTTGGAATATCGCGTGTTTTATGGCCGATATCTATATTATGTTTAAAATAAAATCATGTGATTCGTGCTTGATAATTATTTTTCTAACATAAAAAGCAAAATGTTGTGATTGCCGGAGACTTCCTTTAATTACCTCTCCATCCCCCTTCCTTCCAATTGCCTTGTTAAATTTCGAATGCGATTGATTGTGTTCTTATGTATAAATTTATTATAAATCTTCCCTGTTTCACAGATGTACCGCTCGTTGGGGGTGGGTTCCGCAGGATAAAGTTAAACCAGATTGCTGGATGTGGTCAGAATGCTTTGCAGGGGCATGTGAAAAGGAAGAAGAACAAATAGGGTATGTATATACAGGGTGTATCAAAATGATTGGTACAATATCCAGTGAACATGGCCAAGACTGAGTTTGACACAATACTTTATTGATGTACTGCTTTATCGACAACTTGTCGACGTCGGATCTTGAGATTTGACTAATACCCGCATGTAAGGCATACGTGTGATTATAGTGTTGCTTCGCTTTCCTCATTTATAAACACTTGAGTATCAGCGTCAGGGCTAGCAACCCTCTTTCGACAACACGCCATGGATGTGCATTTCGAGATCAGCTCAAGCCCATCAGACATACTAAATTGCAGTTTTTAATACGAGAAATGTCCTTCTAATATCAAATGATCGGAAGGACGCTCCTCGTATTCAGAATGTAATTTTATATGCCTGATGTGCTCTCATGTACCATAAAAAATACTGCTATCTGATTGCTTAATGGCTCACATAAAAAACCCTACAACTACACATAACATGGAAGAGAACTAGAAACAGGAATCGGCTTGTAAACAGCAATGGTCGTAGAAGTTTGGCAAATCAAAAATAATTCTTGTATAAATTTTATTTTCTCTCCCCAGATCATCATTAAAGGAAGATTTTTGCGGTAATGGTCAGTGTGACTTAAAATTAAATGAAACCAGTGATTCGTGTCCCATAGACTGCTGTCCTCAAGAGAATCCTACCAAATGCCAACTGTTGAATAACACGTGTACTGATCATAGGCGTAGATCCTGGGGGATGGGGGATTTATCCCCCAATATTTTGCCAGGGGATGGTCCATACAATCATCCCCCCAATGTTGACGCCTGATAATGGGTTTCTGACCAAATTAACCTCATATTTGCACATTTATCATTTTATCAACTTTTACACCATATTTCATCACTTTAGCTTAAAAATAGCAAAATTTTTCGTGCGCTTCGCGCGCATTTATATCATAAACTAATTTTGTCGCCAAAGGATGCTGGATTGACTTTACTTCAAGATTTTTTTCCAACTTCATCCCCCCCCCAATGTCAAAGAGAAATCTACGCCACTGGTACTGATCCATGCTGTGAACAGCAATCATGCTGTTACGTGAACTCAGATTCATTATTTTCAGATTTAGGTGGAATTGGGGAAACTATTATATGGATAATTGTAGGTGTAGTAGGATTTATTATACTTCTTAATATCTGTTGCTGTTGCAGTTGTGTGTGTTGTGCAAGGAGATGTTGTAAAAAATGTAAGAAAGATAAACACGGTAAACATGGTAAAAGTAAAGAGAAGAATACACCAGTTTAGGGTAAACTAACCCTAACCCTATACACGCTTGTTTGAACTTTCTAATAATGTTCAATTCTAGACAATACCAACAGCTATCACATTAATATATACGTATATTTTAAGCTATTTTTCACATGTATTTTCGTTTCTTTATCATCTGATTCATCTGTTTATGCTATTTTGTTTTAATTTTTAAACCCGGAATTGAGGGCGCTATTTCCATTATTTTAATTTAGCCAAATAGTTAAAGCTATTTCTTATATTTCATGATAAAAAAGGGTTTTGAAAATTGCCTTGCTATTTGTTGTTCTTTTTCTGGTGTTTTAATGCCACTATACCATTGTCTACACCTTGTAAAGATGAAAACACGATTTAAGATAAATAGCGCCATCAGTGTTCACTAAAAATGACATAGTTTTACATGCCATCAAACAACCGTGCATACATTTCCGAGGACCTTAAAAAAAATGACGAAATGTCCTCGGTGTGTCGATACGTTGTCATGTCAATTACTCAAAAAGTCGGTAATACCGAAAAAGTGTTAAAACGGTTAACACTGTGAGGACATAAGCTATAGAGGGGGTAGTAGTGCCGACTTGAACAGACTTGAAATTCTGAAAAGCGACGATGACGGGGATATTTTGGTTGAAAATGTGGGCTTTTTTGTGACTTTCCCCCCATTTTTACCCAAAAATATCAAATATGAAAGTGGCCATGGACGCTATTTGCTCTGAATAATAGAGAATAACCTTCAGAAAACCATAGGCCATTTCAACATGAAATACATATTCTATTCTCGGTCATGAACACTAAGTGGCTACTTTATGTGAAAGAATTTAGATTTCAATATTTCTCCGTATCAGATTACTCAGTATGACCTGGTACTTCAGGAAAATGCCAAGAAGACCGTAAGTCCACTTGGTCCCTCAACATGTATACACTAAAGTTACGTATAGTTTCTTGGGCTTTTATAATGTTTAATGCATGTTCCAGGGTAAAAACATCATGAAAGGTGGTGAAAGATTTGTTTTGGCCCCTGAACATGTATAAAACATTACCAAACTATACGAAACTATACGCAACTTTAGTGTATACATGTTAAGGGACCAAGTGGACTTACGGTCTTCTTGCGCTCAGGTCTTCAAATTTAAAACACAGGCTTTTTAATATAGTAAGTCCAGTTTTGCCTATTTACATGTGTGCATCTTAAAAAGGGGAAAACTAATTAAACTTGCTGGTTCTAATATCGGTATTCATTACAAAACGATCTGTTTCTGAGGCATGAAAATATTAACTTGACTGCTGCAATGATTATACATACATGTATATACTTATCATATTACTATTATTTTGTAAATTTATATTACAAATAAAATTTATTTTTGTAAAGATGTAAGTTATTTATGATGATGGAATAAACATATCACCAAGCAAGTGGCTGATAAAATTATTTGAAACTACGTTATTTTAAGTGTTTATTTTAGGTTCGAATTATTGCCATATTTGAGAATCCCGCAATCTTTCCATCCGCCCTTGATTTGTCACGCCTTTCCATGTTAACGTAGCCTATACTCTCCGCATCAATTAACATACATTGTTAATAGTCCGCTTCTTTGTTGAAGTGAAATACGTGTAAAAGATCAGATTCCCGATCAGAACTGTGTTTTGTTTTGCTTTGGTCACCTCGTGTGCTGTTACTAAAAACAAGGAAGTTTGTATAGGGTTCCCACGATACCCTAGAAAGTTCGGTTCATATACGTTTCCATTGCATCTTTACTTTCGGTACTAATGGTGAACCACGTACTTATTTTATAATAAAAACGTTGTAAAATAGTAAACAAAGAAAGGAATCAGGACTCAGTATAAGGATAGTATAACAAAATACAATTGCCGGACATCACCTGCACGATAGACATATATGTTTCTTTCCCACTACAGTATAATGACATTATATAAACGGCCTTATTTCTTATAAATTTATAAATAGTATTTCAATATTAAAAACAGATACGTTACCATTTTTGTAACGGATAACAAACTGAAAATAATTGGGTAGATGAATGTTCTCTTATGTGATGAATCAAGCAGACTTCAGGGCTATATTATACATGTGTGACATAGAATAATGGTCTTAGAGTTTAGAAAAAATCCAGGTCTATTAGTGAGAAAACCCTTACGTTACCTAAATTCCACTCCCCTCGAAAGATAAGACTCCGTGATAAATCAAGGCAAATATCATACAGACTGTGATTAATTGATTGATCAAGTATGGGTATTAAATCGGTGACAGTTTGTACACTTGCACGATTAAGGAAAAGGCGGGAAAAGGCTGAACAGATACGTTACGACAGATACGCCCCCCCCCCCAATATGTACAAGTTATATTGCTCAAAAAGTATTGTTAAAAATCACCCATGCATTGCTTCGTGTTCTGAACCTATTAAAGTTTTGTATGACTTTCATGAAGTTGGTATTTTGTCATTTCTGAGATCAAGCGTTGACACTTTAGCAGCAAAAGCAGCAACAGCAGACGCAACAGCAGATAGACACCAGGACAATACAAACACCCACTCCAATCAAAATATACCTCCATTGGTTACCCACTAGGAACGATAGGTTCATACAACAACTAGGTTCACTGCAACATATGTCTGCACACGTGCTATTAGTGACACTACATTCAAAGTTTACTTCCGGGCAGCAGTCTATAGCACATTCCTCTACGTTTTCTTTGTGATCGCATCGGCCGTCACCGCAGAAGCCTTCTTTAACGGCAGACCTGGTATAAGGAGAAGAAAGCGTTATAGTTCAGTTATGTTTTGGTGGGCTTTTGATTGGAGTTCTTCACGTACCAAGAATAGGGGCCAGCAGTCAGGATCAAAATCTTTTTCCCCCTGCCTTTCCTTATTTATCAAGAAGCCACCGTATCATGATTAGGTATTTACAAGTTTTCATTAAGTTCCCATTCAACATGTTCAACATATCTAAGCACAAAACATACCTACACACCCACCACCACTAGACGATGTTTTGGATGAGAAAGCGGACATTTTGGTTAGAAACGGCCAGGAAACGGCCAAAATGGAAATAATTTAAATTTTCTCATTCTTTTTGGTTTGAGCTCAGCAGCAGGGATTACTAATTCTCATCAGTTTTAATAAGACAATAATGATTGACACACACACCACGAAGTTTTCTCTTTCCATTTTGGCCGTTTCTCACGAAAATGTCCGTTTTCTCATTCAAAATTTCCTTTGCAAATGCAAACTCACCCCACTCACCCCTCCACACACCCCACATTCACACCCCACTCCCCACCCGGAAACACACTCTCCCTTCCTCAGTGTCCATTTTCTTCCCTCTAAAAGACATAGAGTCTGACTTTCAATGTTCCACTTATTGTCTATGTTTAGTTCGTTAAACTTTTAGTTCGTTAAATAAATACACAATAATACTTGGTCAAATCTCAATGTAAAATATTATTTTTACTCATTTTTCTCAAAAAGGCACTTTTTGAGTTAAGACCTTCTGGTTGTCAACCCTCGATGTATGATACTGTTTTCTTACCTCTAAGTATAACTTTTAAAAGTTTAAAATACGTTGCCATCTCAATTGTTTTTAAAATTCTAGCAGGAGTTTTACAAGAGATGATCATGATGATGAATGTTTTAAACCTCAAGTTCCGCACTTCTACCGATTGAATGTAAACCTCTAAACGAAGGAAAATCTTTAACTCACCCAAGGTTTAATTCTTCTTTTTGACATGCTCCAGTATAGCAAGTAGACCACATCCAACATGTGTCCTCAGCTACGAAACCCCATCGCCTATCACAACTGCATATTATCAGAAATACAAAATGGTGATAACGGTTTATTTCCATCTGTTATGCGTCAGTATAGGGAAATCGCAAGAAATATATATATAGATATATATAGATAATGTGTTCTAAGAACAAGGAATTAACATTTATTACCTGTGTCTGGCGTTGTTTTGTCCTTCTGTACCATTGCAGTTGAAAAATATTTCATTGAGTGTGCCGAAGGCATTGACAGGATTGCAGTCTAAATTTGGAACCTTTTTCTGATATAAAAAAGCAAATAATAAATTGTGATTTGTAAAGGTCGTATAGACAGAAGAAGAAGAGGAGGGGAGAAAGAAAAGAAGGAACAGAAGAACAAGAACAAGAACAAGAAGAAGAAGAAGAACAAGAACAAGAAGAACGCGCCCTGAATCGAGACTCGACTTTTGAAAAATGAAATGACTCAATTCATATTCTCAAATTTTCCCATAGAGATTATTATGACTGCTAGAAATGACTTGACTCGTTACAACTCTGCTGGGTTCAGTGACCATAATTAAACCAGGGGAATTAAGCAAGGACACTGGAGTGTGTTTAAGCAATATGGCCATCTTTTCCATTGACCTACCTTCTGACCTTCTCCTCCTTGCCGAGGCTGTCCCACTTGTCTAGTTTCTTCACAACAAATATAATGGTATTGCAAGGATCTTCCAATTGAATACACTGAATTCCTACATTCTGTACTAGGCGTTGTCGGTTCTATAGGCAATTTCTGTGCCTGTCTGATAAGTCGATGCTCTCTAGCCGCTACATTTGTTGGAGAACCCACGAGTAAAAACACACTTGAAAGTAATAATGAAGACACGCCAATAGACCAACTTATAAAATCAGTTTTTAAAATCATGTTGAAGATATTATAATGATTTAAACAAATTCAAGAAATTATATATGCCACTACTTGAGTGAAGAATGAAGTTGTGTGTGTTTTAACTTCAACAGGAAGGGGCTAGGGTTTTACTTCGCTATAGAGTGCCTTAATTTGTTCAAATGCTACTGCTGTTTGCAGCATGCTACAGGAATAGTTCAGTCATCGAATTATGAACAGCGTTAAAAAAAAAACCTGGTTATCCAACGAATTTGAAACGAGCGACCTTCATATGTTTGAAATTCTACTTTCGTCTTGATAATATACTTCAAATATGTAGAAGAATTTGTAATCAAGGTATTCAAAAAATGAGTATGGTTTTACTTCAGTGTAACAGTAGGACTATAGTACAATTTTACTTTGACAAGACGTTGGAAAAAGAGTTTTGAATGCATCATTTGTTATTGCAATACTTTAGTTTGTTCTGGTAACTTTCGACTTGCTGCAATTATGTTATTAGGAGGGAAGGGGTGAATTAGAGTCAATTTGACAGTAGTATTTCCTTCATATCATATCATTAAGCAGCTGTATGATGAGTGTGCATCCTCACAGGTCCCTGACAGTAAATTTCGCTGATGCCTGCCGTCTTTCCCCAACTCGATGCAACAAGCGATTCCCGCTGTTGTTTTGGTTCCACACCGCGTCAGCACCCCCGGTACTAGCATGGAGGCTGGCGACCGTCAATCGACGGTCGCCAACACCCCCGAACGCGCCCAGCACCATGACTACGCGATCAGCATCGCGTACACTACGCGTGTCCGGCTGTCAATCATCCGGGGTCGATCACCTCGAGCTTGACAACGATATCTGAATAGACTATTGCCAAGTCTTACGTGTTGGGAGTGTAAATTTAGGTTAATTCTCATGATTGAAAGAATATTTTGTTGTATTCTTGGCCGGGATCGCGAGATTGTTGGTCGATTTGACGTATTTAATAAACTAGCGGTCACCCGTCTTTCGCGGTTCGTAAATAAATACAATTTTACAAAATGCATCACCGCCCTCCAAGTTTTAATTTTACTGCGAAAAATGTTATCAACTTCCTATTACCGATTGATCAGCCGTTTTATTTCATTCATTTCATTTTAATCAACTTCTTCTTTGTTGCCCCCCCTGTGTTGTCCCCTATCCTCCTGTTCTTTCCACTGTTCCCCCCTTAGTTCACATCCCTCTTCTCCGCTCTGCCTCTTATCTGTCCCTAGTAGCATGGCCAACCCATGGCACCCATGCACTCTCCTCACTCATTTTGATTTTCCCGTGTTTATTGCTTCAGAGGCAGCGTGTTGATACGCGATGTCGTGAGATGACGCGAACTAAATGATACGCGTTTTTTTTTTGTTTGACGCGGCGTGTTGATACGCGAAAACGCAAGATTTTTTGTTTATTTGACGCGATGTAGTTGTTAGGCGGACATAGTAACTGATGCTCCCTATTTTGAGGTCCCTGGGTATTTTTTTAAGGTGTTTTTGCTCATTTTTAGACTTTAATCACTGAGATTGAAAAAAATGAGGTGAATATGCAGCGTAACTCGGTGAATGATTAGGTTTGCAAAAGTGAAATGTGCAGTTGCATCACCACCGTTCGAGTTTTTATCACGAAAAGTTTTGCAACTCGGTAATTTGTATATAGATGATGGGCTAAATTAAAAGGGCATTTCGTGATCCACAGCCTCATCCCCCACTTTTCTCAAAAAAAGTTGAGATTTTTATATCACTGGAAACCTCTGGCTACATAATGTTTATGTACAAAATATTTCTTGCAGATTAATTCGTTTAGCAAAGATATCGTGAAATTTGAATTACAACGCATTGTCTATGGAGCAGTGTAATACACATAATCATGCATAACTCGCGAACGCAAATTCGGAATCAACTGAAATTTTGGGAATATGTTTTTTTCGTGGATATCTAATGAAAAATGACATAAATAGAGGATGCTAGGATCACGAAATACTCCTTTAAATTAGCTGTTCAACATTTGTAAAAAAATACCGTATAGACAGGCTTGGAAAGTCTAACCGTGGATGCAGCAAGATACAATTTTACGGGAAATTTTCTTGCTCGAACGCGGAGCACGGACGCGATACAGCGGGTAGAAATCGCGGTAGTATTCCAGGATACGCAATGGCAGGATAATGGTGGCTTATGTACCTATTATATTATTTGACTAGCTGTCATATCCCAACTTACCTTATCCCTAGTATCCTGAGACATTATTGCATGATCTACCACGGTAATGCGTCATAGTAAATGAATTATTACGTTGTGTGTACGTAATATCATTATGCCCCGTATTACGATTGTATTACGAAACTTGCACCAAGTAACACTAACAGAGTAACACAATAATTGTCATAATCAAGCTACCCAAGACTGACGCTTTCACCTGTTTGGTAAACTTGCCCATAGGTCATTAAACAATAAATCGTAGTCATTTCAAGAGGATCTTAAGCTGAATTTGGAAAAGGCAGGCGTTTCAATAGATAACAAAGCTGACGGGTACAAATATTGTCGACAAGGCAATTGTCCTGATTGTCGACAAGCACGGATCAATAATTGTCGACAAAAATTAATTATTACAAAAATTAGAGAAATACTTAAGATATGCTTAACATCGACAATATTTGCCATGAAATAACTGCTTCGGTCTTCTCTTTCATTCGTAAGTGGTGCAGAACTGCAGATTATCTTTCCATTATAAATTCCAATATTCTGATAATGAATAATTGGGGTAAGCACGAGATCCTCGGTCATGTCGGTCTCTACTTGCTTCATTGTGTGTCAGTGTGTTGTTATGTTGGAGTCCTTGGAAGTGACGTAAAGCAAACACCGGCCTCCCCCCTTCTCCCACACCCCAACGTAACATAGTACATTCATACCACTGGCGATACGTCTTTGGCGCATCTTGTTAGAGATAGGAATACATATCAGTTTAGTGCCCACCAACACACCTCACCCTCCACACGCACCCCCACACACAGAGGAGGGCATGACCTTGCGGTGATTGCACTCAAATATTGCAATAAATAAAGCTGACATACCAGATGAATCAAGGAGATCCCAAGGCTTGATATCAGGCGTCTCAATTCCGGCCGCCCCATATGCGTGATTTTTCTTGGGAGGGGGAGCTGCCCAAAACTCGTTTTGATATATCATTGGCCTTAATTGCAGAGCCACAAGACGTACCTTTAAAAATATAATTGCGAATATTTGCTTCCTTGACTCATTTCCTATACGGACGTTTATAATAAAAAGTCAAAACGTAGAATGCGTTTTTTAAGGGATCTGGAATGAGCGTTTTGAGCGTTTCGACAGCATTTTTTGTGGGACATGAGAGCACATCAGACCTATCGAATTGCATTCTGAATACGAAGAATGTCTTTCTGATATCAAATAATTTTCATTTTATGAAATTCACGATATAATACAAATTTTATGACAAATTGTTAAAATTTGATATTTTTCACATTTGGAGATATAACAGTCCTCGAAGTAAATTTTATAAATTTAATGATATAGTCTTAAAGTATATGTAGCTGGGAGGAAAAGCCGACGATCAATTGAAAATTTTGACATTTCATATTGAAGATATGGATTTTCTTCCCAAAAAAAACCTAATATTTTTTGGTGTTTTGGGAAAAAAATCCATATCTTCAATACGAAAGGTCAAAATTTTCAATTGATCGTCGGCTTTTCATCACACCTACATACACTTTAGGTAGAAATCATCAGATTTATAAAGTTTACTTCGAGTACTGTTAAATATCAAAATATCAATTTTTAATGATTTGCCATAAAATGTGTATTACATTGCGAATTTCAAAAATCAAAATTATTTGATATCAGAAGGCCATTCTTCGTACCCCCGATCGTATTCAGAATGCAATTCGATATGTCTGATGTGCTCTAATGTCCCACAATAAAACTGTCCAAACGTTCATACCCCTTCCCTTAAGTTGCCACAACTTTATCAATCGTCTTTAATCGTTTTAATCGTCTTTAACACGGTTGTAGTACGTGGTTTTTAAAGGTGAACCTCATTGAAAATAAAGTTATATATCAATGGAAAGCTTATGATGTCAGGATACTAAAATTATTTTTCCGATTTTTTGATGGCCAATAAAGCTGAAAAATTAAAAAATGAATGAATTTTTGTCTTTTTAAGGCGCCCAAAACGCACCCAAATCAATCGTCTATGACCTTGGGAATGCTCGTGACGTAAGCTCAGGGTTCGCAGTCACGTGAACCTACTCGGAAATATGTAAACAAGACTTGCTTCCTGTACTTTGCAAGTTGTCCGGCAAGTCTGATTTTTACAATAAAGCTTGAAATTAGAGGAATCTTCAAGTTGCTGGTGCCTTCTCCGTAAATTTTTGACAAAATCAGTCATAACTCGCTGGGTATAATTGGGTAATTGAGTTTGAATTTCGCACTGGGATCAATTCCATGCGCAAATGCTTGTACCGCTCATGTCATGGACTGAATAAACATGATCGAAAAACAAATTAAGTACTTGTTTGTGACATTCCCTATTCTTGATTCATTTGAAAATATCTGATATTTAAAAATATCGTCTTGCAGTAATCAAAAAATTAATAAAAAAAACGCCGATTTCATCAAATCCAGCCCATAAAGGTTTTCATATTTAGCGCATTGCGGTAAATACATTCTTTCCACACAATCGCGATTGAAAGAAACATACTTTATTATAAAATAAGTACAATTTAGTCTTAGTAGATGGAATTCTGAAATCTGAATAAAATTAAAATATTGTCACTTGTGTCACGATTCTTTAATGATAGTACAATCAGTGTACGGTACTGAAAAAGTGAAACATTCATGTTATATGGATTACAGAACCGATGCGTAAATTGCTGCTGAAGAAATGGCATGGACCCGACCAAGGTGGGTATGCGCAAACACAGCGAGTCGCTTCGTCCTCAGTCCGGTAGCACTTGCGGTGTGTGTTGCAGCAGATTTGATCAAGTCTGCTTTTGTATGCATTTTCGCAATAAAGCTTGAAATTAGAGGAATATTCAAGTTGCAAATAATATAATTATTGTCAAGACATAAATTTTCCGTAAATTTTGGACAAAATCAGTCGAAACTGACTGTATAATTGGGTTATTGAGTTCGAATTTCGCGATGTGATCAATTCCATGCGCAAATGCTTGCTGCGACCGGTGACCGATCATGGCATAATAATATAAACATCAAATTAGATACTTGCTTATCAAGTGACATTCCCTGTTCTTGATTCATTTTAAAATATCTGATTTCTAAAAAATATTGTCTTGCAGTAATCAAAAAAAGCTTTCATTAAATCCAGCTCATAAAAAGGTTTTCATATTCTAGCGCCGTGATCATTCCCCGGTCGGATATCATTCATTGCGGAAAATATTCTTTCAATGAATTCACAATTGAAAGAA
The DNA here is from genome assembly GCF_039555335.1 of Amphiura filiformis. Classification (NCBI taxonomy): domain Eukaryota; kingdom Metazoa; phylum Echinodermata; class Ophiuroidea; order Amphilepidida; family Amphiuridae; genus Amphiura; species Amphiura filiformis. The sequence continues at coordinate 1,911,789 of NC_092646.1, forward strand.
ACAAATACTTTATAAATACAATTTAGGCATAGTAGACCGAATATTTGATGGAATTCTGAAATCTAAATTATAATATATGTCATTTCTGTCACAGTTCTTGATGATAGCACAATCGGTGTAAAAAAAACCCATCCATGTAATTGTTGTATGGATGATGGTAGTAGCGAAATACTGAAGAAATTGCAGGGAGCTGATGTCTGCGAGGCGGATATGCCCAAACAGCGCTAGCGCTTCGCTTCCTCTTCCGGGAGCACTGTGTATTAGCTGATTTGATCAATCGTTCCTTGATATTTGGAACATTTACAGGAATAAATTTTGCTGATGAAGTAGCAATAAGTTGGAAATATCAGAATGTGATTATGAAATCGGTCATTTTGTCTCAGTGCAAGTACAGTACAGTCGCGGATACCGAAAACTCGGCGACTGAGACTCAGTCAGTCACTGAGTTCATCCCGTATGTATCTACGAGTTCGCCTATCATACATGACCGGTTGTAAAGCTAAGAAATAATTAAAAAATCCTGTACATGTACCTTATTCTATTCCTTCATTTTCTCATTGTGATAAGTTCATCTCAACTTGGTGTGACAATCTGAACTGGTAGCACTAGCAGTTATTTTTTGCAATCTGTTTTCATTCCGGTTCTTCGGCGAATCTTCGCTCTTCGTGCTTTACTGTAATATTCCCTATGATATCGTGGATGGCTTGGCCTATCCCAAATCACCCCGGCCAGCACTTTTTCCATTTTTATCCACACACTTTATTCAGGAACTTCATTCTTGATTTGATCATGATGTTTCCTTCATGTTATTCTTATTTTATTGAAGATATTTTTCATGTAAAGTAAGTTGGCAATGACTGATTTCGTAATCAGTAATGCATAGACATTGTGTTTACAATCAAACCCGGAAGTAACTGTGTGTCCCCGAGCTGACGTCATCAACGAAAGCGCCCAATTTGAACGATTTCGTTTTGTAATTTAGGGGGGGGGTGCCAATATCCAATCTTTGCATTGAGATTTTGTCAAGCCTGGTACGTTAGGCAAATAAAAAATATTCTTTTCTGCTTCCTGACATCATAAGCTTTCCATTGATATATAACTTTATTTTCAATGAGGTTCACCTTTAATACCTATTCTGAAGGACCTGGTCGTCCTAAGAACTACTTTAAATACGTTTTTCACGTTCTGTAAACATTATTATAACGTTGCTAAATAACGTTTTAAAACTTAAAAAACCCTTTTTAGAATTACATTTTACAAAAGTTTTAATGAAACGTCCAGAAAACTTTTTTTTAGCTGGCATGGTATTATATTAATAAGTACGCTGCATATGAATTTCTTTTACTGAAATAGGACAGTTGACAAACATAACAAAAATATTCAAAATAACAACAACAAAAAAACACTCTCAAAAACTGTTAAATTTTGCAGTAATCTGTTATGCTAGTTGGATTCCTTGCATCATTTCCATTCTGAAAATGTGTACTTGTATATACGCTTGTATTTCTCATCATTACCTTTAGAGATACAATAAAAAATGATATCTAAATTACTGACTCGAAACATTTACATTTTGCACTTGCGGCTAGTTACAAATCTAGGCGGTATATTGTTTAGTGTCACTAATTCTACACATGTCACGTCCTAATTCCGCAGTCTAGTCACGTGGTTCCATAGTCAATTTAAAACATTTGTATATAGAAATTCATAAACCAATTAGCGATCGTTATTTCGAGCTTGTTGCCAGATGGTTTGTTTTGTAACGATGGATTACAAACTGGCTGGGACCGAGATCTGAGCTATGAAGTATTGGCGTGAGACATTGTCGAACAATGGCGTACTGGGGACGCTGCATAGATGCACGCGCGAAATAGCTGCCTCAACGCTTTGACGTCACTGCTACAGATTACTCAGTTTGACATTGTACTTCAAGAAAATGCCAAATTTGAAAATTTTGAGAGCTATCCTCAGGGTCCCTGTTCATACACCTTCTTCATTTATTAGGGACAGGCTTGGCTGGAAGCTCCTAAGTGATCGTAGACATGATAACTTATGTATCACTGTCTTTAAATGCCTAGGCTTGTTTCTGAAGGCCTAAATGATGTATTTACTCTAATTAGAAACAACCATGGCCATAATAGCTCACACTGTAATATAGCTCTTAATTTTAAACAAACAACTGAAGCTGGAAGACGTTCTTTCCTGTTCAGGGGGGACAAAGCATGGAATAATCTGCAATCTGATCTAACATATCCAATAGCAGCCAGTACTTCCATATTCAAAAACAGGTTTTCAAGTGTGTAATATTATCAATATTTAATAGTGTAAAATTACCACTTGTGCAATAAGTAGCAAATTTATTTAAAGTAATGTCGCAACAGATACGTTACCTAAATTCCGAAAAAAATGCCGTGACAAATCATTGAAAAAATTATTATACTATTACAGTTATACTATTACTATTATAGTTCGTTGGGTGGTAATCGATCAAGTATTAAGTCGTTGAGTTTGTACACTTGCACGATTAAGAAAAAGGCGGGAAAAACGGCTGAAAAGGTACTTTACGACAGATTCGTTACCCCAAATACGTACAAGTTTATTGTTATTTTGTCACTGAATCTAAAACCAAACTTGGACACTTTATCCCCCAAAACATTTGTAGCAGCTAAAGCAGACGCAACAGCAGATGAGATTCACCAAGACAATACATCCAACCACTCCAATCACAATATACATCCATAGGTTGTCCACTAGGAACGATAGGTTCATACAACAACCAGGTTCACTGCAACATATGTCTGTACACGTGCTATTACTGACACTACATTCAAAGTTTACTTCCGGGCAGCAGTCTATAGCACATTCCTCTACGTTTTCTTTGTGATCGCATCGGCCGTCACCGCAGAATCCTTCTTTAACGGCAGACCTGGAATAAGATGAAGAAAGCGTTATAGTTATGTTTAATGATGTGCTTTTGATTGGTGTTCATCATGAACCAAGAATGGGGCCAGCAGTCAGGATCCAAATCTTCTTTCCTCAGACACATGCATAATCTGACAGTTGTCTGGCAGTATGCGCATCATCATAATTTCCATTGTTTTTTGCCTGGCAGTTTGCACGCGCATCATATTTTGTTCAGGGCCCGTGCTTTTAAAACACCCGCCACATCACAATACGGCTATTGAACTGTGGCTGTGTGTATTGAGGTCAACTCATCTATAGAGAGGGACATAACAAATGTGGACATTCAGATCAAGCTCTACTTTTGCAGGTCTTTACAGATGCACAACCACCCTCCCACCCCACCACACACCCACTCCCCATCCGGAAACACACTCTCTTCCTCAGTCTCTCTTTCTTACTGTTGGTCACTCCAAAAGACATATCTGACCTTCAATGTTCCACTTATTATCTATGTTTAGCTCGTTAAACTTTTAGTTTAATCTTGTTAATGTTTTGTTCGTTAAAGTTTGTTTCGTTAAAGTTAAGTTCGTTAAAATAGAGAGAAATGTTTACAGGACATTATGTACGTGTAGAACCTCATTATAATAATAAACTTCAGAACTATATACATTTTACTTATGAGGTTATATTTGAGTAAATATGTCTATGTGTGATAGTACATGTATTATAATGTTTTCTCAACTCTAAGTATAACTTTTGAAAGTTATCTAGTAGGGGTTTTACAAGAGATGATCATGATGATTAATGTTTTAAACCTCAAGCTCCGCAATTCTGTCGACTGCTTGTTTACCTCTCAAGAAAGGGACATTTTACTCACCCAAGGCTTAATTCCTCTTTTTGACATGCTCCAGCATAGCAAGTAGACCACATCCAACATGTGTCCTCAGCTAAGAAACCCCACCGCAGATCACAACTGCATATCAGAATTACAAAGTGATGATAACGGTTTATAACCATCGGTTATTCCTCAGTTTACGGAATTCACAAGAAATATATATAGATATATATAGATACCGTGATCAAAGAATAAGGAATTAACATCAATTACCTTTCTCTGGCGTTGTTTTGTCCTTCTGTACCACTGCAGTTGAAAAATGTTTCATTGAGTGTGCCGAAGGCATTGACAGGATTGCAGTCTAAATTTGGGACCTTTTTCTGATATAAAAAAGCACAAATAAAAAATTGTGATTTGTGAATGTCGTACAAAGAAAAAAGAAAAAGACAAACACAAAGTGGAAGAAGAAGAAGGCGAAAAAGACAATGGAGAATGCAAAAAGAAGGAAAGGAATAAGAAGAAGCTAACGAAGATAAAAGAGAAGAAAGGAAAGCAGATAAACATCATAAAAAGAAAGAAATACGTGAAATGAAAATGAGGAAGGAGGAGGGGAGAAAGAGAAGAAGAAGAAAGCGGATAATAAGATGATGACGAACACGATGAAGGTCACCCTTTTTAAAAGTACCAAGGAAAGTATTGCACTGGTTTCCAGACTTGTAAACGCGTCCTGACTCGAGACTCGACTTTTCAAAAAAAATTAAATGGCTCAATTCATATTCTCAAATTTTACCCATAGAGATTATACAGTGACTCGATTTTTTAGGATCGACTGATAGAAATGACTCATTACAACTCTGCTGGGTTCAGTGACCATTACGCAAGGACTCTGGAATGTGTTTCATGCAATATGACCATCTTTCCATTGACCTACCTTCTGACCTTGTCCTCCTTGCCGAGGCTGTCCCACTTGTCCAGTTTCTTCACAACAAATATAATGGTATTTTAAGTATCTTCCAATTGAATACACTGAATTCCTACATTCTGTACTAGGCGTTGTCGGTTCTATGGCAAACATCTGTGCCTGTCTCATAAGTCCATGATGTCTTGCAGCTACATTTGTTGGAGAACCCACGAGTAAAAACACACTTGAAAGTAGTAATGAAGACACACTAATTGACCAACTTATAAAATCAGTTTTTAAAATCATTTTGAAGGTATTATAATGATTTAAACAAATCCAAGAAATTATGTATGCCAGTAATTGATCGAAGAATTAAGTTGTGTCTGTTTTAACTTCAACAGGAAGGGGCTAGGGGTTTTACTTCGCTATAGTCATAATTTGTTCAAATTTTTCTGCTGTTTGCAGCATGCTAAAGGAATAGATCAGTCATCTAATTATGAACAGCGTTTGCAAAAAAAAAACGGTTATCCACCGAATCCAAAATATTATGTTTGAAATATTAGGCACCACATCGAATTTGGTCCTATTCATTAAAACTGCCGATGACTTTTGACATCACATTCTGGAGATATAATAAATTGTATCAAGCTTAATAATTAACAGTTGCATACTGTTATTGTTTTTCATTTAAATAAAAAACGAATGCACTGTACAAATGTTCAGGGTACCATGAAAAAAAAAGTGCCATCGGTACCGAGAGCGCTATAGGACCAAAAAAGATGTTGAGCCTTACTTTTGTCATAATAATAATTATGCTTCAAATATGTGGAGGAATTTGTATTCAAAGTATTCAAAAAAATAATATTAACAGGGCAACTAAGTAGTAGAGGTTTACTTTTAAGTATAACAGTAGACCTGTAGTACAATTTGATTTTGACATGTTTATCCTTAAGAAAATGTCATTTTGATTTGTTCTGGTGACTTTAGTCTTGCTGCAATTATCAGGAGGGAAGGGGTGATACATAATCGATTTGACAGTAGTATTTCCTTGATACCATAACCCAGCTGTATGATGAGTGTGCATCCGGATACATTATTGCATGATCAACATTTCGCCATAGAACGTGAATTATTACGTTGTGTGTACGTAATAATATTAAGGATGATTCAATACCCACTTTAATGTGTTGATATTAAGTACGCTGTTTTTTGTTTAATTCTCTTTGGTTTTTGGTTTTTATTATTATTATAATTATGCAGTATTTTAAGAACGCCCCGCCGAGTAGGTGTGTACCGCTGTTAAACAAGCGTATGTTCGAATAAATAAATAAATGAATTGGGCTATGATTGTAGTGGCGGTATCGTTTTTCTGCTATTAATTATTCATGAGGTAAAGTGTCGTTATTTCAAGTAAGTTTTTATAGTAATACGCGTAATCCTTTATATACGTATGCAGGTTTCTTTTTGTGGCAGCATCACTTTTCTGCTTCAAATAGTAAGATTAGCCCTGTGTAATAACGGCACTTTTTGCATAGGTACGTTTACGCTGCCACATCATTATGTCCCCTATTAAAATTGTATTACTGAACTTGAATCAAGTAACAGAGTAACACAATCATTGTCATAATCAAACTACCCAAGACTGACGCTTTCACCTGTTTGGTAAACTTGCCCATAGGAACAGGTTCACAACTTGCTTGCCAGCATTTCTACTAATCAGCAACCTTGGTAAGCTGGTCTTGCCAAGGTTGCTGAAGGTCCTGTAGCCAAGTGGGTTCTTGATGCTATTCAGCCTTACATTGATCACAGACAATATGGTACTCAGAAGGAAATGTCGGCAACCCACTGCCTCATTGATGTTTACAATCATAATGGTTGCTGGAGCTGAAAAGGCTGTTAATGTAAGCACTCTTATCCTTACGGACTATACCAAAGCCTTCGACATGATAGACCACAGAATTGATGTCATCAATTTGTTGAAGATGGGTGTCTCCTCTGCAATTGTGGAGTGGGTGATTGGTTTTATTTCCCGTAAGCAAAGGGTTAAATACAAGCAAACATTTTCTGAATGGATTACTCTCTCTGGAAGTGTTCCACAAGGTACAGGGTGTCCCAAAAAAAAGAGGCCCCACATTGCGCCCTCTTTTTCTCCTTTTTTTGAAAAGTTGATCAAATATATTTTGGTATGTAAAGAAACCTTGAATCGTTAGCTTTAATAAACCAAAACAATTATTTCAATCGGCTCATAACTTTTGAAGATATGTCCTTTTAAAGAAATGTATCCGTTTTTCACTCTGTCCACGGAGGAGGTTTGGCTACTTCAAAGATTGAAAAGTGCATATACCATGCATGAATATAAAACATTCCTCGATGGTAACTTTATAAAATAACAACATTATTTAAGGGAATGGGCTTTACCGGTGGGCTTATGGGTTATAGATTTTGTTAAGTGTCATTAATTTGGGCGAAATTGATGTGGGATGGGACTTCTTTTGCTATACTTGCAATTACTTATGTTTTTCTCGTTTCTTGCTTTCTTTTTATTGACAACATAAGTCATTTCTCTTTTTGGAATAAAAGGTAGCCCTAAAAAGGGCTGTTTAGTTTGTCTTTGGTTCTTTTGAAGTGAGTTTACTGTGCTGCTCTGCACTCTACCTGGTTGCCGCCGTGACGAATACAGGTTTCAGCCCTAGTTCCTTAGCAATTTGCAAAATTGCTAAGGTCTGTTTCTGTCAAGTTCTTTGTTTCTTTCTTTCTTTCTTTCTGTCAATCTTATAATGAGCCACCGTAGCCATATGCTTTGAGCCATGTTGACCATATTTGTTCATTAGGACCATTGGGTGGGGAATGGTGGGGGGACACATGAAACATGATCAACTTCAGGTCAAAGGTCATCCACTTCCGGTCAATGGCCAATGGCACTTGGGTACATGCATCAGCTATACCCAGTGTCTAAAAGTTATTGTCCAGAATTGGGGTCAAAGGTGATTAAGGGGATACTTCCGGTATATGACCAAATACCCTAAAATGCTGCTGCTGTCGCAAATATATATAGTACAACAATGTTACTTGGTCATCAGGTCCAATAGCTGGTGGCACAAATGTCACATGACCAACTCAAGGTCAAAGGTCATGGAAAGGTCAATATGGCCAAAAATGATATTTCCTGTTATTTTTACTAAAACTGCTACTCCTTACACAAATTACACAGCAAGATGACGTCACTTGACACATGCATTAGCCTTGAGGTCAAAGGTCATACGAAGGTCATTGTGGCTGATATGATTTTCTGTTCTGTTACTAAAAATGCGAAGTCATTCCACAAATTATAATATAGCATGACATTACTTGCATACATCCATTGGGGTCAAAGGTCATTGGGGTTAAAGGTCATATAGGTATTACTTCCGGTATGTAGCAAAATACCTTAGGAAGTCGCACTATAATAGCGCATGATCAAAGTTGCACAGAACTATTTACATGAACATGAATATTGAATAATTTTTGGTTTATATCAAAATAATTTCACATACTGTAATACTATGGAAATTAATTATAATTAATGATTATAATAATACTACAAATATCTGTTTATACATGTATATTCCAATGAATCCTTGAATTATACCAATATACTGGACCTTTTGAACTCGCATATGCTATAGGTGAGCTAACGAATTAACCTTGGTCTTTAGTCAAATTCCAAAGTACTATAGTGCATTTCAAAAAAAACCTCTCAGTAAAATCAGCATAATATACTACTGCTTACATGTATGCATGTTATATAGCTGGGCTAATTAGCTATAGGCCTAATTAATTCCTTAGCAATTTGCAAAATTGCTAAGGTCTGTTTCTGTCAAGTTCTTACAAGCCGACGACGAATGTCGGCTTGTACTGTCTTCTTGGCGTTCTTCTTCTTTCTTTCTGTCGACCACATTCGTACGTATAACTCAGTCACAGGTTGACGTATTTTAACTAAACGTTGTCAGAAGGACCGTTGGCATTGCCCGCATATGTCATATGACTTTGAATTACGTGTGACCTTTGACCTAGATAAAGAGGTCAACAATGTGATTTTTCTTCAAAATGTATCTTCTCCTACAAACAACATGCGATGATAACACGGTTTGGTCACATGACTCGTCTATTGTCGGTGTATATAGGGTGTTCATTGATAAGGGGTCAAAGGTCATTAAGGGGTCATTTCCGGTTACAGTCTGAAAAACTTGCAAATAATATTCAAAAAACACTGTCTTTACAAATTACATAGCAGCGTGTCGCCATTAGCACACATGCATTGCTACTAGACGGGGTCCTTAGGATGCCTACAGTTTTGGGGTCAAAGGTCATTAAGGGGTCACTTCTGGTCAAAAAACAAAAGTATCAAAAATGTTCAAAAAATTTTTATCTCAAAAGATAAACAGACCAGAATAATATAACCATCATACATGAATCAGTGTTTCCTGATGTATGCATGGTATTTTTATTTTGGGGGTCAAAGGTCATTAAGGGGTCACTTCTTGTTTTTAGTTGAATAACTTCAAGAATTTTTATCTCAAAAGCTAAACATGTTAGAATTTTTTAATTAAAATTGGAACAACGCATTTTGTCGGTGTACGTAAGGGTTTTTTTCATTGAGGTCAAAGGTCATTAAGGGGTCAAAAGGTCAATCAAAATTTAAAAATCAAAATCCATGTATAAGTTCCGATTAAGCTGAAATTCACCAGGAATATTTCTTATGACATCCTAAGCACAATGCAAGAGCAGTTGACCCCATCCGTGACCCAAGGGTAAAAAAAACAAGGGTCAAGTTATAGGGGTCAAAGGTCAAATTTCGAAATTGGTCCAATCGAGCTCAAATTCAACAGGAATTATTCTTACGACATTCTTAACATGTTAAAAATATTTATGACCCCAAAGGTCAAAGTTTAGGGGTCAAAGGTCAAATTTCTAAATTGCTCAAATTTGATCTATCAACAGGTCGGCTTGTGTGTCATGTCTCGCATGACTTTCTATATAGCTCTTGTTTGTTTCTTTCTTTCTTTCTTTCTTTCTTTCTTTCTTTCTTTCTTTCTTTCTTTCTGTCAATCTTATAATGAGCCACCGTAGCCATATGCTTTGAGCCATGTTGACCATAGTTGGTCATTAGGACCATTGGGTGGGGGGACAAATGAAACATGATCAACTTCAGGTCAAAGGTCACCCGCTTCCTGTCAATGGCCAAAAACGTGATTTCACTAAAAATGCTACTTCTTCCACAAATTATACAGCACGATGATGGCACTTGGGTACATGCATCAGCTATACCCAGTGTCTAAAAGTTATTGTCCAGAATTGGGGTCAAAGGTCATTAAGGGGATACTTCCGGTATATGACCAAATACCCTAAAATGCTGCTGCTGTCGCAAATATATATGGTACACCAATGTTACTTGCCGGGTTACTTGGTCATCAGAACCAATAGCTGGTGGCACAAATGTCACGTGACCAACTCAAGGTCAAAGGTTATGGAAAGGTCATTATGGCCGAAATGTTATTTCCTGTTATTTTTACTAAAACTGCTACTCCTTACACGAATTACACAGCAAGATGATGTCACTTGACACATGCATTAGCCTTGAGGTCAAAGGTCATACGAAGGTCATTATGGCTGATGTGATTTTCTGTTCTGTTACTAAAAATGCTAAGTCATTCCACAAATTATAATATAGCATGATAACATTACACATTGTATTCATCCATTGGGGTCCAAGGTCATTGGGGTCAAATGTCATGCAGATATTACTTCCGGTATGTAGAAAAATACCTTAGGAAGTCGCACTCTAATAGCGCATGACCAAAGTTGCACAGAAATATTTACATGAATATTATGAACTATGGAAAATAATTAGGCCTCTGTAATATAATTAATAATTATAAGGCCAAATAAAAAAATAAACATGTTTCACGTACCCTCCCACTTCCTTTTTTGAGGTTTATTCAGTTATAACTTTTCAAAAAATATATCTAGGAAGCAGAAATATTTCTATAGCCTTGCTAATATACAAGGAACACTTTTGGAAGGTTTTATGAAAATTAGAGGGGCCGGCCTATATCCTCAGAACAAAAATAAAAAGAGGCCTCCTCCTTTTTCCAGGCATTATTGTGTATGCTAAAACAGCTCAAATTATGGGTATTAATTCACCGATTTTGCCATGAAAATATAAAATAAAAGCCCCTCTTCCTCCTTTTTTACAAAACCCGGACTTGAAACATGTTTTTTTATTTTACTTAATTATATGATACTACAAACTTCAGTTCTAGTTATACATGTATATTCCAATGAATTACACCAAACTGCTGGACCTTTTGAACTCACATATGCTATAGGTGAGCTAACAAATTAACCTTGCTCCCATTGTCCCTATGGTCAATTTCAAATTACAGTGCATTTCAAAAAGACCTCTCAGTAAAATCAGCATATTATACTACTGCTGGCTGTTTATATGCCTTAATACATGCATGCATGCTAGATAGCTGGGCTAATTAGCCATAGGCCTATGTTAATTAGCTATTGCTAAGGTCGCGTATATGTGTATGCGCAATTAGCTCTAGTTAGCTATTGCTAAGGTCGCGTATATGTGTATGCGCAATTAGCTCTAGTTCTCATTGCATTAATTGCGTTGCATACCATCCTTAAGGCCTTGTGCGCCGGATACTTTATTATTATTATTTATTATTATTCATGGTTTATTCAAACACACTCGCAGCTAAAAGCTGAATTGCTGTGGAGCTCACATATAAAAATATACAATATACAACATGCAATAAATATGATATTAAAGAACAAATTATAACACACATTTGACCGAATGGGCCAAACTCCCTCTCCGCAACCAAATCCCAAGGTGGAAAAGTCCTCTTAGTCTTATAAAAGAGAGGACAAAAGACCCCGGGAAAAGTTTGCAAAGAAGGGGCCTAGTCCCCGGACAAAAACATAACCAATGAGCTGGTAATACAATCTAAAGCATAAATAAACACAAGAGCAATATTGCACATAAGTTAAAATTACATTGTTGAAATGACATATACAAAGCATATAATTATTATTAAGCATTATTTAACAGGTTGACCATGTAAGGAATTGGGCTGTCACGGTATCTATTTGTGCGCCACCTAGGAAGAGTAAGTTTGTGACCATTTCTAAGCTCACGGCCATGCATTTTCACCCTTTCTTCAAGGAGCCATTCACGAAAAGAATCGGATTCCATGAGTTTTTGAGCAAATTCAAGACAAATTCTTTCTCTTCTTTGTGTGAGTCTCTCAAGTGCGCAAGTTTGGAGCGCCTCCTCATAAGATGACTGTCTGGTCAGACCTAAAATAATTCTACACGCTCGTTTTTGGATGCGTTCAATTGCAAGAGATTGCTCCCAATTGTGATACCACCGTGCCATATTGGCACGACATACTCCAACAGTGGCCTAACATATCCTACATAAACAGAAATCATGTCTCTAACGGGAAGGTTGAACCGTTTAAGCGTAGTGACCATATATAACCTGCTAGATGCTCGTTTTATTACATCTCTTATGTATGTGTCCCATTTTGCATTAAGAGACATGTTGTTGTTGTCTGACCAAGTAACAAACCTGTGTAAGTCCTCCTGTATGACACTTTCTTTGCCTATTTCTTTGAGAAATGGTAGGGAACTAAAACCAAAGATTGACACAGGTTTGATACTTGGTTTGATACTTGCGAATGCAGCAGTAATACGGGGTTGCGAAGATGTTTGAAGCTAGCTGGTGATCCTCGCTTATAGTGAATGCTTTCCCAAGACTAATGCTATTATCTATCCATGTCATTAACCGTGTGTTTCGTTTAAATCTTTGATGTAGCCAAACCTCATCCGTGGACAGAGTGAAAAACGGGTACATTTCTTAAAGAGGGCATATCTTCAAATATTTGGAGCCGATTGAAGGAATTGTATTGGTTTATTAAAGCTAACGATTTAGGGTTTCTTTACGTACCAAAATATATTTGATCAACGTTTCAGAAATAGGAGAAAAAGAGGGCGCCTCTTTTTTTGGGGACACCCTGTACTTCCCCAGTAAGTATCAATCCCACATGACTCTCATGTAAGACCGACAGAGTTCAATACGCTCTTAAATGGAAAGATCGGGGTAAAGGAAAATTTCAAATTAAGATTGAGAAATCAGTCTTAAAAATTGAAAATTCAAACTAAATTCCATTGCATTTTCAATCTAATTTTAGACTTTTCCCTCAACGCAATCTTTAAGATTGATTTTTCAATCTTTGGTTTTAGTCGCCAACCATTTCTCACCAAACTCCTAAAAGCATTTTTTATATTGTTCCAAATCCAGTCAAGTGCAATTCTAATGTGTTCTTATTTATTTTCATGTTTTTAATGTTTGAGTGTTTTAAATACAATTTATGTATTTTTCATAATGCTATTTTTAATGTAAATGTCATGCAATTCAGCGGTTGGCTGCTATGTGATTTTTAATAAAAATACAATATATATACAATATATTGTGTGAACTGTGGAATGTCTATTTATTGAAATGTTATAAATATCTGTATTGGTTCTTTCTTTGCATGTTCTTCTCCTCTATCTTTTTTCTTTTATTTGTTAAGTTTGTGTAATTGTATGTTGTAACTTAGGGTAGTGTAAGGGGGTGCTCGCTTCAGGCCTTTGGGCCTTTTGAGCATCTCCTCATTCAAATTTTTGTGTCTTTTATATATATTTTGTATGTTGATTTGAATGAAATAAAATGATGATGTATGTATGTATGTATGTATGTATAAGCGACTGCTCGGTGCCAATTAAAGGTGGGTAAATACAATAGCTGCCATGTGTAGCTGCCATGTGCAGATGAGTAACATATACTGTGTGTAAGTTACCAAATGTTCACAGGGCAGCTATTACACTTACCCACTTCTGGCACTGATCAGTCGTTTTTGTAAACACGTTGAGAGGTAGATCAATTTAACACCCGAGATATTAACAGCTTGTTACAACTCCCCAAACTCTACTATCAAAATAGTTAATCCTAGATGTGGGTGGGGCACTTCGCTATAACGAAAACGTTTGATCCTAATTTATGGGGTTAATATTAGCAACATTTTCCTTGTCCACATGGATTCTTTGATGAGGGGAGCCCCAAAATCACATTCCTTCCTCTAATCAACCAGAAGGAAGGATCAAGTACCAACACTCCGATGATGACCTTCGACCAAGATGGCCGAGATGAGAAGAAGAACATTCTTATAAAATTACAAATACAGTAATTATAACTTTAAAATCAGGTTTGAAAAAAATAATGATAAGAACAGGGAACATAATGTTCCTACTGACCAGCAGGGAACCAAAGGATGGATCCAAAAGGATACGACAGTGACGCGTGTCTCACTAGCAATAATTGATAAAATTAAAAACAAGGAAAATATGACACAATATCCAATAGGGGATTAACACAAAACGCATAAACAAAGTTAAAGACTCGACGTTTCCAAAAGACCAAACTTTTTTTCCAAGGACTAAAATAAGAGATCTGCTCTCAAAGACCAGTTCACATTCCTTGAAAAAGAAAAGGTTTGTCTTTTGGAAACGGTGGTTTGTTTTTCTTATTTTAAAATATCGTACATTACATGGCATTAATCTATTTTGATGAAGGAAGTAGGCATGACAAAACACGGGTGGGTGGAATGCTAGGGTGTGGCTCAAATATAACAAACAGTAAGTAAAACGAACCGCAAACAAACACTTAAAATTATTTTATCAGCCACTTGTTGATATGTTTATTGCATTATCATATACATCTTACTGCCTTACCAAAATTATTTTTTAATATATTTCAAAATAGTACATGTATTTAATTATTGCCGCAGTCAGGTTAAACTTTTCATGTCTCAATAATTCCATTCATTTGTTAGACTGCACATAATCGTTACTTGTACTTATTGTGTAAAAAGCTTCCTTTCCATATTTAACATTTTCTTCAAGTACACAAGTACAAGGCTAAACTAAGTAATCTGGTATGAAAATATTGAAATCCAAATTCTTTTTCATAAAATAGCCAGTAGTATTTATGACCGAGAATAGAAGGTTGGTTATCGCTCGTTACTCCGAGTCAATATTCTGAAGGTTCGTTATTAAGGGTCAATCAATACTCAGGCTTGCTACACCGAAGGGTCATTACTTCGAATTTACAGTAAGGCTCGCATTACTACGAATTTATTTCTATTCCAAAATTCGGAGTAATGACCCTTAGGAGTAACGATCTGTTGGAATGTTGACCCTTCGGAATAACAAACCTTCAGCATAACGGCCCTTCGGAATAACTATCCTTCAGAATAAGTCTCAGATTAAGACGGACTTCTCAATTATTTATTTCATTTAATTCAATAAAACAAGATGACAATCATTTTTTCTGTTCTATTAAATAATATTTTCATGGGTAACTACTTGTCTTAATCATGTTATGCAGTGTATTTCATTTTCAACTGTACAAAAATTATAATAATCTACCATAACTTTCACTATTTGGCCCTTTATAGGTTTATTTCAAATGATATATACTAGTACCGTCGTGGGCCGACTAGAATAGCGTCCTCTATGGCATCAGAGCTGACCCATTCCATGTCAACTCCAGGGATGTGCACCGCAGCACCTCTTCTTTTTCTGTGTGGTGGTAGATATTGATGAGAAAGTAAAATTCCGAAAATTTGAGCTTCATACTCCATTTCGTTTTCCCGTGGCATCAATTTGAAATTTAGGGGGTCAGCGTAAAAATGTGTCGCAACGCGAAAGACAACGTTTGGAGGTCCATAAATGTATAAAGGGAACCATTTACAACTTTGAAAAGTATGTATTCTGGGGTACTTATTTGTGTAGAATTCAAATCTGGCATCAGAAAACTTGTAACTCCTTTACTTTAAAAGATATAGGGCCCTCAAAATGCAACTTCGTCCATCCAGGACCAACTTTGGGGGGTCAAAACTCCAAAAGTAAAAATAATTTTATTGTCCATTTTTTTGCCAGTCAGAGCCCTTTGGTAGGACATTACTCTTATCCAATATTGAGCCTATTGGAATACTTTTAGCTGAAATATTACCCATGCAAAACCCCAATTGTACATTTTTGGTACATTTTGACCCCCCTGAAAACCAATGTCAGACATTTTGCCCCACCATCAACTTCAGGTATGTTGAAGATATGTCCTTGGACAACATTTCTGAGAGATATTGGCTTTGGGACTCGATGGCTTCAACACATCAGTAAGGTTTGCATTCTCCATAGAGTTGTACACATTTTTGATTTCGCATGTATAATGACTTATGTAAATGGTTCCCTTCATACATTCATGGACCTCCAAACATCGTCTTTCGCGTTGCGACACATTTTTACGCTGACCCTCTAAATTTCAAATTGATGCCACGGGAAAACGAAATGGAGTATGAAGCTCAAATTTTCGGGATTTTACTTTCTCATCAATATCTACCACCACACAGAAAAAAAAAAAATTGAAGAGGTGCTGCGGTGCACATCCCTGGAGTTGACATGGAATGGGCCAGCTACATCATTTCAAAGCACAAACTAACGAAATAACATGCTGTAACCATACTGATCTTGGCCTGGTTTAGTTCACAAGTAAGGCCAGTGTAAAGAACCTTACATAGGGGAGGCAGAACGCCACTTGAAAACGCGGTTTCTGGAACAATGAAGTCCAAGTTTTTCGAAATCAATCATAAGTTTCAAACCACATCCACATTGAATAAACGTGACAATTTTGTGAACTTAAATCAGGTCAAGATCTTGGAAAGAGACCATAGGTGGTTTGAACGAGGCGTTAGAAAGCAGTGTAAATCAAAGTCAACCAGTCATCTCTCAACAAAGACGGGGACGGGTTCAAACAGCCAAGAGTCTACGGCCCTATGATCAAATCTAAGGTCCTAAAGGTCACGACCTGAGAATCAACAATAAGGACATTCAGTATGAAACCAGCAATATGCTTGCAGAGGTTCAAAGAGATGTCGCCAATGTCAGAATAAGATATTGCATATTTTGGCCAAAAAATGGCGATGAAAAAACAACTTGTTCAACGAACCCGACCGACAAAAGAACATGCATAATTTGCGTTATGGAGACAAAGTTTCTGTTTTATAATTTTGCTCAAATCATGTAAAATCAGCTATTTTTTTTGCCCAATTTTTTATTTTTTTTGCTGAACATTTTTAGAAAATATGTTTGCAAAAAATATTTCAGATTATTATTTTTTTTTTCAAGTTTTGTTTTTATGGTAATTTTAGCCTAACCGACCGACCATACTTGAAAGGGCCGTCTGCCCGTAGAACAGTGTTGGTTATTTAAAAAAAAAAAAACCAATTATTGATTAGTTTAAAAATTATGTGCTCTATTCCAAGTGACTGTAAAATACATCTTGTGCGCAGTATTATCATTATGTTGAACACTATTTGTAGTTATTCTATCATCGTCTAGTTTGAAATAATTAGTCTAATTTAATTGAATTAGGTATTCCTGATTATACGACTAACAGTTATAAGATTCGCTAAGTTAGTCAAAGTTCCGTGTCTATTTAGCCGGGATGTAAGATCCCATAGTAGCATTTGAGTATGACACACGGTAAACCGGTAATAGAGCTAGGCACTTCCATTGGATTATAATTGAAGACCTGAGCGCAAGAAGACCGTAAGTCCACTTGGCCCCTCAACATGTATACACTAAAGTTGCGTATAGTTTTGTATAGTTTGGTAATGTTTTATACATGTTCAGGGGCCAAAACATATCTTTCACAACCTTTCATGATGTTTTCACCCTGGAACATGTATTAAACATTATAAAACCCTAAGACACTATACGTGTAACTTTAGCGTATACATGTTGAGGGGCCAAGTGGACTTACGGTCTTCTTGCGCTCAGGTCTTCAATTACACATGGGGATGATAGATCTAATGCTTCTAATGAGACTGGATTAAATTATAAAACAAACAAAAAATCAAACATACAAATGTTACCACTTGACCTGTACTTTTAAGGCGACGCGATCTTTTGTTGCAACCAATAAATTCGATTTTCATTATCTAAATCAATATATTATTGAAAAATAACACTTAACTGTTTTGCAAAAGTTCATTCTACAAATCATACTTTGTAAACTTGCTTGATTTATTGTTGTTAATGGGTTATGTTCGTTTTACAAAAGTGTGTTGTTTCAGCCCTCTTCACAACATAACTCGAGAACCACAATACCTATAAAAGCATATCGAAGTTATTTAAGTTCTATTACACACTCGATATGAAATGATCAATGCAATTTTTGCCAAAGCCCACTACTATTCGCAATCTGATGTGGAACTACCAAATCTACCAAAGCCTTAAGGCAAGAACCATTTAACTTCCAGGTTGGAGGCTAAAGTTTAAAAACAAAATAAAAAAACTTATACATGAATAAACAAAAATCCTCACACTATCTCTGAAAAAATAGACTTTTGAAAAACTTTCTCCATCTGACTGTGTATACAATAATAATTTAAAATAAATAAATTAATTAAAATAGAAAATCTTGGCCAATCGGGTCTATGTTACAACAAAAATCCGCCTGACCCTAAATTCCGGCCCCCTGGAAGTCATGGTATTAAAACCTACACTTATGGAGTAGGGATCTACTGACAGGCGGCTATATGCATCACCTCTGCTCACTACCTATTGACTACCTGAGGCACTTCAATGTTGGAACTTCAGATGCAGGTTCATGATCAGGTTCATAATGTGTTACTTGGTTTACTTTTCCCAGTGGGAAAAGTAAACCGGGTAAGACACGGACGTTCCCACGTTGATGGGGACGTGTCCCCGCGCCGCCGCCAATTATCTCACCTCAACCATTCACAATGTTTCCAAAAACCCAGGATAAGTTAAAATGCTGGTAAGCAAGTTGTGAACCTGTTGCTATGGACAAGTTGCTGGAGCAAGTTAACCAAACAGGTGAAACGAAGATCTCTGTTACTCATGTTTGTTGGTGCAAGTTCCGTACCATGTACCCCCAATGTAATAGTTCACCTGCTATGACGCACTACCATGGTAGATCATTCAAT
Organism: Amphiura filiformis; assembly: GCF_039555335.1. Lineage (NCBI taxonomy): Eukaryota > Metazoa > Echinodermata > Ophiuroidea > Amphilepidida > Amphiuridae > Amphiura > Amphiura filiformis. The sequence goes on from NC_092646.1 coordinate 1,930,540, forward strand.
CATTTCTCAGGATACACACTCAGCATACAGCATGTATGGCGGAGGTACTTAGTATGATATGAAGGAAACACTACTGTCAAATCGTCTATGGATCACCCCCTCCTCTTGATAGCACAATTTGCAGCAAGACTAAAGTCATCAGACGATATATATATATTACAATAATGTTTCAAATGATGAACTGTTCTTCCAACGTCTTTCAATTTTGTAATTTTTAAGGATAATCATGTCAAAATAAAACTCTACTATTAGGCCTACTAAAAGCAAACCTGTACTACTTTCCCAGCAAACAAAAAATGTTTTACCGAAAACGTTTATATGTAAAAATTCTAACACAATTTTATTAAGTGTTGGCAAAATATTTTCCAAAAATGTTTGCCAACAAATATGTTGCAATAACATTTCTAAAATGTTGTTGTATTTTATTTTCATATAAAATGTTTAAAAAATGTTTTCATGACCTTTATCTAACACAACATTTAAATGGTATTAAAACGTTTTGCCCAAACAAGAACGCTTTTATAACGTTTTAAAAACAAATTTGTGTTTGCTGTGTTGTTGGTCTACGTTTACTGATGTGAGATCACAAATCCCCTGACATACTGATTTTTATCTCATGTATGAAATAGGTTAATAAATACGTATTACTTGTTGCTCGACAAACTGTACAAAATGATGTAATGTACTGAGATGTTGATACGTCTAATGCAAGAGTTCTGCAGAGAACAGTGCATTAGACGCATCAACATCTCAGTATGCGTGTATTACTTTCACTCTTAGTAACAAGTAATACGCATTTATGAACCTATTATCAGCATCGTGTTTTAGATTGATCTTTGATTATAGTTTTCTTAGAAAGTGGAAAAGAACTGTCCAAAAGAAGTATAACTTCAAACACTATATATAGGTTTCTTTCAGTTCCCGCGTCTTTTATTATCGTCAATCTCTTGAATTATTATGCATCCATAATGCTGGTTTCATACTTTCTTGCCACTTGCTGCTTTGCCGCTCTAACGACGATTTTGCTACACTGCGCTGTCGCACCAGAAACGCTAGCGGTGACCAGCGACAAGCCGATATATCGATCACTCTACCGCTTTGCTGAAAGCGGTAGATCACTAGCAGTTGAATTCAAGTCAACTCGGTAGCGGTGCCGCTCTGATGTATAATAAAAATTCCCTTTAAAAGGGAAAGCCAGCCTCAATGTAGAAGAGGTCTCGTAATTAGTTTTGGTCAATGTGAAAGGCATTTTTAGGATCACGGCTTACTACATCCATGTTACATGACAGTCCACCAAACCATCAACGGTGAGAAGATCACTGAAAACAAAAGCTTGTTTTTCGTTGTGTTCTACTAATTTAAATTAGTAAAATAAACTGCTTGAGCGCATTCTACCAATTTTTACGATGTCTTACGATATATGTAACTAAGCGGACGTATGCAAGACTCGTAAATGAAGGAATAATAGTTGTTGAGTGGGTCCTACCAATTGGATTTGGAAGTTCTACGACAATGCAACATTTAGTACAGCATCGATAATTCGTAAACCCTGTCATCGCAGCATTTACGAACTCGTTGTACCATTTGGTTTTACAAAGCTCTGGTGGTTTTACGATGTTTTAAACATTCCCGCTGTTTCGATCATGTGTTCTGCACTCGACCACGCTTGCAGACGACTGACCGAGTAGCGGTTGTGCAACGACAAACTTGAAGGTGAAAAACTATGCTAACAGGTAATATTTCAAGGTATTTCTTTCAAAATGAGCACTAGATATTGTATTGATGGTGTAAGCTTCTTTTCTGTATGATCAGAAATGCTGTGCCACATGTACATTGTGGTCGTAAAGACTAAAAGTCACGATGCTGTGTCACATCGCATGTAGGCCTAAGCTTAAAGCTACATGTATAAGCTTACATGCGATGTGACGCAGTTATGACTTTTAGTCTCTACGACCACAATGTACATGTGCACAGCATTTCTGATCATACAGAAAAGAAGCTTACACCATCAATACAATATCTAGTGCTCATTTTGAGAGAAATAACTTGAAATATTACCTGTATGCATACTTTTCCACCTTCACAACCATCGTACATCACATTTGTACAACTGATTCGTTCCGCCAGTCAAACGAGTTCTAATCTTTGTTGAGCCTGTCCAACTAACCAATATTAGTTAGTTGAGCCTGTCCAACTAACCAATATTAGTAGGATGAGACATCGTTTTACGATCCTATAGGTTAGTACGGCAGGTTTGAAATTCGTAAAACCCATGCCGTACTAATCATTTCGTTGGTAAGGCACGTTAGTTAAGCATGCCTAACCAATATATAGCATCGCTTGTCATGCCGTACAAATCATTGATTAGTAGAACGAGACATCGTTTTTACTAACTTTTACTTAGTAGAACTTACGACATTATGTTTTCAGTGATGTACACTGAAACTGCAGAAAACATTAACACCTAATCTCCTGTCAACTCTTTAATTCATTATTGTTCATTATTATTAATTCATTATTGTTCTCTAAATTGTTCTGTTCTGGTTTTATTTGTCTTTTCAGCTTTTTACCCACGATATTTCAATTTCCAATTTTTAATACCATAACTTACGAACTCAATTTCTTCGCTTAGGAATGTCCGATTTTATTGGGGAAAACGGCGTTGTGGAGCAAAATAGCTCTTTATGTGAAAGCCTCCAAATTTATAAGCTGTCCAAAAGATGTCTGTTTTTGACATGATACGCCACATTTCTTAAAGACCCATTCAGTGATCCCAGTGCAAGAGTAAAAAAAATAAAATTGTTTATAAATTGCTTAAAAGAGAAGGATAGGCCTAAGTCATTCAAATTGTCATTTGGTATCTTTGAAATGCCAAATTTGGCAAAAAATGAAGAAAACAGCAGTACTGACGAAGTTCAAGCCCCGCCATTCAAATACTTGTAGCTAATTTTAGATACTGTCAGTATCTAAAAATACAGATTCGTGTAAAATGTCTTATTTTGTCTTAAATAGGCCTACACGGCTTTTTGGCTGAACCATTCGCAGACTTAGCACATCTATGTAATAACAAAGGTACGGTACCAAAATTTTGATGATTTTTACGATCGTCCGGATGAGCAAATCACTGAATGGGCCTTTAATATTAATAATAGATAAGCTGCCTTTAAAAATATTATTGACAATGTTGAGAGTAGGAATTACCTTGAAAAATGTCTCAAAAATACAACATGCCAGTTATATTCCGGTCTGAAACGATCAGACAATATTTTAAACATTAATAACATCATAAACCCAAATCGTAAAAAAATCACCCCGGGTAGATTTTTGGCTATTTCTCCATTTACGATCCTGCCCAAAAGTGTCTGCTTTCGATATACCACGTCTCAAACCTCTGGCTACATAATGTTTATGTACAAAATATTTCTTGCAGATTAATTCGTTAGCAAAGTAATCGTGAAATTTGAATTTCGTTCTGGTATACCAGAACAAAATTGCAACACATTGTGTACACATAACCATGCATAACTCGTAAAGGCAAAATCTGAAATTTTTAGAATAAGCTTTTTTGTGGATATCTACTGAAAAATGTCATAAAAAGAGGATGCTAGGATCACGAAATACTCCTTAAATTCGCCATATAACATAATATAAACTCACCTTACATGTACATTTTTTATTTTAAAATAATTTGATATTAATTCGCAATGTATAGTTTACTATATGATAGATGGTGGCAAGAACATTTATAAAGGACTGATTACTCACTGCAATCTTCACTCTTGTGTGTTTTGACTGTAAGTTTATGAATCAAATAAAAAAGATAGAAAGTAGCTTCACTTACGTTGTGTGTCATTTTATTTATAACATAGAAGTTATTAAATTAATAAAGTAAGAGAATTTATTTATCTATAAGTGCATGTCAAAGGGTACATTGTTCAATACTATAGGCCTACGTGCATAAATTATGCCTATATTATAGCTAGGCCCTAAAAACTTTATTTTGCATCGGATTTTTCCCGTTGAAAAGGCAAAACTGATGTTCATGATAGCAACTATTTCATCAATAGCATTTTGAGTCATTTTTATCCATAAAACGACACAGGATAGGATAGATAATTACTTTGACATCAATATGGTCCATATGATGAAGATTTTGATTCTTAGATATGTTATCAACATGATATCACGCTGTTCAGTGGTCAAGGACCCCGGGTCAAAGACACTGAAATGACATACTTTTCTTCTGCTGACCATATGATGCTGTATATTAACTATTATTGTTACATTTTAGGCCTATACCTAAAACTTTTAAAGTCATATTAATTCAAACATAACTTTGGTAATACTCACTCGTTTTTATTCGTTGAAACGGCAAAACATACTTACTTTTCCTTACACATCGAATTAAAATATTTTTAAAAAAATTCAACCACAAAAAGTTTTAACAAAAAGTCATTCCAATACCAATAAAAGTTAATCTCTTGAACAAACTGACCTCATCCCAGAAACAGGTACCAGCCCGATGGGCTGGCGAAAACAAGATATGATTTTGGCAATGAGGATAGAGCGGTATTGAGCGGCAACATTGGTTTTCAGAGTCATGCCGCTGCCGCTGAGCGGCGTGCCGCTCCGCTTGCAGAAAAGTGCAAGCGGCATGATGACATCGCTCAGCGGCAAGCGTGAGAAAGTATGAAACCAGCATAACTGTCTCTTTATCTGCAGACCTATCGTAATAAAACTGCAGCACATCATTAGAAATGTTCTGTGCACTCAAACATTCCCAGATTATGAAGAAACATCAAGACTATCATTTCAAATAAAAATTATGAAAGTCGCTCATTTTACATTTGGTGGATAACCAGTTTATATTTCTTTCGAACATCGTTCATAATTCGATGACTGATCTATTTCCTTCAGCATGCTGCAAATAGTCTCCCACAGGTATAGAGCAGTAGCATTTGAGCAAATTAAAGAGTCTAGTGAAGGCAAACCCCTAGCCCCTTCCTGTTGATGACGCCCCAGAGTTCTACTTCGACATTGCGCTGCAAAGAAGTTAACACAGACGCAACTTAATTCTTCACTCAAGTACTGGCATATATAATTTTGTGGATTTCTTAAAATCATTATAATATTTTCAAAATGATTTTAAAACTGATTTTATAAGTTGGGCAATTAGTGTGTCTTCATTATTACTTTCAAGTGTGTTTTTACTCGTGGGTTCTCCAACAAATGTAGCGGCGAGAGAGGACCGACTTATCAGACAGGCAGTGACGTTGCCCATAGAACCGACAACGCCTAGTACAGAATGTAGAAATTCAGTGTATTCAATTGGAAGATATCTACAATACCATTATATCTGTTGTGAAGAAACTGGGCAGCCTGGAAATCCTGGAAACCCTGGGCAGCCTGGGCAAGGAACACAATGTCAGAAGGTAGGTCAATGGTAGAGTCTAAATAAAAATGAGTCAACTTTGAGTGAAACGCGAACGTAGCAACGAAATGAGTAAAATGGAACTCATGAAACTCATCACATGGAGCAAATTATTGATTAAATTGTACTTAATATTGATTACATTAAAAGTAATTTTGTTGCTCTGTTCCCTTTTTACTCAACATTGAGGAATTTTTATTCAGAGTGTAAAGATGGCCACATTCCGTAAGCAAACCTTTTCAGTGTCCTTAATGATTTAGGGTCAGTGAACCCAGCGCTGAACGAGTCGAGGCATTTTATGGTCGAGTTGAGTCATTTTATGGTCGAGTCGAGTCATTTCTAGCAATCGAGTCTGAAGAATCGAGTCACTGTACAGGCTGAGTCAAAAAGAAGTAAACTCATGTTTGAGGGGCTGTAACTCGAGATCTGTAAGGAATCTGCTAAAAATGAAAGTACCACTGGAAAGAGCAAATTCTACACGTCTAAATAAAAAAAAATGAATTGTTGCAATTGCTCACAGCAAACTCAAGTTATACTCATTTGAATACAGCCACCCATTTTTGTAGCTGCACACGGTTTCACTTCCCAAGTAGGGCCTACCTATTATATTGATTGGTAAGGCGCGACATTCAAATGCAAATAAAGTTCTGTGGCAGGTGTGGTTTCGATCAATAATTCCTACATGTTAAAGGGCTCTTTCAATATGAATTTTACCTCATTGCACTACATTATAATAAAACGGGCCAAATGACAACATGGCACCACAATTTACCGCACGGGAGCGCACGTTTCTGTCGACGATTAAGTATCATGAAGATCATGAAACTAAGAAAATAAGAGTCCCACTGAAGTTCAGCGTCTTTTCCGTTTCCGATTTCCTACAGCTAACCGGGTTTCATGTAAGGGAGCAGTATATAAGAATGTGAACAAGCTCAATGTGCATGGGACACTAAGTAACAGACAGTCGGAAGCTTCAGGCAGACCACGAACTGCTAGATCACAAGTAAACATTGCTAGCGTTAGACATGCGTTACAGCAAGACCAAAGATCAGCTCAATCCTTTACCCAACATTCCCCAATCAAGCTTCTGCCGGATCGTTCGTAAAGACTTGAATTGATATCCCTACAAACTATAGTACCGTCATGGACTTTATTGAATATTAATTAAAAGCAAAAGTTGTTTTTTCAACAATAAATCCTGATAGCACTTTGCTGATTCGTCGAAATTGAAATGGATGAAAATCAATCAGCCGTGTGCAGCTACAAAAACGGGTTGTTGTATTCAAATGAGTATAACTTTAGTTTGCTGTAAGCAATTGCAACAATTCTTTTTTTATTTAGTTTTTTTTATTTTTAGTAAATTCCTTGCAGATCCCGAGTTACAGCCCCTCAAACATGAGTTTGCTTCTTTTTGACTCAGCCTGTATAATCTCTATGAGCAAGATTTGAGAATCTTAATCGAGTCATTTCATTTTTGAAAAGTCGAGTCTCGAGTCAGGACGGGTTACAAGTCTGGAACCAAGTGCAAAACTTTCCTTAATAAAGGCTGTCCTTAATGCAATGAAGTGCAGCATTTGTTTTTATTTTGGTATAACATCTACATTTTATCCGGATAAGTGCAGGGTTACGAAGATTATATTCAATTCGAATTTAACTGTCTGGAAATGACTTGCTTGTAAAATTTGTTCCGCCTTCGTAGATTTTCAAGGTTATTGCTGTTGTCATTTAAACTTTTACCTACAATTGGTTTCTCATAAGTTACAGGATCCCCAAATCTTCAGAATTTTTGCAGTAGTCATTTTTGTGAAAATCCGTTAATATCGACATCTTGTTTCCCTATTCATTTGTATGTGGTAAATGCTTATCTAGATCCTTTTGCCAATAGGGTGTCCAATGGCTACCCCCATGTCCCCTATGGTGAATTTATAAATTCGAATTTATAAATAAGGAATCCAGTTCAGTTCAAAGTACTTTTTTAACTTGTCTAGGTCTTTGCCACTTAATTGAAATGTTAGTGTGGGTTTTTTTTCAACTTTAAGGGAAATTGTGTTAGATATTGCACTTTTAAAATCATGTTAGTTGCGTCATAGTTTATGAAAAGATTCGGTACACTCATTTCAAAATAATTCATTTCGAAACTAGAACATTATTTATAGAATGTATAATGTAGCTGTGGTTTTGGTTTTCAATTTGTCCAGCTGAGAGGGAAGTTTCCGGACATTGTCTGTCGGGCTAGTGTTTTCAAACAGCTTTAAACACTAATCCAGTAGCAATATATCTATGACCATAACCCTTAGATGTTTACATGAACTTTTACCTGTCAGGAGACGTTGTTCTAATGACAAGGTCCGGTATTACTTTCATGTACATAAATTTAGGTATCAAGACAGGCTTACATACTTACCGTGTTTACGGAAATGATGTCGAATGCGGCTTACATGAGCTTACATGTACTTAAAGGAAGTGTACGACAATCACAATGCCTTATATGTTAGAAGAATAACTATCAAGCACGAATCACGTGGTTTTATTTGAAACAAACTCATATTGACCATAAAAACAGCCGGCTCTCAACACGCGATATTCAAAATTCCCGCGCCAAAATTGTCTAGTGTAATGACGTCATGGTTACTTGTTGTCAGCCTTCATTGTATTACCAGGAGGACGTCATTGCACTAGACAATTTCGGCGCCCGGGAATTTTGAATATCGCGTGTTGAGAGATGGCTGTTTTAATTCGTTTTTATGGTCAATATGAGTTTGTTTCAAATAAAACCACGTGATTCGTGCTGGATAATTAATTTTCTATCATTTAAGGCATAACGTTGTGATAACTTTAATGTGTGGCAAATTTGCTGTCGGATTGCGGGGCTGGTAAATTTGAAGAAAACTTACCCAGCCTGTTTATATATTGTTTATATCAACGCTCAAATAACATTGATTAGGCTATAGCTACAACAGTAATAAACGTACAACTTCGTTTACATACTATTTGCCACAATTCGACAAAATATCAAGAAACTAAAAAGGCGTAATGAATGGCGCACTTTTATCTTATTGTCAATTCAAGACATTACCGAGTGAATTGATTCATGTAAACTAGACTCTGATTAAATACACATTGCCATCTCTGAAACTACGCAATTTAAGCTTTTCAGGTGACATAGATTTATATTAATTTCCACGCAAAACCTGTTGTATAAAAAGCGTTCTATCCCATTGAAAACGCGTTTCTTATTATGCGTTCTATGCATGAACATTTGATAATAAAATACCCAGAAATGCACATTTAATCTTAATTAAACAAGATGACATTGTTTCTTCTTGGTTATAACTTACTCAATGACAGTCAGCCTCAAAATAAAGATAAAAGAATAGCGCTCAATATAATAAATGTTGTCAAATTGTCTTGATTCTAATCATGCTAATTCCGCAAAACGAGCCTGGTAAAGAAACTAATGAAGTATTTATTTAAGGAATTATATTACTCATCTCATAATTCTCTTCTTTCTTCTTCTTCTTCGCCCTCCTTCATGTGCTTCCTCATGTTCATTTTATGTACTAATTCTTCTTTCTTCTTTATCATGTTTATCTTCTTCTCTTTCTTCTCCTTTGCCTTCGTTAGCTTCTTCTTCTTCTTTTCATTCTTTCGTTTTCTACTTTGTCTTCTTTTCGTTTTCGTCTTCTTATTCTTTGTCTTCATCTCTGTCTCCTACTTTTCTGTTTATATGTAAGACCTATAAATTAATAATTATTTGTATTTTTGTTTTTTGTCCATTTATATTAGAAAAAGGTTGCAAATTTAGATTGCAATCCGGACAATGCATTCGGCACACTCAATGAAACATTTTTCAACTGCAATGGTACAGAAGGACAAAACAACGCCAGAGAAAGGTAATTAATGTTATTTCCTTATTCTTTGAATACGTTCTGTATATCACAGATTCTGTCTATTATGTTTCGTTGTGATTTTCGTATACAGACGAAAAGCAGATTGCCACAAATCGTTTAAGTTAATGGGATTCAATGGGATTTGACCTGTTAACAGTTTTAGTCTGTCGTGTTACCCAGGTAACAAAAAAGATATCTTAAATTGAAACGCTGGTCACTGACCTGGTTTCAATCACAAAGTGTCTGAACAGGCAGCTACACATCAACAAACACAAAATGTTTTGCAGAAAACATTTAAATGTCGGGTTATATAAAGGGTATAAAAACGTATTGATAACATTCAAAAAGCATTTTTGAAAACTTGATGCAAAACATTCTATTTTACAACAACGTTTTAAAAACGTTTTTATGCCCTTTATATAAGTTTATTTCATCGTGTGATTCTGCACTCGATATAACAATATTACACTCGTCTTCGACTCGTATAATATTGTTATATCTCTTACAATATATTCTTGTATCACACTTAGAGCCTCCTAGGACCCATATGTAATGGAACACGGAACAAACGCTTAATCAAGGAAAGTTGCGTATAAATATTATTCTATGTCACATATCCGTGTTCCTTTAACAACATTCACGTGTTTTGACAGATACCCGGATGTACTCATATTATGATAACGTCCGAGTGATCTCGTTCACAGGTTATTTATATAATTCAATTTAATCAATGGCCCCCTTGCTGTGTTGCCTAAGTAATTGAATTAACTCAAAAAAGTGTTATTATTAATGTTGGTATATTTTAATTTTTATTTACAGTAATTATACCCGTTACTTAAAGTGTATCTTAATGTCTCTGTACGAGGCTGAATGCAGACATGATATAGGCCAAATAATGTTTGCTTGTCCTTTGACTTCTGTGAGAGTTTTTGTTGATTTTATAACCAAAACATGTTATATAATAGCCCCGACTACTAGCTAAATGACTAAATATATGTCACTTGGGGTATTTCTCAACTGTAGTTACTGTGTCACTTCGTTCATGTTTTTAAAATGTTTACAAATCATTAGGATATCAAACATTCCAAAAAAAAAAAAAAAAAAACTTTCAGAAGTTTCCGAAATTAAAATCCCTTTAAAAGGGAATCTGACCTGAATTGAGATGAGATCTTTGAAATGTCTCAAATTTTTATACAAAATAGTACAAAATGTAACGCAATACTTATTGTTTGTTAAACCAGTCTGTCCGGGTGGACACACACTTGGGTCCTGATGGGACCAGGCTCAAGCGAAATGCTCAAGCCAAGCTTAAAAGCTTTTATAAGCATGAAAATTAAACACTCTGACTTAGCACAATCAACGGTATAGCTATTGACCTGTGATACCGCATAGTCCCGTTTGACAGCAAAACAGTGTCATCCTTTTGCATAACTTCCGCTATTACTTCCTTACTAACTAGATTGCCATACATGGGTGTCCAAGCTATAGGAAACATAACATGACTAACATACATTGTTATCATGGTAATGGGGTAATATTGTCAAGATAACCTTTTGATTTTCGTAATTTAATAAACTTGATTTTTAAAAATTAGTTTTTATAATCTTTAGGCCTAATGGCATTCTATTGTATGTATAGACCTATAAATGAGCCTACACGGGAATCGAACACGTGATTTTTAATTGCTAGGCAGACAACATAACCACTAGATTATCAGCTCTCCGTGATAAATACGGCTGAAACCGATACGAAGGTAAATATGTAGGTCGGGTGTAAAATACATATAACATAACATACACGTGCTATTCCATTTAAAATCCACACTACCCCTGAGGAAGATTTTGGAAATATATCCCACAGTTGGCGTATGAATTTCAAATGGAATGAGCACATTAGGCTGCTTCATTTGAATTTCATACACCCTCTGAGAAAGATTCAACCTGAATTTTTCCCTGAAGGAGAGTGAGTTTCCAATGGACCTGCTAATCTGTTAATTATTCTATTTGAAATTCATACTCCCCCTGTGGAAGATTTTTCCAAAATCTTCCAAAGGGGTAGTGTGGATTTTAAATGGAATAGCCCAATGGAACACGCGATCAAATAATGATACTTAAAGGCCTATTCAGTGATCTCAACGAAAAGTGTAAAAAAAATAGAATTGTGTACATTAGGCCTATACTGAATGTGAAGGATAAGTCATTAAAGTTGTCATTCGGTATTTTTGAAATGAAAAAAATTGACACAAAAAGACGAAAACAGCAAGTTGAAGCCCCATTTAAATACATGTACCTAATTTCTCTACGAAATTTCTCTGCGAAATTGCATATTCATGACAAATGTCCGTATTTTGCATTTAATATTTGGCTTTCGGCTTAACCACTATGTTGGCACATCTATATGACCATGATGACATTAATAAATCTGAATTTTGATGATTTTTACGATCCTGAGGATGAGCAAATCACTGAATGAGCCTTTAATCACCACTTTATAGCAATAGCATGTTTAAAGTAGCTAATACTTTACGCATCGTGAACTAAACAAACAATCACAGGAAAAAAGTAAGGAAACATCAAACCAGTGCAAAAGGCCGAGACAAAAGGGCACATTTTACGAGAACCAAAACAAGGATATGAAAGTTGTCAAATCACCAACTGGTATAAATGTAACCTATATCATATGTATATGAAACAGTTTCCAAAGTTAAACTTGGAATTTATACAAAAATAAAGTAGGGCAGACCAACAGCTAGTTGGGCAAGTAGGAAAGGCGTTGTTATTGTATTTTGGAAGTTGAGCCAACCAACATGACCAATGTCATTTCCTGAAAAACATGAAATATTCAATATGTCATGTATGTAGCCTATACATGTATCTATACCCTGCTCCTCTTCTACTCTACTAAAAGGGCATACACATTATAAAGCGCCTGTTGCTTCAAAGTTCCATTTTCTTGGAATAACCCAGGTAGTCATAAAAGATAATTAAAGACAATAAAAGACAATAAAAAAAGTAGGCCTACCGTACGTGTTTAAGGCTACAATTTTGAGATACATCACTGGAGTGGCATCGATGTTTTTAAATCGCCCAGATTTGAATTCATTACGTTTTTTAGGCCTATGAATATTTACCAACCAACTTATATCTGTAAAAAGCCTATTTTTTCAAAACGACACAAAGAAGAGAAGTATAGTTTGTGAATAGGCCCGTATGTATGCAATTTTTCTTTTTTTTTTCTTTTTTTTTTTTTCGTTTTGGAAAGGGCCACTGCTGTCATTTCAACCGGAAATATTTTGCTCTATCGTGTCGTCTGCTATTTCTTTATTTAGCATGTTTAGTGGTGTGTACTGTATTAGTAGCCTACTTAACACATCATACACTTGTCCTAATTTTCACTCTTATCGAGACTCAGCTTGAACTTTTCCTGATGATAACCATAGCATATCCTTTCGGTCGTAATATCTCCTCCAAATTTGACACGATCTGATCCATTCAGGCCAAAGTCGGCAATAATGAAATTAAGATTAAGGCACAAATAGGGAGCAAAAACAAATGAAAAGCGTAAGAATACACGTAATTATAAAACTTGCAAAACTTTTTACAACCAAGTAGGCCTATACCAGGGATTTAGGGATTATAACCATGATAACAGCATTACGCTTTACTGTCGAGATCAAGTTAGTAATGGTAATAACTCAATTTTCAAAATATCCTACTTTAATATCCTGATCAGATCGTACCACAGACCGAATTAAAAAGACTAGTTTGCGTATGACGTCCTCAACCAGACCAAAGAAGGCTGTACTGCGCAGGTCAGCAACCAATTACGCCACTCCTTTGCCCTGACGTCAGACGCAAACTAATATTTTAATTCGGTCTTCAATTATAATGCATTAAAATGGGTACAAACAAGTCCAGTATTGGTTCACTGGTTCTTGAGATAATTTCAGATCGTGCCACAATTGAGCTACAATTATACTAATCAGAAAAATGCCAAGTTCCGATATTTTTTTATATAGTATAAAATTCACTCTTCATACATTCATAGACCTCTTAAGTTTTCGACCTCATTCATGAACCTCTATGATACATGATACATTAAATTTGTTTGTCTCTGCGACATTCTTGCAATCTTGCCTACTACTAAAATAATTAAACTTTGTTCATTGAACATTTTAAAATAATTTATATCACAAGTTTTACTATTATCATGATTATGTTAGTCATTGAAGAAGCAAATGAAATGAAATGATATCGATAAGGTCTTTGTACTTTGCTCATAAAATTTGCCCTTCTATACGTTTTATCATGTATACGGTTTTTGACGTTATGCTTGTAATATGCCTGTAATTTTTACATTGCCGTGTCTATTCGATTCGCTTTTGCCAATCAGTCTGCACTAAAGGATAATTTGAATTTAAAATAAAAATACAAAATTGTACATGTACTTCCTTTAATATTTAAAATTCATTACATTTGTCCTAATATAGGCCTACTCATTAAAATGATTTTTACTTTTACAACTTGCTCTGAGAATTTAAAGTTGTGTTATTTATTTATTTATTTATTTATTTAGTTATTTATTTATTTATTTATTTATTTATTTATTTATTTATTTATTTATTTATTTATTTATTTATTTATTTATTTATTTATTTATTTATTTATTTATTTATGTATGTATTTATTTATTTATTTATTTATCATTTATTTCTCAATTATCTGTGGAAAATTAGTAACTGTGTGAGCGATTGCCGAATAGGGTGCAACTCTACTAGTCTTATTACAAGACTGCCCTACCCCAACCCTAAACCCTAACCCTAAACTCCGTAAACGAGGACTGGACTAAAGTCTAGCAAGTTGCACCCTATTCGGTATTCGCAAATGGCAAAATACAATCATGACAAAAAGTCATGTTATTTTAGCACTTCGAATAACGTTCAAATCTAGTAAATTTCTTGGCTGAATGTTACTGACCCTTAATCATGTTACATCACGAAAGGAAATAATTAAGCCAAATGAACCAACAAACAAGTGGGTGTAAACCCTTAGCCATGTTAGCGTAAGTCAAAATTGAAAATATAATGTTGTGTTATAGAAACTACTACTAGTAGGCCTACTTATACATTTTCTTGGTTATTTTTCAAGTGATAAAGACAACAAAGTTATATTTTACAAATAAACATGTTAGGTCCTTGTATCTAGCGCCTGATATGGTGGAAATTGAATTTGTGTCTTCACCTCGGGTTACATTGATTATGACAAACGGGAAATACGACAGGATACGTTGCTACAACACTGAAAAGAAGCAATATGTAACAATCCCGTCATGCAATGCGAAAAGGAAATCGAAATGCTACCAAAAAAAACCGTAACTATGTACAGCACATCTCCCAGCAAACGCAAAACCGTTTTAAAAACGTCTTAAGCCAGTTATATTTTGGGTTTTGGTCAAGGTAAAAACGTGTTAATAACATTAAATGTTGGGTTATATAAAGTTCATGAAAACGTTTTGAAACGTTTTGCATGTAAACACACTACAACAATATTCTTAAAATGTTTTCTAAATGTTATTGTAAACTATATTTTTGCAAACATTTAGCTGCCAAATATTTTGTCGACACTTCAAATAGCAGTATCTGAAAATATTTGCAGTAGGTAATCAAAAAATGTTTTTAATGTTATGAAAACGTTTTGTACCCTTTATGTATACCCTTTATTTTATATAACCTGTCATTTAAATATTTGCTGACAACCTTTTATAACCTTTTGCCAATGATGCCGAAAACGTTCTGTGTTTGCTGGGCTCATACATCAAGTTTATTTTATTCTTATTAATATTATAATTCTTATTATTATTTATTATGTATTAATTAATAATAATCAAAAATGAACAATAAAAAAGCATGACAAATTTTAACAACTAACAATAGAGGTAGCCACGCCCTACCCATCAGCAATAACGTCCACGTTCAAGTAATTTGTGGTTGGATCAAGCAAAATCAGTCTTAAGTCGGACATACTCAATTTTCGATTTCTTATTTTAAACAACATTTTACATTTTGTAAAAAAAACCAAAAAAACAAAACAAAAAACATTGAATTTGCACAACCAGTTCAAAAGATGGGAGCAGTTCAAGAGTTTCCAAAACAATATGAAACAAAAGGAAATACTTCCTTTGTTTGACTATATCTCAAAATCAATATTTCTGACTTCCGACTGATTCCCACAGAATCTGTCTAATACAAAAAATAGACGTCTAATCTGTTGGGTAGCTACCATGTAGCGCATTGCATTATGGGAGTGCTTTAGATTTCTTTAAATTCAAGATTACAGACAAGTAAAGTCGGCTTCCAATGTCTTATACGACAGATTTATGCCATATAATGCTTCATAACCATGGAAACGTCTATAATGTACACAAAAAATAATTTAATTTTCATTCATGACTTTAAAAGACCTAAAACGTATTTCACAAAATATATGTGATTCGTATACTATATATGGTCATAATTTGGTTGACTTCTGGGATTTTTGTTACGGCGAAATTAAATCCCAGGAAATACGCCCTTCCACCTTCTGGCGGAATCGAAATAGTCATCGACAACGTAAAGGAACGATGTTTTAATGAACAGGCTATTAAAAGGGCATTTCGTGATCCACAGCCTCATCCCCTACTTTTCTCAAAAAAAGTTGAGATTTTTATATCACTGGAAACCTCTGGCTACATAATCTTTATGTACAAAATATTTCTTGCAGATTAATTCGTTTAGCAAAGATATCGTGAAATTTGAATTTCGTTCTGGTGCACCAGAACGAAATTACAACGCATTGTCTACGGAGCAGTGTAATACACATAATCATGCATAACTCGCGAACGCAAAATCGAAATCAACTGAAATTTTGAGAAATGGTTTTTTTCGTGGATATCTAATGAAAAATGACATAAATAGAGGATGCTAGGATCACGAAATACTCCTTTAAGATAACATGCTCTTGAAAGCATTTTTGAGTTTACTTTAAGGGATCGGATAACGACGTTTGCACAATATTTTTGTGGGATCTGAGCCGAGGACCTGAGAGCACAACAGACACACCAAATTGTATTCTAAATACGAGGAATGTCCTTCTGATATAAAATCATTTTTGATTGTTTGAAATTCGCGATATAATACAAATTACATGGCAAAATAGGCCTATTGAAAATTTATATTTTTGACATTTAACAGGCCTCGAAGTAAACTTATAAATCTAATGATGCGAACGTAAGGTGTATGTAGCTGGGGGGAAACGGCGACCATCAATTTTGACCTTAAGATTTATTTTGGAAATCTAGAAGCCTTCAGAAAATCGTGAATTGACGCTGTAGATCACGAAGTGCCCCCTTTAGATATGTAGGCCAATATTGTTAAAATATTCATGTCATGCTTGATATTTAGATATTTTGTTAATGTCATCATGACGATAATACCTTTGCGTTTCCTACAAGTCAAGAATCAATCGGGAAACAACGTGACATTTGCGGGGTATCCTTATTTTTTCCTGCATTTGACTTAAGTTGATGTACCAGTTTGTGTAATTGCGGAAGTAGAACCGGAAGGGAACTTATGCTACATTTATTGACGTCATCGCAGGCACGCCCAAATTCATAAAAATGAGAACAAAAATCAATACAGGATACAAGCAAGAATAAAAATAACAAAATAGTTAATAACTGTTTAAAAATTCCATTGATCATGTTGATTCATCAAAGAATCAGTGACAACTTTGAAAAAGAAAGTGCAACGCAGAAATAACGTGATCAAAGATTCGTTGAAGGAGGATGGTGCAATTTCGTCGCGTGCTATTTTACCTTGGTTATAGCTTGACAACAACACTCCATGCACCTATCTATGGAGGTTCAGCAAATATTGCAATCCTCTTTGATGGGACCAAAACTGTATTTGAAACTTCCATAAACTCAATGGCGTAGCGTCATAGGGGCATGGGGTACGTTATCCCACCCCAATCAATCTGAATTTTTTTTAGGAAATCCCATAGGAAAATTGACTAAAAACGGCTTGTTCTCTCCATCTCCAACATGGTCGGTGCCCCCATCATGGTCATAACATTGATTAATCCAGATGATTTCCAAAGAGTGTGTTCTTTTTGTGATTTGGAACCAAGTTGCAACTCTACTGAAGACCTTGAAATACCAGGAAAAACTTTGGTGGCACAATATACCTTGCTCCAACATATCTAAAAAGAGTTATAATGGTATCTACTGTCTGGTCAATTATATAGCTTAGATTCTTGAATTTTTAAGATAAATAAAATAAAAAATTGTGGCCAAAGTCATCAAAGAAAAGTGTTAGCACAGCCTTAGACCTAACGTGATTTATACTTATCAAATTCCAAAGTTCAAGTAAAAACCCCATTTCTTTTCAATTTTGCCTTATTTTAGGCAGTTACTTGGGTCCACCAAAAGGGTTCGCGACCTTTTTGGGCGGTCCTTATTGCGATGGGTTTTGGCTTACTTATTTCCTCACAGCGTTGCAGAATAAAAATAAAATAATCGTGCTGTCTATGTAATCAGGAAACTACAGAGGCGATAGTGTATATTTAAATTTGTCATTACTACTTCAAGTTGATATTCAAACAGCGCTATAAAGTTGTCTTACCAAGGAATGTGTTTGTATTAAAAGAAATAATTGTTTTACAACTTGGATGAACTAGAATTACTTTTATGCAAATCCGAAAATTGCAACAGATATTTTTCATTTCTTTAAGATTTAGCGGTATTGCCAGATTGTACGTACAGTTGGGCTACATTAATAGCCTCATTATAGTTTTATTGATACTATGTGCTTGTTGTTCTGCTATAGCGTATAGAATCTGTTAATGATACAGTCAATTAATTTATGTCAACATGAGGCGAGGCTGTCGGATTGCTCAGACCAAGAATGTTTGCTTATTGACCAATTTACAGGAGAAAAGTCAATAACTGGTTGCCCTTTATCTGCTAACTTGGTTGAACATGGTGTGGTGGTATACAGCTGTACACGTTGAAGTCAATGTTTAATTATGCTAAATGTTGCTAGCAGTAGAATAGTTAAATAGGCCTACAGCATGCAATGACAATAAAAAAAAGTTAATGATGTCGTCATGCGTAGATCTTAAGGTGGTTCTGGGCCATTATTGGCATAACCACAACCGTATTAATCAACCTTCTTTTGATCTTCTTCTGTTATGACTTTCGGAACATCATGTAATGTTTTGAACTTTTGAATTCATAGTATGGCCGTCACATCTCTAATAAGATTGTTTGTTTTGGGTTGTTTGTTTCATTTCTTCGATAATTTTTTTCATTTCTTCATTCATCGATAAAGAAGAAACGTTTTTATCTAGGCCTAGGTGCAATTATTTTCGTTTTAACGAATAACCGCGGAACGACATTGACATGTAAAACAGACGTAGGCCTATCATGTAAACATTAATCATGATGATGGGGGCATAATTATGCGCATTATTATAGCATATAACATTCAGCGGAAACTAAATGAAATGTTCTTAATAAGTGCAAATACTACCCTGACAGCTTTTAAATAGAAAAATTAATTATGCAAAGTAGAGCAGCTAACTAATTATTTATCTGGAAGTCATTAGGAACACTTTGACCAAGTTTGAAACCAGTATTCTATTAAATAAAAATGTTATTGAATATTAATGAGCACTTTCGAGTCAGTCATATTGGTTCATTGATTATTGATAAAAAGAATACAATGCAAAGAAATAATTGTGTGTATTATAAAAACCGTCCATACACTGTACAGTCTCATTGCAAGATCATTATGATCGATGCGAATTATAGAAACAGTTCAAACAATAAAATTACTACACCTTTATCTTGACACTTCCTCATTTGCTCGCCCTGTTCCTTTTTAAAGGAATTTTTATTACCAATCGAGTGGGACGGTCCATTCTCAACTTAGGGCATAGACCCTACCCAATTTAGCAAAGCAATCTGTCCACCAATCTGTCCTGCCATTTCAATTGTTATACCGTTCCGGGTATTGGATAGGTTCTATAGTTGATAATGGTCCTCCGGTTTTTGTTAAACGAAATTATATAGCGCGATTACGTTTTATGCATAACATCATTCTGAGCATTATTTATTTCCTAAACAATGACATTACAATCATGGATTTGAGTTTTGTTTAATACCATCATTCCTTCCCAAGAATATCAGCATTCGCTTGACATTTTCAGATGCAGTGACTTTACAAGAATTGTTTTCTGTAACCTGATTGTTTTAAATAATATTTTCTTGTACAAAAGTTCTTTAAATAAATAAATAAATGAATAAAGAAATAAATAAATAAATAAATAAATAAATAAATAAATAAATAAATAAAGAAAGAAAGAAAGAAAGAAAGAAAGAAAGAAAGAAAGAAAGAAAGAAAGAAAGAAAGAACGAACGAGATCTGATTGCGTTCGCCTGCGACCGCGAGCATGCACAGCCAGCAGTGACAAATGAGTTATGACCCCGAATCTGTGAGAACCAGAAGTGATCCCTTAATTACCTTTGACCCCGCAAAAATATTACATTGTGCTTAGGATGTCATAAGGAATATTCCTGGTGAATTTCAGCTTAATCGGAACTTATACATGGATTTTGATTTTTTTTAAATTTTTGATTGACCTTTTGACCCTCTTAATGACCTTTGACCTCAATTTAAAAAAAACCACATGTACACTGACAAAATGCATTGTTCCAATTTTAATTAAAAAATTCTACTTTGTTTAGTTGTTGAGATAAAAATTCTTAAAGTTATTTAGGTAAAAACAGGAAGTGACCCCTTAATGACCATTGACCCCCAAAATAAAAATACCATGCATACATCAGGTAACACTAATTCATGTATGATGATTATATTACTCTGGTCTGTTTACATTTTGAGATTAAAAAATTTAAACTTTTTGATAATTTTGATTTTTGACCGGAAGTAACCCCTTAATGACCTTTGACCCCAAAACTGTAGGCATCCTAAAGACCCTAGCTAGTAGCGATGCATGTGTGCTAATGGCGACTTTCTGCTATGTAATATGTAAAGACAGTGATTTTTTGAATATTTTTTACAAATTTTTCAGACTTTTACCGAGAGTGACCCCTTAATGACCTTTGATCCCAATTCTGTGAAGGACTTTTAGACACTGGCTATAGGTGATGTATGTGTGCAAGTGACGTCACGATGCTATGTTATATGTGGGAGGAGTAGCATTTTAGTGAAAATCACGGTTTTGGCCACTGACCGGAAGTGGATGACATTTGATCGGAAGTTGATCATGTGACATCTGTGGCACCACCCAATAGTCCTAGTGACCAACTATGATCAACATGGCTGAACGCATGTGGCTATGATGGCTGATTTAATGATGTTGACATGATGTTGACAGAAAGAAGAAGAACGAGATCTGATTGGTTGCGGTCACCTGCGACCGCGAGCACAGCCACCAGGCGGTTTTGTTGATAACCGGAAGTGATCCCTTAATAACCTTTGACCCCGCAAAATATTACATACTGCTCAGGATGTCATAAGGAATATTCCTGGTGAATTCCAGCTTAATCGGAATTTATAAATGGATTTTGATTTTTTTAAATTTATGATTGACCTTTTGACCCCTTAATGACCTTTGACCTCAATGGAAAAAAAAAAACCTTATGTACACCGACAAAATGCATTGTTCCCATTTTAATTAAAAAATTCTACTTTGTTTAGTTGTCGAGATAAAAATTCTTAAAGGTATTTAGCTAAAAACAGGAAGTGACCCCTTAATGACCTTTGACCCCCAAAATAAAAATACCATGCATACATCAGGTAACACTAATTCATGTATGATGATTATATTACTCTGGTCTGTTTACATTTTGAGATAAAAATTTTTAAACTTTTTTGATAATTTTGATTTTGACCGGAAGTAACCCTTAATGACATTTGACCCCAAAACTGTAGGCATCCTAAAGACCCTAGCTAGTAGCGATGCATGTGTGCTAATGGCGACTCTCTGCTATGTAATATGTAAAGACAGTGATTTTTTTTTTTTTTTTTACAAATTTTTCAGACTTTTACCGGAAGTGACCCCTTAATGACCTTTGATCCCAATTCTGTGAAGGACTTTTAGACACTGGCTATAGGTGATGTATGTGTGCAAGTGACGTCACGATGGTATGTTATATGTGGGAGGAGTAGCATTTTTAGTGAAAATCACGTTTTTGGCCACTGACCGGAAGTGGATGACATTTGATCGGAAGTTGATCATGTGACATATGTGGCACCACCCAATAGTCCCAGTGACCTACTATGATCAACATGGCTGAAAGCATGTGGCTACGATGGTTGATTTAATGATGTTGACAGAAAGAAGAAGAAAGAAGAAGAACGCGGTAAAAAGAATGCACAGCGCCGATGGCGGCTGTGCAACGAGATCTGATTGCGTTCGCCTGCGACCGCGAGGATGCACAGCCAGCAGTGACAAATGAGTTATGACCCCGAATCTGTGAGAACCGGAAGTGATCCCTTAATTACCTTTGACCCCGCAAAAATATTACATAGTGCTTAGGATGTCATAAGGAATATTCCTGGTGAATTTCAGCTTAATCGGAACTTATACATGGATTTTGATTTTTTTTTAAATTTATGATTGACCTTTTGACCCCCTTAATGACCTTTGACCTCAATGAAAAAAAAACACATATACACCGACAAAATGCATTGTTCCAATTTTAATTAAAAATCCTACTTTTTTTATTTGTCGAGATAAAATTCTTAAAGTTATTTAGCTAAAAACAGGAAGTGACCCCTTAATGACATTTGACCCCCAAAATAAAAATACCATGCATACATCAGATAACACTGATTCATGTATGATGATTATATTACTCTGGTCTGTTTACATTTTGAGATAAAAATTTTAAATATTTTTTGATAATTTTGGTTTTTGACTGGAAGTAACCCCTTAATGACCTTTGACCCCAAAACTGTAGGCATCCTAAAGACCCTAGCTAGTAGCAATGTATATGTGCTAATGGCGACTCTCTGCTATGTAATTTGTAAAGACAGTGATTTTTTGAATATTTTTTACAAATTTGTCAGACTTTTACCGGAAGTGACCCCTTAATGACCTTTGATCCCAATTCTGTGAGGAACTTTTAGACACTGGCTATAGGTGATGCATGTGTGCAAGTGCCGTCATGGTGCTATGTAATATGTGGAAGGAGTAGCATTTTTAGTGAAAATCACGGTTTTGGCCACTGACCGGAAGTGGATGACATTTGATCGGAAGTTGATCATGTGACATCTGTGGCACCACCCAATAGTCCTAGTGACCAACTATGATCAACATGGCTGAAAGCATGTGGCTACGATGGCTGATTTAATGATGTTGACAGAAAGAAGAAAGAAGAAAGAAGAAAGAAGAAGAACTAGACTAAGCTGTGGTCTAACCCACGAACACAGCCGTGTTGTTACCCCTAATGACCTTTGACCCCAAAATATATGAAAACGGTCATAGACATTGGCTAATGTCAATGCATGGGTGCATGTGGCACCACTTTGCTGTTACTTGTGGCAGAAGGGGCATTTGCATGTATGCAAGTGGTGTTACTGTCCTACGTAATTTGTGGGAGAAGAAGCATTTTAAAGGTATTTCGTTTTGTACCGGAAGTGGCCCCTTAATGACCTTTGACCCTAAATAAAAAAATACCACATATACACAGGGTAACTACAATTTATGTGTGAACATACCGTTACTGTCCTATGTTTTTCTTAGCAAATAAAACATTTTGAAGGTTTTTCGTTTTATACCGGAAGTGACCCTTTAATGACCTTTGACCCCAAATCTGTGAGGACCCCATAGACACTGGGTAATAGCAATGCATGTGTGCTAGTGGGGTCACCGTCATACGTAATCTGTAGGAGAAGAAGCATTTTGAGTGGAAATCACGTTTTTGACCCCTATGACCCTAGCGTGACCTTTGACCCCACGAGTTTGATGTGACATGTAGGGGCATGGTCAATGATGGTTGTGACCAAGTTAGGTCAAAATCGGTACAAGCATGTAAGTGCTAGAGCAAATGTAGTGGTCGGCAGAAAGAAAGAAGAAAGAAGAAAGAACCTGTAAGAAAAAAGACACAGCCGTGACTAACGTCACGGCTGTGTAACTAGACTTAGCTGTGGTCTAAGACCACGAACACAGCCGTGTTTTGACGCCTTAATGACCTTTGACCTCAAAATATATAAAACGCCCATAGACATTGGCTAATGTCAATGTATGGGTGCAAGTGGCACCACTTTGCTATGTTATTTGTGGCAGAAAGGGCCATTTTGAAGGTTTTTCGTCTCAGACCGGAAGTGACCCCTTAATGACCTTTGACCCCAAATGAAAAAATACCACATGTACAATAGGTAAACACAATTCACGTGTGAATATACCATCACCCTCCAATGTTTTTCTTAGCAAATAAAAAATTTTGAAGGTTTTTCGTTTTATACCGGAAGTGACCCCTTAATGACCTTTGATTCCAAATTTGTGAGGACCCCATAGACACTGGGTAATAACAATGCATGTGTGCAAGTGGCGTCACTGTCATACGTAATTTGTGGAAGAAGAAGCATTTTAAAGGAATTTCGTTTTATACCGGAAGTAGCCCCTTAATGACATTTGACCCTAAATAAAAAAATATATATGCACAGAGTAACTACAATTTATTTGTGAACATACCGTTACTGTCCTATGTTTTTCTTAGCAAATAAAAATTTTTGAAGGTTTTTCGTTTTATACCGGAAGTGACCCCTTAATGACCTTTGACCCCAAATCTGTGAGGACCCCATAGACACTGGATAATAACAATGCATGTGTGCAAGTGGTGTCACTCTCCTCCGTAATCTGTGAGAGAAGAAGCATTTTGAGTTGAAATCACGTTTTTGACCTCTATGACCCCTGCTTGACCTTTGACCACACGAGTTTCATGTGACATGTAGGGGCATGGTCAATGATGGTTGTGACTAAGTTAGGTCAAAATCGGTACAAGCATGTAAGTGCTAGAGCAAATGTAGTGGTCGGCAGAAAGAAGAAAGAAGAAGAAAGAAGAAGAACTAGACTAAGCTGTGGTCTAACCCACGAACACAGCCGTGTTGTTACCCCTAATGACCTTTGACCCCAAAATATATGAAAACGGCCATAGACATTGGCTAATGTCAATGCATGGGTGCATGTGGCACCACTTTGCTATGTTACTTGTGGCAGAAGGGCATTTTGAAGGTTTTTCGTCTCAGACCGGAAGTGACCCCTTAATGACATTTGACCCTAAATAAAAAAATACCACATATGAATTGGGTACCCACAATTCATGTGTGAACATACTCGTTACTGTCCAATGTTTTTCTTAGCAAATAAAAAAATTTGACGGTTTTTCGTTTTATACCGGAAGTGACCCCTTAATGACATTTGACCCCAAAAAAAAATACCACATATGAATTGGGTACCCACAATTCATGTGTGAACATACCGTTACTGTCCTATGTTTTTCTTAGCAAATAAAAAAATTTGAAGGTTTTTCGTTTTATACCGGAAGTGACCCCTTAATGACCTTTGATCCCAAATCTGTGAGGACCCCATAGACACTGGGTAATAACAATGCATGTGTGCAAGTGGTGTCACTGTCCTACGTAATTTGTGGGAGAAGAAGCATTTTAAACGTATTTCGTATTATACCGGAAGTGGCCCCTTAATGACCTTTGACCCTAAATATAAAAATACCACATATACACAGGATAACTACAATTTATGTGTGAACATACCGTTACTGTCCTATGTTTGTCTTAGCAAATAAAAAAATTTGAAAGTTTTTCGTTTTATACCGGAAGTGACCCCTTAATGACCTTTGACCCAAAATCTGTGAGGACCCTATAGACACTGGATAATAACAATGCATGTGTGCAAGTGGTGTCACTGTCCTACGTAATCTGTGAGAGAAGAAGCATTTTTAGTTGAAATCACGTTTTTGACCCCTATGACCTCTGCGTGACCTTTGACCCCACGAGTTTCATATGACATGTAGGGGCATGGTCAATGATGGTTGTGACCAAGTAAGGTCAAAATCGGTGTAAGCATGTAAGTGCTAGAGCAAATGAAGTGGTCGGCAGAAAGAAGAAGAAAGAAAGAAAGAAGAAAGAACCTGTAAGAAAAAAGACACAGCCGTGACTAACGTCACGGCTGTGTAACTAGACTAAGCTGTGGTCTAACCCACGAACACAGCCGTGTTGTTACCCTTAATGACCTTTGACCCCAAAATATATGAAAACGGCCATAGACATTGGCTAATGTCAATGCATGGGTGCATGTGGCACCACTTTGCTATGTTACTCGTGACAGAAGGGGCATTTTGAAGGTTTTTCGTCTCAGACCGGAAGTGACCCCTTAATGACATTTGACCCCAAATAAAAAATACCACATATGAATTGGGTACCCACAATTCATGTGTGAACATACCGTTACTGTCCTATGTTTTTCTTAGCAAATAAAAATTTTGACGGTTTTTCGTTTTATACCGGAAGTGACCCCTTAATGACCTTTGACCCCAAATCTGTGAGGACCCCATAGACACTGGATAATAACAATGCATGTATGCAAGTGGTGT
Organism: Amphiura filiformis; assembly: GCF_039555335.1. Lineage (NCBI taxonomy): Eukaryota > Metazoa > Echinodermata > Ophiuroidea > Amphilepidida > Amphiuridae > Amphiura > Amphiura filiformis. Next base: position 1,956,538 of record NC_092646.1, read on the forward strand.
TACTGTCCGACGTAATTTGTGGGAGAAGAAGCATTTTAAAGGTATTTCGTTTTGTACCGGAAGTGGTCCCTTAATGACCTTTGACCCTAAATAAAAAAATACCACATATACACAGGGTAATTACAATTTATGTGTGAACATACCGTTACTGTCCTATGTTTTTTCTTAGCAAATAACATTTTTGAAGGTTTTTCGTTTTATACCGGAAGTGACCCCTTAATGACCTTTGACCCCAAATCTGTGAGGACCCCATAGACACTGGATAATAACAATGCATGTATGCAAGTGGTGTTACTGTCCGACGTAATTTGTGGGAGAAGAAGCATTTTAAAGGTATTTCGTTTTGTACCGGAAGTGGCCCCTTAATGACCTTTGACCCTAAATAAAAAAATACCACATATACACAGGGTAATTACAATTTATGTGTGAACATACCGTTACTGTCCTATGTTTTTCTTATCAAATAAAAATTTTTGAAGATTTTTCGTTTTATACCGGAAGTGACCCTTTAATGACCTTTGACCCTAAATCTGTGAGGACCCCATAGACACGGGATAATAACAATTCATGTGTGCAAGTGGTGTCACCGTCCTATGTAATCTGTGAGAGAAGAAGCATTTTGAGTTGAAATCACGTTTTTGACCCCTATGACCCCTGCGTGACCTTTGACCCCACGAGTTTCATATGACATGTAGGGGCATGGTCAATGATGGTTATGACCAAGTTAGGTCAAAATCGGTGTAAGCATGTAAGTGCTAGAGCAAATGAAGTGGTCGGCAGAAAGAAGAAGAAAGAAAGAAAGAAGAACTAGACTTAGCTGTGGTCTAAGACCACGAACACAGCCGTGTTTTGACGCCTTATGACCTTTGACCTCAAAATATATAAAACGCCCATAGACATTGGCTAATGTCAATGTATTGGTCCAAGTGGCACCACTTTGCTATGTTATTTGTGGCAGAAAGGGGCATTTTGAAGGTTTTTCGTCTCAGACCGGAAGTGACCCCTTAATGACCTTTGACCCCAAATGAAAAAATACCACATGTACAATAGGTAAACACAATTCACGTGTGAATATACCATCACCCTCCAATGTTTTTCTTAGCAAATAAAAATTTTTGAAGGTTTTTCGTTTTATACCGGAAGTGACCCTTAATGACCTTTGATTCCAAATTTGTGAGGACCCCATAGACACTGGGTAATAAAATGCATGTGTGCAAGTGGCGTCACTGTCATACGTAATTTGTGGGAGAAGAAGCATTTTAAAGGAATTTCGTTTTATACCGGAAGTAGCCCCTTAATGACATTTGACCCTAAATAAAAAAAATACCACATATGCACAGAGTAACTACAATTTATTTGTGAACATACCGTTACTGTCCTATGTTTTTCTTAGCAAATAAAAATTTTTGAAGGTTTTTCGTTTTATACCGGAAGTGACCCCTTAATGACCTTTGACCCCAAATCTGTGAGGCCCCCATAGACACTGGATAATAACAATGCATGTGTGCAAGTGGTGTTACTCTCCTACGTAATCTGTGAGAGAAGAAGCATTTTGAGTTGAAATCACGTTTTTGACCCCTATGACCCCTGCTTGACCTTTGACCCCACGAGTTTCATATGACATGTAGGGGCATGGTCAATGATGGTTGTGACCAAGTTAGGTCAAAATCGGTACAAGCATGTAAGTGCTAGAGCAAATGTAGTGGTCGGCAGAAAGAAAGAAGAAAGAAAGAAAGAACCTGTAAGAAAAAAGACACAGCCGTGACTAACGTCACGGCTGTACGTCACGGCTGTGTAAAGAACCTGTAAGAAAAAAGACACAGCCGTGACTAACGTCACGGCTGTGTAACTAGACTTAGCTGTGGTCTAAGACCACGAACACAGCCGTGTTGTGACCCCTAATGACCTTTAACCCCAAAATATATGAAAACGCCCATAGACATTGGCTAATGTCAATGCATGGGTGCACGTGGCACCACTTTGCTATGTTATTTGTGGCAGAAGGGGCATTTTGAAGGTTTTTCGTCTCCGACCGGAAGTGACCCCTTAATGACCTTTGACCCCAAATCTGTGAGGACCCCATAGACACTGGGTAATAACAATGCATGTGTGCAAGTGGTGTCACTGTCCGACGTAATTTGTGGGAGAAGAAGCATTTTAAATTTATTTCGTTTTATACCGGAAGTGGCCCCTTAATGACCTTTGACCCTAAATATAAAAATACCACATATACACAGGGTAACTACAATTTATGTGTGAACATACCGTTACTCTCCTATGTTTTTCTTAGCAAATAAAATTTTTTGAAAGTTTTTCGTTTTATACCGGAAGTGACCCCTTAATGACCTTTGACCCAAAATCTGTGAGGACCCCATAGACACTGGGTAATAACAATGCATGTGTGCAAGTGGTGTCACTGTCCGACGTAATTTGTGGGAGAAGAAGCATTTTAAATTTATTTCGTTTTATACCGGAAGTGGCCCCTTAATGACCTTTGACCCTAAATATAAAAATACCACATATACACAGGGTAACTACAATTTATGTGTGAACATACCGTTACTCTCCTATGTTTTTCTTAGCAAATAAAATGTTTTGAAAGTTTTTCGTATTATACCGGAAGTGACCCCTTAATGACCTTTGACCCAAAATCTGTGAGGACCCTATAGACACTGGATAATAACAATGCATGTGTGCAAGTGGTGTCACTGTCCTACGTAATCTGTGAGAGAAGAAGCATTTTGAGGTGAAATCACATTTTTGACCCCTATGACCCCTACGTGACCTTTGACCCCACAAGTTTCATATGACATGCAGGGGCATGGTCAATGATGGTTGTGACCAAGTTAGGTCAAAATCGGTGTAAGCCTGTAAGTGCTAGAGCAAATGTAGTGGTCGGCAGAAAGAACCTGTAAGAAAAAAGACACAGCCGTGACTAACGTCACGGCTGTGTAATTTCCAAAAAGAGTAGAGAACTAGACTAAGCTGTGGTCTAACCCACGAACACAGCCGTGTTGTTACCCCTAATGACCTTTGACCCCAAAATATATGAAAACGGCCATAGACATTGGCTAATGTCAATGCATGGGTGCATGTGGCACCACTTTGCTATGTTACTTGTGGCAGAAGGGGCATTTTGAAGGTTTTTCGTCTCAGACCGAAAGTGACCCCTTAATGACATTTGACCCTAAATAAAAAAAAATACCACATATGAATTGGGTACCCACAATTCATGTGTGAACATACCGTTACTGTCCTATGTTTTTCTTAGCAAATAAAAAATTTTGACGGTTTTTCGTTTTATACCGGAAGTGACCCCTTAATGACATTTGACCCCAAATAAAAAATACCACATATGAATTGGGTACCCACAATTCATGTGTGAACATACCGTTACTGTCCTATGTTTTTCTTAGCAAATAAAAAAATTTGAAGGTTTTTCGTTTTATACCGGAAGTGACCCTTTAATGACCTTTGATCCCAAATCTGTGAGGACCCCATAGACACTGGGTAATAACAATGCATGTGTGCAAGTTGTGTCACTGTCCTACGTAAGCTGACAGAGAAAGATACATTTTAAACCTACTCCTTGCTATACCGAAAGCGACGCCAGAAAAGAAGGTCAACCCAAATAAAAAAATACCACATATACACAGGGTAACAACAATTTATGTGTGAACATATTGTTTCTGTCCTATGTTTTTCTTAGCAAATAAAAAATTTTGAAGTTTTTTCGTTTTATACCGGAAGTGACCCCTTAATGACCTTTGACCCCAAATCTGTGAGGACCCCATAGACACTGGATAATAACAATGCATGTGTGCAAGTGGTGTCATTGTCCTATGTAATCTGTGAGAGAAGAAGCATTTTGAGTTGAAATCACGTTTTTGACCCCTATGACCCCTGCGTGACCTTTGACCCCACGAGTTTCATATGACATGTAGGGGCATGGTCAATAATGGTTGTGACCAAGCTAGGTCAAAATCGGTGTAAGCATGTAAGTGCTAGAGCAAATGTAGTGGTCGGCAGAAAGAAGAAAGAAGAACTAGACTTAGCTGTGGTCTAAGACCACGAACACAGCCGTGTTTTGACGCCTTATGACCTTTGACCTCAAAATATATAAAACGCCCATAGACATTGGCTAATGTCAATGTATGGGTCTAAGTGGCACCACTTTGCTATGTTATTTGTGGCAGAAAGGGGCATTTTGAAGGTTTTTCGTCTCAGACCGGAAGTGACCCCTTAATGACATTTGACCCCAAATGAAAAAATACCACATGTACAATAGGTAAACACAATTCACGTGTGAATATACCATCACCCTCCAATGTTTTTCTTAGCAAATAAAAATTTTTGAAGGTTTTTCGTTTTATACCGGAAGTGACCCCTTAATGACCTTTGATTCCAAATTTGTGAGGACCCCATAGACACTGGGTAATAACAATGCATTTGTGCAAGTGGCGTCACTGTCATACGTTATTTGTGGGAGAAGAAGCATTTTAAAGGAATTTCGTTTTATACCGGAAGTAGCCCCTTAATGACATTTGACCCTAAATTAAAAAAATACCACATATGCACAGAGTAACTACAATTTATTTGTGAACATACCGTTACTGTCCTATGTTTTTCTTAGCAAATAAAAAATTTGAAGGTTTTTCGTTTTATACCGGAAGTGACCCCTAATGACCTTTGACCCCAAATCTGTGAGGACCCCATAGACACTGGATAATAACAATGCATGTGTGCAAGTGGTGTCACTCTCCTACGTAATCTGTGAGAGAAAAAGCATTATGAGTTGAAATCACGTTTTTGACACCTATGACCCCTGCTTGACCTTTGACCCCACGAGTTTCATATGACATGTAGGGGCATGGTCAATGATGGTTGTGACCAAGTTAGGTCAAAATCGGTACAAGCATGTAAGTGCTAGAGCAAATGTAGTGGTCGGCAGAAAGAAGAAGAAAGAAAAAAAGAAAGAAGAAAGAACCTGTAAGAAAAAAGACACAGCCGTGACTAACGTCACGGCTGTGTAACTAGACTTAGCTGTGGTCTAAGACCACGAACACAGCCGTGTTGTGACCCCTTAATGACCTTTGACCCCAAAATATATAAAAACGCCCATAGACATTTGCTAATGTCAATATATGGGTGCACGTGGCACCACTTCACTTTGCTATGTTATTTGTGACAGAAGGGGCATTTTTCGTCTCAGACCGGAAGTGACCCCTTAATGACCTTTGACCCCAAATAAAAAATATCACATATGAATTGGGTAACCACAATTCATGTGTGAACATACCGTTACTCTCCTATGTTTTTCTTAGCAAATACAAATTTTTGAAGGTTTTTCGTTTTATACCGGAAGTGACCCCTTAATAACCTTTGACCCCAAATCTGTGAGGACCCCATAGACACTGGGTAATAACAATGCATGTGTGCTAGTGTTGTCACTGCCCTACGAAATTTGTGGGAGAAGAAGCATTTTAAAGGTATTTCGTTTCATACCGGAAGTGGCCCCTTAATGACCGTTGACCCTAAATAAAAAAAATACCACATATACACAGGGTAACTACAATGTATGTGTGAACATACCGTTACTGTCCTATGTTTTTCTTAGCAAATAAAAAAATTTGAAGTTTTTTCGTTTTATACCGGAAGTGACCCCTTAATGACCTTTGACCCCAAATCTGTGAGGACCCCATAGACACAAGATAATAACAATGCACGTGTGCAAGTGGTGTCACTGTCCTATGTAATCTGTGAGAGAAGAAGCATTTTGAGTTGAAATCACGTTTTTGACCCCTATGACCCCTGCGTGACCTTTGACCCCACGAGTTTCATATGACATGTAGGGGCATGGTCAATGATTGTTGTGACCAAGTTAGGTTAAAATCGGTGTAAGCATGTAAGTGCTAGAGCAAATGTAGTGGTCGGCAGAAAGAAGAAGAAGAAAGAAAGAAGAAAGAACCTGTAAGAAAAAAGACACAGCCGTGACTAACGTCACGGCTGTGTAAAGAACTAGACTAAGCTGTGGTCTAACCCACGAACACAGCCGTGTTGTTATCCCTAATGACCTTTGACCCCAAAATATATGAAAACGGCCATAGACATTGGCTAATGTCAATGCATGGGTGCATGTAGCACCACTTTGCTATGTTACTTGTGGCAGAAGGGCATTTTGAAGGTTTTTCGTCTCAGACCGGAAGTGACCCCTTAATGACATTTGACCCCATATAAAAAAATACCACATATGAATTGGGTACCCACAATTCATGTGTGAACATACCGTTACTGTCCTATGTTTTTCTAAGCAAATAAAACATTTTGAAGTTTTTTCGTTTTATACCGGAAGTGACCCCTTAATGACATTTGACCCCAAATAAAAAATACCACATATGAATTGGGTACCCACAATTCATGTGTGAACATACCGTTACTGTCCTATGATTTTCTTAGCAAATAAAAAGAATTGAAGGTTTTTCGTTTTATACCGGAAGTGACCCCTTAATGACCTTTGACCCCAAATCTGTGAGGACCCCATAGACACTGGGTAATAACAATGCATGTATGCAAGTGGTGTTACTGTTCTACGTAATTTGTGGGAGAAGAAGCATTTTAAAGGTATTTCGTTTTATACCGGAAGTGGCCCCTTAATGACCTTTGACACCAAATCTGTGAGGACCCCATAGACACAAGATAATAAAAATGCATGTGTGCAAGTGGTGTCACTGTCCTACGTAATCTGTGAGAGAAGAAGCATTTTGAGTTGAAATCACGTTTTTGACCCCTATGACCCCTGCGTGACCTTTGACCCCACGAGTTTCATATGACATGTAGGGGCATGGTCAATGATGGTTGTGACAAAGTTAGGTCAAAATCGGTGTAAGCATGTAAGTGCTAGAGCAAATGTAGTGGTCGGCAGAAAGAAGAAAGAAAGAAAGAAGAAAGAAGAAACTAGACTTAGCTGTGGTCTAAGACCACGAACACAGCCGTGTTTTGACGCCTTAATGACCTTTGACCTCAAAATATATAAAACGCCCATAGACATTGGCTAATGTCAATGTATGGGTCCAAGTGGCACCACTTTGCTATGTTATTTGTGGCAGAAAGGGGCATTTTGAAGGTTTTTCTTCTCAGACCCCTTAATGACCTTTGACCCCAAATGAAAAAATACCACATGTACAATAGGTAAACACAATTCACGTGTGAATATACCATCACCCTCCAATGTATTTCTTAGCAAATAAAACATTTTGAAGGTTTTTCGTTTTATACCGGAAGTGACCCTTAATGACCTTTGATTCCAAATTTGAGAGGACCACATAGAAACTGGGTAATAACAATGCATGTGTGAAAGTGGCGTCACTGTCATACGTTATTTGTGGGAGAAGAAGCATTTTAAAGGATTTTCGTTTTATACCGGAAGTAGCCCTTAATGACATTTGACCCTAAATAAAAAATACCACATATGGACAGAGTAACTACAATTTATTTGTCAACATACCGTTACTGTCCTATGTTTTTCTTAGCAAATAAAAATTTTTGAAGATTTTTTTTTTTTTTCCGGAAGTGACCCTTTTATGACCTTTGACCCCAATTCTGTGAGGACCACATAGACACTGGATAATAACAATACATGTGTGCAAGTGGTGTCACTCTCCTACGTAATCTGTGAGAGAAGCATTTTGAGTTGAAATCACGTTTTTGACCCCTATGACCCCTGCTTGACCTTTGACCCCACGAGTTTCGTATGACATGTAGGGGCATTGTCAATGATGGTTTTGACCAAGTTAGGTCAAAATCGGTACAAGCATGTAAGTGCTAGAGCAAATGTAGTGGTCGGCAGAAGAAAGAAGAAAGAACCTGTAAGAAAAAAGACACAGCCGTGACTAACGTCACGGCTGTGTAAGAACCTGTAAGAAAAAAGACAGAGCAGTGACTAACGACACGGTTGTGTAAGAAAGAAAGAAGAAAGAACCTGTAAGAAAAAAGACACAGCCGTGACTAACATCAAGGATGTGTAAAGAAAGTATGTAAGAAAGAAAATATAAAAAAAAAGACACAGCCGTGACTAACGTCACGGCTGTGTAAGAACGCGGAAAAAAGAATGCACAGCGCCGATAGCGGCTGTGCAAGAAGAAAGAAGAAGAACGCGGTAAAAAGAATGCACAGCGCCGATGGCGGCTGTGCAAAGAAAGAAAAATAAATAAATATACAAGGAATGTATTTACATAAGCTGGGCATATTTGTAGTAGTATGTCTTGTTACATAGGTTGTCGGAGAAAAGATACGACCTTTCTATTTTCTTCTAACACGGTAAATACGTATACGTCGCAGATTGGTCAAACTATCCATTTGAAATCCTGTGTAGGCGATTGTGGTGATGCCTTTCATATGGAAGTATAGTTACTGATGGATGGATTTAAACCAGTGTCGTAGCCAGGGGGTAAGGAGGGGAGCTTGTCACAAGTCTTGCCGTCTCCCTCTTTCCCCCTCCCCCTGGATATTTGCCTTGCCCTCTGCTCCTCCCCCCTGAAAAAGTCCTGGCTATATACGCCACGGATTTGAACCCACTGTGAACGTAATGAATCATCTCTGCACTTTTGTACCAAACATTTTGATATAAAGTAATAAAAAAATTTATAATAAACATAATTATTATCCACTCGTATATAATTATTACCATTTCGTATTTCTGATATACAGTTGTGATCTGCGGTGGGGTTTCTTAGCTGAGGACACGTGTTGGATGTGGTCTACTTGCTATGCTGGAGCATGTCAAAAAGAAGAACTAAGCCTTGGGTGAGTAAGGGAACAAACCAAAACTTCGATGACGTCCTATAAACGATCAACGTTGACCCATATTTTAACTAGTTTTTTACAAACCTATTCGATCTTTTTGACTCCCTCTCCATAATGAAAGGACTTTCATTTATAGGACGCAGGGGCGTAGCAAGCGGGGGGACAGGGTGGACGAAGTCCATGGGCCCCGAGGATTCAGGGGCCCCAAGCAAAAGAGAAAATGAAATAAGAGCTGATTAAGGAGATGCTAAACGAGCTTAAAAGGCAGGGCCGAATTTACCTGGGCCATGCAGACCAAAATTTGGAGGCCCAAACTCACCGTGAGACATGTGCACCTATGAGTCCAAGTTTGGTTTATAAATTGGAGGCCTAGTATATAAGATCGACAGTGGTGGCAGAAGCATTGAATATCAGTAGAGGGCGATTTAAATTTTTTATTTCAGACAATTTTAGCTCAAAATGAAGGTGAATTTTGGTATGTAAAGGGCTAGTATGATATGCGTGAAGCGCACAAATTTGGCAATTTTGCCATATTTTGGTATAAAACACGGTGTTGTCGGACTAAGAGGAACATGCACAGGGCAATTTGAGGGGCCCCTCTGGCCCAATGGTAAATCCGACCCTGCTAAAAGGAGCCCGCATTGTTTCTTGTCCATGGGCCCCCGAAGTTCTTGCTACGCCCCTGATAGGACGTAACCGAACTGTTAGTGTGTTCCCTAAAAAGGCAACAGTTCAAGTTACAGAGGTTACGCATATACCTGCGGTAACCGTAACACTGTGTAATACCAGATTCTATGCCTTTTGGAGGGGAGGAGACGAGAGAGGGAAAAATAGAAAGAGAGACTAGAGAATAGTGGTGTTTGGTGTTCTGTGCTTAACAAGATTGTTGAACATATGTTGAAAAGGAACTTAATGAATACTGAGTAAAACTAATCATGATACGGTGGCTTTATGAAAAATACGGGGGACAGGGATCAAAAATAGTGTCGTGGGGTGAGCAAAATTGTGCTCCCTCTTCTTATAGACATAATAAACTGTCAGATTATACACGTGTCTCAGAGAAGGTGATTCGGATCCTGACTGTTGTCTCTCTCTCTGGGTACGCCATGTAATGAAACATGACAACACAAAACATAACTGAACTACCGTATAACACTTTCTTCTCCATATTGCAGGTCTGCCGTTAAAGAAGGCTTCTGCGGTGACGGCCGATGCGATCACAAAGAAAACGTAGAGGAATGTGCTATAGACTGCTGCCCGGAAGTAAACTTTGAATGTAGTGTCAGTAATAGCACGTGTACAGACATATGTTGCAGTGAACCTAGTTGCTGTATGAACCTATCGTTCCTAGTTGACAACCTATGGATGTATATTTTGATTGGTGTGGTTGGTTTTATTATCCTGGTGAATCTCATCTGCTGTTGTGTCTGCTTTTGTTGCTATAGAGTTGTAGAACGCTGTCACCAACGGTTGCATCGATCAAGCCCGCCTTGTAATAATCAAATTCCCATGTAAGTCGACATGGAGTTCGGGGTGAAGGACAAACTTCATATCGCCCGCCAACCAGAGCTTAGGCACAACATCTAATTCGGTACTATAGCACTATCGGTGCCCTGATTGCTACCGATGGCCTTTTCTATCGTACCCAATGTTTTGTTTTATTTTTTCTTTTGCCCGGGTTACTCGTTCATTGGATGTTTTGAGGTATCCTCTATTCTTCCACGAGGCCCAGAACATCTGCAGAGTGTTTTTGTTTATATTTGAATAAAAAACAATAACACTATGCATATAATAATTATCATGCTTCGTCCTTGACATGCCATAGTGACATATTTTGTAAATCTTCAGACAGAAATCTCCGACGGTACGACATGAATTTGTAGGTCGTAGATGTCCTGAAAGTGTATTTTTAGAATACTGACCAATACCGTTACGAATTTATAAAAAATAAGAAAGGACGACATAATTATTATGTCATATGTCGTAGATTTCTGACATTACTTCAAAAATGATCATAGGTCACTATGTCGTCATTACGACGGCTTGATAAACAATTGATTACATCACCAGTATATGATAGAAAGAGGCATCGGTACATAACTTGGCACCGATATCGCTATCGGACAGAATTGGACACGGTACCTTTACACCGTCGCGACGCGTCGCCACAAGCTGACAAGTCGACGTTGAATCGACGTATCAACCTGATTTCAACCTGATGTTGATATGCGGTTACAATCATCTCCATCTTCGACCTAAAACCGACCCATTTCCAACTAAGTCACACATTCAAACGTGAAGTTGATATTGGGTTGAAATATGATCGAAATGCGAATGCCCGAAACAAATGGTCACCAGGTTTTCCCAAGTTCCTTTTTAATTCAAAGAAACTGCAGTTCTGAAACTATTAGATTTTTGTTTATTTTGAAACTTCCCATGTAATGGCTGACTCAGGAAGCAGGATGATGTCTAAGTGGGATTTTCAGAGAAAAAGTCGAGTTTGTGTCCAACACTGTTTTAGCAATGAAACACTGCTTGAATCATTATTTTTGCTGTCACTGTCTAACACGTTAAAATGCTGAAAGAAAGAGTATACATGGATATTATTTAGAATGGATAGTATGTTTAGGAATTTGTCACATGACATATTTATAAACATATTTTTAGAGCAGATTGTTAGCAATAATATTTTTAAAAGTGTTTAGTTGGTAAACATGGTAAACACGATTTGGAGCTGGAGTGTAATGCAGAAAGTCCTATACTGGGTCGAGAAAATCAAGACTGTCAAAAAGCAACTTGTCTACAAGAAACTCCGTTGATTCGAATAATCACTATAAATGTGTATTTCTTTTATTTAATTACCGTACAACCTCGTCTTCAAGCATTATAGAGTGTTTTTGATGGAAGCTAAATTAATACGAAACAGCCGTAAAAATGCCAATACAATGAATCAATCTTACAATAATAGTTGTTTGTATACGCTTATATCAATAATGTATTCACTCAAACTCCATATAAAGTTATAATTTTCTGGATGGTGGGAGCCTGGATAAATTTAGCTTTCATCAAGAGCACTCTATATGCTTGTAAAAGAGGTTTTACGGTATAATAGGTTATTTTTACCTCATACCTATAAGTGCAATAGATTGTCCACCAAATATATTAAGTGCAATGATTATTATTTAAGCGCAGGTTAAGTGTTTATTGTATTTTTGTTTAATCGACATTTTGTATCCATGTGCTCTATAAGAAAATGGTTCATGTTGAAAAATGTGACAGAGTTTACTCAATTTAAGGATGTTCTATTTTATAGGGTGTCCCAAAATAGACCATGTTCAAATTGATGTTATAAGTATAGCACATGACAGACACCCCACAATAGAAATCATATATCCAAATACACGCCAAAATGGTGCTAAATGAACCGAGAATACTCTTAAACAAACATAGCCACTGCCCACTTCTGACTCAATACAATGTTGATAGTAAATCCTGTAAGACTTTAACCTCTGGTATCATTGGTAATACATGAGCGACATAGTGGCAAAACATGATGACGTAATCATACCGTTCTAGTTTTCGCATACGGACGAATCTCATATAACTATAAACCGCCCTTTTTGTAGTAAACTGCCTGTAGAGGGCGACATTTATATCGATTTTGTTTCAGTGCAAAGCCGCTTTTGTCGCGGCAGTCAAAACGCTCTGTTAAACGCTTAAGGTACCCCACGGCCTGTTCAAATGAGGTGACATGTGTTTACATTTAGTACGCACTTTGGTGGACAGAGATAAAAGCTGCCGGGCAAAAAGACCATAGTCTACGTGGAGGAGATTCATTTTGTTGCATTCATTTTGGTTTCAAAGAAATAATACCAGCAATTTTATCAAATTTGCTTCCAGGTGCTACAAGCTACATAATGTCATAATTATAGCAACAAGCTTGTATGTGATCTGACATAGACGCTACTATTATTTCACCTTGTTTGAAACAACAGAGGGCGTCCTGAATGTAAGCATGTGAGGTCATAGGTCAACTCATTTATAGGGGTGGTTTATACTAACATGGTATTTGTCAGTATGCACAAATCGCGACTATTTACGTCTGACGCCATTAAGGATGCTCATATGAAGCATAATTTTGTAAAGTTGTACATTCTATGGTAGAGTAAAATAAAATAAATTGTCAAAGTTTTCTAAAATTCTTGTTTTGGTGCTTCTTTTTGGTGTCGACATAAGTAATGTGGATAAACAATGAAAACGTAGGAATAAAAATGCTATGAAGGTAAACTAAACAGAGTGTTGGAATAGTAAAATCCAGGCAAAATATAGAGAGTTTGCGCAACTGTTTTCATGCATATTCATGAGCTCCTCCCGTCTTTCTGCATGTTTTGCAAGGACTATACACAAAGCCAAGATATGTCATTTTCGGGCCACGACATTGATTAAACGAGATCAACAGAAGAACTGTTTCGTTTTGGATTGGTGTACCACATAAAAAAGTTAACATCAATATTAATAACAAACGTTAGCGAAGCAAGGTAACAAATTCGTCGGGTGCATTACATAGTGACGGATGTTGATTTTTGTAATTTTTATGAAAATTGGCCAATGTATTTTAAATAGTGAGTAGTATAATATTACCAAGATTTGAAGCTCAAGTTTGCATAATAAATTAGTTAATTAATTATGCAAATGACGGATGTTGATATTTGACATTATCCGACGTTTTACATAGTGACGTATCTAAGATCACTATGTAAAACGCCGTTTACTCGGAAAAACAACTAAATTGTATGGCGTATCTCCAGCATCCGTCACTATGTAAAAACATTATTTTTCAATTTGAACGTACGTAATTCAATATTGTTCATTGAAACCTACACGATTTCTTGACGGATGTTGATAACTGGGTATAAACCAAAAACGTTTACGTAGAGCAGATATTCAATGGATCATTATTTTAGTAAAATATCATTTTAATAAATTTTGAATGGCTCGAGTTGATTCGACAATTATTTAGAGACATTATTTCAAAAATCTCCAATATAAAAAGGGATGGTTAAATAATAAAAAATGAAAATATGACCCTTTTTAATGAATAGGTTATTGAAAGATTATCAAAATATGTTTAGAGGCGGCTCCAAGTTGACAGATAATACAGTGTAAATTGGTAAAAACTGAATACTATCATTGGCGTTTTGTAAAAAGTTACAGCTTGTGTGACTAGCTATATCATGAGAGTGAGAACATGATGCAGTCATGTCTACAGTAGAATTCACCTCGACCTTTGCAGGACTTAAACCCCATTAAAAGCTATTAAACCAAGATAACACTCATTGAAAACAGCTCAACTGATTAAATCATATCGTCTCTGGTTGTGCACATGTGTCTGTTTTATATGTGCGGTATCGCAATGAGCTGGTATTTATAGCTTCAGTTGGGTAACCGATTATAAAGGAAACGCGAGGAAACAATGGTAGTGGACCTTTGTTCACGAAATGAGACAATGGCCTGCTTTTTGTTAACCAGCATTCTTGAAAAAAGAGCAACCAAAATTTTTTGGTGTTATCTGTCGTTTACATATCCTTCCTAAAACACCAAAGTACGCATATTTCCAAACATCTAAATTAGCTAAAAATTTTGGACTATATTTTCTAGAACTTTAGAAGAGTACTTTTAATATTGGCCGGTTTCACAAAGCGACGTTAACTAGGCAAATTGTAGAGGTCACGCGTCAATGGTAAGAGCACTGTGTATTGTGTATAGGAAAACGGACAGTAACTGCAGTATGACTAGTAAGATCAGGAGTAAATACTGAAATACAATATGTCATGTATGTCGTGGGCACTCGTGACGAGTAGGTTTTATCATGAAAAAGCGTTTAATAATAAACGTAAAGAACCGACGGATGCTTCGAAGTCCTTCCTTGATCCGACTTTTATGCGCAAGACATACTGACGGATGTGTGACGGATGCCCATAGATCAACACGAGAGACCAGATTAGCGTGCACGATATTGGCGCAAGACATAATGACGGTTGTGTGACGGATGTTAGGGTGCAACGTTTTCACGTTTTTACATACTGACGTATAACTTTGCAATCATTTTACTGATTTAATAGCGAATAATTCTTCATGTGATTGATGTTTCAAGATACTTTAGATACTAGTTTTTTTTAATACAGCAACTTTTGGAGGATTTTACTTGTTAGTGTTCTGCTATGGTTGATCACAAATTGGCATACTCTTTGATACTGGCGAAGTTTAACATCCGTCACTATGTAATACACCCGACGAATTAATGGGATAGAGTTGACAAAATCACGAGACTCGGCATGTAGATTCTTTGGGTCACTATAATATGGACCAATAGAACCCAATGAAAAGAGTGTCACAAAGTCCCCCCCCCCCAAAAAAAAAAGGTCATCATCTGAAATGACTATTTCGCATATGCCAGGGCTGCACCCATGGCCGTAGATCCCAGGGGGATGGAGGATTTATCCCCTAATATTTTGCCAGGGGATGGTCCATACAATCACCCCCCCAATGTTGACGCCTGTATGTGGGTTTCTGAACAAATTAACCTCATATTTAGCAATTTTAGCCCCCATAGTGCAATTTTTTCCGCGCTTCGCGCACATTTAGTCCATTTTTGCACCATTTTTCATCAATTTAGCTTCAATATGGCAAAATTTTTCATTTGTACCATTAACTTATTCTGTCGCCAAAAGGTGCTTGATTCGCTATACTTAAAAAAAAATGTCCAACCCCATCCCCCCATGTCAAAAAGAAATCTAGCCACTGGCTGCACCCATATGGAATCTGCAAGTCTCGCGTTTTATTCAGCCACACAAAGACGATGCTCCTCAAACACCTCAGATGGCGCTACTCCATCATGAGTCTGACTGCCAAAAGCCAATGGCTAACTAGCTACAGAAGCTTAAAGATGGCGCTAATCTCGTTCGTTTATGATGCTCTTGATAACTCTTTTTAATATCAAAAAATGTTTACAGATCTCTCGTGCGCTGAACATTGAATCGCAAAAGCTCTTGAAGATAACCAGTTCTTCCAGAAAAGTATTATCACTCTGATCGAAGAAATTCGAAATTGGTGAAATTTGTTAAAAAACCTTTTTCAAGGTAGATTTCTGCAGATTGTCCATCTGGAAAGCTACTGTTTCACTTGGAAGCATGTGTAATCACAATGTGTTGCAATTTGTTCTTAATGCATCTACACATTTTCAGACCATTGTGTTCAAATTTTGTAACTGACCTACATGCTCGATAATGGAAGGTACAGGGTGATTCAAAATAAAGTAAACTCGTGTTTGTGCAGAAAAATTGTCTATTTTGTTCAACTTTTTGATCATATTGTAAACGTTTCCGTCGATAAATATTTTTTTTTCCGTCGGCAAACTGTTGTTTTTGATAACATTATTGTCCGCCGTGTGTAATAATTTTGCTATTAAAGCTAAGAAAGTTTTAATCTCTGGATTTGCCTATCAAAAGTTGAATAATAATCAATTATATATCTTTGTGAATTAACATGTCTTTTAAATGCAGACGAACCGTGTTTGCTTCAAATGTATTTGATAAAATTCAATATTATTGGGATAGGATTCTATGATGCAGCCGGGTACGGCCACCATTGTATCACTAACTTGCTTCAGCTGTAGTTTCAGTCGCTGGAGCTCCGTACCTCAGATGATAAAAAAGGTATGAAAATCTCAAAGTGTATACACTTGAAAATATTTGGCCTTTTTTATACTGAAACGGTATACGAAATATGCCACCTTATAGTTAATACAGAAAGGTGATTATACGTATTCACTGATCAATTTGGCATGGATGCAGGCCCCGTCTGCATAACATGACTAAAGTCAGGGCACAAATTGGAATGATAATACGCTATTTACATACCAATGCCCCGGGGGGGGGGGCACTTCAATATGAAATGGATATAGGTGTAGGGCTGGCACTTTCGCACTAAGGGGCATTCAGTGAGAGCAAAATGTAAAAAATATGGGGTCATTGGGTGAGAGCATGATTTTTGGCATTCGGTGAGAGCAAAATTTTAAAAATATGGGGTCATTGGGTGAGAACATGTCCATTTTTTTAAATGGAATCTTTCGGTGAGAGCCGAAACAGCGCCACAGAAACCTCGAAAATCGAATTTCTAGTTCTAAATGGCTTCAAATGTCTTTGTTTTGTCAAAATAAGTAACAAAATCAGTGATAAATGAAAGTTGCTGTTCAAATTGAACTTGTAAGGGTCTTTGGGTGACAGATCAAATGGAAAAAGAGGAGTCTTCGGGTGACAGAGCATGTGTTCGTAAAAAATATGGGGTCTTTGGGTGACAGCGATGCTGAAAAAGGGGGTCTTAACAGCCCAACATACGCGTCACCTCCAAAGTTGGACTGCCCCCCCCCCCCCCCCCCCGGACCAATGCGCCTCATACTAATTATTGAAGCACTCCCCGGGAATTCCTCTATGGTACTAGCAACGGGGTGACACCAGGAATAATAGACAAAGGGATAGGCATCCTAGTCTGCTGCCCTCTTTCGAAATATGTATCCTAGGTCTCACAATAGGCGGATTAGCGGCCATTTTGTCTTCGACATGATTTTATTCACGTGTCCTTATATTTTAGTACACAAATATATAAGTTAACAGGTTTACTATTTTAAAATTATATTTTGAGTATATTCTGTAGTAAATAGATCAAATGACGATGATTGTTTAGGTATTATATGCTTGATAGAATTAAACTGTTTGACCAGCTAGTATTCTCCTCCGCCGTCAGTGTGATTCCAGTCACTCCACGTACCGTGTTGCGAAGGTGGAGGAGTCTAAAGCTGTATTGACGAACACGCATGCGTTAAAAAATATGTAGCCTAGGTCGAACAATAGCGTGACGTAGTTTCCGGCATTGTTCCTATGCACTTTCTCCCTCCTGGTGACACTTCTCCCGAAGCATGGCAAAATGACCCCTCCATTGTGTTTGTTCATTTGTGTATGGAGAGCCTTTATACTAGAAATACCTTTTAAAATCATTAAATTAGTATCACCCTGGCGGCCCCATGCACTGGAAAATCTGAATTTGTTGTTTAAAAAGAAACGAAAATACAAAAAATCCAGATCTGCCTGTGTACATATAAATGGGTTGCAAAATTGGTCTCGAATATTAATGAATTAAAACAAACATACGGGATATAATGAACCATTGACCTGACGCCATGATGGCAGAATTTATTAGTCGTTTTATTTCATGTTTTTACCGTATGTCAAAATCCCATTTCTTAAATGTTTAAATTATAATGACTTATATTTTGCATCTTCAATGTGTAGTCCATATGCACAAACGAATACTAGTCTTTTTGATATTGAGCTTTTGTACAACTCATATAACATGTCACTAAAGCAGGTCATATGTGTTGACCTTCTTCTATTGTATTTGTTCATCTGTGTATGGAGAGAGAAACGCCATTGAAACTCCATCGGTATTAAGGCGTAGCTCATTGAACTCACCGGATTGCTATTCCAAGTACTTTGATAATACAGATAATATGTCCTAATGGGTCGAGGCGATTGCATTATGTGCTGACCTTCTTCTATTGTATTTGTTCATCTGTGTATGGAGAGAAGACGCCATTGAAACTCCATCGGTATTAGGGCGTAGTTCATTGAACTCACCGGGTTGTTATTTCAAGTACTTTGATAATACAGATAATACGTACTAATGGGTCGAGGCGATTGCATTGAAAAACTAATAAATTATTCATAACAGTTACGTAATCAGTCGATAGTGTGGACACTCTTTACTTGCAAACCATCAAAATTCGTAATCTTTTTGCGTTGGAAAAACCACGTGAATAGAGTATCCTCTCTAGGGTAGGTACTCTGTGGTACTAGTGCAGCGCGATATAATCAAAAATTGTTTGAATCTAATGCTATGGTAGTTAATCCGATTATTACATCACTTCGACAGCGAACAGGGATCGATATAATGGGATAGGCATCGTAGTATTACGTAACACACCAGAAGATGTAGTTTAACTCTAGACAATAGGCGCCATATTGCAGGAGGGTTAGAGTTCATAGAGGAAACGTTAAAGGTTAGTAGATTAGGTCACCCAGGCACATCACTAATGTGTTTCACGAGTTGTAATACCGACAGGTAAAAACATTGATTTTGTAAAATTCTCCCGATTTTTCAAAATTACTAAATAAGGTTAGTATTTCAAAGCATTCTTTGATGAATCTATGCAATATGACGGTAATTTTTGAAACATCTATGAATCAATCTTAAACATCTTCATGATACACCTGTCAATTATTTTTTTGCGCATGGTCAAAGCATGCTCTTACGCTATCCACAGACTATCCGGTGGAAACTTCAAAGCAACGATCATGCGTTAATATTTACAAAATGGCGAATGATGTAGTTTAAGTCGAACAATAGCGTGACGTAGTTTTTGGCGATGTTCCTATATGCACTTTCACCCTCCTGCAGCGAATCGAATTTAACTTTTTCCAAGGTCATCAACAGACCTTTCAACCATATTTGTAAATGGTTTGCTACGGTGTGTGCACACATTATTATAGTCGTATTCAATACACACAGTTTCATACCCACTAAATTACCATTTGGTAGTTCAATGTGATTTTATCTTTAGGTTTAGTATAAAGGACAGTATAGTAGTAGCAGGTAGCCATCGAACGAACAACAAAGTGCGATTTTTTAACATGTACGCTACACATACATGTACTTTTCGGTAAGTATAAATAGTTTTATTGTTGTTGTATTAAAATGATTAAAAACACACTCTCTTCCTTTAATGAAATATTATATTAATGAATTCATTACAGTTACAGTATTCATTCTAAATAAATAAAGTTTCAAATTTATTCTGAATTTAGCCTTGTATACTCTGCCATTTTTTATTTTATGTGCACATTTATTTAGTCTCTTATATGCTTGTAATTGTGTGAGCTTTTGAGAGACGCATGGATAGCATGCGATTTTGTTGCAATTAGTTGTAGTTTGACTTAGAATCGCTTGCCAGTCCTAAAAAAGTTTTAAACAAGTAAGGTTTTATTTCAAACTCTAATGGTAACCCGCAAGTCAAATTGCTAGAATTTATATTAAACACAGCAGCTTAATCAGCGCCAATATTGCATCATTGAAACAAACAACTATACAAACATCCATTCCCACCATACCCCATCCCCATAGGCAATGAGGATAAAGTGCCTTGCCCAAGGACACAACACGTTGACACGAATGGGGTTGGAACCCGCAACCTATGGATTATGTGTCGAGCGCCTTATCTACTCGACCACACGTGCGCCGTGCCTATGTATATTATACAAATATTAACTGTCTATGAGTGTGATGGTCGAAATATAATCACGAGGTGAAAGATGGATTGATGGAACAATTCATCTTTCACCGAGTGATTATATTTCGACCATTACACGAATTCAAGACAGTTAATATTTGTTTTATATCACTCATACATAAATTCTATTATTAAAATACTATTTAAGGTATGAAATACATTTTTTCATCAACATAACACCATGTTTTGCCGTGATATACTTCACATTTTGGGGTCCACCCCATCACTAAATCGGCGAGTCTAAGAGCCAGCGCACGGCTCGGCGCAGGCGCACTACGGCAGAGCACTATGATGGTAAAGACTATCACACGGAGAGGGTGATAGTAAAAATGGCAAATGGTAGCAAATGGTAATCAACCAATGAACTGTCTAGAATTTATGTATGAGTGATATAATTAGGACTAGCTTACGCCATTTTGGATGTCAATGTTCAGAAATTTCTTTAAAATGTCATCAATGTATATAAAATTGGTACCCACCTTAATTTAAGACTCGGTTGAAACAAAATTAAGGATCGAATGCATTTTAGTGTCCAAAAGGCAAAGTCAAAGTTATGTGACTTTACTGAACCATTTGACAGGGTTAATCACGATATTGCTGTTCAGAAGTTAATTGATATAGGTATTCGCCCGAGTATTATTCCTGTCATTAGTAGCACCCAATCTGTTAGAATCAAAGGTAAGTCATCAACATGTCAATCTATCTCGAGAGGTGTGCCTCAGAGCACTAAGTTTGGTTTGGTCCAATTATTTTCTTCCGCCATGGTCAATGATGCTGCGTTCGAAGCCCCTGTACCCCCTGAGATGGTGATTGTTCACAACTACAAAACGATCTTGATGGTTTAAGTGAATGGTGCAACAAAAATGGCATGCTACCAAAATCTTCAAAATGTCATGTTATGCACATCGGTTTTTTGAAAAAGGAGTATTCCTTCAATCCTTTGACTCTTAATGGGTCTGTTTTAGATGTCACTCAGAATGAATATGAAACTTCTTGGTATTACCTCAGAGAGTGATAGTTGGACTACTCACATCCAATTTAATGATATCTCGCACCTCTAGACGAATGTATATTCTTTATGTTCTGAGACGCTTCAATGCTTCTTGGGATGGCACATCTTCTGCTTATCAAATGTACATTCGGCCTATCATGGAATATGCCAGCCTTTTATGGTATACTAGTATCTCCAGGGCACAGTCTGAGCAGATGGAGCTCGTCCAGAAGCGGGCGTGTCGTATCATCCTGGGCCAGAGCTATTCATTTTATCGGGCTGCTTTGGAGAAACTAGGTTTGGTTTCCTTATATGAGGAGAGATTAGCTGTTGGTGCGATTCGCCCAGGGTTTACAAGTGTCTACTAAACATTCCCAAATTCTGCCTAAAACCAAAGGTGATCTAAGGTATGCCCAACAGATTGATCCCCCTCGCTGTATACGAACCAGGTACATGCAATCTACCATTCCTCAAGTTGATCAGCGTTTTAATAATCTGTGATTTCCTTTTTACCTTTTCATGTTTTGCTCTTGTATGCATTTTGTTGTTGCTTTGTCTGTTGATTTTGTACATTTTTTTAACTGTTACCCAGTGGAAAAATTTACAATTTCATATAAAATGTTCTATTTTGTCTTAAATACACGGCTTTCAGCTTAAACCCATAATGTGTGATTTGCTTAACAGCGACGCCCTCAATTTTACTCGGGTTTCTACTTTTTGCATAATTATAATGCCCAGTGGTGTACTAAAATACCACGTAAAAGACTGAGCCTGAAGTGCTTTAATAACAGTAAAATATAACTTTTCGCCAGCGCATAGGGCGCTGGTACCTAATTCTGAGATGGGGTTTGTGTACACTAAAGATTAGCTAAGATTATAGCCTTCTTCTATTGGTATGAATTATTTTTTTTACTTCTCGTGGTGGAAATGTTTTTGATGTCTGCTAATTCGATTTGCAAGGAAAAGAAAGTATGTTTTGCCGTTTCAACGAACGAAAACGATTGAGTATTGCCAAAGTTATGTTTGAATTAATTATGACTTAAAAAGTTATCATAGGTTAGGCCTACACATATAAACATAAACTTGTTCAGCAATCAGCATATCAAAAAAATGACATGGTCAAAGCGGGGGAATGATCACGAGGTCATATCAGTGGACTGAGCATAGCATGATGTTTGGTTGCCTGTGAGTGCATAATTGATATGTTGATAACATATCTAATAATGTTGTGGAATCAAAATCTTCATTATATGGACCACATTGAAGTCAAAGTACATGTAATTATCTATCCTATCCTGTATCGTTTTATGGATAAAATTGACTCAAAATGTTATTGATGATATTATTGCTATCTTTAACATCAGTTTTGTCTTTTCAACGGGAAAAATCCGATTGAAAATAAAGTTTTTAGGGGCTAGCTATAATATTGAACAATATATCCCATATTTTGACATGCACTTATAGAAAATAAATAAATTATTGTCTTACTTTATAAATGATAAATACTGTAAAATGACACATAACTAAAGTGAGGCCAATTTCTATCTTTTTTATTTGATTCATAAAATTACATTCAACAAAATGATTGAAGACTGAGAAAACACACAATGCAGAATGGAGTAGGTAAGATGCCATGTCCATAGCTTTGCAGGAGTTTCGGACTAACAATCAACACATTCAAAAAAATACAGTTTAAAAGTGAAGATTGTAGTGAATGATCAGTCCTTTATCATGTGCTTGCCACTATCTACTTTATAGTAAACTATACATTGCGAAATAATATAAAATTATTTTAAAATAAAATGTGCATGTAAGTTGAGTTAACATAGCGAATTCACTAACAACTGCAGTGTATTTCTTGATTTTTATAATAACCATGGGTAAAAAGCAGTAAAGACAAAAATACAGAACAATTTGGAGTAATGAATTAAAGAGTTGACAGGAGTTATAGGAGTTAATGTGGTTTGCTGTTTCAGTGTGCATGTTCTCACCATTGATGGTTTGGTGAACTGTCATGTAACATGGATGTAAGCGTGATCCTAAAAAATGCCTTTCACGGTGACCCAAACTATTTACAAGACCTCTTCTGCATTGACGCTGGCCTTCCCTTTTAAAGGGAATTTTTATTATATTAAAACCGGGTCGACCCAGTTTTATTCAGAGTTCATCGATCGAGTGCTTGCTAACATCTCCCGTGGATGTCAGCTTATGTGTACACACGTCGATGCTCCGTGCAGTATGTTACGATCGTAGGCGCTGGGATTAAATCGCAATTTTCTTCGTTAGACCTCATTTGTTTGGCTCGAAATTAAAAGGGGATAATGTGATCAATGAAAACAAACATTTCAATAGGAATCTATTCTTTATGCAAATCCCACATTATTGCTTTAAGGTTAGCCGAGAGTTTTTCATGCGCTTGATTTCAGAGGGGCGTAAGTTCATAACAGAAACAGCCATGCAGAAAATGAACAAGCGTACTGGGACGTAGGCCTACTTATATAGAATATTGATCCACGGTCAAGACATGAAACTTGGCTTAGCTCGTGCCAGGAGCTCGTGAGTCGGGGGCGGGCGGGGGGTTACATGAGGGGCGACATGCCGGGTCGGATGCCGGGGGAGGGGTACAAGCCATTTTCGGCAATTTTCATAAGGATTTTATAAATTTTAAAATTGATTGGGGCACTTCGTCAAGCTACGCCCTGGAAAATGTGTTGATTTTGAATTTATAGCCTTCTTCTTCTTCTTCTTCAAGTTACGGCTCAACACTCCAGGTGGAGAAAGGCGAGCCTTGATATCTTTGATGAAATAAATCAATGCTGCTATTCCCCTGATTACAATGTAACAGGGTACAACAATAACATCAACAACAATATCAAAAAGCAATTATTTGCAAATCGAATTTGGGAAGAATATTCAAAAAGACAGACTTAGCAGGCCTACAAATTTCTGAATTATATAAAGTGAAAAACAATCAATCACGATTCACTGCAGTCAGCGAATCAATCAAATAAAACTAAAAAGAAAGGAGCAAGAAAGAATAAAGAAATAGTGAAAAAGAAAGAAAGAGAGAGAGAAAGAAAAGAACGAAAAGAAAGTAAGAAAGAAAAAGAAAGGAAGAAAGAAAGAAAGAAATGAAAAAAAAATGAAAAAAGAGAAAGAAAAGAGGAAAGAAAGGAAGTAAAAATGAGAAAAGAGAGAAAAAAGGAAAGAAAACTCGAACCCACAAAAATTGTTCATAACAGATTCCCAGTCCAACGCTCTATCCACTGGGCCAAAAAAGGGGCATAAAGGACTACCTCTGGGGGAAAGAAAGAAAAGGAAAAGAGGGAAGGGGGAAGGGGGGAAAGAGAAGAAAGAGAGAGAAGAGAGAGAGAGCGAGAGAGAGAAAAAAGAAGGGAAAAATCAAATTTTGCCCCCTTTTTCATGTTTATCGTACAAAAATCACAATGCACATGATTTTCAAGCAATTTGTGTATTTTTTACTAAAATATATATATATATTAAGTTTTAAGCCAAAAAAAGTGATAAATTGGGAACATTTTCTCAAAGGGCGCACGTGATATTATACCGTAATACAATGGATTACCGTAGGGTTTTTCAATGATTGAATTATAGGTGAGTGAAAACCAAAATAATTCTCCATGCAAACCCCTCTTTTTATGAGACACTGAAACCTCTCCCTTTGATAGGGATTTTATTAATTATTCATAAGGCTGGATTTAAGGTGTGAAAATACCACAATCAACCTGTCTACCTCTCCTCTCTCTTGGGAGTTGTAACCTTTGCCAAGTTCTTGCCCTGCGAGGCTCCAACTCACTTGGAGTGTTTAGTCGTCGTATGGGAGTCTCCGGCCTCGGGCCTGCCGGCACTGCGGCCTTGCTGGACATCAAGATTTTGTTAACGTTTTTATTTTAAGAAATTGGAGGGAACCGTTTTTACATATCCTATATCTTGTCCAAATTGGAGATATCGAAAATGGACCTTTCCCTTTTATAGGAATTTCTTATTTTTCCAAAAGGTTCATTTTTATTTTTTACCTCTCAAAAGGTAGACATAAAGGTATTCATATACCACAATTAAACCTCTACGCATAGCCCCCTCTTTTTCTGAGAAATTGAAGAAGACAATTTGATACGCCTACCCATACTTTTACCCAAATTCGAGAAATCGAAAAGGGACCTTCCCTTTCACAGGGATTTTTTCATTTATTCAAAAGGTTAATTATATCTTTTAACCTTTCCAAAAGGTGAATACAAAGATATATAAATACCATAATTAACCTCCACGCCTACCCCCCCCCCCATCTTTTTCTGAGAAATT
Source organism: Amphiura filiformis (assembly GCF_039555335.1). Lineage (NCBI taxonomy): Eukaryota > Metazoa > Echinodermata > Ophiuroidea > Amphilepidida > Amphiuridae > Amphiura > Amphiura filiformis. Next base: position 1,982,052 of record NC_092646.1, read on the forward strand.
GAAAAAGAAATCCCAATAAGCCTACCCTTCATATTGTCTAAATTCGAATTTTTCTATTTTTCCTAAGGGTTAATTTTATTTGTATCTTTCCAAAAGATGAATATGTATGTAAATACCAAAATAAACGGGACTTCCTGTCCCCCTCCCCCTTTTTTTTCTGTAAAATTGAAAAAGATGGACTTTTCAAAAAATTTATTTAAATTTTTCCAAAAGGTTTATTCTTTTTTATGTCTATCCAAGAGATGGATATAAAGGTGTGTTAATACCACAGTAAACCTGACTACCTGTCCCCCCTCTTTTTAAGAAAAATAAAAAAAGACATCTCTATTGGCATATATAAATTGAAAATGGACCTTTCCTTTTTATAGGGATTTTTTTGTTCATTTTTGATCCGATCAACCCGGCCGATCGGCCCGGTTATATCGGAATATGCTCCAGTGACACAGGCTCCACCTTCACTGAATCCTACACAGTGATGTAAGATCGTATTCAAAAACTTCCACGTTGAACTTAGCACCTTGGAACACTGTAAAAAGGTGATTTTGACCCAAATTCTCTCGCTAAAACCGCATGCGATCTCCGGCCATTTTGTTTATCACGAGCAGCTTACCATCCGCCTCTACCGCAAACCGTCAATGTTTGTCGGCGTAACTCAAACTGCGGTATTAGACCGTATGTGTGCTGTGTATGCCTGTGGAAGAGGTTGATATTGCGCATGCGTAGTTTTTGCCCCTTCGAAACGTTCGGATTTGGTTGGAAATTCTGAACAATTCCTAACCAATTCCGAACAAATCCTAACCAATTCCGCACAAATCCTAGCCAATTCCGAACAAATCCTAGCCAATTCCGAACAAATGTTCGGAATTGGTTAGGAATTGTTCGGATGGGTTAAGTAGTCGGATTGGGAGGGGTTAGGACCATACATCAACTTACGCAATTTCTTATTCTCGAAGCGGATATGTAACTATAATTTGATGTAATTACTTGATTACAATCGCGTCCGCACAATGGCTCTTAGAATAAACACGCATGTCGGCGCTGAAATTTTGAACGAACTGATGGAGGAAAAACCTCGTTTTTTGCAATACTAGCTTCAATTTGGAGTGAAAATCAAATGGGATAGCAATTGGCAGAATGTTGAGAAATAATGTAGGTATTCAGATGTCTAAATTAACGCCCCGTTATCAAGATATCGATAATTTCACAAAACAGTTTTTTCTCAGACAAGATTCTCGAAAATGTTCCCCAAAAACGGGCTTTTTAAATTTGATCGGTACTGTATTTGGTTCTTCCCCATGGCAACATTATTTCTTTAATCGATTTGTAGTACAATACAAAAAGGAGAAAACAATCACTCGGCGTGGTTTTATACGGAGCGAACATTTGAAAAAACTGCATGGAACGTGTTTTTGATCTTGTGAACATGGTGCGTAAAATGATTTAAACGAAGGATTTTCAAACGGATTCTAAAATTTTTATAAACACACAAAAATAATGTAAAGATACATCCATGCACCAACATTTGACTCACTGCGATATTTGATTGCTGAGAAAACGCGGTTTTAGAGAACAACTTTATACGTCTTTTATATGTTTTTTATACGTTTCTTCGTGTAACCTTAACCACTGGCAGGCTATGTTAGCACATCTAAATTTATGTTACTAACAAACGTGCAAAAAAACTGAATTTTGATTATTTTTACGATTTTACGATTGAGCAAATCACTGTATAGACTTTTAACCTATTTTCTAATTGACTTGAGGCATACTCACATAGCATTTGGATATACAAGAATTCACAAGGATATGAATGTCGGCGACATTTATATCCTTATGAGTTTCCCAGTATGTCAAGTACAAAATTCGAACTACTGACAGATGTCTACCCGGGAACTCGGAATAATAAACAATAAACAGTCACCTAAATACTAATAGTAGGATAAGTAACCCTAAAAGCGCATTTCGCATTTTGGTTTTCAAGTACAGGAAGTAAAGTTGTTTTGATGTTGTTTTGTGTGCCTTTACACGTTACATTTTGCAGGTAACAATCATAGTCCCGAGGAAGTTTTAGTAAGTAGTCATCATGTGGAAACAAATTATAATTACAGTTGCTGTCGTGGTAATATTGCGGCACATCTTAACTTTAGGGTAAGTTGCTTTTATGAAATTATATTTTAATTTTTAAATACCATACTTAGCTTAATACAGTTGTGTTGTTTAATCCTTTATTCATGAGCCTCATATACTTTCAAGATAAAATGTGCCGCACACATTAAATACAGGTACATTAATTTCTAAACAAATAGTCATATTTTTAAAACTATTATAGCCTAATGTGTACAAGATATGTAGCATATCAAATGGTAAATGAACTTTTGGGACACCCTGTATGAGGTGACAGAAACTGAAAAATGCGCATTTCAGCTCATTGCACAATAAAATGATTGCTATACGCTGAGAGACGAGCGATTTATATTTGGCCAATGAGATAGCTTTTCCCAAAGCAACAAAACGCGAGTATAAATTAAGATTAACGTACATGAATATTTCGTTTTTACTTCTGATGTATAGGTATATAATGGGCTTTCATAAACAAGCGCCATATCGGCACTATCCCGGACCTTGTAGGATCATTCCTGAAATTGGTAATGTATTCAATCGGTTTTGATATTTTCAATATAGAAACTTTTTTGCCACAATATTACAGAATTGAGGATTTGACAATGTCTTTTATGCATTTTGTTTCACAGATGGTGGATCAGAAGATATAGCATTATTATCTTATGGTCTTGCCTTTATTTCATCTGTAAGTCACAATTATTTTTATTTCTTTATTTCTTTATTATTTAACCTGGGGTGACCAATCAATGCACTGGCACTGTTCTCCCTTGGTTATATTATCTTAATGTAAAAAAAGTGAAAAACTTATTCTCAACACAAAAAAAATGAAAAGAATGAAAACCACTCCAAATGGAGTGAAAATTACTCTTTCAAGAGAGTAAACGAAATCTTTCTACATAAATTCACATGTTAAAATATGTTAAGAAAACCAAACAAGCGCTCAAAAATAATTTTATAACACAACCTTTTCTGCAACAGTTGTCGTTAGTATAGAGGCCAGCCCAATGAAATTATCGTGTCGTTGGCAGATATCTCAAATGGACAAATTATATATCAAAATGACCAGAAAAGTCTGAAGAATCTTTTCTTCAATGCTGTCGAATTTGTTCTATTCCATTTCCATGGCATCGGTCACCCTATTGAAGGATTGTTCTACCTAAATATGTCACATTTTAAGAGATTTTAATACAGGGTTACAATTGACCTTTTCGGAAAATTCCCTAATTCTTTGCAGATAGACCTGAGATGTCGTCACGCCAATGCGCACATCGTTACTGCGCAATTCACGGCTTTGACATGCGCAGTAACGACGTTCTCTTAAAGATGTGCGAACCACATCTCAGGTCTAACCGTAAAGTATTATGGGATTTACCGAAAAGGTCAATTACGCGCGGGTTACACCAAAGTTGCGCTAGTTGACCAAAAATGCTTTCAATCAGAAGGAAAACCTCCAGCTTTACCTTCCTCACCTTCCTGACCACCCCTGTTTTATTATTTTTTATTCCACGTTATCTTTCAGGGTTTGAAAACTATGATGGTAAAGTGTGATGAAATCTTGAAGCATCAAGGAAACATATTTCTTTTTGACTTCAATCATCCAGAGCAAGGTGCAATCAAACTCAAACTTACAGGAAAGGACTTTGAATATGCTACATTCTCCCCGCATGGAATCGACGCTCACGAAGATAAAAAGACCGGTAGGCATACGCTTCTTTATAGCGAAGGACCGTTATTCCGAAGGGTTGTTATTCCTAAGGTTAATTATTCCAAAGGGTCATTACTCCAAAAGGTCATTACTCCAAAGGGCAATTACTCCGAATTTCCAGCAAGGTTCGTTATTACGAAGGGTAAATACTCCGAATTTAGAACAAGATTCGTTTATACTCCGAGCCTTCGGAATAACGGTCCTTCGGAATAACGATCTGTTCCCGGCAACCCAGTCAATTTTAAGCTTAAATATACAATTATTGTCCTCAAAGTTACCTCTCAAATATACAAAGAAAAGTACTTTTTAATCACTAGGCCCTATTGCCTATACAGGAATAATTCTGTAATACTCATCATATTGTAAACTTTATCATACTGTTTATCATGTTTATTGGATAAAGAACATTAAAACATACATATAATGTAAGGTATCGTATAATTTTGTCCTTTTATTTTTCAGGTGTTGTGTCGGTTTTTGCTGTGAATCATCGCCACGATCAGGACATCATTGAAGTCTTCCAGTTTGATCATAAATCACTAACATTGCAGCACAAGAAATCAGTTATTGATCCTCTTTTGAGAAGGTTGGTATTCGGTATCCGCCTGCTATGGTTAGGGTTAGATTCAATTTAGCGAACCTTATTTCATATTCGACATAGCGAACCATATTCTCGACATACTGAACTATCAACATAGCGGGATTTAATCGGTATTTCTATAAATAATGTCACTGCAGAAGGTTCAAACTTAACTAGAAAGGCAAATTAACAAAGTGACCACTTTTTTAAGTTAAACTGTTCAAAACAGCACCACAAAGTCCTATTTTAGGGAGGTAGTTTAAGTCGTCCTCTTTTTCCAAAACACGTCAGCATTTTGAAAATTCGACAGCCCTGCACAAATTGTTGGCTACGGCCTGGATGAAATATAAGTCCAAATTGGAAATTTCCACGATGACACTTTTATCAAATATATTTCCTCTTCTTTTTAAGTTGGGAAGCGTGAGAATAGACGTGCGCTAAATTGTGTCATTCACAAATTTGAAGATGCTCACGACAAACGTACGCTCTCAATGGGTTGACAATTTTGACGTCACCTGACTTCACTATATTTAAGACAGTATTCAGTATTAGTAATAATGATTTACTGGGATTTGTTTTCATTCTTGTAAACATTTACTTCTGTAGTTTGAATGACGTAGCTGCAGTCAGTTCAGATGCCTTCTACGCCACCAACGATGGCTATGCAACCAGCGTCTTTGCTAGACAATTAGAGACATTCATGATGTCACTTAAAGGAAACATTGTTTACTATGACGGCACGGACATGCGCATAGTGGCTGATAAAGGATTCGGGGACAATGGCGTCACTGTTTCACCTGATAATAAGTAAGTATTTTTTCAAAACAAAGAACAGTCGTACTTCACTGCATTCGCTATGTGTTGCTTTAATTGGCTACACGGGTGGTAAAAACAATTTGATATCTTGAAGGGTCACTTGAGGGACGAATTTGTTAGTATCTCCCAGGTTGCGTCGCCAACTTGCGGACAAATGGCCCTTAGCGTGTGTATAATACGCCCCTCGAGATTAGGCTTAATTGCGAATCTGCACTACGAACATGGCGTTACTCTCAACTTGAGACGAGGCACTATAGACCTGCGTCCTATCCACTTGACGACAGAAGCTTCATGATTTTAGTATTCCTTCTCAGTCAGCTACCTGCACAACCGATTCTTTTGTTCTGCAAGGCTCACTCAGTCATTTAATGAGGCAATACAAACGATCGAAATTGGTGTTGAAATGAGCAAAATTTTGAGTTACACCTTTTCAGTGTAAAAATTTTTTTTTTTTTCATATGAAAAGCAATAATTTTCATTTTTTCAGTAAATGGCTGGAAAAACTATAATGCTTGATACTGATTTTTTTTTAAATCCTGGTGTTAAACTTAGGCCTGAAATTCAGTCATTTAGTGTAAGATATTCGATTTTTATAGGCTTCAGCTCGGCCCGCGAGCTTTTTCTTGGATCAACCTTTTAGCTTTTCAAAGTAATATAGTTCGCTAATGAAGGATTTTCCCCAACTTTCTAAAGCACATCACCGTGAGCTATATATCATAGTTTTGTCAGAATTTCCGTTTTGATTTCACCATCTTTCACTGTCGGCTGAAAAATTTCTAAATCAACACGTGAAATCTAAAGGCTAATACTAGCATTGTGGATCGATATACCTGGGTTTAATAGGAATACCGGCATGGCTATAGTGTTGCCAGAACTTCAATATAGCAAAGAAATTCCCAGACCTATAGCGCTCCTACTGATCATGTTTAACCAGAACACCCAATTGGGGATTTAATCGCTGGTCGGGCAATTTGCTTTCAATGAAAAATTGACCTGGATAACAACAAAGGAAATATCGACTATTTCTGCTGGTTACTCTCGAGATAAAAGTACTCACCATTGCCTACTTTTACTTAGTTTGACATTTTCGGACCATGAATGGAAAAAGGGTAAAACAAAAACGGAAATTCTGACAAAACTATAACATATAGACCCACACGATGTGCTTTACAGAGGTGGGAAATATCTTTCTTTAGCAAACTATGTTAGTTTGAGACGCTAAAACATGAATTCCGTAAAAAGCTCGCAGGCGAATTCAAGGCCTATAAAAATCAAAAATATCACACTAAAAGACACAATTTGATGCTTAATTTTAACACCAGGATTTTAAAAAATGTATATTCAAGCACCAAGTTTTTAACTGACATTAAAAAAAAAAAAAAAAAATATTGCTTTATATTTGACCGAGAAAATTAATTTCATAGCAAAAAGGTGTATCTCTGAATTGTGCTGATTTTTACATGTATCGATCGACTTTTAGCGCGACTAAGCATTTCTAAAGAATTGGTTGTCCAGGCGGCAGACTGTTCTCATCACAAGTCGCAGTAGACGGAACAACAGATGGACAAAAGCAGAGGGAGAGATGGTGGGAGAGAGAGAGGAAAAAAATTTGCAATGTATAGTATACAATCTTTGCATCGTTTGTTTATTTTGTCTCGTTCCAGATTCCTGTATGTTTCTCAATCACTTGGTATGATTATCAATGTCTACGAACGCAATGTCGATGCATCACTCAAACTTGTTCAGGTAATTGGGCTATTCCAGTTGAAATCCATACACCCCCTATGGAAGATATGGCCTTTAAAATCCTAGACACAGGGAGTATGAATTTCAAATGGGTTTACCTGAATGGGTGACTCCATTTGAAATCTACACCTCCTGTGTGAGAGACTAATGTCATGTCTTCCATAGGGGTTGTACTGATTTCTACCAAAATATCCTATTACAGGTAGTCACGGCCTGTTTCATGGGGTGTTAATCCCTCCCGACTGTTCCAACTCATCCAGGGTATTTTGAGAGAGCATATAACATTTAAATTACTAATCTTAAAAGTTTAGTCTGTGTGATGTATAGATTTCCCGGTCTGTTGATAAACCGCCATTTTGTTTTCAGGAACGTGATTACGTGTCTCGAAAGTCAGCACGCTGTCGACCTCATATGTGTTGCAAGTACCAAATTATACCTGGATACTCAGGTTTCAGGATTGCCCTGAAACTTTCAACTCCGTGGAGTTGGGAACTTAACCTATAAACATGTTTTTTCTTTATTTGTTATATTTTAGGTGATTGATATAGGTACATATGGAGATAACATATTTGTAGAACCTGGTACTGGGAACCTATGGATAGGCTGTCATCCTATATTTCATAAGTTAGTGGGTCATTTTGAAAATATAACTGTCAATTCACCTTCGCAAGTAAGTGAAGTATTCCGTATTGTTATAGATACCATGTGTAAATTCCTTTCTCAGGCTACTTTTCCTGCAAATGTTCCTCAATTATATTGTTTCGTCCCACGGCTATTTGATGTGATCATTTATTAGTTTTTCCAAAAAAATATCTATTACAACCAATTTTAGCCTTAAACAGCTGAAAGCGATATAATGCTAATGTATGCAGAAACTTTTGAGTCATTTTCAACTTTACATTTCTCCTAGATACCAAATTATTCACATTTGCAGCATTTTTTAAAGCTTTTTGGATATAAAATGTATCTATTTATGACAAAATTGGTGGCGCTATTTAGTTACTGAAAATTACTCTTTTAAGCTTTTAATACGAACAATTTCCTTTATTTTTTGATGAAATATGGTTATAAAAATTTCTTTGCTGCTTGTTTCACCTATTCCATCTGTTTTAAAGGCAGAGTATTGATCACCTACCCCTTGCAAATTAAGAAATATGATTTAGGATAAATAACGCCATCTATAGTTTGCATTTAGTTAACAATGAACCAATTCTATATAGATCAAACAACCGTGATGTCCACGTACATGCACCTTTTTATCTTCTTCTTCCTCATCCTATATTCATTTTCTTCTCTTGTTCCTCTCTTCATTCTCTTCTTCCCACTTCTCTTCTTCCTCCTATATAATTATTTCTCCTCCTCCTTGAAGTACCGCATGACTACGCTGGAAAAATATTTCCGTAAAAAAACGGCAAACATCCGGCCCATCCGTGAAAAGTAGTAGTTGTATAGCTCCTCTACAGGCTGTATCAAAATGATTGGTACCCATCAGCGTAGGTGTTTATTGACAAACCTGCTTCTTTCATATGCAACTATGGATCATTTTGAAAGGCTCAAGATTTAAAGTTTTATGATCGTATATAACATTCATTTGTAAGTAATGTAGCTCCTCTGTTGCATTTTGATGTGGCTGTCTTGTCCATAATCACTGAAAACTGATTGGTACCAATCATTTTGATATACCCTGTATGGTGCATTGGATACCCAAGCACGGGAGGCGGAAACCTGGAATACCCGCTCTAACCTACGTAGACATTCCGAAAGATGACAATGGACTGGAAGAAGCAATGGAGGACAGAAAGTTGTAGAAAGCCATCACATTTCGAGGACACCACTCGAAATAAATCAAGCTCCTCTCGATTCATTTTGGGTCGTGTTTATGAACCAATGCTTATACCATCATCAGACCATGGGTATGAGGCTACTAATACTACTACCGTGGGTTAATGTTTGTGGACAAGGGTACGATTGTTTCCAGAAGGGAGGAAACAGCAAATAACTCTGGTACTCCTACAAATGACCGGACTCTAAACCAACATTTGACGAAATAGTGAGCCAAATTAATTTTTCACATTGTGCTAAAAAAAAAAGCTATTAAAAATTAACTCTTTTTTGACAAAATTTGGAAAAAAACACCTTTTCATGTAATTTAGGGCCAGCAATAAACCTAAATGACTAATAACGCACCAGGAACCTAAACTAAATGGCTGGATATGCACCCCGAATCTGCCGCACATCCCCATACCCTCATTTCCTCTAAGACACACACCCTCCCCCACCACCACCACCCCGCAGGGGTTTTGGTGCAACCACTTCGTTTGAGTAAGTTGTTGAAGGTATTATTATAAAGTTGTTAGTGTAAAGGTGTATGCATGATTGGATGGTGCTTTTTCACCCTCATGAAATTGTTTAATGACTTCCACAGGTGTTACATGTCAAATGGGAAGATCCCACTAGAGCAACGCATGAGTACACGTTAAGTGAAGTGTTTGCAGATACTGGCGAGTTTCTTACAGGTTCAACAGTTGCAACTTATCATCAGAGTACAAAAGGATTGCTGATTGGAACAACTACTACCAAACTTGCATATTGTCAGGTTATTGCATTCTAAAAGGTTCTAAAACGATGTCGATCCAAGCTTACGGTTACGGATGACCAACAGCATCAAATGTCGCAAAGATTTACTGTGCAAGCTCCTGTTGACAGGATATCTTTTGCGAGCTTTCTAATTTGCAATAACATCTACCAGTCGTATCAATAAATATCATAGTATTTGGTCAATCCTGGAGGTCTAAGAAAATCTTAGGCGTCTACATTCTTAGGCGTCCAAGATTCCATAAATGAATAACCTTAAAATGCTTTGCTATTTGTGATTTCCGGCCATGTGACCGCGAAATTCTTAGACGTCCAAAATTGAATCTCGGATATGAGACCTATCATATCGTCACTGGGCGAGAAAAACCTCATGTACTTTTGGCCCTTGAACATGGATAAGGCCATGTAGGATTAGACTTTATATCAAAGAGGTTGCTTCATTCATGTTCAAGGGCAAAAAGTACATATGAGGTTTTCCCGCCCAATGACAATATCAAAGAACCAATATTAGATTTTAAAGATATAGGTACGTGTATTGTAAAAATGTCACACTGTCCGCAGCAAGGAATATGTGATGCGATCAAGCAAAATCAGTCGGAACTCGGCAATAATGAATTTTCAGTTTCCTATATGATAGTAAGAAGCATTTACAAAGCTGTATTTTGCAGAAAACTCCATTGGAATTGTACAACCAGTTCCATAGATATGAGCAATTAAAGAGTTTCCAAAACAAGAGGAAACAAAAGGAAATATTTTCTTTGTTTGACTATATCTCAAAATCAATATTTCCGAGTTCCGACTGATTTTGCTTGATCGCATCACATTATGGCAACCCGGTTTAACATGGTAATGCCATACTTGATTTACACTGCTGACCAACAACATAATAATAAAACGTGAATTTTAACAAATCATATCCTAATTGTTTATTTTTCTAAATGCTGCTATACAATATTGTTAATCCCATTAATAATGCTTTGTATTCATATCGTAATGTATTCGATAGAGAGATCGTGGCGAATACGCTTTTCTGAGTAAACGATCGAACCACGGCATAAGAACACGCAGTTGCTTGGTGTAATGTAAAGCTGTGTCATTTGTAAGAAAAAGTGAACAATGATGGCGCTATTTAGCTTAAATCTTGTTTGTATCATTACAAGGGGAGACACTTGTATAATTGTACTAGAACATCAGAAAAAATACTAACAAATGTCAAGGAAATTATAAAAAAAAACCATTTTATTAAACAAATTATTTGCCTAATTTAAATTTAAAATATATATGTAAATAGCGTCCTCAATGTGCACACAAATGTACAATTTATACGGGTACTCTATGAAGTTGCTGTGCAGCAGCGTACCTCCGGAGCGGCATCAATAGGGATCAAGTGGATACAAGAAATACTATGTACACTATTATGCAATATCTATTTTAAAAGTATTGTTTGTTTAATTCTCGAGTTTTATTTTTTAATTTTAAAAATGCTTTTTTATTATACTAAATACTTTAGTAAACAATATTATACAGAAAACCTGACCTGGTAATATTATAAAATGAAGACGGTGCGCAAAGATAACTTTGTTAAAAAGGGATAAGAACCGGTGACCTCTTCCTTGCGAGACCGGTACAGTGTACAAATGTTCTCCGATTCATTCTTAACTTGTTTCAAATTTCACCTTCCCGGAAACAAAATAGGAACTTGAGAAATATATATAACCTCTGAATATGATGAAATCATAGGTTAAATGTTATACCAGTACATATTACTTTTGTACTTTGGCTGAAATGAACGGGACAAGACATAGAAAATTGTACCAACTTTGTGAATGTAGTGTATGTGTGATATTTATCATATTTAAGGCGTCAGATAATAGAAATAAAGACCATAATATTGTAGTCTTTCAACCCTTTCACAACTTCAGCTGTGTAACTTACAAAAAATCCCGCTGAAAAGTGGTTCTTTTAATTTTAGAAAATAAATGAAAAATCGCTCTGGACTTTTAGTACTGATTATACTGTAGACGATCACAGACTATTTTGTTCTGACGTCATTGCCAGACAGTTTGTCTGTATCATAGCTATTGTTCCTTGTCTGGAAATATGTTCGGGCTTTATGTTATGTTCAGGGGCCGTGTTTTTAAAACTCCCGCCTCATCACAATAAGGCATAGGACAGTGTACTGGTCGCATTGAGTTCGGTCAAGCATATTCCAGTAGACCAATCCCTTTTCGCCTCATTAAATATGTGTCACATTAGGTCGGGGACGCTATTTATAATAGTTTGAATCCTTTATTAGAGGTCAATAGATAAAAGAGATGCATTGAATTGAATCAACACAGGTGTTGCTCTAGATATTATCGTCAAAGCTCCTATAGCAGATATCACATAGAGCGTGTTTATAGTGAGACAATCTTTCCGTTATTTAGCTAAACTACCGCGTAGTCTAGATTTGCAATGGTTAGTAAAACATAAACAAATATAGACTGCGTGGCAGTCCAGCTAAATACCGCATAATCTGACTCACTATAAACAGGCTCATAGGAGGCGGCTCTTGCTCATTCATTACGCTCAATTAATCCTGTTGTACGCTTTATCTTGCTGAGTGCAAGGGCTGGTAATTTTTCCTCTCATGGTGTTGGTTAGTTTGGTCACATTTTACCAAGTTGGTGTGCTTCAGTAGCGTAGCCAGCGGGGGGGCAGGTGGGGCAGAGTGCCCCCCCCTGACAAAAAATGAAAGAAAAAAGTGCCCCTTTGACAAAAAATGAAAGAGAAAATCAAAGGGCAAAAGCAAAATAAAAAGGGCAAGGAGCCCCTTTTCAAGCAAAATTCAGGGCAAAAATAGTGTAAAATACAAAAATTTTCCGCGCTACGCGCGCACATTGTAACAATATAGCCCTTTTTAGCCGGATAATAGGCGAAAAAAATGTAAAATACCATTTTTTTCGCGCTGCGCACGCATATCATCCCAATAAGGCCTTTTTCGGGAAGCTCGAAGACATACAGTCTCTATGTATTGTATGATGCAACTGCAATTTTTTCGTCTGTGCCCCAAAAATTTTATTTTGCCCCCCCTGACCAAGAAAGCTGGCTACGCCCCTGGTGTGCTTGCTTTTATCATGCTGTAGGCCCTACTTATAATATTGTCGGCCCTTTTGTATGCAATTGTATTATAGAGTACCGAAGTGATGACGTCACAAAAATCTTTTTTTGCATTTCAGCATTTTCATGACCATATTTCAGTAGAACATGATGAAAAACATCCACAGTCCAAATACCTAATTAGCCCCATTGAAATCAGTGTTAATTGGCCTGGTTCCAAACAGTTATGAACCAGGCCAATTTACACTGATTTGAATGGGGCTATATTAGGTATTCATGCGGCCATATCTCGGGCCCTCATGATCCGATTCGCACCAAATTTGGACTGTGGATGTTTTTCATCATGTTCTACTGAAATATGGTAATGGAAATGCTGAAATGCAAAAAAGAAAATATCATGACGTCACACTTCGGTACTCTATTTGGTTAAATTTGAAATTGTATCATAATCCGGGACCTCCAATTTCATCCTGCTTTCAAAATCGGCGATAAGTTGTCAAAAACTAACTTCACCCAATGGAATTTGAGGAACTGCTGAGATAATATTGGTGATGATGTTACAATCTAACAGCGGATAGGTGTGCGCCGTGCTCGGCTGCAACCGGCCTAGTAGACCTGATTCTGATGACTCACCAGCGGGTAGCGAAATTATCATGATTATAGCACTTAAAAAATCATGCGCTATATAAATCTAACATGAATTTAATTTTGAATATATATGACATTTTATAAATATTTCTTGTTAACATAATCAAATGTGGTGCTTAGAACTACTACATGTGGAACCGATGCGGAAGGTCGGGTCTGCAAATGATCAGTGCATGATGGCTAGTATAGCTTCATGTTCAGTGTGATCAAATGAAATACTAGGCCTGTATAGCTGGATATCATAAAATCGTGGAAAATGGTATCGCCTATCGCAAACCACCAAATCTGTCGTAGGTTTGAATTGCTAGTAGAAAAATCGTGAATTTAGTGTCACACATCGACTTAGCTTGAAATAAGGCAAGACTGACGCCATTAACAGTTTTTGGAATATAGCCCACCGTTCGGTGAGCAAACTTGTGCAAAAATGTAAGTAAATAACTAAAATCGGATTACTGGAATAATACCAAACAGCAACGGACATTGAGTTAAGAATAACTGAGAAGTTTGGTGTAAGTAAAACATTTCCTTGTTATAAAAAACAGCCCAAAAGCTGTCACAAATTACACTTTTGATCACAAGGCGATATATCTCGAAACCAAATTTTGAGAGGGCCTACGCTGATTCTTTTAATTCTAGTTTAAAATCTATTCGTCACCTGCAGTCTGATATGGTATCTATGGTTTCATCTAATTCTTGGGAACTAATGTGGAAGGTATTTTGGTTTAAAAACCCGATACTGTTAATAATATCGGTATTTATGCAAGCGACATTTCTATCGTGTAAAATGCATTGAAAATTGTCGGCTAAAGAGTGCATAAATAAAAATAGCGAACAGTTTCATCAAATTCTTGGGAACTAATGTGGAAGGTATTTTGGTTAAAAAACCCGATACTGTTAATAATATCGGTATTTAAGCAAGCGACATTTCTATCGTGTTAAATTCATTGAAAATTGTTACCTTCAACCTCTCACGGGATCTTAGTTTTATCATTTCAGGTGTAAGGATGCCAAAACACATTGGTTCCACTAATGTAGCCCACCAACCAGTACACCCCAACCAGTACACAAGTACTGAGACTACATTAAAACTCAAAGGCTGCGATCACATAGAAGTATACGGTATACGGTATTCGCTATACGAAATAGGAGTATACTATGTGAACTCTGTGAATGCCTGATCGAATGAGCGTATTTCGTTTAGGGTCACTCCATATGAAATCAAGGAGGCGCCCCACCTGACCCCCCTCAGATTTGCTTCATATTTTAGTCCTATGTTGTACCTGTAAAAATATTAAAAACTTGCAAATTTGAGGTCTGTAGCTCTTACGGATTTTCTGTGGCAGCCATTTAAAGTTATTTAATGTTGGAGTAGGGAGGTCTAAATTTGGACCCAAAAGTTGCCCTTTAAATAAATTTCATCTTTGGGAGTCTGTGCCTTCTTTATAAAAAGAAAGAGAGGTCTGAAACTTTGCATACACACTAACCGCATGCCCAATTTGTCAAAAAATAAAAAATAAAAAAATTCTGTAATTGCGCGTTGTGTCACGGGGTCATTAAATATGCAAGAAAAAATGTAATGTTTTGTAAACTGGCAAGTTTAGCCCCTAAATTCACATTTTTGTCACATTAATTATTTTTGTTGTCACCGATGCTATATATAGGATAAATACAATGCATACCCAACAAATTGGGGTCACAACTCATTTACATTTCGAACAGCGCCCTCACGAAGATGAAATTTATTGCAAATTCAACATTTTCAGGGGGCCCAAAGTCGATGTGGTCCACCTTCAAAATTTATAAAACATCACTTTTATATAACTACTAGTCTTAAATTACAACTTTGCTAAGTCCCAGTAATTGTATAGGTTGACTTCATATAAAATGACAAGCCCAAAGTTGACCATTTTCTTATGATTGCATGTAGTGCAAATGTGCCGAATTCGGAAGGCTTGAAAGTCAAATTGGCCACAATATTAAAAATAAATGATTTTGGGAGTCTGTGCCATTGGGCATAGGTGCAATTTTGTGTGGAAGGGACACACTATGACCATTATTGGTGATATTGCAAAGCTTGGCAAATTCCTACAATAAGTGTTTTCTATATTGCTAATTCTCATTTCACTGATTTACTTGATTCGGTCACTTTGCAAAATTAAATAAATAATAAACAAAGCCTGGAATTTTACTTGTTTTATAATAGTATCTGCTTAAGGTTATGTGTATTTTGTAATTAAGGTATTTTTAAGGCTTTTCATATAATTATTTTGTAAAGCGCACTGTGACGCTTCGTGAAGTGCGCTTAATAAAAGTGTGTTATTATTATTATTATTATTATTATTATTATAAAGTTATAAATAAAAATAAATTCATAAATTTCACACCAGTTGGAACAATTTTATCCTGTTCACTTATCTAAGTCACTTTGCAAAATGAAATACAGAAGGAAAGAAACAATGCCTGGATTAAATTTCATAAAGAAATATAAATAAATTAGGTTGAAAGGTCTCTAACAGGATAACAGAATAAAAAGCTTTTAGCATGTGGTAATTTAGCTAGAAAAAATTAAGTGGTGTTAAATTTAGAACGTCGAAATGCATTTCAAGTGGAGGTATTTTTAAGTATCTCCTGCAGCTCTTTTAGGTAAAAAGTTGGTGAGAAAGTTTTTGCGATTGCGTGTGAAAATCATTAAAATTATTATTAATTTTACCCTTTTAATGGTGTGTATTTATGTTTTTGAATGATGTCTTGAATAAATGCAATATTTTATTTTCTATCAACAGCAGTTGCTGTATTTTTCCTTCTTGATATGGATACTGTATTTTTGAATGTTTTATTGTTTTTAATATTGTAAACCACTTGTAATTTGGCCTGAGGGCCACGATTTGTGTGCGAATAAAATATACTGTACTCAGGGGCGTAACCCGACCTGACCTTCCGGGCGGGGCAAAATTGAAAAATGTCCCAATTTTTGACCAAAAGTTATATTATTTATGTGCGCATTGCGAGCGGCTTGCCGCGAAGTGATAAACGGGTGGGGTCCAGGGGCAAAGCCCCGGCGGGGGTCAAGGGGGCGGAGCCCCCTGAAGCTCATGGTTTTTGGCATATTAGAAGCTAAAAATCCAGTGCTTAGAGTACAAAATTTCACAATGAAAGTAGTATAGATCTTCTTCCCTCTTTCTTTCCCTTTTCTCTTCTCCCTTCCCCTTTTTTCTTCCCTCTTTTTCTCTCCTTCCCCCTTCCCAATTTTGTGCTCTTCTTCCCAGTTTTTTGTGTCCGGGGGCAGCTTGCCCCCCCCCTGGTTACGCCACTGACTATACTATACTATAAATTATAGTCCAGGCCCTGTCCTATAGACCCGTATACATTTTTCAAGGAGGAAAGTTTGAAAGTTGATTCGAGTAGGGTATGCATAGGTCTTCCAAATTCTACTAGGTGGAAAATTCCAAACCCGGGCAAACTCTGTATATGGCCATTTTTCAAAATGGCCGCCAAAATGTACTTATGAACCAGGTAAAATGACAATAACTCTGAAACTATTTGACCTAGAGGGGTGATTGAGGTGTCTATCCCCACTAAATCAAGGCTGTCTGATTGAATGAAGGGGGTTTCATGGATGTCTGAGGTCCAGGACACCTGAAATCCAAGATGGCCGCCCGTAACAACCATAATAATCATATTAGCCAGATGAAATGACAATAATTCGGAATCTACCTGACCTACAAGGGTCATTGAGGTGTCTATCCCCACTAAAACAAGGCTGCCTGAGTGAATGAAGGGGGTTTCATGGATGTCTGAGGTCTGGAACACATGAAATCCAAGATGGCCGCCCATAGCAACCATAAATCATCATTATTAGCCAGGTGAAATGACAATAATTCGGAATCTGCCTGGCCTACAAGGGTCATTGAGGTGTCTATTCCCACTAAATCAAGGCTGGCTGAGTGAATGAAGGGGGTTTCATGGATGTCTGAGGTCTAGGACACTTGAAATCCAAGATGACCGCCCGTAGCAACCATAATCATCATATTAGCCAGATGAAATGACAATAATTCGGAATCTGCTTGACCTACAAGGGTCATTGAGGTCTATATCCCAACTAAATCAAGGCTGTCTGATTGAACAAAGGGGGGTTCATGTGTGTCTGAGGTCTAGGATACCTGAAATCCAAGATGGCCGCCCGTAGCAACCGTAATCATCATATTAACCCGATGAAATGACAATAATTCGGAATCTGCTTGACCTACAAGGGTCATTGAGGTCTATATCCCTACTAAATCAAGACTGTCTAATTGAATGAAGAGGGTATCATGGTTGTCTGATGTCTAGGGCGTACATCCACAAATTTAAGATGGCCGCCTATAGCAACCATATAATATTCATATTAACCAGGTGAAATGATAATATCTCCGTAATTATTTGATCTAGAAGAGCAATCAAGGTGTGTAACTTCGCTAAATCAAGGCTGTTTGATTAAATGAATGTGATCATGGTTTTCTGAAGTCGAAGTCATACCTAATCCAGATGGCAGCCATAGCAACCACTATTAACCAAGTGAAATGTCACCAATTACAATCTATGTGACCTAGAGGCTGGATTAATGTGCTTTTCCTCAGAAAATCAAGGCTAGTTGATTGAGTAAAAATGTTTCCATGGTTATCTGAGGTCTTGGACACCTAAAATGCAATATGGCTACCCTAGCAACCACATGCATGCGCATATTTCCACAATTATATTTTTCTTGCAAATGATTTGACTGCAGGGTACATGAAGAAATGTTCCCCCCACTTAACCAATGTTACGTTATTGATTGTTAACTTTTGTTTGTTAATGTTACAGGTGAGTAGAGATTGATAGACACGACAGAGGAAAAGGATGAAAGTACATCTCAGATAAATCGACTTAATCTCCTCATTTCCAAGCCTGCCCCTGGTGGTATGTGGACGTTTCGTGTATTTGTATATACCTTTCATAACATGCAATCATGTTATGATACTTGAATGTATGATCGGGTCTAAGAACCTTTAGCTTTTTGTGAACATCATCATCTTTGAGTTCAGCTACCTCTCGTACACGTTTCTTCTTTTGACAAATTATTTCAGTAACCTTTTATAGGTATTATTTCATTTCAACTAGGTAATTTACCAGATTGGGACGTGGTTAGAGTGTCTTTTACGTCTGGTTTGTCTGTAGCAGGCACAGAAATGTAAGAAATATGTAGGATTTGAATGGGTGATACATTTTTCAAGGTCTGTAGGAGCATGAGCAGGCTTGGGAATAAGGAGATTAATCTATCGATCTGAGATGTACTTTCCTTTTCCTCTGTCAAGTCTGTCTATCTCTACTCACCTGTAACATTAACAAACAAAATTAACAATCAATAACGTAACATTGGTTATGTGGGCAACATTCCATGTACCTATACCCCAAGTCAAATCATTTGAAAGAGTTATAACTGTGGAAATATGCATGTGGTTGCTATGGGTTGACATCTTGTATTTAAGGTGTCCAATACCTCATATAACCATGGAAACTAGCCTTGATTTTCATAGGTACATAGGTTCTAATTGATGACATTTCATTTGGTTTATAAGGGTTGTTATGACTGCTATCTGGATTTGGTGTGACTTCGACTTCAGAAAACCATGCTATCACATTCATTCAAACAGCCTTGATTTAGCGAAGTTACACACCTTAATTGCTCTTCTAGATTAAATAGTTACCGAGATATTGTCATTTCACCTGGTTAATGTGAATATTATATGGTTACTATGGGCGGCCATCTTAGATTGCGGGTGTCCTAGACATCAGACAACCATGACACCCTCTTCATTCAATTAGACAGTCTTGATTTAGTAGGGATAGAGACCTCAATGGCCCTTGTAGGTCAAGCAGATTCCGAATTATTGTCATTTCATCTGGCTAATATGATGATTATGGTTGCTACGGGCGGCCATCTTGGATTTCAGGTGTCCTAGACCTCAGACACCCATGAAACCCCCTTCATTCACTCAGCCAGCCTTGATTTAGTGGGGATAGACACCTCAATGACCCTTGTAGGTCAGGCAGGTTCCGAATTATTGTCATTTCACCTTGCTAATATGATGATTTATGGTTGCTATGGGCGGCCATCTTGGATTTCAGGTGTCCCAGACCACTGACATCCATGAAACCCCCTTCATTCACTCAGCCAGCCTTGTTTTAGTGGGGATAGACACCTCAATGACCCTTGTAGGTCAGGTAGATTCCGAATTATTGTCATTTCATCTGGCTATAATATTACATGATTATTATGGTTGCTACGGGCGGCCATCTTGGATTTCAGGTGTCCTGGACCTCAGACATTCATGAAACCCCCTTCATTCAATCAGACAGCCTTGATTTAGTGGGGATAGACACCTCTAGGTCAAGTAGTTTCAGAGTTATTGTCATTTTACCTGGTTCATAAGTACATTTTGGCGGCCATTTTGAAAAATGGCCATATACAGAGTTTGCCCGGGTTTGGAATTTTCCACCTAGTAGAATTTGGAAGACCTATGCATACCCTACTCGAATCAACTTTCAAACTTTCCTCTTTGAAAAATGTATACGGGTCTGTAGGACAGGGCCACGACTATTATGTACCTCTGGATGATTTAATCGAATGTATTTTGCTAAAATTTCCCCAATTCTGTCAGTAGAAAGCCAATTATGGAACATGATTATAACATAATAATATCCTCCTATAGACAAACCCCGAATCCACATAATTATTCCTACACCATCCCATCTGAAATGTGAAATGCTCAAGGCTTTGTGGGAATTTTAAACTTTGTTCCATCATGCACCCGTGTGACAAAAGGATGCTGAAAGTTTACAATGCAATCTAAGATTGATATTGAAGCAGCGCTTTTCCACCCAATTGGGCAATTACAACACCAGTTTGGTGATGATGGCCCCCAGTAATGGCAGAATGAATTCTGACCATCCCTTGACTCGTCGGATTAGTGTATAAACAAATCTTATTTCACGCATTCCTAAACCTCAATGGTAGCCATAGCTGGGTCCCCGTCGGCTCAATCTCACCTAAAATGGGAAATGATGCGGCCTTGGAGGGTATTTTAAACTGAATTCTATCACCCATGTTACACGTAGACAAAAGAATGATGACAGTTTACAAAACAAAATAATCTAACATCGATTTTTAAGCGGCTTTAATCCACCCAATTGGGCAGTCACAACACCGGTTTGGTGTTGCGGGGACCCAATAATGGCCGACCAAATCCTGACCATGACTTGGCTCGTTGGATTCGTCTATATAAGCCAGTGACTGCATTGGGTTAATTGAAGTCTATTCTGCTGTCATTCATTATCTCATTATCTCCCCCATGTGATCAGTTTGGCTGTACAAGGAAGTCCACACGGTAACCGAGGGTTATACATACATTTAGTACATGCGCCTTATCCTTTACTGTGGCAGCTAACCTTCTATTTGGTTTAATTGCAAATGAACGCGGTCACATATTCTAAAGGTGGCGCAATACTATTTCATACTTATCCTTTACTGTGGCAGCTAACCTTCTATTTGGTTTAATTGCAAATGAACGCGGTCACATATTCTAAAGGTGGCGCAATACTATTTCCGTGTCTCATTCGAATTTTAATATTAGCAACTATTTTAAACTGTTGCGATTTGGTAGTTCACAGCATCTTGCGAATGGTAGTGACTGAGCTTTGGCAAAAAGTACATTAATCATTTTATAGCAAGCCTATAGAAGAATACAAATATCACAGATATACTTTTGTAGGTCATGTATCTTTGGTTATGTTGTAAAGAGGGTTGAAACAACAGCACTTTTGTAAAACGTACATAACTCATCAACAATAACAAATCACGCAAATTGTCAAAGTATATGATTTGTAGAATGAACCTCCGGCCCTTTGCGCACGCCACTGAAAAGAATAAGAAATAATTAAAAATACCTCCACTTGTTTTGTTTGTTTGCTTGTTTCTTCTGTACCCTGGGTCCATATTCAGAGAGACATTTAAGTATCCCTCTGTTCTGCCATATGGAATTCATATCGACGTTCACTTTAATTTTGATAAATTTCATTATTAATAATCATATGCTAAAAGCTTTTTATTCTGTTATCCTTTTGGACATTGTTCAATCTTATTTGAAATTTACTAATTCATCTATATCACTTGATAAAATATATTTTAGGTACTGGTTGTTTTTTTCTTCATCTTTTATTTCATTTTACAAAGTGATTGTAGTTAGTGAACCAGGTAAAATCTTTTGATATTATTATTTTAGCAGTTATTGATCAGTCCAAAAGAACGCCAAATATGGATCAGGAGTATTACATAATAATACCCTGCTATGACAATAGCTGCACTAGGTTAATCGTATAATCTCCTTATGTGGTTAGCATGGCTGGGCCAGGAAATCCACAAGGTCAGCCAATGTATGTACATGTATTCGGTACATGTGCATATCTTTTACAATGGGTGATAAATTTCTGGTTTGTTTTATTTCAAAACGCAACATTCGATATTCTAAAGCTTGGTCCAAATCCAAGAGAAGAACCAACTCTAGTAATTTATGTGGTTTCAAATTATATCAGACGTTGCCTTTTTGATAGAAATGGTGTTTGTTGATGTGCACAGTTTCCCATTAGATCATAACATGCTGTTGTACATCCAAGGTCAAAGGTCTTTTAATCCATATTTGGCGTTGTTCTGGGACTGTTGATCGCTTGCATAAATATCTACTGTATAGAAACCTCTTATTATAGGAATCAATCAAGCTGCGATATCACTATATTGCTACACTGCAATCACCCTAGGTAAGACGCACAAATCATAGCATATTGTACAGTTTTTGATAACTGAGATTTCAACTTCTTTCTGGTAAGTATTACAGTATGCAATATTCATAAAAACTTATTGTGATGCAGGGATGTCATGGAAAACCAGCAACCAAGCTTTTGAGAGCTCTGCAGACACTGCATCAGGGGCGGCGCCAGGGTCTTTTGATATAAAGGGCGATGCAATTTCAATATTGGAAAGATTGTTATGCGACGCGACAGCGCGGCCCGTCGCCCTTGCGCGACACAGGGCGGTGTATGATGTGGCCCCCTCACGGGCCCCCTCAGGATTTGGATTTTTTTCAAAATGAAAGCACAAATGAAGCCATTTGATGCACCATTTTCACCCTTTTATTGGTTATTTAGTTATCCTCCAACCGTATATTTTTGTGCATTTCATTCACGGGTCAGACTTCTGGACCGCAGGTTTTAGGCATGGACCTACTCAATTACGTTAAATTTTACTTTCCTTACTTTTTCTCCAGTCCAATTTTACCTTTTCTTGAAATAGAATATCTTTTTTTTTTTTTTTTATGTTTACCCCCATTCCGTCCATATTCTTCTCTCATGTCATCCTTATACAAATAGTTGGGCAACAATTATTCGCGCGTATTTGCAAAGTGCCGATTACTTTATCCTACGTTAAGTTTAAGTCGATACCAGTGGCGTAGATTTATGGAAGGATGGGGTTGGAAAAACATTTCTTGAAGTATAGTGAATCCGGCACCTTTTGGCTACAGAATAAGTTTACGGTACAAATGCGCGCGAAGTGGGCGAAAATTTCATATTGCCATATGAAAAAAATTTAAAATTTGTAAATCTAATGTCGTACTTAAAGTGTTTGTGGCTGGCGAAAAAAGCCGACGATCAGTTGAAAATGTTGACATTTCGTACGAAATCTTCAATACGAAAGATCAAAATTTTCAAATGATCGTCGGCTTTTCCTCACAGCTACATACACTTTAAGTAATTATCATTAGATTTATAAATCTTACTTCAAAATACTGTTAAATGTCAAATATATCAATTTTTATAAACTAACCATAACATTTGTATTATATCGCGAATTTCAAAAATTCAAAATTATTTGATATCAGAAGGACATTTTTCGTATTCAGAATGTAATTCGTTATGTCTAATTTTTTTCTCATGTCCCACCAAAATACTGTCCAAACGTTCATACCCCAGCTCTTAATAGTTTTTAAAAGGACATTCTTCGTATTCAGAATGTAATTCGTTATGTCTGATTTGTTCTCAGTCATGTCCCACAAAAATACTGCCCAAACGTTCATACCCCAGCTCTTAATAGTTTTTAATAAACAGGCGCGGGCATCAATAATATTTCTCACTAATTTGACGTTTTTATTCCTTGCATTTTCTCTTGTGACAGACGTTGGATGTTTGTAAAGTAACTCATTTTGGGCGTATTCATCTTTCATTACTTTTCCAAGGAGCTCAGCTATGTGTAATTCTACTTGGAGATAACCATCAGGACAGAAAAACACACAAACATACAGACAAATAGGTAAACTTCTTCTTTTTCTTATCTATGCTAATGATCTTTGCCTTTCTAATTTCTCCCAGGACAGTGCCTTGGTGCTCTATGCAGATGACACCACACTTTATAAGCCTCTTACTTGCAATTCTGATTTGACGGGCTTCCAAGAGGACATTAATGCTATCCATAACTGGTATCGTTCCAACCATCTCTCAGCCAATGCCAGCAAAACTAAGACCATGATAATATCAACTAAAAAAGAACCGTACCCACAGATGCAACTCTATATGAATCAACAGCCCATTGAAAGAGTTTGCTCTGTCAAATTTCTGGGCATTTGGATTAGTAACAATCTCTCTTGGAAAGGTCATGTTGATAGCATTTGCAAGAAAGCTCGTAGAACAATAGGCTTCCTTCACAGATCTTTCCACAATGCCCCACTCCATATCCGCCGTTCTCTATATCTGGCTCTTGTTCGTCCAACCCTTGAATATGGCTCAATCACATACCACCCTTTAAACCAGACGCTCACAAACCGGTTAGAATCCACCCAGCGCTTTGCTTTCCGTGTGATCTTGCAGGAATGGAAGCTTTCCCATGAGGATCTACTTTCAAAAGTAGACCTCCCCCTCCTCTCCAAACGTCGCGATCTGGCCACACTCTGCCACTTGTACAAAATCCTTCACAAGCTATGCTCTTCGCCGAACCCATTTAAACTGCACCCGCGCCCTGGCCTTCGCAATCTCAACAGCTGCGCCCTTGTTATTCCGTTTTCACGTCTCTCCCTGTCTCAAAAATCTTTTTTCCCATATGCACCTACCCTATGGAATTACCTTCCTGACACTGTAGTCAAATCTCCATCCCTGGCTGCCTTCAAATCTGCCATTAATGACCAGGTGTGCTAGCCATCTCCTTCTCCACCTCATTTGTTTTGTCTTGATTTATTTTTTCTCATCCATTTTGTCTGTCCCTTTTATTTTGTGTTTGGTGTAATTAGGCCACCCTTTAATTTAGTGCATAGGCACTATTGGGTTCTCGCCTGGTCTCTGACCGAATTGTTATAAATAAATAAATATAAATAAACTGTTATTAGACAATGGGTTTATTTGATATTTACTTGCTTTGCTTGCCGCTTCTCCTGCTATCTCCAGTATCTAATTCTTGCCAGCAAGAGTCGTTATGGTTACTCCAAGACTCTATATCTTATCATGATTATACTAGTAATGAATTAGACCTAAATTTTTGGGAACGCGGTAAAACTAAAAAACACCATCAGCCACAATATGATCTAAATCCAACTGAAAACAAATGCCACGAAACATATCCTCTGTCTTTTGAACATTCTATCCGTGTTCGAGCAGCTGCTGACATTGAGGAATGCAGCATACGTATTAACTCAATTGGCGGCTCTTTGTTTCAGATAGACATTCTTAACATAGAAGCCAGTTACAATTACTCTTCTTTTTTTGCCGAGCAGATATTTTTGAAAGACGAAAGTCAGTCCAATAAGATGGTTTATAGTTTTCCATTTAATAACAATTGCACAGCTATTCTTACTGGTAGCTCTTTAATATTTCACTTGTCTTTGACCTACGTTGATTTCAACATCCGTGTAATAGATGGAAATGAAACAGACTTGAGTAATTGTGATGCTGTTGAATATCAGAGCGTTGAGAGACTTTACTTCCAATATTTTGGTCTCTCGCAGCGCGTAGAATTAGTGGTCGAATTCCATCATACTAACCATGAAATACATGCATTTACATACGATGTAAGTTGTTTTTTCCAAGATGAATGCTATTGTTCATTAGGTCACAATGAGTGGGTAGTAAAATGTCTTAATAGTTCAAGTAGAATATTACTTGTATGTAATCCTGAGATTGCAGGCTTGTATCTTGCCCGTAGAAATCTACAGGCAATTGAACCGGATGCATTTATATGCTACATTTATTTATTAAAATTAATCCTTCATAACAACAACATTGAGCTGTTGGATAGACAAGTTTTCAGCGGAATGAAAGAATTGCGGTATTTAGATTTATCTTGGAATTTATTGTCGTCATTACATGAGGATCTTTTCAACGATCAAATAAACCTGATGTTCTTACTCCTTGATGGTAACAACATACACATATTACGTAATGGTGTATTCGCTTCACTTGGCAAAGTTTTAGAAATTGGTTTAGGTCCTAACTACATTTCAGACCCGATATCAGACGAAATTTTCCAGTCAACGATTAATCTCGTATATTTGGACTTGGAACTCAACAATTTGGTTGTTTTAGATTCATGTGGTTTATTTAACAATCAATTATTAAGATTAAAATTGAATTCCAATCAAATTACTGAATTATCTCATTGTTTATTTACTTCATTAGTGAATTTAAAATTCCTTAATTTATTAGATAACTTGCTGACTTGGCTGCCGCATGACTTGTTCATCGGTCTCAGTAATCTCTATAGTTTGCAGTTGTCTCACAACTATTTGGTTGAACTGCCATATTTAGAATTGATAGGTTTGAAGGTTTTTTATATGACAAATAATTTGATATCCTCGCTGGATGCTGGGGCTTTTAAACTTTGCCCGAACATCACAGTACTAGGATTGTTCGCTAATAAATTACATTCAATACCTGACCAAATCATTGCCGATCTACCAGATCTTGAAACTTTGTTCCTTAACCACATGGATTTAGTAACGTTGCCTATTCTGAATTTGAAAAATTTAATTGATATATATTTGACCCAAAACAAGATTGCGTTCCTCAACGAAGCAGTATTTACCGGGACCTATAATGTGTGGTATATTTATCTTTCTCGTAACAATCTCACTGCTTTACCACAAGGTGTTTTCGCCAATCTAACGCATTTATATATACTAACATTAAACTCTAACCAGATAGCAAGCTTGCCCAATGGCGTGTTTGCATCGTTGATCTCTCTTACGTTTTTGAAGTTGAAAAGGAATTTACTTACATCCTTACCAGGTGAAATATTTGACGATCTAGTGAATTTAGAAGAACTAAACCTGGATGAAAATGCTTTGACAGATTTGCCAAATTTGATTTTCTCTAATACAAAAGCACTTATATTACTTATTATGACTAGAAATAACCTATCAATTTTTCCAAATATGACGTCATTGATGAGTCTTCAAGTAGTAAGTGCTTTCAGTAACAAATTGGTGGAGTTGCATAATGATTCCTTTTTATCTGAACACATAAAATATCTATATCTTCATGACAATGATATAGAGCAATTGCCGATCGGTGTATTCCGTCAAAATTGGCAGTTACGCTTTCTTTCTTTAAAGCAAAATAGTATTTCAACGTTACATGCAGATGTTTTTAGTAGTCTTTCTAATTTAGTAGTACTTTTACTGGGTGTAAACCAATTGCAAGATTTGTCAATTGGAATATTTGATTCTCTGGTATTTCTGGTTGAACTGCAACTTAACTTCAACAAGATATCGGCACTTAACAATGATACCTTTATAATGTTAACAGGGTTGAAAGTGTTGCATCTTGATCACAACAACATAACTATTTTGCCCACGACTATTTTTACTACAAATACAGCTTTAAAGATGCTAGCATTATCGTACAATAATCTATACGAGTTACCAGCCGAAATATTTCAAACGCTTGTTCATTTAGAGTACTTAACCATTGCTGGAAACAGTTTGAAAGAACTTCCAGATGGTTTATTGTTATCTGTTACACGATTGAAACTGTTTGATACTGCTTATAATTACCTATTGCATCTCTATGAGAACATGTTTGAGCTCACAATACAACTGGTTTATCTCGATATGCAATGGAATGAGTTAAATCATTTGCAAGATGCCATCTTTTCTCCTTTAGCTTCGTTGCAGTCCATCAATTTAGCCAATAATGTTTTAATTGAGGTACCTGTTCTTATTATGTGCACCAATTTGAACAATTTGATCCTCAGCAGCAACTTAATCAACAATATAACCACAGAAAGTTTTGAAAATCTAATTCATTTACAACGTTTACATTTGCAACATAATAATATTACCACTGTACCAACTGACGCATTTAAGACGCTTGCTAAACTCAAAGGTCTGTTTTTAGATTTCAACAAAATTAACAGTATTTCATCGTATGCATTTGAAAATTTAGAAAACTTGGAGAGTCTGAATATATCATTTAATAATATTTCAAAGATTGCCAATGACACTTTGTTAGGGTTGAAGAATCTTAAGTACTTGAACTTGGAGAATAACAATCTAATTAGTCTCTCACGCGTACGTTGGGAACATTTGACAAATTTAACGATTTTAAATGTATCCCAGAACAACATTGAAAGAATTTATTTAAGGGACATGACGTCATCGCAAAATGTCACATGTGACTTGAGAGGAAACTCTCTGCAATATTTAGATAAGCAATCGTTTAAAAATGTAGAAAACGTTCGATTCTTAGTAGATGAATATTCAACATGTTGCTTTATAGACGAAATGACAACATGCACTTCGGCAACAGCTCGACCTTCTTACCTGACGTGCGCGCGATTGTTACCGAATGTTCTCTTAAGAATAACGGTGTGGTTGATAGGCTCTGCTGCAGTTGTGTTTAACATTGCGGTAATGTGTAGTCGAATGCTTACGGATATGAAGACAGAATTACAGCATATACTCATATTGAATCTTGCATTATCAGATTTGTTAATGGGAATTGACATGCTCATTCTAGCATCAGCAGATTTGTATTACTCGGAATATTTTCCAACCTTTTCAAGTGATTGGATTCAAGGGTATCTTTGTAAAATAGCTGCTGTCTTGGCCACCCTCTCGAGTGAAGCGTCTGTAGGTTTGGTAACACTCATAGGCTTAGATAGGTACCTTGCCATCAGGTACCCTCTGGGTGTGAACAGAGGATTGGGCAGTACAAAGATGAAACTATGTGTATCTTTGTGTTGGCTGATATCTCTTTTGATTTCCATCGGACCCGTTGTATTAGACTTGTACATACCTGGATTTTATGAAATTTCAGAAGTATGTGTGGGTATTCCGATTGTTAGGCGGGTGGTGACATTAGAAAAAGATGCTGTTGTTACTTTTGACATGGCCGACCAGGAATACTTCCTGCCACAAGCTTTAACGTACTTTGACAACGGATTATCCGCCAGCGACAGTGAGCACCGGGTCCAAATCTTTAAAGCAAGAAGCACAATTTCACAACTGCATGATCCCTGGGAAGTAAAGACACTCGCTATTGAACAGAACTTTTATTATAAACTCGCAATTGTTGCAAGTTACAAATTAGCTAGTTATTTATCCATTGTTGTGTTTGTTGGGCTTAATCTAACATGTTTTATCGCAATCGCTGTATTTTATGTTAAAATATTCCAAATTGCCACTAATTCCTCGAAAACAGCTGGAAATTCAGCCGCCACTAGGAAAAGAGAAATTCGCATGGCACTGAAAATGTCTGGTGTAGTTCTAACTGACTTCTTATGTTGGGTGCCATTGGCTTTGGTATGTTTGTTCGTACAATGTGGAGTATTTACGATTGGACCAGAAATGTATGCGTGGACGGTGGGTTTCATTCTTCCAATCAATTCATCTTTAAATCCGTTCATTTACACATTGGCAAGTGCCATTGCAGATTGCTTTGAGCGTAATGCGCATAAAGCTAGTGGAACTTGATCCCAGGGGAGGCACGGACATACGAGGGCAGTCAGTATGTTTTAAGAGTGGACTCGTGACGTCATATGTGGATTGTTTTCATGGCATATCTCAATGATTACATAAACACTGTACCTTTGTCTTTCAAACAACACATGCAAAAATTATATCACACACATGATTACGTAACAGCATTAGCATAAAATCAATGGTCTAGAGTCACCTGGTGAAATTGAATCGTTTTTGTTAAGGGAAATAAGAGGCTGAAATGAGGTATTGTTGTATTTTTTATATTTTCTAGGGAATTAAAGAATGGAGAATGCTGTCTTTTGGAACAGTAATAGAACACAAACTACCAGTTCATGAAACCATGTTTGTTGGGCTGTAAAGGTTTTAGTTTGTTTATAATGCATGGTCAAATATGTCTTATTTTTGACAAAAACAAGGCTTTTCTTTCTATACAAATCTTGATATTGCCAAAAATAGCAAACATGGAAATTTAATTTTTTTGGCCAGTTCTGTTGACTAATCTCCACAAATTAAAACGGGAGTCTCCCTAGAAAATATTTGAATCCGTGATTAAAATATAACTGTTATTCTACCATTGTTACATTTATACAAAAGTAGTGGTACAGAGAGAGAGAGGCCATCGTTTTAATAAGAAACTTATTTTTAAAACTTTTCTGTTCATTTCAGGTTGAGATCATCCATAAAAATTCATATCAATATTAAAATTAAAATTTTCATAGCATTTTGTAATATTTTAGGCCCTATTTACATGGAATTTTGCCATTTTCGTGCATTTCCACCATGTTGTATCGGTCATGCTACCTACGCATGCGCAGATTATTGTTTGATTTGCACCAGTTATCATCGCACTGAGTACTAGCTCTCACATGTGACCTGTCATTATATTTTAGTCTGTTTCATTTTGGAGATAATTAATGTCATTTGTAATAACTGCTTTTTCATTAACGCCATTTTTGCAGAATAATTTTGCTTCCATTCAAGCCCTAAAGTTGTTGAAGTTTCCAGACGTCCCATTTCCACCACAGTTTAATGACAAGTCTCATATTTAACCAAATGCAAACTGAGGACCTAGTGCTTATTCCTGCCAAAAACTAGCCTTATGCCACTTGTACTTTTTCTGTTCTCGGACATTTTAAACACGTGTCTTTGCTGTAATTTAAAAGGCCCGCCTTTTTGCGTGATTTGGCAGTGTCCCTATGATTTTATGCTAATGCTGTTATGTAATCATGTGTATGATATAATTTTTACATGTGTTGTTTGAAAGACAAAGGTACAGTGTTTATGTAATCATTGAGAAATGCCATGAAAACAATCCACATATGACGTCACGAATCCACTCTTAAAACATACTGACTGCCCCTCGTATAGCTACAGGATGCATGGGGTGAATGGCCTACGATATGACGTACCCCTGAAATGCCAATCTAAATGGAAAGGTCCAATTTTTTTCTGCTTAAACGGTGAAAATCACCCCTATATATTTCAGTTACCACGGAGTTACCGCAAATAAAAAAGGAAAGTTGAAGTTCCCCACCCCGGGCCTAATGTATTAACAACCAACTCCCGGTCCCGGGTTTATTTAAAATGCAACCTTAAATTCCATTATTGAAAACAGTGGTTTTCTTTCTGTGTGTAAATGTTTTTAATTGTTCTTGACCCTTGGCAATTGTTTCTTTACTATCATTATTATACTATAGTGTTAATTCAACTGTATGTATCTTTGTATGTATTAGAGAGGAGAGGAGAGGAGAGAGGAGGGGAGATGAGAAGAGAGGAGAGGAGAGGAGAGGAGAGGAGAGAGGAGAGGAGAGAGAGGGGAGGAGAGGAGAAAGAAAGAAAGAAAATAAAAAGTATCGCATATCATTTTCGTCTGTATAAATGTACCACAAAGAATTATAATATATATAATATATATAATATAATATATTGAAGGTGGTTCTCAATAAAGTGCTCAACTTGTATAAAAGGAGCAATTAATGTAGTTTTGATAAGATTGTTTATACATATTCATTCAGACAAATTTGTTTCGAAGTATGCGCACTAGGTGGACCTACCTCTCATCATAAATGCACATGTATGTAAATGCTTTCAATTGTTCTTGACCCTTGGCAATTGTTTCTTTACTATAATTATTATACTATAGTGTTATTTCAACTGTATGTATCTTTGTATGTATTAGAGAGGAAAGGAGAGGAGAGGGGAGGAGAGGAGAGGAGAGGAGAGGAGAGGAGAGGAGGAGAGGAGGAGAGGAGAGGAGAGGAGAGGAGAGGAGAGGAGAGGAGAAAGAAATAAAATAAAAAGTATTGCATATCTTTTTCGTCTGTATAGATATACCACAAAGAATTATAATATATATAATAGATATAATATAATATAATTGCAGAAATGCACAGAAATGCACATCACTTCTACATGTACTAAATACAATGATTGTTAAACCATATAAGCTTGTTACTTATATACGCTATCCCCAAAAAAACTTGTCCGAAAAATATTCTTAATATTTGCTTGAAACAGTTATTCATTGCTTGTAGATGTAAATACTTATACTACATCTGTTAGCAATCGTTTTTATTCTTTTAAGATAGCCAGAAAATTGTTATAACTATTCTAGTGGTCCAATATTATTAGATTGGCAAGGTTACTGCTACTCAACGGATTTTCTTCCAGCGACAGTGAGCACCGGGTCGAAATTTTTAAAGTGAGAAGTACAATTTCACATTTGCATAAATCCGTGTGAAGTAAAGACACTCGCTATTGAACAGACAGGGGGTAACGAATTTATCATTCAGTAGACATGAATTTAACACAAATAAATAAATAAATAAATAAATAAATAAATAAATAAATAAATAAATAAATAAATAAATAAATAAATAAATAGATAAATTTAAATAAATAAATAATTCATAATTAAATAATACCACAATCATAAAATGATCAAGCTATAGGCCTACTCCAAACTTCTCCATGCATGCTTTACAGTTTTCTGTCATGCAACTACCGCCAGGCCATGTAATACAGCGCGCTATTGCCAACGCGTGACGCACACTTAGCACGCCAATCGAGGTAGCGAGTAATTGCCGTCTCTACCGCATACGCGATCAGCACAGTGTATAATACAACGTGGGTATGCAGGCCCGTTAAAGGGGGGTAACCCTATTGGTTTTGGATATGGATTGTCTTTAAAATTACATAATAATATCAAATATCGCCCCCTTTATGCTGCTGTGTGAAAAAAAACATGAGCATTTTCAACGCAAATGTGAATAAATAGCCAAATTTGCAATCCAATACCTTAGTATACGTGAATTGCATTCTGAGCAGGCAAGCAACAGCAATTCCCGTTCGTATGACGAATGCTGACATGACATGCTGGACAATGCCCGACCCGTATTGAACGGAAAATATTTGGTTTTTTCGTACCGTTTCAGAAAAAAAGGAAACAAAATATATTTCCCCTTGCAATATGTACATTTCAAATGAATATAAAAAAGTTTGGGTTAAAAATGGAGAGGAAAAAAACCTTCAGATACCAGGTTTTGAACCAGGTACCTCTCGGGTAAAAGCATAATACGCTAACCAATTGAGCCATCTAGCCCAATACGTCTGTCGTGGAAGTTTTATAATTAAAAACGGCGCACCGTCTCCTCAGCAGTTAGTGTGGTTCGCTTTTTTCACAGAATGTGTATGACACAAAACAATAGTAGCTGTTGAGGAGACTTGATTCGCAATTAATTCCCTGCCCAGAAATCCGAAGTAATTTTTAGTATTTACAAAATGGTAGCCTGTAAATACCGCTGTGTTTCATGATTTCTCCGGAAATACATCGACTTGGAGCGTCAAATTTCAGGATAGTAATGAGAAAAATAGTATCTATTATGTGATACCAAAACCTCATCAACAATGAAACAAATCGGGGGATGATGCTGTCGATCGGGTTACGGACCTTTAATTGCCGGTACTGATTAAGAGCTGAATAATACGGCTATATATTGTACGGTAATTTATGAACGCTGAACAATATGAAATTATATTATTTGGCTATTAACCAATGAAATGTCGTTATTCATTTGCATAACAATAGATACAATTCGGAGGTTAATCAATATTCTTTGTTATGCAATACGCATATTGCATTATGGGAAGGAATTTCGGCACAAATTGACTTCTGGTAGAGAAACCCTAAATCCGCGTATTGCTTCTTTACTATCATTATTATAGTAAAGTGTTATTTCAACTGTATGTATCTTTGAATGTATTGGAGAGGAAAGGAGAGGAGGGGAGGGGAGAGGAGAGGAGAGGAGAGGAGAGGAGAGGAGAGGAGAAAAAAGAAAGAAAGAAAATTAAAAAATTTCGTCTGTATGCAAAAAAGAATTATAATATATATAATATATATATATAATAGCAGAAATGCACAGTAATGCAAATCACTTCTACTAAATACAATGATTGTTAAAGCGTATAAGTTTGTTACTTACTCACAAATGTTCTTAAAAATGTGTTTTAATCAGTCATTCAATTCTTGTATATGTAAATACCACATCTGTATAGGTATCGGGTTTTTAAGATACCAAAAAAATTGTTATAACTATTCTAGTGGTCCAATGTTATTAGATTGGCAAGGTTACTGCTACTTTTAGGAATATCTTCAAATTAATTTTACACAAAGTAGCCATTGGAGTTAATGCCATTTGGAAGCAAACTCTTCATATATATTTCAGTAACCGAAATTCCGCGTCGCAACCCTACCAAATAAATTTGGTTTATGAACTCACACCCTCCTGGACTAGTGCAGAGGTGAAACGTCACTAAAATGTGAGTTTTAAAAACACCTTCATTTTGCTTGTGATTGTTCAAAAAGAACAAAATTTACAGTTGAAACTAACATTCCAATTGAACTTGTTCAAAAGTTCACGTTCAGAAGTCTATGGTGTGGTACAAAGGTCCATATAACTGCTGATCATTACAGAGATAAGCAGCCAACGAACGAGGACAAGGTATATAATCTCACGGCACATTTAACAGTTGTTAGAAGAAACAACAGAATTTTGTTTGCTTGAAGGGTGTTACCCGACAGGCCAGCTTGATCCACCGATAGAAATTTTAGAGCAAATTTTCGCGCTTTAAGTATAGAGTGTATGCAATAAACTAATGGAATAGCAGCCATGTTGAGCTTAAGTTTACAGATGGACAGGTCTCTATATCGATTCTACAACCATTCATACCTATAACCAGTTTTATTGTATTATCATGCGAATTACCTCGTGTTACCTTATATGGAGGACAGAATTTTATTTCAATGAGGATGACTCTGCCATGTGTGACGTACAGTACGACGGCAACTTCGTGACCTCTTTTGTTTGACAGAAAATTATTACGGGTTGTGAGCACGGTGTTACGTAACACAATGTTGAAAAGTTCTCCACCCCGGGCCTAAATGTATTAACAAACAACTCCCGGGTTAAAATTGACTCTTAAATTCCATTATTGAAAAGAGTGTTTGTCTTTCTTTATGTAAATGTTTCAATTGTTCTTGACCCTTAGCAATTGTTTCTTTAATAGCATTATTATACTATAGTGTTATTTCAACTATGTGTATGTATGTATGTATTGGAGAGGAGAGGAGAGGAGAGGAAAGGAGAGGAGAGGAGAGGAGAGGAGAGGAGAGGAGAGGAGAGGAGAGGAGAGGAGAGGAGAGAGGAGAGGAGAGGAGAGGAGAGGAGAGGAGGAGGAGAGAAAAAAAAAGAAAAAGTGTTGCATATCGTTTTCGTCTGTATACAACAAAAAATCATCATATATATAATTATAATATATATAATAGAAGAAATGCACAGAAATGCACATCACTTCTGCTAAATACAATGATTGTTAAAGCGTGTAAGTTTGTTACTTGTACAGTATTTTCACCAAAAAAACCAAAGCAATTTTGTTCGATCTTTATAGCGACCGTCCATGCTGCTTCGATACTTGTTATTAATGAACTAACATCTAACTAATCATAATTAAATTTATACTTTTCAATAACAACACACATAATAATGGTGAATTAATTGATTCCATAAATAATAAGGACCGACCAAGCATCGATGGTCGATCGAAAGATCGAACTAATTTGTTTCTAGCTATCGTCTGCAAACAAATAGGGTTCATTCAGTTGATAAAATAATCTACAGATAAGATCTCAAATGTAAGTTGAAGTTCCCCACCCCGGGCCTAATGTATTAACAAGCAACTAATTAATTTAAAATGCAGTGTGAAAACAGTGTGATGGGTTGTCAGTCTAATGAAACTATGATTAGTCAGGGAATTTACCAAACCTATCGGGAATGCCTCTTAAAGTTGGTCTGAACCCTGGAATTATGGAAACTTTCGGACCTCATAACTTCTAAATTGTTTGTTTACAGTATATAAAAGTATACATATTTAGAATGGCAAAGACTTGATAAGTTCATCTGTGGGGTCAAATTTGGGCCAAAATGCCATTTTTGGCCCAAAATCCCCAAAATAAAGGGGTTTGTTTCGTGCATCCTAACAAAAAAAATCTTTTTTATTAATTTTTAAAAACTAGATCAAAATATCTAGGACCCGTTTTTTCATTTTTTTTAATTTTGACCAATTTCACCAAAAATATTTGAAATTTGGGCCAAAATCTGGCTTTTTTATGATTTTTTTGAAAAATCAGCATTTTGTGACCATTTTTGGTGCAAATTTCTCAAAGTTGGTTATTGTATTTATATACTTTAGACCAACAACTTACAAGTTATGAGGCCCGAAAGTTTCCATAACTCTAGGGTTCAGACCAACCTTAACTCAAGGTCACACAAAGCCACGTGGTCCATAAGCATGATAAGTAGTATACCATGTCGATAAAAATAACTGACAAAGAACCATTCGTTATATTGAACAAAATGGCTGTAGGTGGTATATCATGTGTTCACATCGACTGTGACCTTTAGTCCCCGACATTGACCTTATGAACTCACATCCTCCTGGACTAGTGCAGAGGTGAAACGTCACTAAAAATGTGAGTTTTTAAAACACCTTCATTTTACTTGTGATTGTTCAAAAAAGAACAAAATTTACAGTTGAAACTAACATTCCAATTGAACTTGTTCACAAGTTCACGTTCAGAAGTCTATGGTGTGGTACAAAGGTCCATATAACTGCTGATCATTACAGAGATAAGCAGCCAACGAACGAATACA
The DNA here is from genome assembly GCF_039555335.1 of Amphiura filiformis. Lineage (NCBI taxonomy): Eukaryota > Metazoa > Echinodermata > Ophiuroidea > Amphilepidida > Amphiuridae > Amphiura > Amphiura filiformis. Next base: position 2,018,601 of record NC_092646.1, read on the forward strand.
AGGTATATAATCTCACGACACATTTAACAGAGTTGTTAGAAGAAACTATTAGCGGGAATAGCGCTACATAGGGCAGTTTTGGGACTTTTTGTAATAAACATCCTCGTACGTATCATTCTTCCTTAAATTTTCACGGTTTATATGAAAGCGGTTCTCGAAAGAAATGGCGCAGCGCAGCGCGAGCCCCGAAATGTTGAGTGTAACCATAGTTTTCGGACTTTTGTTGTTGTTACATGTATGTAAACATCCTCGTACGTATCATTCTTCCTTAAATTTTCTTTCCACCAATTGCACAAATAGCACAAATACCGCTTACTGGAAGCAACTCAGATATTGTCATCATTTCTTTTATAAATTGCACAAATTGCAACACCTGTGGCTATTTCTACAATTTGTAAAAATTGCTTACATACGTGGCTATTTGTGCTATTTATACAAATTGCACATTTTCTTGCAACTGTAGGCTATTCGTGCAGTTGACTGACATAAATGGCACAAATTGCAACACCTGTGGCTATTTCTACAATTTGTAAAAATTGCTTACATACGTGGCTATTTGTACTATTTATACAAATTTACACTTTCTTGCCAATGTAGGCTATTCGTGCAATTGAGTGACATAAATCACACAAATTGCAAGACCTGTGGCTATTTATACAATTTGTCCGACATATAGATTGCATCAATTGCAAGTACCTGTGGCTATTTATGCAATTTGTAAAAAATGCTTAAGCAACTGGCTATTTGTGCTCATAAATCACACAAATTGCAAGACCTGTGGCTATTTATGCAATTTGTAAAAATTGCTTAAATACGTGGCTATTTGTGCTATTTGTACAAATTGCACACATTCTTGCAAATGTAGGCTATTCGTGCAATTGAGTGACATAAATCACACAAATTGCAAGACCTGTGGCTATTTATACAATTTGTCCGATATATAGATTGCATCAATTGCAAGTACTTGTGGCTATTTCTACAATTTGTAAAAATTGCTTAAATACGTGGCTATTTGTGCTATTTGTACAAATAGCACACTTTCTTGCAAATGTAGGCTATTCGTGCAATTGAGTGACATAAATCACACAAATTGCAAGACCTGTGGCTATTTATACAATTTGTCCGATATATAGATTGCATCAATTGCAAGTACTTGTGGCTATTTCTATAATTTGTAAAAATTGCTTACATACGTGGCTATTTGTGCTATTTATACAAATTGCACACTTTCTTGCAACTGTAGGCTATTCGTGCAATTGACTGACATAATAGCACAAATTGCAAGACCTGTGGCTATTTATGCAATTTGTAAAGGGTATATTAAGAGTATAAAACTGTTTCATAACCTTAAAAAACATTATTTGATAATCTACTGCTCCGCAAACCAAAATGTTTTACCGAAAACGTTTAAATGTCGGGTTATATAAAGGGTATAAAAACGTTTTGATAACATTCCAAAAACATTCTTAAAAACTTGATACAAAATATTCTAAACAGAATGTTATTTTGGGGTTGATAAAATATTTTGCGAAAAATGTTTGCCCAAAATATTTGCAATAACGTTTTAAAAACGTTTTCATGACCTTTATATAACCCGACATTTAAATGTTATTAAAATGTCTCCTGAAAAAACATTTTAAGAACATTTCTGTGTTTGCTGGGTTCAAATATTTTAACATAATGTTATTTAAATATTGACAAAATATTTGGCAAAAATGTTTTCAAAAATAGTTACAAAATATTGTTGCAGTGTGTTTTCATACAAAACGGTTATCATGACCTTTATATAACCCGACATTTTAATGTTATTAAAACGTTTTTACCTAAACCAAAAGCCAAAATATAACTTATTTAAAACCTTTTAAAACGTTTTTTGTGTTTGCTGGGTATTTGTGCTATTTGTACAAATTGCACACTTTCTTGCAAATGTAGGCTATTCGTGCAATTGAGTGACATAAATGACACAAATTGCAAGACTTGTGGCTATTTATGCAATTTGTAAAAATTGCTTAAGCAACTGGCTATTTGTGCTATTTGTACAAATTGTCAACAATAAACAGTCACCCAAATGCTAATAGTAGGATAAATAGCCATAAAAGCGCATTTCGCATTTTCGTTTTCAAGTATAAGAAGTAGTCTTTGTTGTTGTTTTGTGTGCCTTTACGCATTACATTTTACAGGTAACAATCACAGTCCCGAGGAAGTTTTATTAAGCAGTCATTATGTGGAAACACATTATAATTACAGTTGCCGTCGTGGTAATATTACGGCATATCTTAACTCTAGGGTAAGTTGCTTTTATGAAATTTGCTTAATCATTCATGAGCCTGATATACTTTCAAATCGATCAAATGTGCAGCAGTAAATTGAATTTTATCTTGAATATATTAATTCACATAAATTGCATATATTAATTGCCAACATTTAATTAAATACATTCATTTCTAAATGAATGGTCATACTGTTTAAACTATTATAGCTAATCTGTACAAGAAATGTAGCATATAAAATGGTAAATGAACTTTTGGGCGATGGGCGATTTATATTTGACCAATAAGGTAGCTTTTCCCAAAGCAACAAAATGCGCGTCACCTCATTGGCTACCAACCAATCGCTTGTCGCTCAGCGATGGAGTATAAATTCAGATTTATCGTACATGAATCTTTTGTTTTTACTTCTGATGTAGGTATATAATGGGCTTTCATAAACAAGCGCTATATCGGCACTATCCTGGACCTTGTAGGATCATTCCCGAAATTGGTAACGTATTCAATCGTTTAAAAAAAATTCAATACAGACTCGTTTTGCCATAATATTATAGAATTGAGGATTTGACAATGTCTTTTATGCATTTTGTTTTGCAGATGGTGGATCAGAAGACATAGCATTATTATCTAATGGTCTTGCCTTGATTTCATCTGTAAGTGGCAATATAGACGAATCCAACGAGCCAAGTCATGGTCAGGATTTGGTCGGCCATCTTTGGGTCCCCGCAACACCAAAAAGCCGCTTAAAAATCGATGTTAGATTCTTTTTTTGTTGTAAACTGTCATCATTCTTTTGTCTACGTATAACACGGGTGATAGAATGCAGTTTAAAATACCCTCCCAGGCCGAGGTAAGATTGAGCCGACGGAGACCCAACTTTGGTAGCCATTAAGGTATAGGAATGCGTGAAATTGGATTCGTCTATACTCTCTTATTATAAATGTAAAAAGTTTAACAATTCTTTCACTAAAAGAGTGAGCAGAATGAAAAAATCTTCGGCAAAAAACTAGATAAAAATATCTAGGTCCCGTTGTTTTATTTATTTATTTATTTATTTATTTATTTATTTATTTATTTATTTATTTATCTTTTTTTAAATTTATTTATTTATTTATTTATTTATTTATTTATTTATTTATTTATTTATTTATTTATTTATTTATTTATTTTGGAATTTTGTCGAACTTCACCAAAAATATTTGAAATTTGGACGAAAATCAAATTTTTTATGATTTTTGTTTAAATATAGCATTTTTTAACCATTTTTGGTGCAAATTTCTCAAAGTTGGTCAACATTTAAAAAAAATAAACAAACTGGTCCTAGATAATTTCATCTAGTTTTTAAAAATTAATAAAAAAAAATTACCCAAGAATTTTTTGTTACGTCGTTGTCCCCCAGTTTTACCTTCCTCGACGGCTAACCGTCCAGCATGGTTTGTTATGTTCAATTTTGACTTTCAGGGTTTGATAACTATGATGGTAAAGTGTGATGAAATCTTGAAGCATCAAGGAAACATATTTCTTTTTGACTTCAATCATCCAGAGCAAGGTGCAATAAAACTCAAACTTGTAGGAAAGAACTTCGAATATGCTACATTTTTCCCTCATGGAATAGACGCTTACGAAGATAAAAAGACCGGTAGGCAATCTAGTCAATAATATAAAATAAAATCTCAAAGAAGCTTAAAAAAGTGCTTTTGTTTAGCTCAATGATTTATATCTTTTTTGAATAATTCTGTAATGATCATCACATTGTAAACTTTATCATATATTGTTAATGGGATGGAAAATATTACATAATACACATATTTATGTAAGGTATGTTTCACTTCATGGAGGAGTCCCTCAGGGCACGAAACTCGGCCCCATCGGTTTTCAGATTCTCATAAATGATGCTGCTCAAAATTTCATAATACATATAATTATGTAAGGTATCACATAATGTCTTATTCTTCTTCAGGTGTTGTGTCGGTTTTTGCTGTGAATCATCGCCATGATCAGGACGTCATTGAAGTCTTCCAGTTTGATCATAAATCACTAATATTGGAGCACAAGAAATCAGTTATTGATCCTCTTTTGAGAAGGTTGGTATTCCGGTGTCCGGCCGCACCGCAAGTGACCTTTTCGGTAAATCCCATAAGTCTTTGCGAGTACACTTGAGATGTTGTCATTTGACGTCACACCGATCTGCGCCGATGCGCACATCGTTCATCGAACATCGTTACTGCACGTTGCAAGTCGGCGTGACATCAAATGACGACATCTCAGGTGTACTCGCAAAGGTTTACGAGATTTACCGAAAAGGTCAATGTCACAGCTTTGCTAAGTCGAAAATGAGGTTTGCTATGTCGAATTATGAATAAGGTTAGCTAGAGTTTGGGTTAAATTCAACATAACGAACGTTATTCTATATTCGACATAGGGCAAAAATGTTCTCGAGATATCGAACCTTCTTCTACAGGGAATTTCAACATTTGTGATATTATAAGTATTTGTTGAAGTGAACTTCTATTGACTGTTTTTTGTGACTGTGAACTAGTGTATCAGGTGAATATAAATTTACTCTTTTGAGGTGCTTCTATTGAAAGGGGGACTATCCAACAACAACAACATAAAGGGCTCTAACCGGTACTGCAGAAGGTCCAAACCAGAAAGCGAATTAGGGAATTGACTATTGTTTATTGTGAAACTGTTCAAAACAGACCTCAAGGTGCAATTTAGGGAGGTGGGTTAAATCGTCATCGTTTTGTAAAAAGGTCTACATTTTGGAAATGTGCTGCCCGGTAGAAGAATTGGTATTTACACGATGATACATTACTTTACAAAATATTTTTCCTGTTCTTTTTTCTAAGCATGCGACAAGGCGTGCACTAAATTGTATGCTCGCGGGAAACGTGCGCCCTCAATGCGTTGACGTCACCTAACTGCCTATAATTAATACAGTAGCATCAGTACACATCATTTACTGGATTTGTCTTCATTTTTGTATAACTTGCTTTTTTTATATTTCAAATTAGTTTGAATGACGTAGCTGCAGTCAGTTCAGATGCCTTCTACGCCACCAACGATGCCTATGCAACAAGCTTCTTTCCTAGGCAATTAGAGACATTCATGATGTCACTTAAAGGAAACGTTGTTTACTATGACGGCAAGGACATGCGCATAGTGGCTGATAAAGGATTCGGGAACAATGGCGTCACTGTTTCACCCGATAATAAGTAGGTATTTTTTTCACAGCAAAGAACAGTTCTTACTTTACTGCATTCGCTATGTGTTGCTTTAATTGGCTGCACGGGTGGTCAAAAACAATTTGATCTCTTGAAGGGTCACTTGAGGGACGAATTTGTTAGTGTCTCCCAGGTTGCGTCAACAACTTGTGGACAAATGGCCCTTAGCGTGTGTATAATACGCCCCTCAAGATTAAACTTAATTGCGAATCTGCACTACGAACATGGCGTTACTGTCAACTTGAAACGAGACACACTATAGACCTGCATCCTATCCACTTGACGACAGAAGCTTCATGATTAAATAGTCTTCCTTCTCATCACAAGCCGCAATAGAAGGGACAAAAGCAGAGGGAGAGATGGTGGGAGAGAGAGAAAAAAAATCTGCAATATATATAGTATACAACCTTTGCATTCGTTTGTTTATTTTGTCTCGCCAGATTCCTGTATGTTTCTCAATCACTTGGTATGATTATCAATATCTATGAACGCAATGAAGATGCATCACTCAAACTTGTTCAGGTAATTGGGCTATTCCAGTTTAAATCCATACACCCCCTATGGAACATATGACCGTACATCTTCGACACAGGGAGTGTGAATTTCAAATGGGTTTACCTGAATGGGTGACTCCATTTGAAATCTACACCTCCTGTGTAAGAGACTAATGTCATGTTTTCCACAGGGGTTGTACGGATTTCTACAGAAATATCCTATTACAGGTAGTCACGGCCTGTTTCATGGGGTGTTAATCCCTCCTGACTGTTCCAACTCATCCAGGGTATTTTGAGAGAGCATATAACATTTTAATTACAAATCGTAGAAGTTGGTCTGTGTGTTGAATAGGCTTCCCGCTCTGTTGATAATGCAACCGCCATTATTTTCTAACACGGGGTATTTTGTTTTCTAGAACGTGATTCCGTGTCTCAAAAGTCAGCCCGCTGACGACCTCAAATGTGTTGCAAGTACCACATTATACCTGGATACTCTTATGCAGAGGATTGCCCTGAAACCTTCAACTGATTTTCACATTAATTGACGAAACCCGAGGGAGCCCTCAAATCCACACCCGTACGTTCTCAACAGAAATCCCACAAGGAGTTGCGACCTCCTGGGAACCTATTCTATTGACATGTTTTTCTTTATGTGTTATATTTTAGGTGATTGATATAGGTACATTTGGAGATAACATATTTGTAGAACCTGGTACTGGGAACCTATGGATAGGTGGTCATCCCATGTTACATAAGTTAGTGGGTCATTTTGAAAATATAACTGTCAATTCACCTTCACAAGTAAGTGAAATACACTTTTATTCCGTATTGTTATAAATATTATATTATGTACATTCATTTCTCAGACTACTATTCTTGCTAATGTTCCTTCTATTGCATCGTCCACGTACATGCCCTTTTTTATCTTCTTCCTCCTCATTCCTTTTCTTCTTTCTGCTTCCTTTTTTCCTCCTACTCCTCTCGTTCCTCATTTCTTACCATTTCTCTTCTTCCTTCTATATGTTATTCTTCCTTTCCCCTTGAAGTACCTAATGAGTCATGAACACACTGGGAAAAATGTCCGTAAAAATGACAAACTGGTGGCCAATTCGTGAAGAGTAGTGAGCTGTATATAGCTTCTCTAGATTTCTTTTGGATTGCCTTTATGGATCAATACCATGTATATCATCACCAGACCATAGGAATAAGGCCACTATCCTATAGCAGATTCAACCCATTAGGGACGTTTTTCCTACAAATCCAGCCTGCCGGTCAAACATTTGTACCTCGTCTTTTGCGTGATATGCATATCGCATGATCGCCCGGTTACCTGGATTTGTTTGAAAAACATGCCACGATGGGTTGAATCTAAAGGCACAACGCCTAGATGTTGATCCACAAGCCTCGGCACACTTTACAGTATATAATACTAGTATGTACTACCGCGTATTGACGGTTTTGAGCAAGGCGGCAAAATTGTTTTAATACATCAGGCGGTACCGAGTTAATAACAGCAAGGAAATCTGAATCACAGGAGGTGCTAACATTTGTGATTTTCAACCGGGGGTAATATCCCATGTACCCTTTTGGTGCCACCATTGCTTTTAAATTTAATGAAGGCATTGATAGTATTAGATTGAATAGTGTTTACCTCTGGGGTTGGGGGTTCTTCCTGGTTGAAGATCTTCAAGAATGTGCCATGGTTGTGAAGTACCCTTTCTGTGATTTTGGTATATCGATGGGTGGGTTTTCAGTGGAGACCAATGCGCAAATGTGCCTTTAAAAACACCCAATTTGAGCAAAATTCGGTGCTTTTTGTGAAAAATCGGTATCGGTTTATTCACCCATATTAATTTGTTGAATCTCGTCCACAGGTGCTACATGTCAAATGGGAAGACCCCACTAGAGCAACACATGAGTACACATTAAGCGAAGTGTTTGCAGATACTGGAGAGTTTCTTACAGGTTCCACAGTTGCAACTTATCATCAGAGTACAAAAGGATTGCTGATTGGAACAACTACTACCAAACTTGCATATTGTCAGGTTATTGCATTCTAAAAAGCTGTGTCGTACCTAGCTGACGGTTATGGATGACCAAGAACATCAAAAGATGCAAAGATTTACTGTAATATACTGTGCAAACTCCTGTTAACAGGATATCTTTTGCGAGCTTTCTAATTTGCCAATAAATATCATAGTATTTGGTCAATCCTGGAGGTCTAAGAAAATCTCATGCGTCTAAGATTCCATAAATGAATACGAATATGAATGCTTGTTTGTGATTTCCGGCCATGTGACCGCGAAATTCGTAGACGTCCAAAATTACGTCTGGGACGTAAGGCGTAAAAGCTTAGGCGTCTTTTGGTACATATTCTGCAGTCAGGGAGTGACATGAGAGCTGCCATATCAAAGAACCAATATTAGATTTTAAATATATCGGTATTTGTATTGTAAAAATGTCACACTGTCCGCAACAAGGAATATGGCACCCCGGTTTAACATGGTAATACCATACTTGATTTACACTACTGATCAACAACTTAGTAAATTTTAATTTAATTTAATGCTGCTATACAATATTGTTAATCCCATAAATAATGCTTTTCATTGCACAATATTTGGTATTCATATCGTAATGATCGGTGATCGTGACGAGTACGCTTTTCTGAGTAAACGATCGAACCACGGCATAAGAACACGCGGTTGTTTGATGTAATGTAAAACTGTGTCATTTTTAAGGAAAGTTGAACAATGATGGCGCTACTTATCTTAAATCTTGTTTGCATCATTACAAGGGGTAGACACTTGTATAATGGTATTAGAACATCAGACAAAATACTTCAAAAAACATTTCATCATAAATGTAAGAAATAAGTAATATTATTTGGCTAATTTAAATTTAATATATATATATGTAAATAGCGCCCTCAATGTGCAGTTTATAGAATAAAAATTACCACAAAAAAGCAGAAAAGATGAATAATATGATATAGAAAAGAAAATCTTTAAAATAACTTTAAAATATATGTGTATTAAAGGCCCATTCAGTGATTTGCTCATCCGGACGATCGTCATCAAACTTCAGATTTTGATACCTTTGTTATTGTCATACATATGTAAACATAGCTTGCTTCTGGTTCAGCCGAAAGACGTGTAGTTAAGACAAAAATCAGGAATTTACATGAATCTGTAATTTAGATACTGACAGTATCTGAATTAGCTACATGTATTCGAATGGGGCTTCAACTTCGTTAAAACTGCTTTTATGTTTTTTGCCAAATTTTTCATTTAAAAGATACCAGATGACACTTTGAAACACTTATCCTTCACTTTTAAGCAATTTATAAACAATTTTAATTTTGTTACACTTTCGCTGGGATCACTGATTGGGTGTTTAATGTGATACCAGTTAGTCTTGCCCAGGAGTAGAATTGAACATTATATAATGTTTTTGTCAGAAAAAATTAATAAATGAGCACATCAAACAACCGTGAACAAAATATAATTATAAACAGTTTATATTGTTTTTATTTTGAATATAATTATAGACAACATTTACCCATCTCTTATTACCTTACGTTCTCACGCCGCACAGTGTCATCGCCCCGATATCTTCATGGTAGAAATCGCCATGGTAGGTTGAATCCACAGCCACGCATGGCCATTTTATTCCACCTTTAATATGAGACGCAGTAGCCAAGTGACCTGACTAAGGCTACTGACAATAGCCGGGGTAATTGATTTCTCGATGTGTGAGTAAGCTTGTATACGACATTGCGGTTAATGGTCATACTGTCTCCACTGGAGTAGTGAGTGCAGCTATAGCCTGCGCGCTGTTAGTCCATACAGGACCAACGCAATATAAAATTAAAATTTTGGTCAGATTTTGAGTTCAAGACTCACGGCCTTTTCTCAAAGCGCAAACTAACGACTATCATATCTGTTCAACACGTATTTTCAAGTGTATGAGACCAGATCTGGTTTCTTGAGACGAAAGCGGGAGATATTTATCATTTTCCACCCCGGTATCCGAAGATTTTCGTCTGATATCAAAATCGTGCATAGCAATTCACGTGTATCGATCCCGGGTATTTATTTTAGTATCTCTGCTGCACCAAATAATTATTAGCCAGGCGATGTCGGTGTGCGCCGTGTTCGATCAAGGCCCCAGCTTGGTTAAATGAATTTTCAAAATACAAAATATATACTTGACCGTCCAATATACGAGCGTAACTACATGTTTTTTGCTTTTTGTATTCATAATTATGCTTTTCGTATTCCAAGGTTTGATCAAGGCCCCAGCTTGGTTTAGATCATGAATTTAATAATCTTAGGGGTACTACACCCTCGATAAATTAGTGTCTATTTTTGCATTTTTCAAAACTAATAACACAGTGGTAACAAAGTTATGTATATTATAGGGGCAAGGAATCCAATTACTACACTGGAATTTCAGTGACCAAAGACAAGCGGTTCATTATTTATGATAAGAAATAAGGTACCACTAGGATGTACCTCGTTTCCTATCATATATACTGAACCGCTTTTCTTGAGACACTGACATTTCAGTGTAGTAATTGGATTCCTTGCCCCAATAATATACACAACTTTTGTTACCAGTGTGTTATTATTTTTTGAGAAAAATGCAAAAATAGTCACAAATTTACCACAGGGGTGTAGTACCCCCTTAAATAAAAGAATAATTATATTTACACTCACGTAATTCCAAAATACTAACCGAATTCGAACATACACCACAAGATTCCTATTGCTGTTGACCCCAGAGGTACCCTGTTGCACGGCTTAATTTGTGGCTACTCTAGAGTACCAGTGCAGTAACAATCCAGTTCCAGTGTGTGTACTGTACACGTGATTCAGGTTTGTGTATTCTAGAATAACCACACGGGTACTCTATGACGTTGCTGAGCAACAGCGTACCTCTGGAGCGGCAGTAATAGGAATCAAGTAGATACAAGAAAAAATATTTACACTATCATTCAATATCGAGGCTCTATTTCTAAAAGGGCAACAGAGTAAATTACTTTTATCGAAGACGAAGAATTTTTTTTTTTGAATTTGACCTCTGTGTAAGAATTTTTTTGACATTTGGACTTTTCCTTTATAACTCCTGCTAGCAGTACAATATGACAATTGACTTTTTTAATTCCTAGCGATGAAAGAAAAAATATTTGAGATATATTACAACATGATATGACTATTCTTTGAATTTTGGCTCCACTATGACCTTTAACCTCTCATAGGATCTTAGTTTTATCATTTCAGGTGTATGGATGCCAAAACACATTGGTTCGACTAATGTAGCAATAAAACACCCCCAACCAGTAGCCTACACATAGTATCATACTGTAAGTTCAGTGTGGTGAATTTGGATGGTGCACTTCTTCTTCTTTTTGATCTGCTTAAGAAAAAGAATAGAAAACAAGGGAAAATGAGTCAACGTGGAATTAGATTAAAAATGAGTTGTTAATTATTATAATTCAAAAAAGAAGCGGCCAAATTTCGAAATTCAGCCAATTTGTGCTAACTGCTTTAACTCCACGCGGGTGTTGACTGCAGACAATTTTCATTTTATGTAAATTTTCATGACCATATTTGGAATGACAAACGCATTAAAATGAATACAAACAAGCCTAGCATTGGTCCAGTGGTTCTTAAGAGAGCTCTTGATATTTTGAAAAAATATCTCAAAACTTTTTATGTTGAAGCCTATGGCCAGAGCGTTACTATTCAATAACATACACTATTCCTATCCGTTTCAATACGGTAGATCAGAACTCAAGAATTACGTATATACCATTGCATTATGTTACCTGTTTGCACGTCTTTCTGTTCACAAGGCTGTGCTTCTTCCAATGGCAATTCTTCTACAATAATTGCTTCCTTGTTTTCAACTTTTACTTCCGATAAGGATGTTTTTTCTAAAAAGAAAAACGAAAATATAAACATTCTGAATTGTTTTAATTTAATTACTAAATACGCTAACACGTCGTTATGTGTTCAGCAGACAGCCGAATCCGGATAATCGCCTTTTCGTATATAAATAAATTAGCTAATAGCTAAAGCGCTCGTCTCCTCTCTCTAATTCAAAATAATCCAGGTGTTAGTGAACTTCAATAAAGCAACAATACCATAACAGTCACTTATAACTATTCTTTCAGAGTCATTTGTTAACTAATTGATAACTAATGTGTTTTTTCTTATGTTTTATTAATTGATTGTATTAATTATTAAATATTTCATGTCTATTGAAATTGGGAAATAAAACCTGACAAAGAGTTGAGCAGTGCTGTGTCACTTACTGTACAGTTCTGGACTGGCAGGAGGAGCAGGTAGAATATGGGAGCTGATCGTTGATACCAATGGCTTCTTGTCCTTTGAGTCTTTGTCCCAAGCTGTTCTCCCAAGAGAATCTTTAAAATTGAGCAAAAACTAAATGTGAATTGTCTGTCAGTTTACGAGTGATACATTTTTGACCATGTATTTCATACAACGCGCTTTACTGATTCGAAATCTGATTATCAAAATCAGGGTAAAAAATTCTTAGCGCTCAACAATGGGCCGACAAAGATTCAAATTATTTGATTAATTTTACTCACTTACCGGAAGACATACTTTTCTTCACTCTATATTTTGTCACGGTCTGTGAAAATAAATACGTTGCATTTGATCGATTATTATGCTGTATTCCTGTGGACAGAATACCAACATCCTGTATTGTGTCATCTTACGGTACTATCTGCTGGGTGTCATTTCAAGTCGGATAGAAGAAACCCTCTCGTTTTGAAATCAAAATGTTAGAATTGGATCAAGTTTGTTTTTACATGAGTTGACTTATAAAGTAACGCTAAACCCCCATGTCGTGCTAAAATTACACGAACACAAATTTACCCGATAGCATCATCTTTTAGTTTTTTGGTTTTTTTACCTCAGCTGTTACATGGGGTGCATTTTTGGTGTTAAACTTCTTGAGCGTAGGAATGCTCTTTCGCGGATTCTTTTCTTTACAAGTAGTAGTAGTAGACATTACTGTGCTTGAGCTGGTACCAGACATCATACTAGTATTTGCAGAAATTGATGAACGACGACGAATTCGACGGTATTTTCGTCTTAACACCTTCTGCACCTAAATTATACAGTTTTGAGAAATATTAAGAAAAACTTTGATTTGCTTCTTTGTTTGTTTGATAAGTTGGAAATGGAAAAAGGTGGAAATAATGAGAAGATAATAATAACGATGACGACGACGACAATGATGATGATGCTATTTTTTATGTCGGACATATCTAGGCATTAACAGCTGAAATCTAGGAAATACCGCTGACGAAACTTCGGCCAGGCACAAGTGACCTGACAAAGGGGGGTCGCCGTAGATAGCTGGTCGGGGTATTTTTACAGGACATGCAAGTGCAGCCGACAATCGGGCGTTACCCTGATCGGAACCGACTGTAACGAGGTCTTTTAGCATGGATTATCTGCCCCACCATTACCAGATGAGCCACGATACTAGTAGTGGTATTGATGATGATGATCATGAGTAATAATGATATTGGTCGATGATGTTGTTGACGATGATAATGAGGAAAAGGATAAATGATATATAACCAAATTAATCAGTTTCAGTTTATTTCATCCATTTAATTACGAACATAACACTACTTTTACTTACCTCGTTGTCTGATAGGCAATGCAGTAAAAATATGAAAATACCCTATGAAGACAAAAATCAATGAGGTCAATATTTACTTTACTGTAAAAATAATTATAATGTAATATAATTATTATTATATATGTGCGTTATGGTGGGTTATGGGCATTTCTCCTAGTCTTGTCCCCATGTTGCCAATAGAAAACCCACTTTTTACGTTAAAATTTCAGGCACATTTTTGCATCCACCTAATTTCAATTTCATTGGATAAACATTTATGTTCAATCACAATGTATACATTGATAATATAATTTGTAAATGTTTTCAAAATATTATTGTAAACTATTTTTTTGCAAACATTTTTTGCCAAATAATTTTGTCAACACTTAAATAACATGATGTTAAAATATTTTCGGTAGGTTATCAAAAACTGTTTTAATGTTATAAAAACGTTTTATACCCTTTATATAACCCGACATTTAAACGGTTTCTGACATTTTATAACCTTTTGCGTATGATGTCGAAAACGTTTTGTATTTGACATATTACATATATTTAATGTCACATGTAACCTATTGATAATTTTTCAATTAATATTTACCTGCGATGAGTTGAATATAACGAATAGATATGCAAAAAGCATAGTGGTGTCGTAGGCTGCTAGTAGTCCAAAGAACCAAGTTAGTCCAAGTACTGGTTGAAGTACGAGTACAGCACGCAATGCAATTCTGTGTACCATAATTAGTAAGAATAATAATCATCAATATGCTATTAAAAGGGCATTTCGTGATCCACGGCCTCATCCCCCCAAGTTTAGATTTTTATACCATTGGAAACCTATTTAATATTTGGCACGAGTGATACGGTTATAGAGCGATGTCAAATATTGGCTATTTAATGTTTATGTACCAAACATTTCTTGCAGAATAATTCGTTTTGCACTAAAAAATATCATCAAATTTGAATTTCGTTCTGCTATACCAGAACGAAATTACAACAATGGCCTATGCAGCAGTGAAATACACATAATCATGCATAACTCGCAAACGCAAAATCGGAATCAACTGAAATTTTGGGAATAAGTTTTTTCTACTGACAAATGTCATAAAAAGAGTTTCTAGGATCACGAAATCCTCCTTTAAATAGGAATAGAATATACACATTTAAAACGACAGTATATTGTTATGGATTTGATAGACGGTCGAATCCGGATTCGTCTTTTTGTAAAATTAAGAGCACAAGGGATCAGCGCTTAAGCTTTAGCTTTTAAATTGTTTAGCGTGATAAGCATGTGAAAGAGGGCGGTATACAGGATGCAAAAACTGACATGCTGCCCTCTAAAGCACTAGTTCCCTGTTCTGTAATTTAAAATAAATTTACTAAAAGACAAATACGGATTATGCAGTCTGCCGAAGCAACCCATGTATAGAATACCATATAACTGCATCTATACGGAATGAATAACATTGGAATGTTGTACTATAGACGAATCCAACGAGCCAAGTCATGGTCAGATTTGGTCGGCCATTTATGGGTCCCCGCAGCTAGAACTGGTGTTGTGACTGCCCAATTGGGTGGATTAAAGCCGCTTAAAATTCGATGCTAGATTCTTTTGTGTTGTAAACTGTTATCATTCTTTTGTCTACGCGTACCACGGGTGATAGAATGCAGTTTGAAATACCCTCCAAGACCGCATCAGTTCACATTTTAGGTGAGATGGAGCCGACGGGAACCCAGCTAATGGCTGCAATTGAGGTGCAGGAATGCGTGAATTTGGATTCGTCTATAGCGGTCAGAATATGTGACATTCCGAATATTTATTGTTAAGTAAATATAATATTACTTAAGCCGGCTATTTGTTACGGATGAAAACAAAACTTGACCACCGGTCGACCGCTTGTTCCGGGCGGTTCCGTCCGGTAGGAGCCGGATTTTATTGTTCTAAACAATAGAACGAGGTTCAACTGCCCTCAACCGCCCGTGGATTTTTGATTTCATCCCTTCATATGGGCTATTCCACTTAAAATCCACACTACCCATGTGGAAGATTTTGGAAATATCTTCTACAGGGGGAGTATGTTTTTCAAATGTAATTGGTCAGGGTTAATCACTTTTAACCCATACTCCCCCGTATTATGGCTTTACCTATATCTTCCACAACTGGAGTGAGTATTTCAAATGGAAGTTGTCTATTCTATTCAAAACTCATACTCCCTCTGCGGAAGACTTTAGTTAAATCTTCCACGGGGTAGTGTGGATTATATATGGAATAGCCCTATGTTTACCTTATTCTTTCCTTTTCCGATTTATCAGCATTTGCTTTAAGTGTCACGAATACTTGTAATACCAAAAACAAGATGATGCAATTCATCTGTTGAAATAAAATAATCGATAGAAAATTATGCCGTGATATTGACGCAACTGGACACAAATTATGATTATTATGATTAAATTGAGAATTATTTTGTTGTTTTTACGAGTATTGCCAATATTACTTATATCTTAGACTTAGACAAGAAAATATGATGTATACATTGTGATTGAACATAAATGTTTATCCAATGAAATTGAAATTAGGTGGATGCAAAAATGTGCCTGAAATTTTAACGTAAAAAGTGGGTTTTCTATTGGCAACATGGGGACAAGACTAGGAGAAATGCCCATAACCCACCACATCACACTACGCCACAACAATTTGTAGACCTAATTATAAGTTATTGTTGATTTATTGTATTTTATATTATTATAAGCTTTTAACACTGTGTATAATCTCATTCATCTGGGAGACAATTTGAATTGTGATTAAGCAAACAGGTGACGTATTCGGGATCGGGTCATTAACGTCCGATTTCTCGAAGCTTCGAGAAACCGGCCCTAAGTGACTTCCTTGACAACTGGCCCTCATCCACCCAGTTGAAGACGTACAGATTTGGTCAGAACGTCGGTTTCTGGTTGACCAGATTTAATTAATTGCAATTCTAAGAGTTTTCTTAGGTTTAGAACCTACCAAAACTACAAATAAGACAGGAATGACGAATGCCCAAGCGAGACCCTGTTGCACAGATATCCAGCAGCTGTAAATATAAGTCATATTAAAGGTAGGGTTTAGTCTCGATCCAATTGATTTACGTAGAATCCAAACACGTGACTCTGTACTCAGTGAGTTTCACCTTCCCTAGAGATGATGTATAATGTATACTGATAGCCGGGATGTTGTAGTCCAGATAACAGAATATTCAACATCACAATGATTACATACTGCCAACATATGATAATTTTCAAGTATTAAGACAATATATTTCTGAAAAAATTGTCCTGCTTTAAAATCCCAATAATTGTATGTCCACTTCCTTTAGATTGAGTTATGCATAGGTGTGTTGCACCGCAATTATCCGATCAAAGAATATAATTTGCTTCTTTATTACGTGGACCAAAACTTTTATACCTTTCTGCATATTATGATATAAGTAGGGATAGCCAATTAAACCTAGGACTTCATACAAACCAAAAGATTGTTATATTAAATTTCGAAATATTGAAACCTGAACTTGGAAACATTCTACGCCCAACTCACAATAACAAGCCTACCTGGTTTCTGTACCATAGCCATTTGGACGAACTGCGGCAGATACTATGACAATTAACGCAGGTGCCCCTAGAAAAAGTATATCAAACACAATATATGGATGGTACTGATACAAATAAAAGGTATAAACGTCGTCAATTGTACAATCATCTTGTTCCTTATCATCATCATCATCATCATCATCATCATTATCATCATCATCATCATTATAATCATCATCATCAGACCGTTAAACCACATACACCCCACATCCAATAAGGCCTTATTAGAACCATCCCACCGTTAGCGTCTTTATCATTTTGGCTTTCTAGCTTTATATTATAAAAATGTCAAGTTTTGACATGTAACACAAACCCCATCCAACAGCCATCCATACTCTGGTCTTGAATCTCTTCCCAAAGACACCAGTTGACTTGGTACATGTATAGAGATGCACCCCTTCTAACCACATCCAACAGATTGAAGCGGTGAAGAGATAGTGAAGCAATACGGCGATAAATGTGCAGCCACCCTTTATTGGAAATAACAATGAAGAAGAAATGGATCTTTAAATAAAACTAATATGGATATCATTCACTATTCCAGGGGTAACTTCCGCCACATTCTGCAAGGAGAGTGTCACAAAACATAGCATCTTCCCGGGGTGTAAAGTTATATTTATTTACATTGTAGAATATGGACATTTCGGCTGATGCCTTTATCGAAGAAAGGGATCTTCATGCAGTTCACGAATAGTAATGGCGGACGATTACTAATACTTTTCGGAGGCAAACAACAACATAAAAATTGTAGCTTAAATAACAAATAGTGGAATTAAAATAATCTTACTTTGTTTTCTGTTGCGTCGATTCCAACAAGATAAAAGAACTGCGCTGATCCCAACGATACGGCGAGATTTGCATGAATGGCGGTGCGTTGAGATTTCAGAAGTCTGTAACAGGTTTAAATACATTGAATGTCTGTCACTCCATTTTCTCGAATAAACTTCGATAGATATGAGAAAAACTGTCACACCGATAGGTAGGACGATGTAAGAGAGGGTTAACACACAATCCCTGCGAAATAGTTCTATATTGGAATACCATTGGGTGAATACAGTAAGCCAAACAATTAAGGTACCAGTTGTGTTCACCCCTGTATATCCTAATAAAGACAAATATGTAAGATTAAAACAAGCAGCCAATACCTGTATTCTTTAGCTCTGATTTTTAAGACCTTATTTCTGAAATTGTTTGAGAATTAAAGAAACAGTGATCTAAAACCTAATGAAGAAACGAAATCAAAAGTTGTACTTTTGTGTTCTAATAAATGAAAGCACAACGCTAGTTTCAACGTGCTAATCAATGGAAGCACGGCGCTAGTTCACTTGTTCTCGAATGCGTTGTGTACAGATCAATAGGGCATCATATTGAGCAAAGTGCAACTTTTAAATTGGCATCTTCCTTGTGTTTTTGGATCGTCGTGTGTTAAATTTTTGACCAATTTCAACAAATGAGGTCTTAAGTTCGAGCTAAAAGATGTAGCTATTGGCTGCTGGTTCCAATTATGACATATCTGTCTTTGTTTAGGATATACACGGGGTGAACATAACTGGTACCTTAATTATTTGGCTCACTGTTATGCTTTACTTACTTGAGTGATATAAATATGACCATAGTCAACACAAGAGCCAATACAGATAGTGACGTTCCTATATATGTCAGAGATTCTAGTGCATTGCCGTGTTTCGTCGGAATCGGCTGAATACAAATGAAAACACACAAAAATCATGATTCAGGTTTAGAAAATATCCTCTTAAGCATAATATTTGCAGAGCGATGTTCTAAATGTAACTAATATTTTTGAATACTTGTTGTGAGTTCGACCAGGGAAGTGAGACAAGCTATTGTGCTAACAATGTAGTCAGCGTGCCTTTGAAGTGGAACAGATATACCGCTTCTATTGCCAGTTTGTTTATTTACAGATTTATTATTATCGACAAAAATTGTGTTTTTCTCGATTAATTTTCAAAAAAATCGAGAAAAAGTGACAGTGACATAACATTTATAATCCATAATTATGAAAATCAACCCAAAATAATCGTATTCGGCCATATGTTTAGAGATTTCTTTAAAAATTAAAATATTGGAAATCAGTCATTTAAGTTTAAACCGCTAATTATTGCTATAAATTGATATGCGCATTTGACACATAAATTACATTGTAAAATTAATCTCGCATCTATTTGTGGGCCCATGCCACCCCAAAATTGCTGTTGACGAGAATGTTCCCCTCCCACATGTACTTTTGTTCAATATCGCGCTAAGTCTGATACTCACTTTGATGTACTCTTTGACCGGCTTCCATCTGTCGCACTTCCCTGGTTCGACATTCATATGCATTATTTTAAATTGTTTATGTACATTATGTCAAAAGACAAAAAAGGTAATCACTGAAATACCTTCGCATTGGGATTAACTTGCATCAGCACGGCAAAGTTCGTTAAATGTGTACAGTGACATGTTGTACTTGTTATTGAGGATGAGTCTGCTACACAACCATCCGTTGACCACACACCGCCAGAATCAGCACTGAAAGAAACAGAATAATAAAGAGCATTTCAAACTTTTTTTTTGCCCCAAAATCTACCAGTCTGAGAACATAATTACGATATTGTACTTTAAAAGGCATATTGTATGATTATAAAATAATATGTTAAGGTGGTACTACACCCCTTGATAAATTTTTGACTATTTTTGCATTTTTCTCAAAAACTATTAAAATACTGGTAACAAAAGTTATGTATATTATAGGGGCAAGGAATCCAGTTACTACACTGGAATTTCAGTGACTCAAGACAAGTAGTTATTGATTTATTGATCAAATATTTGTTTTCCCTCATTTTTGACTGTAACTCCACAACTGTTGTCTGTGCTGATATAAAATTGTCAGAGCAGTAGTTGTAGTCCTTGCCCCTATAATATACATATCTTACTTGTCACCAATGCGCTATAATTTTTGAGAAAAATGCAAAAATAGGCACAAAATTGGTCAGGGGTGTTGTACCCCCTTAAAATGAAAGAAAACTACTCACCCGCTTAATGTCGCAGGTGGTGAGCGATTGTGCAAGCACTAACTATGATATTTTAAATAAAATCGGCGCCATGTTAGGTAAATCAAAAATGAGTCCTGAGAGTAATTCCAGTGCAACTTAATTAAGTATGAACTGTTCTACAACTTTGCAAATTATTCACTTACCTTGCATCGAATTTCCAATAGGAGCATCTTGGGGTTTGGTTGGCAGACTTATTCTGCAATATAAATGTTTCAACTTGTTTTCAATCCTAAGCGTTATTGACGTATTGGCAATGTAAATACAAGCAAATGAAAATTGTTTGCCTGTTTACATAAGTGCATTAGCTTGCATTCTTAGCGTCTTTTTTCTCGTTTTCTGCTTTCCTGTTCTTGTTTCTCTTTTTCCCCTTTTGAATTAATTAATAATTAATTAATTAATTAATTAATTAATTAATTAATTAATTAATTAATTAATTAATTCAATTAATTAATTTCAATCCTTTTCTATCCTCTTCTAAGATGATCTAAGTTAATGATTAAAGTGCTCTGAACTGCTCAAAATGCTTCTTTGAAGCCTTTCGACGCATGGCGGAACACAGTATGACTACACTGCATGAAATGAGTCAAGTCCTTTGAAGTTGTCGATTTTACCCGCTTTGAATACTGCCCTTTCTTTGATTTCAGCATACCTCCTCAAAAAGGATATATAAATGCAGATTTAAACCCCTCGATGTGTTTTTTTTTCTGAATGTTCTTTGAAACCCTCAAGTGTTTTTAATGTTTTGGGATTCAAAACATTTCTAATTTATGCATGTCTGTGTCTCTGAATGTTCTTGGTTTACCTGAAGATGTGCAAACGTTAGTGCAACAGGATCTTCCTCAGAGAATGTCAAATTGGTGCCACTGATTGACAAAGATATCACATTGGTGGAGATCGTAGTTGAATTGTTATCCTCAGAGCCTTCTATACTGTTCGATACGGCATTGTGTAATGTCTTATAAACCACTGTTGTTACCTTAACTAAGAAACCATAAGACATTTGATAATATAAATTAATAGAAGTTCTATACTGTTCGATACGGCATTGTGTAATGTCTTATAAACCACTGTTGTTACCTTAACTAATAAACCATAAGACATTGGATTATATAAATTAATACAAGTAATATCAGTAAAATGAAAATTTGATTGAAGTCGATTAGATTATTATGCACAATAGTTCTCTCTTTATTATTACATTGTTAACTTTTCATTAGTTTAAAATTTAGATAAATAATTATTTTACATTTGGGAATATAATAAAATAAAGTTCATAGATTTAACAAATACAAAATGCCTACAGCACCAGAATTCAATATGCAGATGTGGAGTTAATGTAGTAGAGTGTGTTTTTTCTGCAGCTCTGAGGATGGGTATGATCGTAGGTATTGAAAGGATTGAGATGGTTGGAAAGAGAAAACACTGTGAAATGCCCAGCTCGGTATCATACAAGACTCCGAAGCTGAAAGAAGACAGAGACGCAGCAAAGATGTACCTGCATGTAAGACCCTGGCAGTCCGATGAGTATGAATTAGTCTTAGATTTGACGTAATTGCTTCACGGTTGTTTGATGTATGTAGAATTGGCTTCATTATTAACTAAATGCAAACTATAGATGGCGCTATTTATCCTAAATCATATTTCTTTATTTGCAAGGGGTAGGTGATTAATACTGCCATTAAAACAGCTGGAATATGTGAAACAAGTAGCAAGGAAATTTTATAAACATATTTAATCAAACAATAAAAGGAATTATTTGTATTAAAAAGCTTGAAAGAGTAATTTCCAGTAACTAAATAGCGCCACCAATTTTGTCATTAAAAGATTTATTTTATATCCGAAAAAGCTTTTTAAAATGCTATAAAAGTGAATAATTTGGTAAAAGAGGGAAAATTAAAGTTGAGAATGACCCAAAAGCATCTGTATACATTAGCTAAAATTTGGTTGTACATGATGTTTTGTTTTAAAAACTAATAAATGATCCCATCAAACAACCGTGGCTTCGCTACAAAAGCGATGGACGATCATTAGCTAATAAAAAAAAGAGTGACTATAACACCAGCAGGAAATAAAAATCATCCATGAAATCTTTGGTCAGAACAAAATATCTAACCAAAAGGTGTAGAGGCGTGATATATCCTCTCCGTCCAGTGACAAGGAATTATTGAGCGGAATAGTACTAGTCCACCTTGCTCAACAAAGACATCATATCGTTCACTACCTACTGCTCAGGACTTGCCTATTTGTGTTGAGCCACCCACCCTTGAATAAACAATAGAGATGCAACCCAGAGCACGAAGAACAAGAAAGCTGATTTCTTGAATTATGCGATTATATCAGAAGCACCACAAGCTTGCGGTGAAGTTATGGCCAACAACATGCACAAAATATATCTGTTGAAGTATTTACAACACTTACACTTGAGCAGTGGATAACCAATGTTATTGTTCCATTACCAAGGAAAGGATACCTCAGTCTCATGACTAACTATAGGGAACTCTCTGATGCACATTGCTGCACAATTAAACAGCAAGATATTGTTGATGAGATATTAGAGACCATATATCCAAAGAAGAATGCATAAACTGACTGGATTCCGCCGAGACAGAAGTTGCTCAAAGCAAATCCACATCCTTTGAACAATCATTGACGCCTTCCACATCTATCAACTTCCACTCAACATCACATGTATCGACTTGAGAAAGGCGTTTGATTCTAGCAACAGGGGTTCATGTTTTGAATTCAGCGCCAATATGGTATTCCCTGGTAAATATGTGTTCTTAAAAAGAACTCCGAGAGTGCTGTTACGGTGGATGGCAACATCTCAGAACCGTGTCAGGTATCCACAGGGGTACCGCAGGGGGTATTCTGATCCCATTCTTGTTCATTGTACTCATACACTACATGATGAAGAATGCAGCCAAGGATACCGCCTCTGGTGTAATGTCAAGCCGATATATATCTAGCCAACATTATAAATGATTTTGAGGTTGCTGACGGCACTGCTTTGCTTGAATCTTCCATTTCAAGAGCACGTCGTAGCAGAACATCTAGGTATCTTCAACAACGTACTCAAAACTGAGTACGTGACTGCAACCCACAGCCACATCCACCACTTCAAGTGCATGTAGTGCCTATGCGGAAAGCAGTGGCTTGGACTGCTTTTTGGAGGTTAGAGCACCTTCATGGGGAATTCCATCAATCTCTATCGCAAACAAAGTCAGGCGTTTCAACTCTACCTGTGTAACAGTGGTTTTATATGGCTGTCAATCCTTGGTAATATCTAGTGACATGGAAAATAATATCAATGCATTCGCCACATAATGTTACATGATAATGCTCAAAACCAAGTGCTTTGACTGTGTGTGCGACGCCCGGACCTATGCTATGATTGACACCCAGCCTCTCATTAACCCAATGGTAGCACCAACTTCGCTTTCATGGACGCATCCTGAGGATGTCAGGGGAGGATCCTTACAACCGATTTGCCCTTTATCTTCCATCACATGGCAAAAAGAGACCAGTGGAGAATGGACAAGCTATCAGACATACATACAGGTTTATTTTTGGGTGAATACAACATCGATTTGCAACCCCGGTTTACAAGAAAATGCTATTGCCTCACTATCTAAAATAAATAAATAAATGTAGATATTTAAATAACGCTTTATGCCGTAAACAGCGTCAAAGCGCTTTACATTTATTCCGCCGTCATTAGAATATGTCGGAACCATGTCTGCTGCTTACAAATGACGCAGGGTTCATCTGACTAGCCCTAACAGCTTCCCACACTGCGTCCTCCTTGCCCAAGGGCGCAACACAGTGGTGGGACGTTGACTCGAACCCAATCACGTCGAGCAAGCTCTTAGATTATGAGTCCAAAGCCCGGGTCCACTGAGCCACCGTGTTCTCACCATGGATCTATGGTTCTTGGTGCTTGGAGTAATCCGCAGTCGAATGAAATGAAGATGAATATGCATAGGGACGGTTTCAAGTGATATGATATTCATCAGTATGCGGAAGTATAACAGTTAACGTTTTTGTAGGAACATAAAACAATAATGACGGCTATTACAATTTTAACTACCGTAAAGTTTCGACTTATGGCGCACATGGGATCCCTTGCGTAACTGGAATTTTAAGAACAAACTAAAAGTGACCTCCCGTAAAATTCCCACCAGCAAATAAGGGCACGGACCCTTTATTCATGTTGGAATTTTTCAGATGAGGAAGCTCACTTTTGTATGTGAAATTTACCCATTCGCCATCAGGCGAATATTTACGGCATTGAACTAACCAGTTTTTCCTTTGAGAGCAGATATTGGAAGTGATATGGCACCAGCTGTTTCGTTCACTTCTATACTAACAGACTTCTGGTTCTCTTCCGAATCGCTTATAGACAGAGCTTGTATTTTCACAACTGTAATAAGAAATATAGTGATATTATTACGGTTAGCATCTATTTTAAACTGTTGCAATTTGGTAGTTCACAGCATCTTGCGAATTGTAATGTGCTTTAGCAAAAATTGCATTGGTAATTTTTATAGCGAGTGTGTAGAATAATTCAAATATCACAGATATACTTTTGTAGGTTCCGTGGTTCTTGAGTTATGTTGTAAAGAGGGTTGAAACAACAACATTTCTGTAAAACGTACAAAACTCATTAACAAGAACAGATCAAGCAAGTTTTCAAAGTATATTATTTGTAGAATGAACTTTTATAAAACATCAAAGTGTTATTTTCAATAATATATTGATTAAGAAAATGAAAAAAACAATTGGCTGCTTTATTGATTTAGAAAATGAAGATTTTTTTGGCTGCTTCGACCAACAATACCAAGTCTACCCTTAAACAGTAAATATTATTAGCAAACTTGCTAATCTGATATCCTTAAATTTGGAAATGCTTAATGCAGGGACCCAAGTGCTCAAAGTTATAGATCATTGATGCTGTTTTTGGTTCTTCTGATGTTTGTTTTTATTTGTTTGCTTATTTACAGTACACAAATATGGAGGAGATGACCGGAATACGAAGCAGAAAAACGCCAAACGATCACAAAAGACAGCAGGATAAAGAAAAGAATTTGTAATTGCAAAAATAAAAAATAAATAAAATGTAGATAATTTCAATTTCTATTATATCTTGGAAATTTTAATAGTTATTCTAGAGATATAGGACCAGTCTGATAGCATTGTCAGACATACTTTTTGCTTTGTTTTGTTTTAAGGCAGGTTGATATTAGTGCTACTTTATTCAGTATGCATTCACTTTGTCTGGTAGCTATCAGCACTTTTAAAGTTTACAGTAAACATCTCAAAAAAGTAACTAACCCCCCTTAAATAATGGCCATTATTCAAAATCGGGCGTATCAAATGAGGTGTCAAAATGCGCAGAAATAAATTCTGCTTCCAACACATTTTAAAGATTATAATACAATAGTCCGTTTTTTAAAAATGATCATTTAATTTTTTTGAGATTTTTATATTACTAGTGTGTCTAATACAAACAAAATATTTATTTAAATATGCTGCCAAAATTATGTCTTTTATTTAATAAAAAGTAAATACGTAATTAACTGCCAATCGTATTTCGAGTATGAATTAACACTTGCAAACACAATACAAGCCGTGTTTTTGAACAATGCAATTATGTTTATTACAATGCAAGCTGTTGCAAGAATTCCTATTAATATTATAATAGGAAATGTGGTATGGCAATTCAATCCCTCACATTGATTAAACACCATATTTATAACAAGTGCCTCCATAGCTCAGTGGTTAGAGCACTGGTCTTGTAAACCAGGGGTCGTGAGTTCCAATCTCACTGGAGGCTTCCATTTTTTCTGTCCCATGTATAATTTCAGTTCAAACTTGCTTATCACATTCCTATGAAATTGAATTTTTAAATTAAAGGATTTTTTTCTATTTCGTTAGGAATTGGATTTTCTTAATATGAAGAGTTTTGTTGCAAAACCCCCTACATCCACTTGGCACTTGAGCAATTTTGAGAAAACATACAAAAATCAAAGAACTGATATATGGGGGTTTGCAACAAAAGCAATTTTTGGCGAGATGCTTGGGTAGGATGAGCATCCCGTCAAAAACTGCTTTTGTTGACAACCCCCTTATATCAGGGATATTTTGTATAATTAATATCATAAATAATGGTCTTACGAACTGCCTCCATAGCTCAGTGGTTAGAGCACTGGTCTTGTAAACCAGGGGTCGTGAGTTCGAATCTCACTGGAGGCTCTCTTTTTTCTGTCCCATGTTTAATTTCATTACAAACTTGCTTATCACATTGCTATGAATTTGAATTTTTAAATTAAAGGATTTTTTTCTATTTCATTGTTTCGTTGTTAATTAGATTTTCTTAAGGGCTGGGGTATGAACGTTTGGACAGTATTTATTTTGGGACATCAGAGCACATCAGACATATCAAATTGCATTCTGAATACGAAGAATGTCATTCTGATATCAAATAATTTTGATTTTTTGAAATTCGCAATTTAATACACATTTTATGGCAAATCATTAAAAATTGATATTTTTGATATTTAACAGTACTTGAAACTTTATAAATCTGATGATTTATACTTAAAGTGTATGTAGGTGGGATGAAAAGCCGACGATCAATTGAAAATTTTGACCTTCCGTATTGAAGATATGGATTTTTTTCCCAAAACACAAAAAAAATTAGGTCTTTTTGGGAAAAAATCCATATCTTCAATATGAAAGGTCAACATTTTCAATTGACCGTCGGCTTTTCCTTTCTGCTACATACACTTTAAGAATATATCAATATATAAAATTTGTATTATATTGTGATTTTCAAAAAATGAAAATTATTTGATATCAGAAAGACATGCTTCGTATTCACAATGCAATTCGATAGGTCCGAGGTGCTCTCATGTCCCACAAAAAATACTGTCGAAACGCAATAAACGCTCATTTTAGAATATTGTTGCAAAACCCCTTACATCCACTTTTGAGAAAACATCAAAAAAATCATCAAAAAAAGAAATGATATATGGGGTTTGCAACAAAAGCAATTTTTGGCGGGATGCTTGGGTAGAATAAGCATCCCGCCAAAAACTGCTTTTTGTTGAAAACACCCTATATCAGTGATTTTTTGTATAATATTAATATCATAAATAATCGTTTTAGCTCAGTGGTTAGAATAAAGGATAAAGGATAAATGATTTTTTTTGGGATCATTGGGATTTGAATTTTCTTAATAGATTGTATAATTAATATTATGAACTATCGTCCTACCAACTGCCTCCATAGGTCAGTGGTTAGAGCACTGGTCTTGTAAACCAGGGGTCGTGAGTTCAATTCTCACTGGAGGCTTCCTTTTTTTTGTCCCATGTTTAATTTCATTATAAATTTTCTAATCACTTTCATATGAATTTGAATTAATCTTTTAGAATGAAAGGATTTTATTTCTTTGCTATTTCGTTATTTCTTTGGGATTTCTTTTTAGAATAAAGAATTCTTATTTCTTTTTCGTTATTTCTTTTGGATTTTGATTTTCCTAATAGATTTTATAATTATCATGAATAACCGTTTTACCAACTGCCTCCATAGCTCAGTGGTAAGAGCACTGGTCTTGTAAACCAGGGGCCGTGAGTTCAATTCTCACTGGAGGCTTCCTTGTTTGTGTCCCATATTTAATTTCATTATAAACGTACTGATCACATTCCTATGAATTTGAATTTTTAGAATAAAGGATTTGTTTTTCATTTCGTTTTTTCTTTAGGATTTGGATTTTCATAATAGATTAATTACCCAAATGCCTCCATAGCTCAGTGGTTAGAGCACTGGTCTTGTAAACCAGGGGTCGTGAGTTCGAATCTCACTGGAGGCTTACTTTTTTGTGTCCCATGTTTAATTTCATCATAAACTTTCTGATCACATTACTATGAATTTGAATTTTTAGAATAAAGGAATTTTTTCTATTTCAATTTTTTTTAGGATTTGAATTTTCATAATAGATTAATTTCCCAACTGCCTCCATAGCTCAGTGGTTAGAGCACTGGTCTTGTAAAACAGGTGCCGTGAGTTCGAATCTCACTGGAGGCTTTTTTCCTGTCCCATGCATAAGTTTCATTACAAAGACATTCCTATGAATTGTATTTTGAAATAACTTTATTCCGCGAAATAAAAATGGAAATTAGATTTCCATAATATATTTTTAATTAAATCTTGCATATTTGATTTAAGGTGTGTTAGAGGGTGTCGCCTTCGACTATTAGTTGGCCCAGGACTATAAACATGCGTAGCCATTTAAAAACGTCAAATGTGATAATAGAAAATTTATTATTATTATGTACAGCAAGTTAATAACTCCCATTAACTGTCTCAGCCCCAGAATAAGTATAGGGTTACAGTAAAATTGCTCAATTGCTTGTTGGAAGTGGATTTCTGTTCTTCTTTCTTTTTTAGTCTTTGCTTTTAACTAATGTCATGTATTAGCTGAGACTGTTTATATTTCACATATTAGTCTTTAGTTTATTGATCTCATTTTGTCCACATCATATCAATTTGTAAGCAAAGTCATAGTTCGTTGAATTTACAAACGTATGACAAAACAGGCGAAATCATTAATTTTTTGCACAAGATTTGCAATTTAAAGAGAATTGGGCATTGCTTATTCCAATGAAGCTAGTATATGGCCAATATAAGTGTGCTCTTTAATTTAATGAATTTAAAATATTGTAAGGAACACTTGAGGTTTTGACTTTTAAAACGTACATTTTGGACAGAAATTGCTTGGATAGTTTGTTTCGCTGTGCTGGAAATATCTGTGTACTCGGGTGTATCGAGGTGGAAACTGTGCGTAGAAACATTTATAAGAGAATATGAAGAGAACACACACAAACTGTTACCGTGTCTCCTTATATGGACCAACCGCGTTAAACAAACAAAACAATCTAAGAACATTTGAATATACGCTTACCCAAGTTATCGTTGGCAATCACAACTTCCGTTTGATTTTCACTTAAGAGGTTGGTTCCGAGATTCACAGCGAAATCTTCAATGGTCTTCATTAGACTACTGGCAACCTTTTCACCTTGTTTGGCAGTAGCTGTGCTGTTTTCATTCGTCTAGATAAAAGGATAAAAATACTAAAAGCTATTCACAATACCAGGCCTGAGAGTGTGTCTTTGAAAAAATATTTTTGTTTTGGGGGACCGGATCTGATAATTACAAACACTCCCTGAGCAGCAAGACATTCCCTCTAAGCTTTTAATCCGATAAGCTGATTATCTATTTGTTTTCATGAATTGGAAGACATTCTTTGATGTATTACTGAGCTCAATCATCTGAAATTACTTGAGCGTGAGCCACCCAGGCTGGTGGCTCAGCAAAGTATTTTATTAACAGGTTTTCTCCAAATTCATTTCCTAATGATACTTTTGTACACAACAAGTGTAGGAAAAAGTTGAAAAAATATATCTGGAAACAAATTAAAATCTGGTCTCTCACACCCTTGCAATGCAAAGTAAATCGGGACGACCACATCTGATTAGGGTCGGGAAAGATTAGTTTTGAATGCTATCACAATAGATTCGTTTAATAGAAAAAAGACACAATAATTTCGTTGTTTTTGCTTTGTTTTTGTTTGTTTGTTTGTTTTGCTTTGTTTTTGCTTGTTTGACTATATTATTGTGTTCTTTGGATGGTCCTTTTATCATCAACCCCATTAGGAAACGAATTTGGAAAAACCTTCTGTTAATAAATACTATGCTGAGCCACCAGCCTGGGTGGCTCACGCTCCAGTAATTTCAGATGATTGAGCGCAGTAAATACAGCAAAGAATGTCTTCCAATTCATGAAAACAAATAGATAATCAGCTTATCGGATTAAAAGCTTAGAGGGAAGGTCTTGCTGCTCAGCGAGTGTTTGTAATTACCCCCAGATGAAATAAAGCACATTTTACTCAAAAGTTTTGCTAGGCATATCCGTCAGGAGTATCTCCATTTATTTGTAATCCAGAATTGGATTTAACTTCAGCTTATCCAATAAAATACGGACCAAAAGGGTCCATTCCAATACATCAAACGTAGCCTAACTTTCAAGAGAAAATTTCTCAAGAGAAATTTACATACATTTATTGAGTCAATCCTTTAATATAAATACCTTAGAAAAGTGCATAACATTAATCCTACTTTCCTGAAGCCGGGAACATTCAGGAAAGTAATCTGATATTTGACATAATTTCGTTCAACTTCTCATGCACTATTTCTCAAATATATTAGTAACAAATTATTACTATTTGTAAACACTTATGCAATTACGGTGATCAAATTATTTTCATATAATTGGCTTTAAGATGAATTTTTTGTGGCCATGTCCCTTTTTTACCGCCACCTTTTTTAACCATCCATCTGCTCACCCGTAAGATACAGCCCTCTCGGGAATTTCCTGAGCCCATGCTTAAATTACTTACCCGTAAGGTACGGAGTCTCTCAAGAACAAGGTGTGGCCCAACTTCTCACAGAGAAGTTAACCCCTCTCGGGAATTTCCCGAGCCCATGCTTAAATTACTTACCCGTAAGGTACGGGGCCTCTCAAGAACAAGGTGTGGCCCAACTTCTCACAGAGAAGTTAACCCCTCTCGGGAATTTCCTGAGCCCATGCTTAAATTACTTACCCGTAAGGTACGGGGCCTCTCAAGAACAAGGTGTGGCCCAACTTCTCACAGAGAAGTTAACCCAAATTAATTCCTTGTGAGATACGGGGCCCTCCAGGGAATTTCCCAGAGCCCTTTAATTTGCACACACACAAGTGTGGCCTAATTTTCCCTCTCGCATAGAAGTTAACCCAAATTAAATCCTTGTAAGGTACATAAATGAATGAAATGAAGAAATGAATGATTGCATTAATAAATGATTGAAACATGAATGACCATGGTGCCCTCCAGGAAATTTCCCACAAACCCCTTTTGCTCACACACAAGTGTGGCCCAACTTCTCAGAGAGAAGTTAACCCGAATTAAGTCCTAGAAAGATACATAAATGAATGAAAGAAATGACTACATGAATGAATAAATGAAAAATGAATGAATGAATGAATATGGGGCACACCACGACTTTAAGCGAGACCTTTTGCACACACACTTGTTACCCAACTTCTCACAGAGAAGTTAACCCAAATTAATTCCTCGTAAGCTACGGGGCCCCCAGGAAATTTGCTCAACCCTTTTGCACACACACAAGTGTGGACCAACTTCTCTTTTGCAGAGAAGTTAACCCAAATTTATTTCTCGTAAGATACAGGGCCCTCCAGGGAATTTCCCGGCCCTATTGCACACACACAAGTGTGCTCCCACCGCTTTTCTCACAGAGAAGTTAGCCCAAATTAATTTATTGTAACTAACGGGACCTCCATGAAATTTCAAACATGCTCAAAGTGTGGCCCAACTTCTTAAAAAGAAGTTAACAGCAATGTATTAACCGGCAAGTTACAAAGCCCTTTTTCAGAGATTTCCTGAACCCCTAGATCTGTGTACCCAAATGAGGATTCCCTCCCAAAAGAAGTTCATAACTTGTGAACTTGTTGAATCCAACCCCTTGGTCAATTAACACCTCTCTTCCTGGCAGTTTGCCATTACCTAGAGGCTACCATTAAAAACTCATATTTCAATACACTTTTGGTATACATGTGATCCTCAATATCCCATACAATATGGGGTCCTCCCAGTTGACTACTGCTCAAAATTTTGGGTGTGGTGGGTGGGAAAATTTTTCCATTACCAAACTCCAGAAACATCTTACTCCTTTCAAGACAGATATCCTTATGGCCTTATCCTGGAAAACTAGGCAGGGCAAGAATGTCATTGACCACTTCTCATTGGCCACCGCAAACAATAGATCCTAAACATCACTGGCCCTTGGATAATGCCATTCCTAGGCAACCAATCAATAAATCAATCAATTGGATTTGACCAGGCACTGGTTTTGGACTAGTCTATTCCACAGGGGGTAAATTTGTTTATTGTATATAGATACAATAAACTTTATTACCCCCAGATGAAATAAAGCACATTTTACTCAAAAGTTTTGCTAGGCATATCCGTCAGGAGTATCTCCATTTATTTGTAATCCAGAATTGGATTTAACTTCAGCTTATCCAATAAAATACGGACCAAAAGGGTCCGTTCCAATACATCAAACGTAGCCTAACTTCTCAAGAGAAAATTTCTCAAGAGAAATTTACATACATTTATTGAGTCAATCCTTTAATATAAATACCTTAGAAAAGTGCATAACATTAATCCTACTTTCCTGAAGCCGGGAACATTCAGGAAAGTAATCTGATATTTGACATAATTTCGTTCAACTTCTCATGCACTATTTCTCAAATATATTAGTAACAAATTATTACTATTTGTAAACACTTATGCAATTACGGTGATCAAATTATTTTCATATAATTGGCTTTAAGATGAATTTTTTGTGGCCATGTCCCTTTTTTACCGCCAAACAAGTTTATGGCACAGAAACTTGCCCAACCCCCCCCTTTTTTTTTTGTTTTTGTTTTTACCTTCCAATTTTGAGTAAGAGACTTAATATGAACCACCCTTTTCCTTTGATCACCTGTAAACCCCAGGCCTATTAACGCCCGTAAAGGCCCTTGCAGAAAATGCACACCCTTGATTGGGGGCGGGGAGGTCATTGACACAACACTAGTATTTGAGATAATTTATCTCAACCTTAAGCCCCAATGTTTTCTCATTTACATCTGACCAAGAACGTGTCTGACCCCCTTCCCCCGTACTATATTTGTGCATTTCAGACTTACTCTTGTATACCAAATTGTTCACATTGTTAAGGCTTTGAGCCTAAAGAAAACAATCCTGGTAGCAGCGGGCTACGAAAACTCGAAAACTCCTCTATTTATTATCATTATTTATTTTTTAGGAGAAAAATTGAGAACGTAGGATGACCCCTGGCTTACTACCCCATGGCACCCTGGTGATTTGAATTCTTCCTACTAGGAAACGACACCCGGTTCCCTGCCCTGGACCACCGACACCCTTATAGAGGGCAACTTGAAAGCTGACACAAAAGCTTTTCCTCAAGTTGATGTTTTTATTTGAACTGTTTAAATTGGTTCCCGGCATTGGTTAGTCTGCTCTGAAGTGCAAACCGACCTGAATTGACCACTGTCACTTTGACCGTGTATCAGAGCCCCACATAACCCATTTCTAATGATGTAACAAGCCAATTACCTTTACCGCCAATTCGCAGAAGGCGCTCCAAATGGATATATTTTTATCCACCAATGATAAAATTCTGAAGTGAGCAGACTGACTATAATTTAGCTGGACAAATATAATACTGCCCAAGATTTAAAGCAACTTTGGTAAAAGTAACTTAACTCATGTCCCCAAAACCCTGTGACCGTTGCATACAGCATTCATGCATAAAAGTCATATAATAAAAGAAAGAAACGGCAAGAAACATAGCAAGTTAGGCTACCTGCGGTGCCTAACTCGATAATTACAACACCAATATGGCACCACCTGGCTTTGCTCTGGTTGTCAATCCGACCCATCTTGCATACATATCTATCATTTGTTCCCAAGGAACGATGTTGTCAGACAAATTATTGGCAATTAAACCATAATGTTAATTAACTCATATTGACCACATACAAATAAAAGTGCTTGCATCCCACTTTGTCTTGTCCTGCCATAGGCTTGCTTTGAAAATACAATGTACTGGGCGAATATATCATTAGATATATTATATAGGCTCCTTCTATCCCTGTCTATATTCAATATTTTTAATCGCCAAACATGTTCATTGTTTATCACCCATGACTATTAGTCCGACGGGTTCCCGAACCCACCAGGGCTCCAGTTGCTAACTGCCAGCATCAACATGTTGATTCAACCTTAAATGCAATTTAAAACCAGATTCGTGAAATTCCAATGATTGGAGTCATCATATATGATATAAATTTAGTTCATGCATCCCACTTTGTCTCCACCTGCATGCCATAAGTTCTCTGCTATCATTTCGTTTGACGTGGGAGAAATTGTCGAAATAATGCTCCAAACATATTATATATCTTTCTATCCCAAGTTTTTGATCGCCAGACGTGTTCATTATTTATACTGCTCACGTCTAGTAGTCCACGTGTTAGTAGTCCAGGACCTGCCCGGCCTTCGTTTATCACTGCCAGCATCAATGTGTCTATTCAACCTGAAATGAATCAGAAAAAGAAAACAGAAAAAGGAAGCAACTCGACGGTACAGCAAAGCCTACCACTCCACAAAATCCCTATTACATTCCTATTTACACATTCACGACTTGTAGAAATCACTGATAAAACAAAATCCTTATACACCACAGATAAACAGGAATGTTGTTGCTGCTTTAGTTGACCACACATACATTAAGAATTTTATTTCTATTTATTTATTACGGAACTTGATGACGATACAACGTGTGCTTCCGACTTCCCGAATTTTGTGCCGGAATTGATCTTATTAATTTTTGCTACCTTCCAATGCTGATCATACCCAAGCCTCATGAATTTTCTAACATCGAATGATCCGGGCGAATGATCTCCCAAATGACTATCCTTGCAATTACTTATATTTTCCCAATCACGCCTATCTCGATCACTTCCAATTTCCTTGGCTTACATGCTGGTCTCGAAATGACCTTGAGGAAAGCGAAAAGTTCTAACATCTATAACTTATCATGCTACCTTTTTTGACCAAGCTCCACAAACCTATCATATGTATCCCTTTATGTTAGACTCTGTTGAATCCCATTACACTGAGTTGCATACCAATCTGAACATGATCACTATTTGACTTGATAACCAGATATGACCCTGAGAAATTTTGACTTGGTTGCACCTCCAATTCCCCAAAATCCATGAAAATCCCACTTTTACCTTATAAACTTCCACTTTTTTTTTTTTTTTTTTTTTATTTGTTAGTTGTTGTTGTTGTTGTTGGGGTTTTTTTGGTTTTTTTATGGTTTTTTTTCTTTTTTCTTTTCTATCCAACGATCCAACCTCGATTGCCAGGCCCGGACGGACCCATAAGACCTTGAAATTAACCATAAATATTGAAACAAAGAAAGTGGCAAAAACTACACCTCACGATCACCCTGACTGACCATAAAAACATAACGAGGAGTGATGCAAAACCCAAGCTAAAAAGTTACCCTTGAAAAACATCTTGTAAATTATAACCAGTCTCGCACCGTTTCCAATCTTTTTTGAAATCCAGAGTTAGATGACCGATACCAATAACTTCCTAATTACGATCCTACTTTTGGATACGCAACCCACAATCCATGCGGTTTGGCCCCTGAATGACCCCAAATTGACCTTGAAAATTTTGTTTCCTCCTTAAAATGGTCGCCCAACCTAATTTGATGAACCTGGATGACTCGAAATTGACTTTGACATTTTTTGTCCCATTTCTGTGGTCACCCCCATCCAACTTCATGAACCAACGACACTATGGCGTTTGACCCCAAATGACCTTACATTGACCTTGCCCTCTTTATCTTGTTTCGATGTTTGCTTATTTTGAATTGATTTGTACAAATATAAAATTTCCCCTTGAAAAGATGTTCACATGATCACATGCGTCCTGTAGATCACCTGAATGCATCTAATTACATACAAATTCGCAAATTTTGGTAAACATCATCACCGTGGTGGTGGCACCCTTTACATTTTGCCTTGCCCAGTTCTGTAAAACCCAGGCTCCAAGGCACCCCATTAACTGAAGCTGTTAACCCCACTAAAATTACCAAACAATATAAAATCTTACTTAATATGGTCTGAGTGACCTCATGCACATACCATATCCAATACTTGACAGCCTGACAAACTATCCCTACCTGACATAATGAATTAACATAACAATTTGCCCAATATTTTATTTTGTTTTCTCATTTTTTTCTTCAAAAAACCACAATGTCATGCACATGATTGCAACTAATTAAATATTCGCAAATTGTCACAGCGGCAGTGACACCATCCTTTCCCAATTTGCCACGCCCATTTCCCAAAAGCCCCACCCTAGCCAAATTGTTTAATTACCCGACCAATTCTCCCTATCTAACCATCTGAATTATTCATGATACTAATTACCTGTAATTAATGTATTTATTTATTTTTTTTTCATTCGTGATAAATTTATATCTCCTGTAAACGTTAAACATGGTAAAAGGAGATGTTATGATCACATGATTGCAACTAATTAATCATTCATGAAATTGAAATTTGATCAATCGCAGAACCTAGTTTATTCCCGCAAGTAGTGAAGTTTCAAAATTCTAGTTTATTTTTTATTGAAATGTAAGCTTACTTAAAATTTGCTCACCCTGTATTGCTGTCCATGTCCTAGTAAGTATCCACATACGTAATCAGATGTTCCGCCGGTTTTTACTCGGCTGGCCTTCCCAAATTGCAATACTCTTTTCCCAATACGCAGATTTCGCCATCAGACTGTGACAAATCCCACTCGTTGCTGTGATTTGCTGCTATGGATGCTCGACCATGTTTTCATTTACACTTCCATATACTCCATTTCTGCCGAAAGATTCAGCATCCAGTATTAAATTTATAACCACCTTGACTGCTGCAGCTTTTTGACTGATGAGCGATGCCTTGCATTCCTGTAATGGTTCAAAATTCTGCACCCTTTAGAGTATATAGGCCTACTAATGATATGGCACAATACACCAGGGTCGTATTTCGCTGACATATATTTCCATCTTGAGTTGAGTATCTACCCTTTTTTTTCACTTGTCCGTGTGCTATAGCTTTCTACAGTCATTGTAACACCTGAAGCTCATCCTGTCTTACCTCCATGGTATTACCAATGTGGTGTTTTGGTGTCTCTCATGACAGCCGCCATTAATGTCATCGGTGTTTCTAGACACTAGTTGCCGACATATTTTGTGATCATGCTTCCATCGCTTCTTCTTCGACGAACCATTCTCTTCTTTCCCGTAGTAATACTTCAGATGAATTCTCACTACAGTCAAACTTCAAATCAAGTAAAGTACTCGATATCCGCCGACAGTAAAACTCAGAAAATTTCTAAGTGACCAAAAATTTTTCCATTACCAAACTCCAGAAACATCTTACTCCTTTCAAGACAGATATCCTTATGGCCTTATCCTGGAAAACTAGGCAGGGCAAGAATGTCATTGACCACTTCTCATTGGCCACCGCAAACAATAGATCCTAAACATCACTGGCCCTTGGATAATGCCATTCCTAGGCAACCAATCAATAAATCAATCAATTGGATTTGACCAGGCACTGGTTTTGGACTAGTCTATTCCACAGGGGGTAAATTTGTTTATTGTATATAGATACAATAAACTTTATTATCAGAAGGTTTTCTCCAAATTCATTCTCTAATGCACCCCACAAGAGTAAAGTTGTTAGTAATTGTTAATATTTAATGTGTTTTTGTACACATTCAATGTGTATATTATTGTGTTCTTTGGATGGATTCAGATTCAGATTCAAATTTATTTCAAATTCGTGGCCCGTAGGCCAAATTACATGAAATATTACATTTGCATTGATTACATTAAAAGACATAAAAGACATAAAATATACATAAAAACACCATAAAATTACTCAAAGAAATTAATTGCATTTGTTGAGGCAAAATCTCACACTCACACTCATACAGCTCACATACCCCTATATCTCCACACACACCTTACATACACCCCCACCCAAACTATCAGCCTTCCATTATACACACACCACAGATGCTCTAAAGAATTTAATTTTTATAAAACAGTAACTAATAAATAACATAACAAAATATTGCACATAAATGGGACCAGCCAAATTATAAGGGACGAATTGAATACATCAAGATAAAAAATGCTGTCATAAAATCACAGTTAAAACACACCAGCTGAATATGAACATGATGAGATACTCTAATTAAGTAGATGAGTGAGATAGGGTATTGAGCTGATCCCATATCTGTTTGTTTTGGTTCTGGGGACATGATACTTATATGATACTGTCTAATGGTCATATTGTGGGTCCTCATATTGTGTGGAAACCATTCAGAGTCGACACATTTTTGAGCAAACTGTGTACAGAGATGTAGTCTTCTATCATTCAAGGTTTGGAGTTCCAACTGATCAAGGGAATCTGTGTAGGATGAGTAATTAGCACCAACGATAATGCGGCAAGCCCTCTTTTGGATGCGCTCTAATTGATGTGCCTGGTCGTTGGTAATACTACCATGCCAGACTGGTGCCAGACAGAGGCTGCATTTTCACATGTTGGGCGAACATAACCAATATAAACAGAGACTAGGTCACCAGTTGGAACACCAAGGCGTTTGAGACGTGAGAGCATCTCAGACTAAGGAGCTTAGTCTCAGACACCACCTCAAGTTCAATCCCAGCAATGTGAAGACTAGGAGGGACAGGTCCTTTTATCATCAACCCCACCCCACAAGAGTAAAGTTCTCAGTAATTGTTAATACTCAATGAATACTCATAATAATCTTCTAAAAGATAAGACAAAGCGGACAAATAAAAAGCAAAGGAGTGGCAAAGAACAATGAGACTAGAATGATATTGGCTCCTATAATGAAAAGACAGGAAGACACTACGGTGCACAATACGAACCTTTCCGCTGCTTCCACTACTTATTGCCAGTGTATTGTTTGAGGTCAATAGATTATTAACCACAGATAGGTACACCTGGGAAATTATAAAAGATCTTTTCTTTTTAGAAGCATGTTAAAAGCGCAACAATTATAAAGAAAAGACAACGACCCTCTGGGTATGTGTATTTAAACAAAAGGAAACAATTTAAGGACTGAACCGTGAAACAGTTCTTTGGCCCACTTTATACTTTATGATATCTCCATATGGAGTAAGTACTGTTCAATTGTACTCGGCTAGTGGCTCGGAAGTAATTTGTTTTTCAATTCTATGTATTTGCTACCATACGAGTCGTAGAACATTATTATATTTATTTTATATCACTCATACAAAGCCATGAATTGTAGAATGTTTATTAGTTGATTACTTTTCAACGTTTTAATTATCAGCCACGCCCTTGAAATATATCCGACTTAAGATGGTACTACAGTGTATTGAGATATCAGAACGGCCTTACATTCGTTGTATTGCTAGACATATGGCTTATACTATTTGACGAGCATATTCTTAAAGTGAGATGGGATCTATCTTAAAGAGATGGGATCGACTGCAGACGACATTTTTCAAATTTTTTTGAAAAATTCAAAAATTTCAGAATTAGACATTTTCATGACCATATTTGGAATCAGCATGAAATATGCATTAAAATGAGTACAAACAAGCCTAGTATTGGTTCAGTTGTTGTTAAGATAGCTCTTGATATTTTGAGAAAATATTTCAAAAATTCAACTTTTTCCGTTGAAGCGCATGGCTAGCACGCAGAGCATTAATATTTGTATGCCATTTGTTATACCTTAGCAGTGTCTTCAGACTTGGACGCTGCACTAGATGTTGAAGCCAATGTTTGCTCCAAGTCATGTGCTTGTTGTGCCGATATTTGTGCATCCCCTCCAGTTAGAACTTCTACCGTAGATAACACAATTTCGGTGGCTTCGGCACTCAATGACCCATTTAGAACAGAAACCGCGCTTAGGACTTCGTCAATCTGTAACAGGAAAATAGAGTAATATTTCTACATATCTTCATCCACTGCGCACAGGTTTTTGAACTAAACTCCTCAACAAAAGTTTGAAAAGTTTTTTTCAAGCTACTATATGTATTTCTAAGATTATTTGCGACATGTTCATATCGTGTTATATATCAATGAATAGGTACTTTATTTCAATTTGCAATGACACCAAATTTGAAACATTCAACTTTTTTACGGCTGAGTACACGTCTTGTAAATGTAGTGGGCCAAATGGACCATTATTCTGTGCAGCAAGATGTAATCCCATAATGTCCACAATCTGCGATCTAATGCAATCCTCCAAGATGACACAGAACCAAGGTAGTCAACGACTACCAGCAGAATATGGGAGTAGAGAGAATGGAATGGCCTGCCATCAGCCCAGACCTCAACCCGATTCAACACTTGTGAGACCAGCGTGTCAGAGTAGCCAATGCAACCACATTGAATGACCTGCTACGAATTATGGCTGAAGAATGGAATGCCATCCAACAGCAACGTGTGACCAGCCTGGTGAGCAGCGTGAGGAGGAGGTGCCTGTTGTGGCTACGTATGGCTTTTCCACCTGCTATTGAGGTTAGCGACTAGTGTTGTTTGAGCAAAGAATAATGGTCAATTTGACACATTCTGTTTGAGAACCACTACATGCACAAGACGTGTACTCAGCTGTAAAAACGGTTTATTGTTTCAAATGTGGTATCATTGCAAAGGGGAACAAGGTAGCTATCCATTGATATGCTACACGATATGAAAATGTCACAAATAATCTGAGGGTTCGAACCCGCAACCTGTCGCACCATAGTCGAACGCCTTATCGATTGAGTTAACTTGACTGCTTGGACATAATGCTAAATATTTCCTTAATCAATATTGCTTACATTTTCAGCTTCTGCAATGTGCTCCTTGACTTCTGCTTCCTCTGGTGTAAGAAGCGATGAAGGAGACGGTGACAATGACGGTTTTGGATTGGCCGCTTTAGTTTCTAAAGATCGTGTCGAAACCGGTGGCGTTGGCTGAGGCGTCTCGACACGTTGACTCGTAGTTTCAACAGATGCAGTACCATCGCCGACTGTAAAAGAAATGTTTTCAATTATTAATGTTTACTTTAATATTATCTGCTGTAACATGTGTCTGCAGTTGTTTCACAATCACACATTGAAACATGTGTTACCCCGTCTGTTCTATTTGGAGCATTTTTTGTTGTTGTCCCAATATTTGCATATTCATAAATCCGCAGGCAATTGTGACACCAATGCTTTCCTGTGATTCATGTGTAGTCTCTATTCGGTTTTCATATGTGGTTATCATATCGTGGCTGCACGATTGTGCTTTCAGTGTTGCTAATCGTTTTATGGAACATTGTGAATAGTGGCTGTCTCTTAGCCATCCATTATGTCAGTGGAGATATCTTAACACTGAATATGCGACATGCGTATGTGGAACTGAACCACAAACCATGGAGCACCTATTACGATGTCCTCTATAGCTCTCTATACCGATATCTTATATATATAAGTATAATGGATCAATTACGTATGCTAATGACCCACACGATACCACTTTATGATATCCATATTTGGTACTTTGTCACGTTTGCATAAATAAACAGGTGTGTTTATCACATATTTGAGATTAAGGGCGCGCAACACTATATGCACAACGTATTGAAAAAGATGAAATTATAAGCGAAACTTACAACCATCATTGCGAAAAATAAGCAAAAGAGGGTGGCATACAGGGTTGGCTAACGGTGCAACGCAGTACGGCGACGATGATCACCGTTAAAAATTGATATGCTGACCTCTATAGGTAAAGCGTTGATCCCTTGTTCGCTAATTCAAAAATAATGCATGCGTAACATGAATTAACCAAAAGACGAATATACGTATTCCACTATCTGTTGAATATATAACGATATGTATCAGGTTCAAAGCCGGTATAATTTAAGCTATTTAGAGTCAAACTGTCAAACTTACCCCGTAACGAAAACACACTAATCCTAAGATCCCCACCACATTCTTGCTTTCTATATCCTTTGCAGAAAGTTCCGCATTCTGACTCGGGTCTTTCTTGCATGTCGAAATCTTCATATGCATCCTCTGTGGCACAGATACACTCAGTGCTCATAAGCCCGGCAAAAGG
Organism: Amphiura filiformis; assembly: GCF_039555335.1. Taxonomy (NCBI): domain Eukaryota; kingdom Metazoa; phylum Echinodermata; class Ophiuroidea; order Amphilepidida; family Amphiuridae; genus Amphiura; species Amphiura filiformis. Next base: position 2,060,789 of record NC_092646.1, read on the forward strand.
CAAATTCAAAGACATGCAGAACTGAAAACACGTGTGGTGCCGCATGTTTGACTCGATCTTAATATTGGTGTTGGCCAACAGACTTTCGTCAGCGGTGAATTGGAAACAACCAATGTATGCAGCACCTGTTTAGAATAAACACATTCACATTTTATTAGAGTATGCAAACTACGACTGTCTCAGCCAAGAAGGCAGGTAAAATAAATATTTTAGGCTAACTTTTAATATTCTCAGGCAGTAATGATTGTCTCATTTAATATTTTTGTTGGTATTGGAAATTATACTCACATTACGAACACTTCGTTCTGATTTCTTTAGAGATCACATCACTTCATAATCGAAATACATATTGTACCTTCAGCATCATCTTCATCTTCTCCCTCCTTATTTCCAACACTTGCAGATTCTTCTTCTTCTTCTTTTTTTTTTTTTTTTTTTCATTTTTTTTTATTGGCTGAAATTTGTAATATTTTTCTGCTTCTCTTTCGCCTCTTCATAATTAGCTTCCACTTCCTTATCACCGCCCTTTACCCTTCATTTTCATCTTTTCCTTTCCTCTTAGGCCGCTAGCCTGTAATAGGTGTTATATTTTCACAAGATGCAGATAAATACTAAAAGTACAATCACCTTCATAGCCGAGAACGCCGATTCGCATGCACGCTGATTCTCCATTCCAGCTAAGCGGAAGCAATCGTAGTTTGGTTGGTAACATGTGGTTTGGAAATATCGTCTTTGTGGTACGCGCCGAATACATCTGAATAAAATATCAAGTTAAAATAAATACAAGTACTATACGGTAGTCCATTTGTCTTAATACTCACAAGAGTGACGTCATTCACGTCAGTGCGTGCTCCAGTGGGTGTAGTATACAATCGCGAGCGTCGCGCAGCTGTAACATAAGATAAATGGTATTGGTTCTATACCAGTTTTGATTTGGGGGAAGGGGTGTGTCGCTGAGAATTTAAAAGTGCACCCATCAATATACCAGTTTTTCAAGAAATTTGGATGCATCAAAATACCGAAATTTTAACATAAATTGTTTGAATTGAGATCCCAAGGCTTGATATAATTAAGCCGGGTATCATTAATTAGGCCGGGTATCATTATCCGTCTTGCATGCTTTTTCTCTGACGGGGGAAACACCCTCAACTGTCGTTTTGATATATCATTGGCCTTAACTCAAGAGCCACAAGACCGCCTAATGCGATTATTGACTTCCTTGACTTATACCTATAAGATCATTGTATTCAATTAATTCTCGTGTTTCACAATACGATGCGCCGCCAACGGTTGCTCTTGGCAGTCATTTTTTTTTTACTCCAGAGTCGACATCGCCGTTCTAGCTGCTATTGAATTTTCACTCGAGTATGATTATGTTGAAAACAGCTCCACGAAGGATTCCCTGTGATCAACAGATAGAAAATGACATTTAAACCACAATGATGCATGTTCCTGTATTGTATTCGTATTACGCAGGCTTTGGATGTCGACATTTCCCCATGATGCACTGCGTATTATGGCCTCGATCCAGCGACCGCTGGAGGCGCATCGTATTGTGAAACGCGAGAATTAAGAATTGTTCTTCTATGGTTCCTACCGAATATATTTCGTGCTCCCAATGTACTCCGTCGTCACTCAATGCCACCTCATATGTGCCGGTCCATTTGAAGTTTTGACCTTTGCCACTTACAATTATGCCTTCCAAAACCACTTGTCCCTGGAAGTCAATCTAAACAAGAAGATGGAAAATATAAACAGTATTCTCACCATTGACGCGTGACCTCTACAAACAGTGTATGTTATAGGTATAGGGCATTGCCTAGTTAACGTCACTGTGTGAAAAATAACCGGCCAACATTTAAAGTACTCTCTGAAATTCTAGGAAATATAGTTTTGTAACATGTCCTAAATTTTTAGCTAATTTAGGTGTTTGGAAATATTCGCACTTTGGTGTTTTAGGGCACGGCACGGCCTGCAAAATTTCTGTGTAGATCGACTGCAACTTTTAGTGACTATCACTCACTTGTGGACCGCTCTCAATCGAAGGGCATTAAAGCTAAACCACTTGACGGATATTTTTGTACTTGCTGTCAATCAAGAATGGTCGTACCTCCCTGATATGTAAATGACAGATAGCAGCAAAAAACACCTCCCATATCTGTCCATAACTTTAGTCAGTGGAGCGAGTCAGGGAATTTCAAGTGGGTGATTATTGATTGCCAAGTGCCATATTTGGGCATAAGTGCAGTCCACCATTCAATGTGGAGGATGGGCTACACTTTATCGATTGCTGTTGCTGGAGTTATATCCTGTTAACCAGGTTTAAGTACTGCAAAGGTCGAGTCATGTTTGCTGTGCATCATAACTGGACTATGCATCAATAATTTGTGGAATCACCAAGCAAGCCAAGCAACATAAGTTACGTACGTGACTTCCCCTGTGGCTTCGGGTGAATACGGGCTTGGAACAAGCCTACATATCAATGTGTTTTATCGAAGGACAAAGGTTGTTAGTACATGTAGCAGCCAATATCTAAAGGATAGAACAGTTGTGTATTTCTATACGACACACATACAGGGTGTATCAAAATGATTGGTACCTAAGACTTCTCATTTTTTGCCGATTTTTTTACCATTTGTTGTGCCAGTTTGGGGTTCATTGTTTAAATATTTTTAATTATAGTAGTTTTATCTTCTTTAAGAATTTTAGATCATAAAGATAGCACATTATGTTCAGAAGTTACATGATTCTAAAGGAAAGGAGGTGTAATGCTGCATCAGTAGCGCACCATTTTCAAAGCTCTATTTTACTGCAAATACCTTGTGAGGATGATATGTTGAAAATCATGGAAATATTTAATATTTTCTTTGTCCATTTCTTCATTCATAATATATATAAATGTTATAATCAATATTTATTGGTTAAGGGTAATATTATTGACTTGAATAAGGTGGGGTGAAAGAAGTTTGTGTATCAACACCATCCAGGGCGGTAATTTAAATTGTATTATTGAGATTACTAAGTAGATGGTGTGGCAGAATGGCTATAGACTGCAGACAGTGTAGGTTAGTTTAGACCTGGTAAAAATTATTGGAATGACTCCACAGTATTCCACATTTCAGTGTGCATTCATAGTTAAGAATCACTGGTCGACACAAAGCTATAGAGAAGTGCAGAGAAGATTTAGGAGACAGTTTCTAAGAGCAAGGCCCCGGGAGCAAGGCGTATCCCATGAAAACATGCTAAAACTTGCCATGCTTCAAAATTTGATATGGACAGTTACAGAATGGATCCATCCCAGGTGTTAAGTTCTTTCAAAATAGGGCTTCACCTTACACTGCCTGAGTTGTAAGGCAGGGACTTCAGGAACTTTCTAAAAGCATGTGTAAAGCAATTTTATGTTATGTATACTGAGGTGAGATATTGAAGAGTATGTATGCAATAAATGGTTCAAGCAGTGAACCTATTCATCTTGTGTTGTGTAAGTCAAACCATGATTACGTAGATCTTCGTTTAAATGACAATAGCTCCCAGATGTATCAACCTATCAACTTCAGATTAATAGATCAATAAGTTAACATATGCCCTTTCTATTTAGAGTACAAAACTATATTAATTAGCAATTTTATATTTTTGATATATTTTTGAATATGGCATATAGCCCGGTACCAATCATTTTGATACACCCTGTATTAATAGATCGAGTTATGCCAGTTTGATTTCTGTATGCTTCATATTGTAATTTGCGGTAAGTAAATGGTTGTAATAAATAAATGATTAAATGCATAATCTTTTCATTTTAAATCATTTCATGTACTTTTAAGTTGTTTATGAAATACGATGATTTCCCCAAAAATTCATCTTATTGATTTTCGCCGGTTTAGCTCGAGATACTCTAGCTGAAGTACAGGTTTACATTTACTATCTTACATTATCTTTCTGTATTTCAACTAGAGCGCCATATGTAGCGCTTCCGGGGTTTTTTTTGTTGAGAACAATACTGCCTGGGGGTACTCAAGTTTGGTTTTGGTAGGGACGTGCCGCTGAGAATTTGAAAGTGGACCCATAAATATACCAATTTTTCAAGAAATTTGGACCCATATCAAAAGTCAAAATTTTCTGCCGAATTTAACCCAATTTGTCTTAGTTTTCACAAATTTTCCCAATTTTCGCTAGATTAAGGGAAAATTGGGCTATTTTCCGAAAAAATTGAGAAAATTTTGAAAAAAGGACTCTTTCATATACCAAAATAGACTTTGAAAAAGGGGTCATTGATATACCAAAAGGCTGAAAATGCTACCCATATTTGCGGCACGTCCCCGTATGGTCATTTGTACTGAGTACCCCCCCCCCCCGGGCAATACTGTTACGTAAGACGAAGACGAAACCCGCCCAGAGCCCGCCCTACCAATTATTTCATTTTACTTATTGCAATTTGCCTCCACACGTTACGTAATCAACACAAAGCTTTTGTGAGGACTAGTGAGTGGATAAGAAATTGACAGAGGATACGAACGACACGCCAATTTTTAGTTGCCAATCATGAATTGTTGCAACGTTTTAGTATTTTACTGCATGGCATTCCGCAGGCACCATGGCAAATTATGCCGTGTTTTTCCAAAGATCATCTCATATGAAGTAAGCTGAATGCGATCTGTACTTTTGTAACATTCCGATCGCTTTTGATCACCTATTATCGGCGAATATGCTTGAAAACACGTGAGTTCATGTTGTGTAAACATAAATAGCATGGACACAAATGAAATTACGATGCAATGATACAATGCAATTTGAATGCTTAGCAGATCTATAGAAATAACGTGGCCCGGTTTTATGCAGCTGTTACACACACCCCAATAGCACTACTGTAGGGTTCTATTGCTTAGGCCTAAGTAATAAGTAGCTTATACAATTAGTACGAAATATACGACTATGTATAAGGGACCCATAGCCAAGGAGACAATTTTGAAGCTTTCTCTTTGTTGATTTGTAATTTCATAGGGTCCTATAAGAATTTCAGCTTGGCTGCCAGAACTGCAAGTTTGGGCAACTTTGCATAAATACAAAATGGCCGCCGGATTTTATATTGAAAACTTAACTTTTGACCCACTTGCCCTAGAACGATGTATAATACCGTTTTTATGGGTTCTGGGGTGTGTATAATCCATTTCTAATGGGTTTTTTTAATTCAAGGTCAAGATCAGGCGCTACAGGTCAAATAGAGATGTATTGTTTTCCGCAATAACTCAATTGTCATTTCCTGAACCTAGAATTTCCACGGGGTCCTAGAAGAATTAAATCCAAAATGGCCGCGAGTCGATAGCTTGAAAATTGAACTTTTGAACCACTTGCCCTAGAACAAGGGTTCTCAATACTTGGTTGCATAGTTTTATCCGAAACGTTTACAATATTTCGAATGTGTTGTATTGTTTTTGCTCCAAATATTTGCCTATATCTCAATTTGACAATAATTGTCACATTTGGTCTGATTGGGTCAGATTGTGCCACATTTTAAAAAGCTCACAGCTTCAATGTCATGGTGTATGACGGATGAGAGTCACATTGGACTCGTTCTGACAGCGTCAATGTCATGGTGTATGACGGATGATAGTCACATTGGACCGTTAATGACAACAATTTCACACGCGTTTCTTATTTCATCTTTAATACAGGTATCATAACCAAACCAACAATGCCTTCGATGTATATAGACACATTTATAACAATCTTACAACAGGGTACCGCCTACATTTTTGGTCTTTTCGGTAAAGACGGTAAAAAGGTTCTCACAACAATCATGAAAGATGGTGTCAACGTTCTCACCCGGAATAACATAAATAATGATGAAACTATAAGTAGAGCTGCAGTCCTTACATTGGAGAGAGCAAATAGCGCAATTTTGTCACAATTGGTGTGACAAAAGCGTGACTCAATTTTGCAGTTCAGTCCTATCTTGATCCAAATACTGAGCTTTCCGATCTTCTGTATGCCAAACCAGCCCACTCTGAAGCAAAATATGAACACTATAGAAAGATTGAACTGTACAGTAATTTTAATACTTTACCTCTATCCATGGATGAGAGTCATTTTCAGATGCACACCATGCAGTATCATCATCTATCCTTACATTATCGAAAGGATCCTGAACACTTGATACGGAAATGTGCTTGTCTTTAATTGAAGACATGAATGAATGCCGGGTGGGCTCCGATACACCTGCAAGATATAAACAGTAACGATTATGATTGAAATATTCCAGGATCAGATTGATTTCACTCGCGATGTTCGTCACAGGAGATGGCATTTCCTTCAGATTAAAATAGATGTAAAGGACAGAAAAATCCAGTAACCTTGTCTACTAGAGAAGGCAAGTTTAATACGGATCAGTGCAGATGGCCTTCTTGAATAATAAACATCCACAAAAAAGTAAATAACCCCCTTAAATAATAACCATTATTCAAAAACGGGTGATTGTATTACAAATCTGTAAAATGCCTTGGAAGCAGAATTTATTTCTGCACATTTTGACACCTCATTTGTAGTAATTGACTAAATATTAACGTCACAGCGTACATTTAAATCAATGTAACCCAAGATTTGAAAATTGCAGTATTTAAATTGTATTGATTTTGTATTCAGTGTAATGGAAGGAAATCTGTGTAATGATATCTGCGTGTTTTTGTATTGTAAAATTGTTTTCTAGGCTATCGTATCAAATGAGGTGTAAAAATGCGCAGAAAATAATTCTTCTTCCAATGCATTTTACAGATTTGTAATATAGACCGGGTTAAAACTGAGCTAAGTACCACTTGGAGAACCAGAAATTCTCATATGGTTTATCTGGACCAGTTTTGCATGGGGAACAAGAATTTCTTGGGTAAAAAGCCCGTAACCTGAGAACTTTTCCGTGAGGGCGCTTTTTTCAAAATGGCCGCCAAAATCCAATATATATGGTTAAATTAGTCACTTTAGGGCATATTTGACCAGATTTTTGATTTTTATTGATAGCAATAATGTACTAATAAGTCAGGTTATTAATATGAAGGTCACAGGAGGTCACAGCTGAGGGCGCTTTTTTCAAAATGGCCGCCAAAATCAATGAAAAACATATATATAGTTAAATTAGCCAATTTAGGGGCATATTTAACCAGATTTTGGCTTTATATTGATAGCAATAATGTACTACTAAGTCAGGTTATTAATATGAAGGTAACAGGAGGTCACAGCTGAGGGCGCTTGAAAAAAATTAATAGCTGTCTGTGACTTTTTGCGTGAAGGATATGAAGCGCCAGCGCCTGCTTACATGGCGGTAGTAAGGATATATCTGCAATCTATTTATCTTTTGAAAACGTTCGATCAAAGATATCGTATCTTGCTTCATTGACATCTTTGCCCTTCACTCCGTATAGAAGTGAAACGTACTCCTTTAGCTCTTTGCATAAACTTTCTATCGGAAAATCTAATACTCCAAAGTGCAGAAAGTGTCCACAAAATTTGGCTTTGACTCCAGAAGTTTCCAGCACTGACGTTTCCCCTTAAAAAAAAAAAAAAGCTGAGTTGTAATCAGTGAATGCATGAAATCCAATCAGGGATGACTTCTGAGCTGGCTGTTAATTCAATATCGCTCAATTTAAAGGCCTTCGTGTCACAAAACAAGATGCTATTTTGATTCTCGATCTTAGCAGTAATCAGGAAGAAGATTACACAAAGGTCATCTTGCATGCAAAGCATACAGTGAGGAATAATAACGAGGGTATTAATAGTAATCATCCGTTCACATGCGGGAGACATAGACATTGCAGCCATTGCTTTATCCCATTTCATTCATGATGGAGACAGAGTAATTCTGGACACAAACACTGGTAAATACAGGACGGCATTGGAGTATTAGATTTTCCGTCAGAAAGTTTATTCAAAGAGCTAGAGGAGAACGTTTCACTTCTATACGGAATAAAGGACAAAGATGTCAACGAAGCAAGATACGATATCTTTGATCTAAAGTTTTCAAAAGATAAAAATATTACAGATATATCTTTACTTCCTCCATGTAAGCAGGCGCTGGCGCTTCATATCCTTCGCGCAAATTTCATTGCAAGAGAGTAGAGAGCAGCAGCCGATGTCACTGTATACGATGGTGGAAACATTGTTGACAATGGGTGGAACGAAAACATGGAACCTTAACCTAAGTGGGTTGAAACGGTAATGCCTGAGGACGTCCAAGAACTATTGGTAGAGAATGACTATGAAGGTTTTTCAGATAATAGCGATTTGATTGATCATGAGGATTAAAACAAAGAGGAATGCATCAGTGAAATCATGCAAAAACGGACAATTTATAACACTGTAAGCAACACTTTTGCGGCATTCTAGTGTACAAGTTGCCTTTTGGGTCTTCTTTAATACATAAAGGCAATTCTGGTAGTCATCATTGCAGCCATTTTAAATCAGAATCTACATTTACCACCCTGAAGTACTTCATTATAAGTTCAAAAGTCAAAGACAACTATTACTTTTTTTCAACTTAAGTAACATTTTATGACGCTTTTGTTGATATCATACTTTCCAGTTCAATTTTGTCGGCCATTTTGAAAAAGCACCCTCGCCTGTGACATCCTATTACCTCCGTATTAATAATCTGACCTAGTATTAAGGCTTTACCGCTATCAATAACAACATTCAAAATCTGATGAAGTATACCAGTTATGTGACTAATTTAACAATATATATGCTTTTCATTGATTTTGGCGGCCATTTTGAAAAAAGCACCCACACCTGTGACCTCCTGTTACCTTCATATTAATAACCTGACTTAGTAGTACATTATTGCCATCAATAAAAATCCAAAATCTGGTTAAATATGCCCCTAAAGTGACTAATTTAACCATATATATGTTTTTCATTGATTTTGGCGGCCATTTTGAAAAAAAAGCGCCCTCAGCCGTGACTCCTGTCACCTCCATATTAATAACCTGACTTAGTAGTACATTATTGCTATCAATAAAATCCAAAATCTTGTTAAATATGCCCTAAAGTGACTAATTTAACCATATATATTGGATTTTGGCGGCCATTTTGAAAAAAGCGCCCTCACGGAAAAGTTCTCAGGCAAAACTGCAAAACTGGTCCAGATAAACCATATGAGAATTTCTGGTTCTCCAAGTGGTACTTAGCTCAGTTTTAACCTGGTCTAATACAATAGCCCCATTTTGAATAATGACCTTTATTTAAGGGGGGTTAGTTACTTTTTTTGAGATGTTTAATATAGTTACCTCTTATCAATCGGAACTCATCAAAAGCAACAACCGTCGTCTCGTTTCGTCGTGGGATGCCAACCACTATTAGAAGCTAAATAATTTAACATTTCAGTGTGTTAAAATTGTGGTGCTATCAATGGCACAATACGAGTAGATATTTATACGTAGTGGTACTAGTAGATAAAGTGACTAAAGAGTTTAACTTTAACATAACACTCTTTTTTGCATACCTGGAACGTTTTCGCTAGGTCGACTAGCTTCTTCAACAGATGCTGATGCTGTGATTATATCTTACAATCGGGATAGTCTTTTTTGATGACGTCGTGTGACGTCACAGGGTGTTATGATGTTGTACCACCAACCAGCAGGTTCTCCCATATCATAGACTCTGAACACCGAGGATCTAGACCTATTTCTAATTTTTGATCACAGTTCAGTCTCGTTTTTGAGTCCTTATGACGTATGACATGACGTCATAATAAAGGACTATCCCGATTGTACACAAGATATCATCACAACATCACCATCTGCATAAGACGCTAGTCGAATTAGCTAAACGTTCCGGGGCTATTTACTTTGAAACCTTTAATGCATATTTACAAGTGCTAAAGAAAATTTATGACACTATGATATTAAAATATCATAGTGTCATAAATTTTCAAAAATATAACGTGTATAGATGATGTTCCAAGTTACAGAGTAGGTTTTTGTATAAGAAATATTTAAATGTCCAGTCGTTCAACCCTTGCCCAAACGCCTGCCTGTCATAACTATGTGTGAGATGCGGGGATGTTGCAGGGTTGGTGGGATGTGAGTAGTTCATTGACGTTATCAATATTTAAATAACTTTCAATAATGAAACTTACAGTGAATTCGATTCCTGATGTGACGTAGAACAAGCCTTCCTCCCAATCTGATTCACTCTGTGTTGCATATTTCTGCCATATTAATTCAGAATTATTGACATCTTCTTTATAAATCGCCAAATATGGCATAACCTCACCAACAGTACCGAAGAAATATCTGAACGTTGCCAGACCGTTACCAACAGGTGATATATCAAACATGGCAACACTTGCCACTGCGTATAGAGAACAGCGAATGGAAGAAAAATCGGAATATTGAGAAGATTCAGAATCCGAGTCGTAGTACTGTGACGTTGCATTGTCTGTTTCAGCGTCAAATGGTGAGTTATGACTCTGACTCTCAGATGTGGAGCTATAATGTGAGTTATGCCTCTCAGACATTGAGTTGTAATGTGTTGATCGAGTGGAATCATATTGAGAAGACCAGGATGAACCCCGTTGATTCGATTGACTTGAGTCAGATGAGAAAGCCTCTGGTATCGATGTCGTTACTTACAGGAAAGAAGCAATCAACAAAAATAAATTAATATTTTGTTAATAGTCCTTATGACACTACACCAGGCACAAAAAGAAACTCGTCAGTTATATTCATCCTTGCTGTTCAATAACTTGATAATTTTGGATTATTCTGAAATATACATTTTGTTAATTGGACTTTGCTTTCTGATTGACACCCTGTTCGTGAAAAACGAACAAGAATTGACCAAGATATGCGCCTCCAAAGCCTCAAATCCCAAAATCAAAAGTTGCATTTTCAACGATTTTCAATGGGAACGCATCGTTGTATTGCACACAAGCACCACGGGCCAATCAATAAAGTACACAGTGTGTAACAGGCACAATTGAATCGTTAAAATTGCAACTTTTCATTTTGGGGTTTGGAGGCGCATATCTTGGTCAATCTTGCTCAATGTTCACGACCAGGATGTCAAATGAGAAAGAAAGGTCCAATTAACAAAATGTATATTTCAGAATAATCCAAAATTATCAAGTTATTGAACAGCAAGGATGAATATTACTGACGAGTTTCTTTTTGTGCCTGGTGTAGTGTCATAGGTGTAGATAGTTGATAGGGGGATGGTCCATACAATTATCCCACAAGGACACGTGAAAGACAAGAAAAAAAACCCACAAAGGTGGTGTGCGTTGCTTCGTTGTAATATCGAGTGGAGAATCAAGAACATGTGTTGATAATGGAATGCAAAGTTAAATATAGTTGACTATTTAATCCCACTTTAAACGGCCGCTAACCTGATATAGTTATCATATAATTGTTTTTAGGAAAACCATTTTTAAAAATTAATCTTGTACTGACCAAAAAGAAGTTTTCATTATCAATTGGACCAATCAGCAACATTGTTAGAATAATTTTACCACGTAAAAAAGTTGGGGTGAATTATTTTCAAAGCTCCATTCTGATTGGTGATTAAAGTGAAGATATCATGTAATTGACCAATTAGAGGCAATGTTAGATCAGCAGGTAGTGATCAGGGAGTTAAACGAAAAAGGTCTTTATTTACCTTCACTGCTCCAGTCGTTTTGACTTGAATAATAATTTGCATCGGTACAGTTTTCACCATAACCAGCTAAAATAGAAGAACTGTCAAAGAATATAAACTCTCCCGACGCACTCGCTGAAAGTAAAGAAGGTAAAAGATCACTAATTCATTTTGAATTCAGCAGAGTGACGAATCGAGTTTTTGAGTTTTAAACTTTAATCATTTACAACATTCTTGTTTAAAACCTTTTTGTGACAACTTTTGAAATGTTATGAAAAATATTTGAAAACGTTCGTAATCATTTTACCCAGGCGACATTTAAATGTTTTGACAAATATTTGCGAATTTCATTATGCAAACGATACCAACTAAATTCATACTTTTTAAAAGCAATATTCCAGCAAGGGGCCATTGCCGAATATCCTCAGCAAGTGACTATTTTCGAGGATTGAATAGCATGCTTAGTATTATAAAAACAGATATTCAGTATCATTATTCTTACAAGTTAGTGGAATTGACCATTGAAAAGGTATATTTGAATCCCACATAGAATGATGCCACAAACCATCCATTTCATCATAGATGCGCTGAAATTCGGTTGTGTTTTCAAAGTTTTCATACACCAGTGACTCTGTAACGTAAATGCATGAAAGTTAACACTAAACAATTCTGCATTTCAACTTCCATCAGGTTCAGCCGAATAGCTGTGCAAGTATCAAACAGATTTTCACACACAAAATCAGCCGAAAATGCGCATACATATTCATAATAAAAGATACAATCAAAGGTTTCAGGTTTCCCGCTTTATGCAAATTAACAACAACAAAAACCATTACCAGCTTAATAATATAACCACATTGTCAAAAATCAATAAGGGAAATATAAGATCTAAGTACAAATATCATATTTCATTTAATGGAGTAAACTTCACTTTCTCCCACCCTTTCTGTATACACGGTCAATAAACCCACTTCCAGCTTCAACCAGAGATCCCGGGTTCAACCATATGTAAATTCCACCCACTGATTGCTCTTTCAAACTCTTATACTTCCATCACGTTTTTACTTAACCCGTGAAGACAAATCAGTCAATAGTTTGTATTGACCATATCGTTATGAATTCGGCAGACGGCCAAATCCGGATTCGGCTTTTGGTAAATTCATTTTAAGCATTCATTACTTTTGAATTAGAGAAGAAGGGATCAATGCTGTACATAATATAGGGCAGCATATCCATTTTAACAGAGATCAGATGATAACAGTGCATCGCAGTACGGTCAATGACAATAACCGTTCAAAAATTGGTATGATCCCCCCTATAGGTAAAGCATTGATCCCTTGTTCTCTAATTCAAAGACAATGCATGCGTAACATGAATTTACCAAAAGCCGAATCCGGATTCGGCCGTCTGCCGAATTCATAACGATATATGCAGAAAGGGTGAGAGAAATGGTAGTCTTGTTTGTACTCTTATCATTTATAATTAGGTTTTTTTGTGTGTGTAATGCAGTATTTCAAACAACAGGTATAAACCGTAAATACATGAATGAATACCTACCCACGTTTGCACGTCCTAGTATTTCAAATTGTAGACAAAATTCATTGACCAATTTGTCGTATCTCAACCGAGCGAACTGTGTAATTTTTGGATCGTCTAGTTCAATTGTCACAGTAGCATTTGACGTAGTGTTGCCCATGTAAAAGACCTTTGTGTGTGGAAATACAGGATAATTATTAGTGGTCTAGTCATTTGTAGCTATTCATACATTATTAGGCAGCGAGAGCCAATCAGAGCAAACGTTAGAAAAGTGTCAGGAGTGCATTGACTTTGTATAATGCACGGGCACTATAATGAAATACAGAGATTAAAAAAGACTAGTTCGCGTCTGAAATTCTGAAACCTAAACAGAAAATGACGTACTGCGCAGGTCGGCAACAAATCACGGCGCGCCTTTACCCTGACGTCAGACGCGAGTTGGTCTTTTTATCTCTGTCTTTCATTATAACAACTAGGAGTTATTTATGTGGATCCAAATTAGTTGCCATTTTGATAGAAATTTGACATGGACATGTTTGAGCACCAAATAGGTCTTACATTCCATATTTGGCAATGTTCTGGGATTGAGTATAATTTTAATTTTTACATTTGCAGAAGTGAAAGTCTATGACTGGTAATATGCTAGTTCCGATGTCACACATAATTGAGATTTTAATAAACAATAACAGAGTAAGAACAAAACTGTAACTCTTACGGCCAAATTTTAAAAGAAAGACAGTAGTATCAATGTTCTGCGAACTTGAACCCTAGAACTACGAAGGGGGGGCGTGTTTTTTCCCATAATAAAACATGCGAGTGTTTATACGCTCAAGCGACCTAAGCTAATCGTAGATCCACCCTTTGCGCTCATTTTAGTGATAGCATTTTAGCGCCGCAACTTACTCAGGGGTAGGACCTGCCATCAAAAATGATCAGGGAGGTTGGTGAGGCCCACAATTTTTTCATTTCGCTCTTGTAAAATCATTAATTATCAAAGTTGCCTATACTTTTGTATATAGCCAGAATTTCCCAAATTTGCATGGGTGCCCTCACATTATGACGCCATAGCATCATTATGTTGGGAATGTTTGCACTTATTTTGATATCACTGGATAGAAGATACCCATAGCTATACATTGGTACCACATATAAAGGCATATGACGTTTATAATTGAAAATTAGAGGCCTGTAACAACCCTCTCTTCGTAGTCTGTGTTACAAAATATGGCTCAGTAGTTCTAGGGTTAAGTGGGCCAAGACTTAACACTCAAATTTCCCAACACGCTAGAATAATTTCTTAACACGCTAGAATGTCCCAAATTTGCATGGGCGCCCTCACATTATGACGCCATAGCATCATTATGTTGGGAATGTTTGAACTTTTTTGATATCACTGGATAGAAGATACCCATAGCTATATATTGGTACCACATATAAAGGCATATGATGTTTATAATTGAAAATTAAGGGGATTGTACCAACCCCCTCCCCTTCTTAGTAGTCCGTGTTACAAAATATGGCTCAGTAGTTCTAGAGGTACTGTGCTGAGTGCTAGCCATGCGCTTCAATGGAAAAAGTTCAAGTTTTGAAATTATTTTCTGAAAATATCAAGAGCTATCTTAAGAATTACTGAATCAACACTAGGCTTGTTTGTACTCATTTTAATGCATTTTTCATGCTGATTCCAAATATGGTCATGAATATTCACATTTCTGAAATTTTTGAATTTAAAATTTTTTTTGAAACTTGTTGTCTGCAGTCGACACCCGCGTGAAGAGACTTAATACTCAAATCATGACAATAGCTTACCTTATTATTGTTCCAGGAATATATTATACCACTCTCGGAAAATGCCAGAGTAAATTCCGTCATACTAGCTTCAGTAATGCCTTCTTTATAATGCAATTGTAGCTGTATTCCTGTGATCTCCATTGGAACCAGAAGATCCACTGCGATCCAGCTATATGCAATGATACAAAGAAAACAGGTTCAGTTTAACTGGGCCATATGGAAGAACAGGGGAATACTTAAAATTTTCCCCTGAATATGGACCCAGTATAAAGAAGAAATAAACAAACAAACAAACAAACAAACAAGATATGTGGGATAGGCTTTTACTTTTTCCTGAAGAAATCAGAGCTACTCTAAACTTGGGTGGAGAGAGACATTAAATTGAATGATGGGTAATTAAATTTGCTTGTATTTCATCTCTTACCTACTTTCTTCTGAAAGTGATCAACCATTAAAATGTCGGCGTCTAATTTTGCATTCCTCTCGCACAGTAAGCCTGTCATTATTTCAATTACGTATTATGTGTAAATTTTATGTCAATATTTTTTTGTGGATTTACACTGTTTAGCTACGTCCTGATCGATGTACCAATTACCCAAAATGTGACGACCATAGGGCCCAAATTTGTGGCGCTGTTGTGATTCTGATTATGTTATCCAATCAGAAGTCGTCTCTGTACAGCCATCTCTGTGCGGCCATTTTGTATTATAGTCTCCTACGCCGCCAGTGAGCGGAATCAAACCAGCGGAGGAGACTAGTATGTTTTTGTCCTCCAAGTTTCTATTGGTATGTAAGAGTATCGCATTATATTTATCTCGGCTTACATGAATAACTTGATCGGTGGTTCGCCACTACTCCTGTACTGTAGACTCTTCTAACAAAATATTGCCGGTACCAATTTATATATTTGGGTGGAGAGAGACAAGAGAGGTATGGCTTGTCTCAAGGCTTTAACACTTGGCGTCTAGTCCAGAATTCCAAGTATAACCTGTTAAACGGTTCGCCACTACTCCTCTCGTACAGCGCATCTGTTCACTGTTCGAAACTGGCCTTCAGAATTCCGGTTTCCTTTCTCAATCTCAGGAAGTAAGGGCTAAAAACAAAATTGAACAGTTGTGTTTGGGAATGGCCTTCTCTCCTTTCTCCTTTTCCTTGCTATTTTCTTCCATTTCTTACTTTGTTTATCAAAGCTGTCTGCGCCAGCATGCATCTTATTAGCCTACACTGGCTATCCAGGCTTGTCAGTGTGCATTTATTGTATGAGCTTGGAACGGTCCATGGATTTCCCATGGATTAGCATGTGTCCCTCACGGACCAACCTGGTTAAACAAACAAACAATTGCCGGTACCCATTCATCTATTATCTCAAAAGCAGTAATATTTTAATTACTTACTGATAGGCGGAATTAGAGTTAGCCGCACACCAAGCCTCCGGACCGTTTAAACGTGCCTTCCATGGAGCCTGGCTGGGAGACGAGCTGGAAGTAGCAGATAACTGGCTGTCCGTAATTGATCCATCTGCCATACCAAGTGGGTGGGGTTCTAAGAGTAAATAATATAAATTATAAAACAAATATTGCAGTTGGAATTTGTCAAGCTCTTTTAATTAGAATTCAAACAAGTACATCAATGAAAATTCACCACAGGAAGACACACTGCCTGAATCAGATTTGCCTGAATACATCTCTGAATTCCACCATAAAAACATCAAGATAAGTGACAAATTACACTAATCATCGCTGTGGACGACGTGGATAAGGCCTATTATGGTCATGATGGTTCATTAGTATTCATCGATTAAGTCGGATTGATTTTGCGGATCCTCTAAGATGGTCTAGTTGTTTTACATGTTGTTTTTATATGTTCAACTTTTTTGTACGTAACCAATAAAATGATGTATACCGTGAGAAAGGATTAGATAATGATCCTATCTGGGTCAACCTCCTGACCCCCTCCGGAACCAATGGGGTGCCACAACATCTTCTTGTTTGACGTCATCGGAGTTGTCTCAACGACATCACTAGCAAAAAGACATCTTCAGAGCAATAACATCCGCTGAAGATGCCGGCTGACCCGGTAAAGGCCCCCCGGTGAGTGTACCAAATTTGAGTAGCATAGAAGTTTAATTTTGCTTTCTATTTACCTTTAGGAGTATTAATTATTCAAAATAATATTACCTTCCAGGATGTAGCCGAATATTACAATTCTCATGCAAATCTTGTTCACCCAATCTAGGGTGTGAAATCGGAGGGACTCGGCTTCAAAAACTCGCTCGAACAACACGATATTTTCTTCATTAGCAGACAGTTCGTTGCCGTCAAACACCTTGTGAATATCAAAACATTTACTAATCATCATCATCATCATCATCATCATCTATACATTATTGTCAACAGTAACATCTTTAACATCATCTCATCAACATCAATTATAGCATCTATCATCATTAACACCATCATTATAGTCATCATTATCTTTATCATTGTCATCATCAACTAAGGATAGTAGTGTGATAGGATAGTATGCCGTTTAATTATTACGATCGAATCAATATAGTCGAACGCGTACGCGATGTTCATAACACTGTATGTACATGGTGTACGGGAAGGTCATAGCACATCAATAGGACCAACCTCATTGGCGACAGTGATTTTCTTGGTTTCGTCTCATCTGTTTAAAATCCTATCTGACAGTAAAATTAACATTTTGTGGAAAAGAAATACAATTCTATTTCTTATGGAAATGTTACAATATGGCTCCAGGTTTTACCTTAGTTGTTGTGGTCCCTGGGATGGTATAATATTGCCAATAATCCTCTTCCTCATCAGCTGCATAAGATATAGCGAATTTAGTTACTCTCGATGTACCGTTTGAAATGCCAAGTGTCACTACTGCTACTATGGTAACGCGGCTTGGAAATGTCACCTAGAAATGGCAGAGATGGAAAGCATATTTTAGTAAAACAAGAATGTCTTTAAAAAAGACAAAGTTCGCGGATCACGTGTATAATAACTTATTCATGCACTCTCAGTCGTATAATAGGCGCGCATTTCCATTTTAGGCGGAACAATAGGACACATTGAGCTGAGGCATCTGACAAATAATGGTGGTCGAGCATTAAGTATTGTACTATTCCAGTTGAAAGCGGTGCATCCACTATATGGAAGATATGACTTCAGTCTTCCACACAAGGAGTTTAGTTTTGAAATAAAGTCACCCATTCAGGTCAAGTCTTCCATAGAGGGTGTATGAATTTCACCTGGAATCGCCCATTACCTGAATATATTGATTTGTATTTGTCTTTGTTGAACACCATCCAGTGAAATTCCCAATAACTGGACAATCCCCAACGTCGTGAAATGGTCCTGTTGAAAATTCTTCTGCTGATGCATAACATAAAAATGCTTCTTCTGGCTCATGATCTTCTTCGTATTGCGAAACTTTCAAATTATCCACTGAGATTGGTAAGATTCCAACTGTTTATTAAAAAGAGATGTGGATTTGAATTGATTTTAATATTAGTAAACACGAATTTATGACAACTCTGAACGGATCATGACAAGTAAGCGTACTTCCTATAGTAAATACCTGAGATGCTGAGTATACGACGTACATACATATACAGCAAGGCTTTTATTACCCGCTATTTCATTAAGACCACAGCGGTAGGCCCTTCTCTACGGTTTTGATCCTCGATCTGCAAACGGTTTGCAACTCTTTCATCACCCGGTTTGTTTAGGTGCCGAATGAGATATAAAATTAGGGACACGTCGATATTTCTTACATTGAAACATTTCCTGTACCATCGGTCAGACGACAGGGTATTCACACAAGTTTAAATATTTACGTGTAACACCTGAAAACGTGTATTGGTTGAGTACTGATTGTAAGCTTATGAACACATTTACGTGTAACACCTGTAATGCATATTGAATGAGTAATGACTGTAAGCTTACCTGATTCTGGAGCCATCTTCTGCTCACATTTCACATCGTAACAGAACTGATAATATTCTGCCTGCATTGTTTGATCGACAGACTCGTATGACCACCCGCTTGAAGATCCCAAACTCTGCTTAGATGAGTCTGTATCACTGAAAGAAGAATGGCCTGAGGATTGACCTGTGTCGTGTGATAATGACTGAGGTGATGAAGAGTCATGTGACGAGTCATGTGAAGAGCCCCAATCGTCATCATATCCCAAAACCAATGAGTCTATATCATTAGCAGAAGTTTGATCGGAAGAGTCTGACCACGACGTTGAACCATCTAACGAGTCATATGATGACCCAGAACCGTCATCAGATGCCGAATCTGATGAGTCGATGTCACTTGTAGAAGTTCGATCTGATGAATCTGACCACGATGTTGAACCATGTGACGAGTCATATGATGACCCAGAACCGTCATCAGATACCGAATCTGATGAGTCTGTGTCACTCGTAGAAATGTGATCAAAAGAGTCTGACCACGACGTTGAAGTATGTGACAAGTCATGTGAAGACCCGAAACCATCATCAGTTGCCGAAACTGATGAGTCTATATCACTTGTAGAAGATTGATCTAAAGAGTCTGACCACGACGTTGAACCATGTGACGAGTCATGTGATGACCCAGAACCGTCATCAGATACCGAATCTGATGAGTCTGTGTCACTCGTAGAAATGTGATCAAAAGAGTCTGACCACGACGTTGAAGTATGTGACAAGTCATGTGAAGACCCGAAACCATCATCAGTTGCCGAAACTGATGAGTCTGTGTCACTCGTAGAAGTTTGATCTGTTGAGTCTGACCACGATATCGAACCATGTGAAGCGTCCAGAGAAGACACAGAACCGTCATCAGATGCCGAAACTGTTGAGTCTGTGTCACTCGTAGAAGTTTGATCTGTTGAGTCTGACCATGATATCGAACCATGTGAAGCGTCCAGAGAAGACACAGAACCGTCATCAGATGCCGAAACTGTTGAGTCTGTGTCACTCGTAGAAGTTTGATCTGTTGAGTCTGACCACGATGTCGTACCATGCGTATCGACATGTGAAGACCCAGTACCTGCCGAAACTGATGAGTCTGTGTCACTCGTAGAAGTTTGATCTGTTGAGTCTGACCACGAGGTTGAACCATGTGACGAGTCATATGATGACCCAGAACCATCATCAGTTGCCGAAACTGATGAGTCTGTGTCACTCGTAGAAGTTTGATCTGTTGAGTCTGACCACGAGGTTGAACCATGTGACGAGTCATATGATGACCCAGAACCATCATCAGATGCCAAAACTGATGAGTCTGTGTCACTCGTAGAAGTTTGATCTGCTGAGTCTGACCACGAGGTTGAACCATATGACGAGTCATATGATGACCCAGAACCATCATCAGATGCCGAAACGGATGTGTCTGTGTCACTTGTAGAGGTTTGATCTGCTGAGTCTGACCACGAGGTTGAACCATGTGACGAGTCATATGATGACCCAGAACCATCATCAGATGCCAAAACTGATGAGTCTGTGTCACTCGTAGAAGTTTGATCTGCTGAGTCTGACCACGAGGTTGAACCATGTGACGAGTCATATGATGACCCAGAACCATCATCAGATGCCAAAACTGATGAGTCTGTGTCACTCGTAGAAGTTTGATCTGTTGAGTCTCCCCACGATGTCGAACCATGTGAATCGACATGTGAAGACCCAGAACCATCATCAGATGCCGAAACTGATGAGCCTGTGGCACTCGTAGAAGTTTGATCTGTTGAGTCTGACCATGATATCGACCAATGTGAAGCGTCCAGTGAAGACCCGGAACCGTCATCAGATGCCGAAACTGATGAGTCTATATCACTTGTAGAAGATTGATCTGAAGAGTCTGACCAAGATGTCGAACCATGCGAATCGACATGTGAAGACCCAGAACCATCATCAGATGCCGAAACTGACGAGTCTGCGTCAGTCGTAGAAGTTTGATCTGTTGAGTCTGACCACGATGTCGACCCATGTGAAGCGTCATGTGAAGACCCAGAACCATCATCAGATGCCGAAACTGACGAGTCTGCGTCAGTCGTAGAAGTTTGATCTGTTGAGTCTGACCATGATGTCGACCCATGTGAAGCGTCATGTGAAGACCCAGAACCATCATCAGATGCCGAAACTGATGAGTCTGTATGACTCGTAGAAGTTTGATCTGTTAAGTCTGACCACGATGTCGAACCTTGTGACGCGTCATGTGAAGACCCAGAACCATCATCAGATGCCGAAACTGATGAGTTTGTGTCACTCGTAGAAGTTTGATCTGTTGAGTCTGACCACGATGTCGAACCATGTGAATCGACATGAGAAGACCCAGAACCATCATCAGATGCCGAAACTGATGTGTCTGTGTCACTTGTAAAAGTTTGATCGAATGAGTCTGACCACGACCAGTGTGACGAGTTATAAGATGACCACCACCAAGGCGTATTTTGAGGTGAATAAATTGGCTGTAAAATCGATGCCAAATCCGTGCATAAATGTGCGCTACAGTTTCGCATGTTAGGTACTTGTAAAGCAGGATTTGAACATGCACATTCCGGATGAGATCCAATGGCTGTAAAACACGGTTCGTGATTTGTATCTAATCAGAATAAAGAAATGAAAGCAAATTGTAAGGAAAGAAAAATAATATTTCCCCTAGAACAAATCTTTACAACTCTTTGGGTAGCAGTAATCTTAGTTTCAGTGGGGATAATTTCGCTCGCTTTTAGGGTCGTTATTATCGAACATACATCTATCTACAATGTAAATATTTCCATTTGGCTTGACCAAAACCAATTGAATTTTTTACTCACTACAATATTTCTTCATGAGAAAATCATGAGGACTGGGACGAATCCAAGATCCTTGGGCGGGAACATAACAAAAAGTTTAGAGAAGTGCGGGAAGCTATTGAAATCAGGAGAAGAGGGAACAGTGCAAGAGAAGAGACATATTTCCCAAGTCACGTCTATGATCCTCTTTCTCTTTTAAAGACTGGAAAAGACACTAAGAAGTATCGGAAACCAGTTTTCCGGGAAAGTGGATCAGATGGCCATATGAAGTCCTCCGATGTGAAGGACGAAATATTGTAGTGAGTAAAAAATTCACTTGGATTTGTCAAAAGCAAAATGGAAATATTTATTTTAATCAACAAACCTAATGAATCTATTCATCATACGTCTGTCTGTTCTTGATCCCATTAACTTATTTAAACGTGCCGGGTTCGAATCCTTTCACTCACCTATGTCACATTTTAGGTCAACATCTTCATAATGAGTACAGTCGTGATTAGTAATATACGAACAGTCCTGTAGCCTACTTTCATTCCCAACACAAAACACTTCATCCATATGTATTTCATCGCTCGAACCATAATTCCTTTCATAACTGGCTACTGGTCCAAATCCAAGTTGATGACAAGCAACGTTACCGTCTACCGTATCAAACCTATCATCGCATACCTAGACGTAAATGCAAGATTTAAAAAAGTAGTTACTCTATAGATCTGTTTAAAAGTGATTGGTCGAAAATGAAAACAAAGTGCGTCCAAAAGGATTTAGGATTTCGACAGACAGTCGAATCCGTATTATGGTAAATTCTTGGTACGCATGAATTATTTTTTAATTAGCGAACAATGTATCAACCCGTTACCTATAGAGGGCAGCATATAATTTTTAAAAGTAATCATCGTCGACTGTACTGCGCTGCAACGTTAGCTAACCTATGCCGGCATCTTTTACTTATCACGTTGTTTTCACGCTGGTCACCAAAATTCATATGCTGGCCTGCCCCTATATGTAAAGCGTTGATCCTTTGTTCGCTTATTCAAAAAATATTTCATGGGTAACATGAATTTTATACCAAAAGACGATTTCATAACGTTATGATTAAATTGATTTTAACTCCCTGAGTTCTACCTGCCGATCTAACATTGCCTCTGATTGGTCAATTACATGATATATTCACTTTAATCAATAATCAGAATGGAGCGTTGCAAATAATTCACCCCAATTTTGTTTGCGTGGTGAAATTATTTTAACAATGTTGCTGATTGGTCCAATTGATAATGAAAACTTCTTTTTGACCAATCGGCAGGTAGTTCTCATGGGGTTAACATCACATCCATACCGTGCCCCACGCGTCATCTTGATATACTTCTAATCCACCGTAAGCATAAAGGTCGTCATCCACAAGCCTCACACCCGATGGTTGGTCTATAGAAAGAACAGAGAAGAAGGAGACTACTGCTTGAAACATTGTCATGAAATTGTTGGACGGTCACTTATTGTGTATTAAACTGGTCTGTAACTTGTATTTACTAGTATTAAGTTTCTATCTTTGGTGTATGTAGTGTAAGATAAACATCTCAAAAAAAGTAATTAACCCCGATTGTTCAAAAAGGAGCTATTGTATTACAAATCTGCGAAATGCGTTGGAAGCAGAATTTATTTGATATGATAGCCCATAAAATCAATTTAATGAAGCGAGGTCCAGATTTGTAAGTTGCACTTACATACAATACAAAAACACTCAGATATCATTACACAGATTTCCTTCCATTATACTGAAAACAAAATCAACTTTCAAATCTTGGGTTACATTGATTTAAATGTACACTGTGACGTCAAAATTTAGTCAATTGCTACCTCTACAAATGAGGTGTCAAAATGTGCAGCAATATATTCTGCTTCCATTTTACAGATTTGTAATACAATCGCCCGTTTTTGAATAATGGTCATTATTTAAGGGGTTAGTTACTTTTTTTGAGATGTTTACTTTTTCAGTATTTTTTAATTTTTTATTTGTTATGGTACTTTGAACTTTGCAGGGAAAGGGGAAAGTTGGTTTAATTTTTTAGTGGTAGTGGAGAATGTAAAGTCCCGAAGACATATCTGTCAATCATTTGGCTATGATTGTCTCATGATCGCTCTCGTTAACCAATCAGTCTTTACTACATCTGGTACTTGGCATACAGTATTTGGCTATTCCACAGGGCTATTCCAGTTGAAAGCCATACGCCCCTATTGGAGACATGTCCTTAAACTCCCATATAGGGGTATAGACTTCAAATGGCTCACCAGTTCAGGTAACCCCATTTGCAATTCACACTCCCTGTGTGGAATGTCTTGTCTTGTCTTCCATAGGGGGTGTATGGATTTCAACCGGAATATGTTATTTACATACCTGTTCGTCCCCAAATCTGAACACCGTCTATTTCTACTATGTTACTCCCACTAGAGTCAACATCGAGGCGAATTTGATTCGATTTGAAATCAACATACTACAAAGGGGTTAAGAACAAAATGTGTTAATAATTAAAAAATTAAAAACTTTTCGTAGTCGTACAATAGTAATAAACCTGTACAATGTTATGGAGATAAAGAATGTAAATTATTGGATTATCGAGAACCATAATAGGATCCCTCGCCTGGAGCCATGCAAGGGAAGTACAACAACAGTTCAAAGTTGCATATCGTTGTTCGAAGTGGCCATATATATGTAAGCTTAAACAGTAATAGCTCAGTTACGAATAGTACTAAACATGGTATTGTTTCGGGCGGGTTTCTTCGAAATATTTTGTACAGGGATGTATCACGCGGACCTTTGATTGCTGCTTTTCTCTTACACCAACTTTTTGCTGTTTTTTGCAACACATCAGTATACCAATTTTTCACAAAAAGCACGTTGTGTGCTTTTAGGGCAATTTTGTCCCCTGATCTCCACACAAAACTACCCATCGATACCCAAATCGCTGAAAAGGTATCCCAAACCCGTGGCACATCCCCGTACACCTTCAACCAGTAAAAACATACCCCGGGTTTTGTTAACCACCTGAGCACTACCTGCCGATCTAACATTGCCTCTGATTGGTCAATTACATGATCTTTTCATTTTAATCACCAATCAGAATGGAGTTTTGCAAATAATTCACCCCATTTTTTTGCGTGGTGAAATTATTCTAACAATGTTGCTGATTGGTCCAATTGATAATGAAAACTCCTTTTTGACCAATAGGCAGGTAGTTCTCATGGGGTGCATACCAATCATCTTACCTCTAACGGTGGAGCAAATATTCGTCCACATGAGTCAGGATCCTTTGTATCAGTCTGCCACAGTACAACATTGGTCTGTGTATTTGGGTTGTAAGCCTGAATTCTGACAACGGCTCCAGTTGCACCTACAAATGTCTCGTAGATATGGACTTGCTCAATATACAGTGCTATGTCGAATGATAACTACGGAACATAAGAAATAATAGTTATAACGAAAGACAAAGATAAAAAGATTTTATCGCGTCTGATGTCATCTGTCAATCAAACTCGAGCACGGTTTGTTTACAAGTGTCGTAATGATGACTTGCTGAACGCGGCGTTATAACCGGACGCCTTATTGTTAATTTTGCACCTTCAAACATACAAACCATCTCAAAAGTTAGGTCTTTATAGTAGGAAACTTTCTTTCGCGAAGGCACCATGTCAACAATGCCTAGAAAAGATGCTTTTTCCTTGTAAAAGTACATAATTTTTCGCCATTTTCTGCCATTCCTTTTCTCCGATCAGCACCAGATAAATCGGCCTTCCTTTTAGGCGCTATTAACCAATCAAGGATCGTAATCGACAGTGATGTCAGACGCGATAAATTCTTTTTATCTCTGTCTTTGATAATAGATGAATGGACAGGACAGGAGAAGTGAGGGAGCAGGTAAAGTATTATTTCCATAAGAGCGAAATGTATTTATTGGTATTTACTGATGGTATAAACTTACTTCTACAAAGACGAAACGTGGTGTTTTGGCATTGCCTGGAATATCTTCTGGGAGACAGGGAAAATGTTGAGGTGGTCCAATCATGCGGTTTGTGTTCCAATAGAATTTATGGTTCCTTTAAAATAACGAGAAGGTAAATACTACTCATTAATGGAGCATTGTACATGTCATTCTACGAGTATCATCATCAGGAAGGTTAGAGTTCATGAGGATGAAGCCAAAAAATTCACCTTGGCCCCCGGTTTCTCCCCAGTCAAAATCCCTATTTTGAGCAAAGTATTTTAGGCAAATTTTCCAATTTTCGCCCCTCCCCCCCCCCGTTATCTTCCAAGTACAATTAACTGATACAATTGCCTTCTCCCACACTTTTTAATAACGTCTTACTCAGAAACGAGAGAACGAGGTCTTCATGACCTACCTCTTTCTACCTACTCGTATTTCTTATGGAAATGTTGCAATATGGCTAAAATGTTTCCATTATCGTATCATTGGATGATTTTGACACAAAATGTTTCAGTTATAAAAGTGGCGAAACTTTGGATACGACTTTGAACGAACATGGCGAAACTTGTTAACTCCGTTTTTAAAAGCACGGGTAAATTGCCTCTGAGCTATAAAAAAAATGTAAACATAAAAACAATATATTTGTTAGCTTCCTTTGTCTACTTACATTAGTACAGTTTCTGCCGTACTTGCATTCACTATCCCGGTTGCCCATGCGCAGTGCACTGTAATAAGTTACAAATAACAACTTTGAAGTATTAGAGATGCAATAAGCCCTATCGCAATTCAACTTCCGGTTTTTGAGAGCAGTTTGGGGACACTTTGACCTCTGACATATCGGTGTAATTGCTGTAATTATTATTTACTAATTTATTATTGTCATAATGTTATCATTAGAAATATTTAAATAATTAATTTATCCAATAATAATGTTTTTGGGGTTGATTTCATTCTTGTAAAACATTTTAGATTATATTTTGTACGCACAAAAACCAATTTTTCTTAATTTTCCCAATAGGTCAGAGGGCAAAGTGGCCCAAAACTACAAAAACTGTCCCACAATGCATTGCAAACTTTCAATGCCGATTTGGCTTATTAGGATCCCCAAGAAACAACATTGGTCGCAGTTCTTTCCGAGTCAGCCTATAGTGTGTCTGGTCTCATGCTATACATTTTCAAACAAATATGTATAAAGAGTTTAAGACTTTCAAAGAATTCATAATTATCACTAAAAATGTCTGGAGGTATCACTGCCTGGTACATGGTTACTGTTAATTTTTGGGGATAAAAGTTGCTGCTCAGAAATATGAGGATTTTTTTCCTTCACTAGTTCCCCACCCGTATACACTGCATATAGCAGGTGAATGGTACGTACCCTTCGTGATTCCGTATGCATCTGTTGTTGTGGCCGATGAAGAAGTGCTGTCTTCAGTAGTTTCTTGCCGGACATAATTTGTCGTTTGTGTGCGTTCCTGGCCATCTGTTGTTGTTGCCGATGAAGAAGTGCTGTAATCGGTAGTATCTTGACGAAAATTATTTTTTGTTTGTGTGCGTTCTTGTTCATCTGTTGTTGTGACCGGTGGAGAAGTGCTGTCTTCAGTAGTTTCTTGCCGAACATTATTTGTCGTTTGTGTGTGGTCCTGTTCATCTGTTGTTGTGGCTGATGAAGAAGTGCTGTCTTCAGTAGTTTCTTGTTCATCTGTTGTTGTGGCCGATGAAGAAGTGCTGTCTTCAGTAGTTTCTTGCCGAACATAATTTGTTGTTTGTGTGCGTTCATCTGTTGTTGTGGCCGGTGAAGAAGTGCTGTCTTCGGTAGTTTCTTGCCGGACATTATGTGTTGTTTGCGTGCGTTCTTGTTCATATATTGTTGTGGCCGATAAAGAAGTGCTGTCTTCAGCAGTTTCTTGTTCATCTGATGTTGTGGCCGATGGAGAAGTGCTGTCTTCGGTAGTTTCTTGCCGGACATTGTTTGTTGTTTGTGTGCGTTCCTGTTCATCTGTTGTTGTAGCCGACGAAGAAGAAATGCTATCTTCGGTAGCTTCATTATTAGTCGTTGCATCTGTGTATCCCTGCCCGTGGGCACTCCCTTCAGGAGATGTGAATAAGATGATTGCTGTAGATGTACTCTCTATAACAAATTAGAAAAATAAATGTAATTAACCTCCGAACTCTTATTCTTATTCTTATTGCTTTGATATGCATTTAAAACAAATAATATAGTACGAAGACTTTTAGACTTTCAACATGTTCAAATGCGTTATAATTTTGACAAAAAGGTTTGGAGGTTCAGAGGTACCGTAAATCTTTGTTCGTAAGTGTTAGATTATCATGATGAACTGGTTAGTTCCTCACATGTATCTACTAGTTATTACAAGACGTACCTTTCGTGATTTCCTGTTCATCTGTTGTTGAGGCCGATGAAGTAGTACTGTCCTCTGTAGTTTCTCGCCAATCATTATAAGTTGTTTGTTCTGTGTGTCCATGACCGTGGGTAGTTCCTTCAGGAGATGTTGCTGTGGGCGATGACGAAGTACTGTCTTCAGTAGTTCCTTGCCAGACATTACTTGTCGTTGCTTCTGTGTGTCCCTGCTCGTGTGTACTACCTACTGGTGATGTGAATGAGGCGTTTGCTGTAGTTGAACTCTCTGTAGAAAGTATAATATAATTTTGAAATAAACAATATGCCTAATTCGATAAGAAGAGAGACTAGAGAAGAGTTTCCTTCTTCTCCTCTCTACTTAGGCCAAAAAACATTGGTCTAAACGTTCGTCTAAACATTCGTCAAAATTGATCAAAATCAAACGGCGGCCTTATTATAAACAATACAAGATATTACTGAAGCTTTTCATTTGGTCTTACACCGAGAAATCTCGGTGTCGCATTAAGTATTGCTGTCATCAAGGGGATTATCACGCTTGTTAAATCCACTACACGCAGCAGGAACAAAGCTACAGCCATTCAGAAACTAGATAAGGTACATGCTTAACCACTAATTAAAGTACCAGCACATGAGTGGGCGACACTTACTACCTCATTCCTTGGGCCACACCGTCTGAATCAGCTTGTCAGAATTGATTTTCATCATAAACCATGCAGTGTGTGATTGGCTGAACATGGACCTATACCAAGGAGTGCTGAAACTTGCCTTTCTTTGCAGGTATTTTATTACTTCCCAGCAAACACAAACGTTTTATAAACGTTTTGCATGGGTTATATTTTGGACTTTCGCTTTGGTAAAAACGTTTTTAAACGTTTTATATGAAAACACACTGCTACAACATTTTTAAAATGTTGTCAAAATGTTACTGCAAATTATTTTTGGCAAAGCTTTTTTTCCAAATGTTTCGTCAATGTTCAAATAGTCAGTAAGTTTTCATAAAATGTTTTTGAAGGTTATGAAAACGTTTTACACCATTTATATAACCCGACATTTAAACGTTTTCTGGCAACCTTTTCTAACCTTGCGAATAATGTCGAAAATGTTTTGTGTTTGCTGGGTTAAATGCAAAATCGGTCATTACATAGAATCTTCCTTATAAAGTTTAAAATGCATTTGATGCATGTAGATAGTGTATTTCATTCATCAACACAGGTGCCTCAATTCAAGCCGAGTCAGCAGATAATTTGATTTCATTTCATTTCATGTTTATTTGACAAATCGACTGACATCACAAAATACAAGATAAATCAAGCAAGGAAACAACAAATCGGACACCTGAATGTCGAGATGTCAGGATGACCCATAAAGTTTGGCTAACAATGCAAACTTAATTCCAATGGGGTCCCACAAACAAAACAAACAGGTGCCCGGAACAAGGAAAAGAACAAATCAACAAAAAACAAGAGGGGCCAAATGTTAACAATGTAAGCAGACTCATGGATCACCCTGGCATTTCTAGCAAGGTGCTTCTCCATGGTGGACTTAAAAGTACATTGATCAGAAATAGATTTAATGTTAGATGGCAAATTATTCCAATCCAAGGTAGCCTGGTAAAAAAGAGTATTTGGCATATGAACAAATCATTGGAAATGTGGAAGTTGAAAGAGATCTAGTTGCATACGTGAATGGATATCAGAAATTTTGGTAAAGAATTGGTTAAAATATGATGGAACAAGAGAGTGGAAGATGTTAAACATGTGGTTGAGCCTTACCTGCTTGGACCTGATTTGAATATCCAGGAGAATCCAGGAGTTTGACAGATTTGATCCTAACCAACATAATTACCAAGTTCACCACATAACTGCAATAAATCTTTTATTCAAAGCAACTGACCTAACCTAAATACCTACCGTAGTCTTGGCAAACACCACAGCTTTTCTGACAGTAAATGAGCATATATCCTGGATTAGCGTTGCATTCACCGATTCCAGCCCAGTCGTCACAATAATCATTGTTATTAACGCAAGCTGCAATAATGATAAACACAAACAAATATAATGTTACTTATCGTCACTAGGCGGGAAAAACCTCATATGTACTTTTGGCCCTTGAACATGGATAAAGCCTTGTAGGTGTAAACTTTATATCGAAGAGGATGCTTTATCCATGTTCAAGGGCCGAAAGTACATGCAGGAAACACCTCATATTTACTTTTGGCCCTTGAAAATGGATAAAGCCTTGTAGGTATAGACTTTATTCTGAATGGTTTGCTTCATCCATGTTCAAGGGTCAAAAGTATATACATTATGAGGTTTTTCCCGCCCAGTGACGTTATGTAAATGTAATAATACCGGTAATCAATATTTGATGACAGCTTTAGAACTTTTGTACCGTTTTGTATTTTTAAGAACAAAAATGGTAAGATGCCCAACAATAAAAATCCATCGCCATATTTTCCATTTGGGTGATAAGAATTTCATCACACTTTATATCATTACAAATGTATTTTGTATCTATTAGGTGAATATGTTTATGTAAAATAAGATTCATATCTGCCCTTTTATCAATAGTCCAGTTACAAAGTGTATGGTTTTCATATTTTGTGATTAAGGCTTGAAAGCAGGTTATAACTCTACTAACGACCTTACTCGACTAAATACCTAGAAAACTTTGGTGGCACAAAAGTACCTTGCTCCAAAAATAGTTATGGCCCCTCAAGATCATATATGGGTCAAGTTTGAAATCATGAGATTTTGTTCAAAACCACATCAAAATACACACGATATGGTACGAAGAATTTTAGACTTTCAAATGCGTCATAACTTCGACAATAATGTTTGGTGGTAAGTCTCTGTTCATAAGTGCTAGATGGTGAACAGGTTCCCCACCCGTATGCACTGCTTATTACAGGGCGTACCTTTCGTGATTTCCTTTTCATCTGTTGTTGTGGCCGATGAAGTAGTACTGTCCACGGTAGTTTCTCGCCAATCATTATTCGTCGTTTGTTCTGTGTGTCCATGACCGTGTGTAGTTCCTTCAGGAGATGTTGCTACAGAAATATCATGTTAAGAACACAGAGTTGAAATTAAATTGCTTCGTATATATTAAGGATACAATGATCATAGGAAAGTGATTCGTAAATATTTTTTTATTGCCAATACGTGGTAAATAATTCATTAGATTTAAGGGCTAATTAGTTTTCTTTCGGGCCAGTTGGAAAAATTCCCAGGCCAGCTGAAATTATTGCCTTAATTCGAGCTCTGAACAAAGGGGAATTATAAGTTGCATGTTTTACACCTTAGGCCATTTAGCAGGGGCGTGTTTAAAACAAGGGGGCATGTGAGGCAGGCTATTGTTCATAGGCGTAGATCCCGGGGGATGGGGGATAAGCCCCCCCCCCTCAATATTTTGCCAGGGGGATGGTCCATACAATCATCCCCAATGCTGACGCCTAATATTTACCCATTTTAGCCCCAAAGTTCAAATTTTTGCGCATTTATACCACTTTCGGCACCATATTTCATCAGTTTAGCTTCAAAATAGCAAATATTTTCGCGCACATTTGTACCATAAACTTATTCTGTGGCCAAAAGGAGCTGGATTCACTATACTACAAGAATTTTTTTTTTAATTTTTTTCCCCGCGCCGAAGATGAGGTTTGTCAGCCAAGGCTCTTGGGATGGCTACACCTAGTATTAGTAGATAAAATATCTGCTTGCATAACTATTACATATTTAACATTTCTAAATTTATGTCATGACATTGGGAAAATCAAACAATGTGATCGATCATTCTAGATTACTGTTTGCTTAGAATGATATCGTTGATATATCTCTGGGGTGCTCAAACTTGTCAAAAATGTCAAAGTTCGAACAAGTTGAATAAAATTGTTTGTTTGTTGAACACACTATTTATCCAAAAATCCTGAAAATATACATGAAAAAAGAGATAAATTAAATGGTGAGAAGCAAACTTCAGTATACTCTCCTTTTATTGAATAAATAGTTCCACCAGTCCCACCTCAAATAACATAAATATATTCTTATCATGGTTACTTGACTATGACCATGATGACAATGAACTTCAATCGCACTTGAGCAAAGACAAAACGTGAACATGAATAACAATAACGAAGATAATTTTTTCAAAATTGAAGGAGAACCATAGATACCCGGGCTGGGTACATATTCATAACGTTAAGATACATATTTTGAGAGTGTGATTTTCCCTTTGACATCGTTTCATGGTTTACAACCCCCCCTTGTTTTCAAAAGATGAAGGCGCAATAATCCTTCATAGATCCATACAATAGGGGGCCTACCCATAATGAGTCGCTTTGAGTTCTATATTGAATCAATTTGACCTTGATCTGATTTCTTGCAACAAGACAAACAATTTGAGGCCAGTTCCATCAAAATCGGAACAAATTTCATTTTTGCCCACAGCGGAGGCAAAATTGGATCTATGACGTCACAATGTTACTCGTTTCGAAAATAACTCCATAACCGTACATCATAGGCCAAAGTGTACTTTATCTGAACCTTATTACCAGTGGATCACGATGATTTTGAACAGGTCTGAGTATTTTTTAACCTAACAAAGTTCAATGACCTTTTTCTACTAGAAGGAGGGTACTGTTAAAATGCCTCCATAGCCTAGATTGCCAAATATGACAACTTTAGCATAATTTGCACGATTGTAGTGTACGTAAACTGAAATCAATTGGACTATATCATTGCTTTGCAACAATTTATTAAGTGTGCATGTAGTTATGTAAAGTTATTTTTTCTTCAATTTGTATTTTTTGATTGAATTAAGTCTCGCTTAAATTACTTTCAACGTGAATCAAAATGATAAACATATCATAATAATATATTGTTTTTATCTGAGGCGATAACGTTTTCTACCGTTGAAGTTTGACCCGTGACTTCAACGACGAGTAAGCCTACGCAACAGAGTTAGGATACGGTAGAATTAAATTCCGTGCCCAACACACCAGAATACTTCTTTCTCGCCTCAGATTTCACGCATTAATAGAAATGGCTACCTCATCTGGATTTGCACAAGCTGTGGAACGTGAAGTTACTTGTCCGATATACTTCAACTTCTTCGTGGATCCGCATGTACCGAAAGAATTGGAATGTCCTCATACATACTGTCAGGTGTGTCTTCAGAACATTGTGACTTTAAATCCTGATCACGATATTACTTGCCCTATGCGGTGTGCTAAGAAAACGCGTGTCCCTGTTGGCGGAGTAGAGAAATTGCGGACAAATTTGAAGGTTCGAAACCTAGCCGAAGAACATCCCGGTTATGTGAAAGGAGCAAAACCTGCAGTGCCAAAATGTGCAAAACATGATGAGAAAATCCACCTGTATTGTACTCATTGTAACACCTTAGCATGTCAAAATTGTGTGATAGTTTATCATACCGGAGCAGGACATGTCATTTTAGATGTAGGCGATACCACAAAAGAGCGAAAAGAAGAATTAAAAACCGTGATTTCTGATACCGAAAAAGAAATCAAGTCCAGCCAAGAATCAAAAACGAAGCTGAAAAAGCTTGAAGCAGAAATTTTGAAAACAAGAGAAGTAGAGAAAAGAGAACTCGCAAAAAGTATGGATAAATTCATAGAAGCAGTCAAGAAAGAGGGTGAAAGATTACAAAGTGAAATACAAAAAGCAGGCGACGCCAAGCTGATTGAAATACAAACAGAGCTTACACGACTAGAGAATCAACTCTGCGAGCTACCATTGATGTCGCGAAACGGACGAGTGACTCTTCTGATCACGCCTACATTACACAGCATGCGGACTTGGTTGAAAGGATGAAGGAGATGAGCGTCAAACAACACGATCCGCTACAAGTTGATTTGAATCCACGCAGAGCATGGTTTGTTAAGACTGCAACTAATGTTGAATTCGGTAAAGTTGTGAAACTTCAGCAAGAATTTGGCAACTTTGAATCGGCTTATAATGTTGCCTCTTCGAAAGATGGATTGTTAGCTGTAAGTGATGCAGATGGCAAGCAAGTGACCATCTACAAGAAGGAAAATAGCAAATATGAAAAGAAGCTATCTCTAGAACTCAACACGGCGAACGCAAATAGGCCGCATGATGTAGTATTCTGTCTTGATGGTAAACTCTGGGTAGCTCGGTGGACTGATATTGAGGTATACTCTCCTACAGGCAAATATAAGAAGACAATCAGTACCATAAAGGTGAATGATACTGCTACTGCAGTACGTGTGTGTAGTTTGGCAATCACCGCCGATGGTAGCAGGATACTGGCAGGCGATATTGAGAGAAATGTCATTACTGTGCATGATTCTACAGGAACCATCATACGAACACTGAAGACGAGCATTAGGCCATGTAAGGTAACTGCCATCCAGGATACGCACTGTGCAGTAAGTGACTGGAAACCTGGTAAATTTATTGTAATAAATATTGAAACCGGGCAGGAATCAATCGGTGTTGATATAGATCGGATAAATGCACTCTGCTATGACAGGTACACGGACTGTGTATTCACTGGAAGAAGAAAGGATGGAGCCACTGGTAATGGTGTGGTAGAGCAGTGCTGCTGGAGGACTGGTAGGAAAATAGCATGTAT
Source organism: Amphiura filiformis (assembly GCF_039555335.1). NCBI lineage: Eukaryota > Metazoa > Echinodermata > Ophiuroidea > Amphilepidida > Amphiuridae > Amphiura > Amphiura filiformis. The sequence continues at coordinate 2,095,502 of NC_092646.1, forward strand.
AGCCCGGGGACTGTATTGGCCTTCTGGGATGAGTTTTACGTCAGATGGTTTGCTCGCAATTGCGGATAAGAAAACTATCAAAATCTACAAGATCACATAAAAATTTTAAAACTTCTGAAACAATACAACTTACAGATTATTTTTTTACAAAGCACCGATTTAGATCGGTGTGTATCCAGTAATGCGTTCTCTAGTCTCAAAGTATAATGTGATATGATCAAGCAAATTGGTTATGATCAAGATATGGATTCGATTCTAACAACTTCACAATTCAGAAAACTCAATTCCAACTCTTGTGGGTACTGAACAATTTTAAAATGCCCTTTAAGATGTATATAAAAGTAATGGCTATATAATGTTTGTGTTCAAACAAATGTCTTGCAGATTCATTTGGTTGGGCAAAAATATCGTCAAATTTGTGTTTATGTTAGCAGAACGAAATTATACGAATATAGACAAGATTTCAATAATTCAGATTTCATAAGGCATTTTAAGTAGAAGTACTTGCTGAATCCAATGGCGGTTAGAGAAGGGTGAGAGGAGACCTGTGAAAGTATGAGATTGTCTCGCACATCATGTTAAAGACAGAAGGTAAAAACTACTGTGGCGGAAATGGATATCGACGAGAGAGGGCCTCCTTCAGTCACGTGGTTTCATTGGCTATATAAGCCGAGTGCAAGAGCACTCTTGGCCAGTTCGCCAGGTCGGCCGGGCCAGTCCGCCCGGGCCGGACCGTCTGTTCGAGTCATTCAGACCAAGTGTGGCCAGTTCGTCTGTAGCCGTGAGTGCAGTGGTTGGCGACTAGATAATTAGCCTCTCGCTCCGAACGCATCCAAACCACCGCTCTCCGCTCCTGATTCCACTCCGATCTTGGACCAGCCCGAAGCCCAATAAAGGTGTTGAGCCAATTGTTCTCATATCTGTGTGTGTCTGAGAGTATTTCATTTGCCAGTGTCAGGTACGATATGGTTCGTACACCCACAACATCCTAAGCCTTACTTTGCCAATCGCTACCATAGATACCGAAGGCCGGTTCCGCTACATTTGGTGGCAGCGGTGGGATTTTTGTGACATTGGACTCGTCGTCGTCGTCGTCGATCTACTCATATCTGAGTATTCGTGACCTTTCTGATGAAGTTTCTCCACTCATGTCGATCTTGTGCTTTGGTGTAACAGCTGTAAATTGACATTTTGGTTAACGAAACAATTCCATCTGTCCACCTGAGTCTCTGTCTTCCTCTGCTTCTCTTCCCCTCAACTTTTCCGAACATTGTCACTTGCTCTTGATTGACTCCTTCTCGCCTGGCAACATGTCCAATATACTGTAACTTCTGTTTCCTCACTGAGTTGATGAGTGAGACTTTCTCTCCTATTTCATGCCGAACACTCTCATTTGTCCTTTTGGCGGTCCATGGGATGCATAGAAGTTTTCTCCAGCACCACATCTCAAACGCTTCAATCCTTCTTTGATCTGCCGCATTGATCACCCACGTTTCACACGCATATGTTGCGATCGGGAAAATCAAAGAGGAGACAAGTCTAATCTTTGTTGACTTGCTGATGCTTCTGTCCTTCCATAACTTGTGCATGGTGCACATTGATGTTTTTGCCATTGCTATGCGACGTCTGATCTCAGTAGAGCATCCGCCTTGGTTTGAAATCATGGATCCAAGGAAGTTGAACTGTTTGATAACCTCAATTGCTTGGTTTCCTGCATGCATAGTGGTGTTCTCTTCTTGTTGGTTGATGACCATCACCTTGGTTTTGCTTACATTTAGAAAAAGCCCAAAGTTTTCACTCTCCATTCTCACTCTTTCAATCAGGTCCTCAAGTTCACAAGCACTGTCTGCTAGTAGGGTAGTGTCGTCTGCATACCGTAAGTTGTTGATGGTTCTGCCTCCGACAGATATTCCAATGCTGCAACTCTCAAGGGCCATTCGCATAATATACTCTGCATATGCATTAAACAGATGAGGAGACAAAATGCATCCTTGTCTCACCCCTTGCTCGATTTTGAACCAGGTACTGTCACCACATGTTGTTCTAACAATTGATTCCTGATCGTCATAGAGTGTCCTAAGCAGTTCTACCACATGTTTTGGGAAGCCCATTGATACTAAGGTGTCCCACAGTTTTTGATGTTGAACAGTATCAAATGCTTTTGAATAGTCGATGAAGCACATGTAGATTGGACGGTTGAATTCAATAGCTTTCTCTGTAATATTTCTGATGTTTGCTATTTGGTCTCTTGTGCCTCTGCCTTCCACAAAACCGGCCTGCTCTGGGGGAATCTCACGACGCATGTGTTGTTTGATCCTCTCAACCGTAATGTACAGCATGATCTTACTTGCATGGGAGATTAGAGAGATGGTCCTGTTGTTTTTGCATTCTCTTGTGTCACCCTTTTGGGGAGTGGTAGGAATATTGATCTGGTCCAGTCTATCGGCCAGCTCTTGTCTTTCCATAGAAGATTGCATAATTTGTGCATCACATCCACTCCTTCGTCTCCGGTTTCTTTGATCAATTCAGCTGGGATATCATCATATCCTGGTGCTTTACCTGTCCTCATTTTCTTCATTGCCATCACCACTTCTGATCTCAGTATGTCAGGTTCATCTTCATCAACCTCAATTGGTTCTGTTTCACCTCCTAAACCATCTTTACTTGCATACAGCCCTTGACAGTACTGTTGCCACCTCTGTTTGATTTGATCACTCTCAGTTAGAATTTCACCATCTTCATCTTTGATTACATCCAGCTTTGGTGTTTTCTTCCCTGTGATTTCTTTCACTGCTCTAAAGAGATCCCTGGAGTGGTTGGTAGAAGAATGTGATTCAACCTCTTTGCATTTCCTTTCAAGAAAATCCTGTTTATCTTGTCTGGTTCTGCGTTGAATTCTCCTGCTTAGGTCTTTATACTGCCTTTTGTCCTTCTCCGTTAGTATGCCTCTTGCTTTCACCTGTCGTCTTTCGTCTGCCATTATACACACTTCCTCTGATATCCATGGCGATCGGGTTTTCTTTGGTTTTTGGTTTCGGCAAGTTGTTCTGTGCTGCTGTAGAGATTGCCTTCTTGGTTTGTTCCCATAATTCATTAGTTGTCCACTCTTCTTCCTGTTCGAGGAGTATCTGAAAAGAGTTCCTGACTTCCACTCGGTACTGATCATTAATACGATTAACATCATATCTACGTGGAGGAGTGTCCCGTTGGACTACTATCAACATATCAGGGATTGTAGGACAATTGGTTAGCAGAGAGAACTATGGAGTGCGAAGTTGATAGACTCAGAACCTACGAAGCTCCGGAAATCCGGCGCACCGTGTCTCCGAGACATAGTTGCTCCGGATTCGATCGAACTCGTTAAAGTGATTGAAATGATTAGAGCAATAATTGTGAAATCTGGAAAAATTATCGGAATAATTAATTGGAACTGTAGCAAAATGAACTTTGTCGCCGGATTTGTGCATGCTGATAGCGAGCTGAAGAATAAAACTAGTCCTCCTTCACAAGTAGTCGTTGCTCAGTTAATTAACTTGAAATAAAGAGACTCCGGGGAAATTGAGTTGCTGTGGTTGGAGCAGTGATGCAGCAGACTCCCATGAGGAAATTGAGTTGCCGTGGTCGGAGCAGTGATGCAGCAGACTCCCACGAGGAAATTGAAATGCCGTGGTCGGGGTCAGTGATGTAGACTCCTACGAGGAAATTGAGATGCCGTGGTCGGAGCAGAGTCCGAAATGGAATGGGACCAGAGAGAATTAATTTTGTAGTGTTAGTTTTCGGCAGTGTGAAGCGCAAGGACAGGGATCTGAATCTAACGAAGCAGAAATCCAAATCCAACGGAGCAGCATTGTGAATTCGATGCAACAGCTTACCGAATCTTGCAGAGAAGACTTTGGAGGTGACAGCGTGTAGACGAATCCCGTGATTATAATGCAGACTTGGAGGTGACAAGGTGCATGCCGGAGTAGGCTTCGGTATTCTTAAGTAGATGAGTACATGATACGATGTACATGTAGCTCTGCACTTTGAGGGTGAGCCGACAACTGCTTTTAATCTGATAATTCTGCACACTGGAGGTGAGCCTCCAACGCATGCGAATATGTGTAGTGTGGAAACAACAAGAATGTTATTCAGTTGCTCCGGCGGCAATGATCATTACATCGTACATCCGGAGAAGTTGCTCCGGCGAAAAGAAAACGGGTCTCCGGAGAAGTTGCTCCGGCGGGAATGGTTAATGTGCATCCGGAGAAGTTGCTCCGACGGAATGATTCCTCTAAATTCGGCGAAGTTGAAACAATCAAGAACTCCGAGAAGAATTGTGAACTGTGATCATGGTAACGTGTTACTGGGAATGTACACGAGAAAATGATGTGATTTAAGTAGTAAAATGTTCTGAATTTCTTATGATTGTCCATTTTCATTTATATAATAATTCTTGATTCTTAAAACATTTTAATTTAACAATGAAAAATGATCCAGCAAAAATTTTGCTCTTTTAATACTCCGGAATTTCGGAGCAAGTTTATATAAATGTGAGGCGTAGCTTTTCTTTGACGCTGTTAAACACACTAGTTTATTTTACTTCAACATTAGCTTTGAAGTATGGATTTAGAAATGATTCCCACAAAAGCTCCGGATTGTGCTCCGGATTGTGGATCCGTCGGATCGGAGAAGGAGTCTGCCAGTGAGGGTATGCGCACGAGGATCGTTTGCCTGTCATAGATGTTCGACCTATGATTGCTCCTCCTGTGTTCTTGCTCATCACTGGCAAGCTCTTTCTTTGATGCGATGGCTCCGTGAAGGAGTGAATGGTTACTCCTACAGTAGTACGCACACATGTAATTGCGATGTAATGCTTTGATGGTGCATGGTGGTGAAACATTTATTCCGGATTCCGGGAATTGTTGGATCATCGGTTGTGATCCCTGGTGTCATGTATGGGCATTGGTTGAGGATTTGTCGGAGTCTTCCCATGTCGTTGCATTTCGCTGTATGGGCCCTTCCGCTGCTCCGGTGATTCCTAAAAGCATCTGGGAATGGATGGGATGCTACCGTAAGTGAGATGTTGATGTTACACAATAATTCATATTGGTGGATCACTCATTCCGAAATTTTGAATAATCAGTCAAATTACTATGTAAAATCTGGATAAAGACGTTAAAGACAACATTATATTGTGTAGATTCTGATGAAGAGCAGTTGCAACATGTACAGATTTTTTTATGTTGTATTATTTTGTAAATTACTTTAGGAGCATGACCATGCATTTTGCTTGAACAACTAATCAGGTTGATTTTGCAGGATATGATTGCTATTAAATGATAATAGGAGGCATTGTTTGCTCCGGATGGGGATTCTTTGGATCGGAGGGGGAGTCTACTGGTGAGTGGTATGTGCACTAGCGAGGATCGTTAGCCTGTCATAGATGTTCGATCTATGATGGCTCCTCCTGTGTTCTTGCTCATCACTGGCCGGCTCTTTATTTGATGTGATGGCTCCGTGAAAGAGTAAATGGTTGCTCCTATTATTTGCGTGTGAACTAAATATACATGTAATCGTGGCAGTAAAACAATTTTTATGATCATTGGTATTAATAACCAGCGATAATGCTTTGTACCGGAGCAATGATACAGTTATTTTAAAGCGACTCCGGATTTCTAACTACATGTATAATGTCATTAAGGTTACCAGCATATAATATACATGCTGTGAAGTTATTTAAAACTGCTTTGTTTTTACGATCACAAAGCATGACAAGTAATTTTAAAGTTGATGATAATATGTTTTGGATATGCCAAATTACTTGTTGGAGATATTTTGGGAAATTCAGTTAATTCTCCCACATATTTTGTATATGTTATAAAATGTTGAAGAGTGTCTTTTAATATAAAGATGATAGTTTTTAAGGAAACATCATTTACTCCGGATTTTGGACCCGGTGGAGCACCGATTGAATCTGAAAGCAATGTGTATGAGCACCGGTGAGGGTAATGCACGATCATGGGTGATCTCGTTCCATGTTCGTATCCTCCCGCATGCTCTTGCATGTCGTTGTCTGGCTCTTTTGGTGATCCCCGCTCCGAGTAGGCGTAAGTGATCGATCCTTCCTGAGTCGGAACGATTCAGTTGCGTGTGATTTGATCAGGTCTGAAATACAATCACCGCCCATTTTCCGCCCTGGCCCGACTATGTACGATCCGGGACGTATCGGTTTGGGGAGGGGAGTGTGTGGCGGAAATGGATATCGACGAGAGAGGGCCTCCTTCAGTCACGTGGTTTCATTGGCTATATAAGCCGAGTGCAAGAGCACTCTTGGCCAGTTCGCCAGGTCGGCCGGGCCAGTGCGCCCGGGCCGGACCGTCTGTTCGAGTCATTCAGACCAAGTGTGGCCAGTTCGTCTGTAGCCGTGAGTGCAGTGGTTGGCGACTAGATAATTAGCCTCTCTCGCTCCGAACGCATCCAAACCACCGCTCTCCGCTCCTGATTCCACTCCGATCTTGGACCAGCCCGAAGCCCAATAAAGGTGTTGAGCCAATTGTTCTCATATCTGTGTGTGTCTGAGAGTATTTCATTTGCCAGTGTCATTTACGATATCGTTCGTACACCCACAACATCCTAAGCCTTACTTTGCCAATCGCTACCATAGATACCGAAGGCCGGTTCCGCTACACTACAATCAAGCACAAGTAGTTGCATCATGAAGGCAAACTCATACAATCAACTTCAGACCCCACGTAATTCTTAATACAGTCATTTTCAGGTTATCCACTGGGCTTACAATGATATTGGGGCCAGGTGCGTTTAGGTGATGTAGTCCATGATATCCAGTGTTTTTATTGTACTGAAAGATATGCGTGCATCCCATCACCCCTCCGAACCGCTTCATCAGCACCAATGGATTATCGCCCTGGAGCAGGGTTACAAGATCCTCTCTCCTGCTCAGACGACAGATATATTGGGTCCGGGGGGGCACTCAACTTTAGAAGTGACGGGTATGTGCCTACCGGGGTCGCGAAGTAGGGGCCTATCGGGTACAAAGCGTTATTTTAAAAGAGGGGTCATTGGGTACAAACAAAACAAAAAAGGGGGTCATTGGGTATAATATTTTGAAAAAAGGGGGTCATTGAGTATAAGATTTCAAAAAAGGGTCATCGGGTAGAAAATCTAAAGGTTCGAAACCTAGCCGAAGAACATCCCAGTTATGTGAAAGGAGCAAAGCCTGCAGTGCCAAAATGTGCAAAACATGATGAGAAACAGGGCCGGATTTACCTTTTTAGGGGCCCTGGGCCAGGCCAAAATTTGGAGGCCCCAAACGCACCATAAGGAAGGCATGTGCATTCAAGTGGCCAAGTTTTGAGATTTTACTTGGACATTTGCGCGCGAAGCGCGTAAAAAATCAATTTTAGACTATTTTACCCCAAATTGAAGCTGAATTGTGACATACAAGTCAGTGCGCGCGAAGCGCGCAAAATTTTGCACTTTTTGTACCCTATTTTGGCTCAAAACATGGTGTTAAACTTTGGTATCAGTAGGGATTTGACTATAGTTATTCTTCCAAAAACTGTCAAGTTTCTTTTAGACCAATGATGCATTACCTTTGTCACCGACTCCATATCCTTATCATAGTTCAAATTAACCATTTCAACCAAATTGGTTGAAAATTGTACTCCCAATGCAGAGAATTTTCCGTCTTCAACCCACTTTAGATTTTTATTTGTAATGCCAGGGTTTGGTTTTCTGCCTCTAAGTGACCCAATATACACAACATTTGTTTTATCCTCGTTTATTTTCAACCCTGACAAACGCTCAAACAAATCCAGTGTTTTTCGTTTGTAGTAAACTTTCATTACTTCCATTTAAGATCACAGTCGAGTCATCAGCGTATTGGGTGATTTTACAATTAATATTTTCAACTGTAATACCACATATATCAGTATTTTTTCGGATGATACAGCCCAACATTTCAGCACAAATTAGAAAGATATAAGGGGACAAAGGGTCCCCCTGTCTGCAACCTCTACCTAAATCGAATTGTTTTGAGGAATTTCCATTTACCAAAAGTGAGGATTGACTTTTATTATAAAAAAGTTTGATCCATTTTGTAAAAGATGGACCGATATTTAGAAAATCTAATGTTTTAAAAATGAATTTATGAGAAACAGAATCAAACGCTTTTTTCAAAATCTATAAGCAATAGCATACCTGGTTGGTCATGTAATTTTGTGTATAAAATTAAATCATAAAGTAATCTTATATTTTCTCCAATATACCTTCCTTTCATAAAACCTTTTTGATCATCATTTATTAGGCTTGGTAAAATATGTTTCATTCTTTCAGCAATACACGATGAAGCTAGTTTATAGGTTATATTTAACAAAGTAATAGGACGACAATTCTTTAGGAATTGTTTTGGTTTGTTTCCTTTAGGAAGGAGGGTAATAATCCCTAATCTCTGCGTAACTGATAATTCCCCTGATTCATATGAGTAGTTCAGAGAACGTAAGAGAAAACCTCCCAAGTCTTGAAAAAAAACTTTCCAAAATTCAGTGGTAAACCCATCAGACCCAGGACTTTTATTGTTTGACATTTTCTTCAAGGCAGTTAAAAGTTCGTTGTAAGTCAAATGCCCTTCGAGCTTTTCTAATTGATCTTGAGTTAATTGAGGTAAATCTGATCTTGAAAGATTTTGGTCGAATTCCTCCAAATATAAATTGTTGTCTTTACATTCATACAGTTTCGAGTAAAACTTAAAAGTTTCTTCCATTATTTGGTATTAATATTTTACATCATCCCCGTTTACATTTTGTAAATGAACGATTGCTTTATTTACACAGTTTCTTTTTTCCAAGTTCACAAAATATTTAGATGGTTTTTCTCCGTGTTCTATCCATCTTGCTTTGGATCGTAACATTACGCCTTCCATTTTTTCCTTCCTCATCTCCTCTAATTCATACTTTTTAATTTCAACATTTTCTAAAACTTCTGTATTGTTTGAGTCATCTAGCTCTTTTTCTAAAGTTTCTATATCTCTTTCAAGTATTTTTTCTTTATTTTATTTGTTTTTGTTTTTTCTGATGCATATTTGATCATTTCCCCTTATCTCCATGAGCAATACTTCAAGAAACAGTTGTTCATTTATCGTAAACTCGAGCTCACTTGCAGGGATTTGATTTATATTATTTAAGTTATATGTAGATACTGCATATTGTTTCTTAACATCACTAATTTTTTTCTTAATCCTATCTATATAATCAATATCTTTTAATAGCGTATTATTGAATTTCCAAAAACCTTTCCCACGTTTAATAGGAGACACGTCGAGCGAAAGACTAATAAGAGAGTGGTCTGTTCGATATCCAGGGTCTATTTTCGATTTCACTAAATATGTTGTAAGCTCTTCCGATATCAGAAAAAAATCTAATCTGGACTGTTTTAAAGGAGTTGGTTGACGCCAGGTATATCTAAAACAGTTTTTCTCGCTTTTGGATTATTTATGCGAATATAATTCGAGGTATCTAATTTTGGATCTTGAACCAAATTCCAGTCACCACATAACACACAATGGACATTATCAAATGTTTCTATTACCCTTTTAATGTCGAGATAAAAGTTTGGCTTGTCATCATTTGGACCATATATTGATATAAGTGTTGTTAATAGATACATCTAAAGCTACCCAATTTCCTTCTTCATCATTTTGTGTTGTATGGACTTTAAAATCTAAAAAAAAAAAAAAAAAAATGGCAACTCCTCTTGAATTTGAGGCAAAAGAGCTAAAAAAAGCTTCACCTCCCCATTCAGCTTTTACCATTATTTCCATATTCTTATCAAAATGAACATCTTGCAAACATAATATTGAAACACTTTTGTTACGCAAATAATGTAAAACATCTCTTCTTTTTTGTTTAGCATTTAAACCCCGGCAATTCATTGATAGAATTTTAACATCATTAGCCATACTTAATCATTTTCAATGTCTATAATGGTATCACGGAACACGTTTCATGAGGTAATTGTACATAGAAAACTCTAGACATACATATAAATTATACTTTGATCAATATAGCCACTCACCCGCACACACAAACAGAACCATGCAAAAAAGAACATGTAAAAAAAACAAAGAAAATTGGAACAAATCTTGGTAGATACCCAAAAACAAACATAAAGAAACTAAAAAGTATCTACACACCGCACTCATCTCCGAGCCGACATGGAAACAGCATTTAAGAAAGGCAAACTTTTTTTGCCTGATTTTTTCAGAATAGTAATTTGTAGCATGTTTTGTTTTTATCAATCAAGCTCCAAATATTACTCATTTTGTTCAAATTATTGTTTTTGTTCAAAATCATACATAATTTAAAGTTGCATTTTTGGAAATTTGTAAACAGTAGTATGTACATAGGTTTCCTATTTAAACAAAATTTACCAGCAAATGTTACCTTTATGCAGTATCCATGTAAACTATAAATGCATTTAAACCACTAACGTGGTATGAAGCTATAGTATGAAACGGCCAATACATATCATAAAGTGGATAACATTGGAAACTAATTATATTACATAAGTATTTTCCTTTCACCAAAGGCAAGAATGGCCTATGATTTCACATTTTATTTTGTTTACATAATAATCATAGATTGTTATAACATAAACAATACATAATTATCACAAATTGGATAACATTGGAAACTATGTAACATAAGTATTTTCCTTTCACCATAGGCTTTCGAACACAAAAAGGCCTATGATTTCACATTTTGTTTTGTTTACATATATATTTTTTTATAACACAAACAATCCATATCATAAAGTGTGTGATGAGTATTTGCCTTTCACCATAGGTATTCAATCAAACACAAAAAAGGCCTATGATTTCACATTTTATTTTGTTTAAAATTTATATATAGATTGTTATAACATAAACAATCCATATCATAAAGTGTGTGATGAGTATTTGCCTTTCACCATAGATATTCAATCAAACACAAAAAGGCCTAGGCTTTCACATTTTATTTTATTTACATATTTAAATATAGATTGTTGTAAAATAAACAATCCATATCATAAAGTGTGTGATGAGTATTTGCCTTTCACCATAGGTATTCAATCAAACACAAAAAGGCCTATGATTTCACATTTTATTTTGTTTATATATTTATATATAGATTGTTGTAACATAAACAATCCATATCATAAAGTATGTGATGAGTATTTTCCTTTCACCATAGGTATTCAATCAAACACAAAAAGGCCTATGATTTTACATTTTATTTTGTTTTGTTTATATATTTATATATAGATTGTTGTAACATAAACAATCCATATCATAAAGTGTGTTATGAGTATTTGCTTTTCACCATAGGCATCCAAACACAAAATGGCATACGATTTCACATTTTATTTTGTTTACATATTTATATATAGATTGTTATAACCTAAACAATACATAGAGTTGATAACAATTGGAAAGTATTTTCCTTTCACCATAGGCTTTCAAAACACAAAAAAGCCCATGATTTCACGGGAAAGAAAAAAGCAAGGTACACCAACTTGATGTGGGGAAACAAGTAAAATGCAGACTAGACAGTATGCAGGGGACAAAAACAGCAAATGTAGGCAGAAGAAGTAGGCAAAGTTCGATAGCCAAATTTTACCAGTTCCAAGGCCCACAGAAGTAAGTGCTGAACCTGCAAAAACAACAAGGATCAATGGTAATACAAAACTGCACTAGAACAAGTGATGAAAATCACTGTGCATTTAAACAGACACGCTTAACCAAACATCCAGAGTAGGCACAAAACAGGCAAAGTTCGATGGCCAAAAATTGCCAATTCCAGAGCCCACAAAAGTGTCAGGAAAACAGTACACTGGAAGTGATGAAAATCACTGTGTACATAGCAGTCAAACACAGAACAGACAAAAAACAACCGACGTTTCGAGCAGATAAACTGCTCTTCTTCAGGGACAGACAACAAAATATAAAGCAAACAACAAAAACTACATGCTGTAGTTTAAAAACAAATTCAAGTCAAAAATTGAAGGCAAGTTCAAATTGAAATAAGTAGCAAAAAAGACAGCAAACTCAGAGCAAAATAAGTTGTGTCTTCTCTCATTGAGAGCAAATTCACTACAAAGTTAGCCAGTGTTGCCAAAACTTTTCAGCGTCAAGGCGCGGCGCATTGACTCGCCAGGCCGCGGTAAGGGATTCTCAAGTAGCACAATTTTTTAAGCTTCCAAAAAGCGCCCAATACCGGATATTTGGGCGGATTTACCCGAATTTAGACCGCAAAACACCCAATTGGGCGGAAAAGCACTTGACTTTGAAACTTCCGGTACTTACTGACCGATCAATAACTGGTCACAAAACCCATTGTAATTTCAATTTGGAGCTTCAAAGACTCAAAACCTTTATAAATCGGCTAAATTGAAAGGAAAATACATCAAATTAGTGCCGCGGCCTGAGACTGGCAAAAGTAGCCCAATTTCTGACAAGTAGCGGCATGCTTTTTTGAGTAGCGGCAAGTGATCACCAAGTAGCCCAATTGTGCGCCTAAGGCGCGGCGTTGGCATCACTGAGTTAGACTGGGAAACACTATATGTAAATAAGCACCACCACAGGACAATAGGGTATCCTAATTGACAGGAAGTGAATGTCAAGTGGGGTCGCAATCAATAGAGGTTGTAGAGAATGAATAGATAGGATAAGTGGACTAATGTCACTCAAACTGCAATATTATGAGAAAAGTAATGCATATTAAATAAAGAACAAATAATGTTTATAGACCTACACAATACATGTATAGTGAAAAATAAGCCAAAAATTGCTGGATAAAACACAAGTCAATGAAGGTCTCAAATACTAAAGTGTAATATGCATACTGAAAAGAAGGGGAGGTAGAAAAACAGAGAAAGTAAGAAAGCATGTGGTCCATGCATGATAAAATTTAATTTCAGTGCATGTACAGATATAGGCCTGCGGATGAAAGTGATAAATCCAAAATCACTAAAACCAAAGCACAGTGAAATACTGTTGCAAATTGACATGAAATATGCCAAAATAGGTAGTGATACAGGGACTGCTAAAAGCTGGAAAAATATTAGCAAGCAACGAGGCCTACAATAAGAAAGCCAAATGTGAATTGACACATCAAACATATAGGCCTACATGTAGGTCCAGTAATAAATGCTAACAAGATCCATAGGCCTAAAGATACACTGGCATGTTAATCTTTAACATTTAAGCCAAGTGGTTGGGTTGTCTGAAGTTTAGAGATCCAGTCTTTCTCAAGTTTCTTTCGCATGAAAGTGTCAGTCTTTGGGGTTTGTCAATACACATGACAGTAATGTGATTTGCAGAATGTCCTGGGAGGTTGAAATGTTTAGCTACTGGTGTATTTCTGTTAAGACGAGCATCGGCACAATGCTCAGTCAGTCTGGTTTCCAGGCTACGACCAGTCTCTCCCACATACTGCACTTGACAATTAGCACATGTGATAAGGTAGACCACATTCTCACTCTGACAACTGAGGTGTTTGTGGATGACATGACTTTCACCTGTGGAAGAACTAGTGAAAGACGACCCTTTCTTGGTGTGTGCGACTGGTGAGCCACCACCCCATTTAGGTTTAGAGTGGATCTCATGATTACATAAAGTACATGAGCCACATGCAGTCGAGCCTCTGGGAGGAGGTTGGGCTGGAGGTAGGGATGAACGTACAATCATGTCCTTGATGTTAGCACTTCTTCGATAAGCTACCATGGGTAGGTTGGGAATAGCCTTCTTACATCTATCTGAAGAATGCAAGATACGCAAGTGTTTGTGAAGTATCTGAGAAAGTTTGGGAAGCGAAGGATGGTAAGTGATGACCAGTGGAATGCGTTCTGGATTATCAGAGTCTGGCGTCTTAGGCTCGAGAGCATCAGATCTAGGAATCTCTAGAGCTTTGTTGATTTGTCTGTTGATAACAGAACCAGGATAGCCTCTGGCCTTTAGAAAGCATTCAAGTTCAACTTTTCTCTTCTGAAGTGTCTCAGGGGAGGAGCAGATGCGGTTCAACCGGAAAGCCAAGCTGTACGGGAGACTTGACTTGGTATGCTTGGGATGACAGGAAGTCCAGTGAAGAAACTGATGTGAATCAGTGGGTTTAGAGTACAGGTCCGTGTGGAGAGTATCATCTCTGATGGATACCAGTACATCTAGGAAGGGTATTTCCTTGGTTGAGGATTCAGAGGTAAACTTGATAGTTGGATGGAATGAATTGCAGAAGTTGACAAAGTGCTGAAGTTCATCAGGTCCATGTGTCCACAGAAAGAAAATATCATCGATATATCTCATCCACATGAGGGGTTTCTTGGAGATTGAAGAGAGCAGACGTTCTTCAAGACAGCCCATGAAAAGAAATGATTTCACGTTTTATTTTGTTTATATATAGATTGTTATAACATGAACAAATATTTTACAATGTATATCATAAAGTGGATAACATTGAAAACAAGTATTTTCCTTTCACCATAGGCATAAACATCATAAATGGTTTTGTTTGTTTTGGGTTTTTTTTTATATCGTCGTACACATTTTCTGACTTTTCTGGCTTTTAATTTTAAAGTTTATATTTTACAATTTTATGATACGATCCGAACACAGAAAGTGATTTTTTTTCAACACACAATGTCATTTTTTCACTAATGTCATTACCTGTACTACCATAACTTTTGAGACTTTCTTTTCCAAACCCAAAGTTGTACATAAAATTTATATGGTGTGCACATTTTATTTGAAACCAATTAAGGACTGGTTCATAATCAGCAAATTTTTTTTTTTTTTACTTTCCAGCAAAATGAATATTGTTCGATATAAAGGATGCCGTTGATAATCTATCAATAGCTTGTTTAGCAGTGTCAAAAAAAAAGACTTGCTATAGCATAGCTTGTTCAATTATTTGGTGTACATCTTCCAGGCACTGCCTTTTGCTTCCTTGGCACGATATTCTAAGTACACTTTCACCCCATTTACTCTGATCCGTGTTGAATTTCCTTCATTCCGTAGTCTTCTTGCTTGAGTAGCCAACTCACCCCTCGTACGTTTCATCTCTGCAGGGAGATCCGTGTAGCACATGACTGGCTTCCTGTCCTTGACATAACCGCGAATTTGGCTTGCTTCTAAAACACAATCTCTGTCTGACATGCAACCAAAACGCACAATGATGGGATCCGGTCGTTCCTCTCCTTCCTGTTGCTCGCGCCCCTGTAAGTCTCTCTTTCGACGTGGTAGTCGATGCGCGTTCACTATGATCACTGAATCAGCGTGTTCTCTCCTAAACATGAAATCCGTAATAAGGAACTCTCGCACTACATCGTAAATATCCTCATCTTTGGTCTGTAGAATCAGTTTTAATATCATAATCTGACCTCCATAGACCTCCATAGAAAAGCAAATTTTGTTTCCTATCATGAATTTCAGCTAGGATTTGATTTGTTCTCATTTCATTCTTCGCCTGGAAAATTTTGGCG
This sequence comes from Amphiura filiformis, assembly GCF_039555335.1. Taxonomy (NCBI): domain Eukaryota; kingdom Metazoa; phylum Echinodermata; class Ophiuroidea; order Amphilepidida; family Amphiuridae; genus Amphiura; species Amphiura filiformis. Next base: position 2,111,015 of record NC_092646.1, read on the forward strand.
TTAATTTCCGGGATCTGCTCCTTTAGGATTTGATTGACAAATTTATCATTGTGGTCCACTGACTTGACCAAGTCCTTGATTTTGTTTTCATTTTCCGTTACTCTGTTCACTGTACCTTTCAACTGTGTCTCTATTGCATCCATTCGAGCGTTTAATCTTTTATCCATATTCAGCAACAAGTCCTTCAGTTCAGCGTTAGTCACATCGCTCGTTGCATTGTTCGTATTTTCCGCCATTTTCTCACTGTTGTTGTTTTGTTGTCTGGTGAACATTATCTTCCAGTGTAGTTTGCTCTTTTGCTGGCTGTTTTTTTTTTCCTTCTTTTCGGGCATAGTATGTTCAGCACTGCTCCTCAAATTATATGAAACCAATGACATTCTCCAAAATAAATTAATCCATGCCAAAAAACTGAAAAACTGGCTCGGAAACGAGAGCGATTTATTCGACACATCCACCCATGATGGTGTCAGGGTTGCCAGTCATGCACCTTTATTGTACTCATTGTAACACCTTAGCCTGTCAGAATTGTGTGATAGTTTATCATACCGGAGCAGGACATGTCATTTTAGATGTAAGCGATACCACAAAAGAGCGGAAAAAAGAACTAGAAACCGTGATTTTTGATATCGAAAAAGAAATCAAGTCCAGTCAAGAATCCAAAACGGAGCTGAAAAAGCTTGAAGCAGATATTTTGGAAGCAAGAGAAGTAGAGAAAAGAGAAATCGCCAAAAGTATGAATGGGTTCATAGAAGCAGTCAAGAAAGAGGGTGAAAGATTACAAAGTGAAATACAAAAAGCGGGTGACGCCAAGCTGGTTGAAATACGGACAGAGCTTACACGACTAGAGAATCGGACATCAACTCTGCGAGCTGCCATTGATGTCGCAAAACGGACGGGTGACTCTTCTGGTCACGCCTACATTACACAGCATGCGGACTTGGTTGATAAGATGAAGAAGATGAGTGTCAAACAACACGATCCGCCACAAGTTGATTTGAATTCACGCAGAGCATGGTTTGCTAAGACTGCGACTAGTGTTGAATTTGGTCACGTTGTGAAACTTTCTAGTAAAGTTTTGAAACTTCAACAAGAATTTGTCAACTTTGACTCGGCTAATCATATTACCTCTTCGAAAGATGGATTGCTAGCTGTAAGTGATTTTAATGGCAGGCAAGTGACCATCTACAAAACGGAAAATAGCAAATATGAAAAGAAGCTATCGCTAGAACTCAACACAACGAACGCATTTAAGCCGGAAGGTGTAGTATTCTGTCTTGATGGTAAACTCTGGGTAGCTCGGTGGACTGATATTGAGGTATGCTCTCCTACAGGCAAATATGAGAAGACAATTAGCACCAAAAAGGTGAATGATACTGGTACTGCAGTAGGTGTGTGTAGTTTGGCAATCACCGCCGATGGTAGCAGGATACTGGCAGGCGATATTAGGAGAAATGTCATTACTGTGCATGATCCTACTGGAACTATCATACGAACTCTGAAGACGAGCATTAGGCCACGTAAGGTAGCTGCCATCCAGGATACGCACTGTGCAGTAAGTGACTGGAACCGTGGTAAATTTATTGTAATAAATATTGAAACCGGGCAGGAATCAATCGGTGTTGATATAGAGAAGGTAAATGCGCCCTGCTATGACAGGTACACGGACTGTGTATTCACTGGAAGAAGGCAATATAATTATTGTGTGATAGAGCAGTACTGCTGGAGGACTGGTAGGAAAATAGCATGTATAGCACAGGGACTGTATCAGCCTACTGGGATGAGTTTTACGTCAGATGGTTTGCTCGCAATTGCGGATACCAAAACTATCAAAATCTACAAGATCACATAATTAATCTAAAACTTGTGAAACAATACAACTTCAGATTATTTTATGAAGCACCGGTTTAAATCGATGTGTGTCCAATAATGAGTTCTCTAGTCTCAAGAATATAATGCGATATGATCAAGCAAATTGGTTCAAGTTATGGCCAGAATAGTATTGTATTTTAACAACTTCAAAATTCAGAAAGTTCAATTCCAACTCTTGTGTGTACTGAACAATCTTATGCCCTTTAAGAGGTGTGTTGTTAAATCGGAAATAAAGACGACATTTTGCCTCCAAATCCAAATCATTTTGCTTGATCACGTGTTTTTGATATAATTGGGATGTACACCACACCACAAGACAATCCATTCTATTCAGATTGCGAACGAAGGATTATTATGAGATTTTTATTTGTCATTCTGAAACAACTATATATTTCAATTTATACATAAAAATGTATATGGTGTGCGATTTATATGATGCCAATTTATTTTGCCTCTAAACAAATCTAGCATACTTCATCATGGTCATGAAACTCTTGGTTCTAGTGTTTTACATACAGGATAACTAGTGTTCTAGGGCTTCTATGCAATGACACGAACCCCAGAATAGTTATTTCTGTTCGCGTATAGCGGTCCTTGCATTACACCAATGAGGTCCCGGGTTTGAGGCTCGGCCGTTACTGACAACTTTATGTGCATTTGATTTGCAGTCTATACTCTCTGCCGCAGGTTTTCTCCGGGTCCTCTGGTTTACTCTAAAACTGAACTGTTTTCCATGATTGTAAAGTTTCGGACCACGGTTTTCATATTGAATACGATCGAAGGTATAATGTACTGATATAGAACAAATAGCCCGAGTAGCTGAAAGCGCAACAAAAAAACAAATAAGCAATGGGTTTTTTTTTGTGTTTTGTGTTTTTTTTGGGGGGGTGTGTGTTAGCATAACATTTATATATTTAAAATGATTGTTTGTACAACTCGGTAAGGTTATAAATGTATCGTTATGAATTCGGCAGACGGCTGAATCCGGATTCGGCTTTTAGTAAGGGCCCTCTATAGGTAACCCTCTATACACTTTTGCGTAACCCTCTATAGGTAAAACTTTGATCCCTTGTTCTCTAATTCAATGGTTAACATGAATTTACCAAAAGCCGATCCGGATTTCGGATTTTGAGAGAATGATACAATGTTTATAGAAAGCTGATTCATAAATCGTCATTTGCCAATACATGGCAAATAATTCATTGTATTTTTGGGCTAATTAATTTCCTTTCGGGCCAGTTGGAAATATTCCCAGGCCAGCTGAAATTTCTGCTTTAATTCAAGCTCTGCAAAAAGAGGAGTTATAAGTTGCAGGTTTTACACCGTGGGCCATTTAGCAGGGGCATGTGTAGACCAAAATGCGATCTTTGATCCTTTTTATGAATCGTTATGATCAGAGCAATACTTTGGCGCTGTTTAAAACAAGATCTGATTAATTTTTCAATTTACCTTAACTTTTCTAAGCAAAGTGCATTTTTGCCACCCAAGATTTTTATATTCTTTGAGGTCAGATTATGATATTAAAACTGATTCTGGACCTCAATCACCCAAATTGCACGGAATTTTGCATACCTCTTTACTAATGTCGGTGCGGTGTGTACGTGTAGTTTTGTTTTAAAACTGAAACACAATAATCACCTTTGACCTGCAGTTGATAGACACAGAGTCAACATTCAGTGTGTCAATATTTCTATTTGCTTTTGATAATATCGAAAGTGTAAAGGTTGCAAACAAACTCATATTGACCATAAATAAAAATTCCTTTAAAAAGGAACATGGCGAGCAAATGAGGAAGTGTCAAGATAAAGGTGTAGTAATTTTATTGTTTGAACTGTTTTTATAATTCGCATCGATCATAATGATCTTGCAATAAGACTGTACAGTGACAGTGTAGCCTATTTGTCTAATCATTTTGACTATTTAATTCTGACCATTGTGATTTAAACAGGCTTTCAGATTGGTGAGCTATTGTGTACCAAGTGATAAAAATACACATAACATCTGTTATACATATACATCTACTTGCTAATACACTGAAAGTCTAATAGAAATGAAGGATAATGAACAATTACAGAACATTTATTGTTGATTAAAGTAGCTATGGGTATACAATGTTTACAAAATAAGAGCGTTAATGTTTTGTACATGAAGTTAACGTCTTTGCTACATATAGCTATAGTTGTTAATACTTCGAAAATGTGACTAGAGATTTACAATTTGATGACCTTCAAAATAATTTAGTATTGAAGGATTTCAACAAATTACAGAACTTTCATTTGTTGACATACTAGCAATATTGTTAACAATGTTGAAAATCATGTTCATAAGCGTAACATTCTCTATACAAATATTTATTAATGTTCATAAACGTATAACAATTTGATACATATATGTCTTAATGCTCATAAACGATAACATCCTCGATACATCTACTTATTAATGTTCATAAACGTCCTTGATAGATCTAATTCTATTTCAATGCTATTTTATCTCCGTGTTCTGACAATAAATTTGACCCGAATAACATTAATTTGTAAGAGGTAGAAACCTATCAGGCGGCAAGTGGCATGATAGAGCCGGCAACTTGTGACACCGCCCGGTCGTATGGCATTTTCCAATATACTCGGTTAGTTTTGTGGGGTTCATTATCGAACCCCAACGGTTTTAGCTTGTATTATTTGTTTGTGATATTTCAAGCGTTTTAAAATTTCAAAATAATCCCATTCAATTACACGGTTGACGATGGAAATTGGGTTGGTACAATTTGTGACCCTACTTCTCATACCCGACTTTTCATACCACACTTGACCCGACTTTTTATCGTTATGATACATCTGTTTAAATATTTCAATGAATACTAAATAAAGTGTACATGAAGTCTACCGAATTGACATGGCCAAATCAGTGTGATAGTGAAAAATCATATTTTCAAAAATATTGTTGATAAACCTGAAAACCTCACTCTTCCTCGTTCGCTGCCATAATCTCCAAACCAGTCGTTTATAAGCTGTCGCATGAAGGTGGTATTTGAGGCATTTTGGAAGTGCTCTATGCATGACTAAATGAGTAGGGCAAAGAACACTGATCAATACGCCTTACGTTTTAAGCTAATCAGACATACGGTTTTTATAATACACACAATTATTTCTTTGCATTGTATTATTTTTATCAATAATCAATGAACCAATATGACTGACTCAAAAGTAATAATTGCACCTAGGCCTAGATAAAAATTGCACCTAGGCCTAGATAAAAACATTTCTTCTTTATCGATGAATGAAGAAATGAAAAAAATTATCGAAGAAATGAAAAAAAAACCAAAACAAAACAATATTATTAGAGATGTGACGGCCATACTATGAATTCCAAAGTTCAAAACATTACATGATGTTCCGAAAGTCATAACAGAAGAAGATCAAAAGAAGGTTGATTAATACGGTTGTGGTTATGCCAATAATGGCCCAGAACGGTTCCGAATGTCATCACAAAAGATGCTCCCATCCCATTCCAAAAGAAGGTGCTAAAAGTCATCACAAAAGAAGGCTGATGTTTCCAGTTTTTTCATCTGTTTTACATGCCAATATCGCTCCGGTTCGTTACCAAAAAGTCACAAACGGTTTTGCCTCAGCCATTTATTAATTTCTAGAATATGCCTCAAATACCACCTTAAGATCTACGCATGACGATATCATAAACTTTTTTATTGTCATTGCATGCAGTAGTAGGCCTATTTAACTATTCTACTGCTAGCAACATTGGGCATTTATTGAACATTGACTTCAACGTGTACAGCTGTATACCACCACCTGCTAGATACGTTGACACGTCGGTTGGCATCAATGACGTAGAAAAACATAGATCGCTGAGCTCGAGCTGGTACGTTGCCGTTTCATTGACAATCACACACTGAATAAGCCATTATGAAATGAAGGGACCTAACAAAATCAGCATCAAATACAACTAAAATGGAAACTGAATTTACTCTAGCATGTATGGATTAATAAAATTAAATAAATTACTTGTTTTAGCATATTCAACTTTACTGTGTACCATTTGTTTATCAAAAAATTGCTGAATAATAAAGGCAAGCACGCTCCTAAATCTAGTTCATTCGCCCGTTGCCATGCAGCGCTACAGGAACGGCGACTGAAGGCGAAATTTCGTAAAGTGGTAGAGTTGTTTAGCGTGGCAACACTGATGAAATACCAGATTCAGGCGTGTTTGTCTTTATAATTCAGCAAATTTTGTTAAAGACAATGGTATACTGGGAAATTTAATGCGTTTTAATACATGATTTGTTCAACTTTGTGATCTATACAGCACCCAAACCGGGACCCAAACCTGCTTCACAGATTCGGCGAGCAGGGCACTCTATCCTTTCTACCTCATTGGTTGGCATATGCCGTACATAGCAACCGCTATTATTTGCCGCGAAATACTCCATTTTTTGTAATTTTTGACCGTTTTCAGCCAAATAAAGTTCCTTGCCCTTTCCGTATATTCCTCGATCTCCCGTATGAATTTGGCGACATTTGGATCTAAACTGACGGAGCCTTTCATGGACATAAAAACCCACCTACAAACACCCATACAACTTGTCTCTATTTATATGATTATATTGTGTACGCATAAACGTGCTAAGAGTTGACAGGAAAAGTAAAGTTAACGTAAAATACAAGTTATGCAATCATACACATCTGATAAAAGTACAGTTCCATCAGTGCAATAACTATTATCCTTTCGAAATTAAAGAACAAAGTCCATTTGGTCAAACCTTTTTCGTCACGTCGAATTTTAAAGACGCAGTCAAATACAGGGTGTCCCAAAACAGAGGCCCCTCATTTCGCCCTCTTTTTCTCCTATTTCTGAAATGTTGATCAAATATATTTTGGTATGTAAGGAAACCTTGAGTCGTTAGCTTTAATAAACCAAAACAATCGGCTATATCAATCGGCTCACAACTTTTGAAGATATGCTCTTTTAAAGAAATGTACCCGTTTTTCACTCTGTCTACTTCAAAGATTGAAAAGCGAGGAGTACACATACCATGCATGACTATCAAACTTTACCTATGGAATGGGCTTTATGGCAATGGATTTTGTTAATAGTGTCATTAATTTGTGGGTAAAATGGATGCAGAACATTGCCGAATGGGCAATTACTTTTTTTCTTCTTTTTTCTTTACAACATAAGTCATTTCTCTTTTTAATATAAAAGATAGCCCTAAAAGGCTGTGTGGTTTGTCTTTGGTTCTTCTAAAGTGAGTTTACTGTGCTGCTCTGCCCTCTACCTGGTTGCCTCCTTGGTGAATACAGGTTTCAGCCCTGGTTCTCATTGCATCAATTACGTTGCGTACCATCCCTGTGCGCCGGATACTTGCGAATGCATTCAGTAATACGTTTGCGAAGATCTTGGATTTTGCCACAAAGGAAAAAAAATCATGTGGCGTGAGGTCTGGTGATCGTGTAGGCCACTCCACATCATGAGCCATCCCAACCACTATGTTTGCTATCCGTGGACAGAGTGAAAAACGGGTACTTTTATTCAAAAGGGCATATCTTCAAAAGTTGTGAGCCGATTGAAATAATTGTTTTGGTTTATTAAAGCTAATGATTCAAGGTTTCTTTACATACCAAAATATATTTAATCAACTTTTCAGAAATAGGAGAAAAAGAGGGCGCAATGAGGGGCCTCTTTTTTGGGACACCCTGTATAACAATTGGTAAGTTTTAGCGGGTTCGCCGTCGGACAAGTTTAGAAGAAGCTTTCGTCAGGAGTAGCTCTGACTTCTTCAGGACAAAGTACCTAAAAATGAGACATGTAGGCCACCCCTTGCCTACTTTGGGCTCTGAAAAGAGCCGTTCAATTCAGAGCAATTTTAATAAAAAAATAAATATAAAATATTACCAAAAAGTAACTAGCCACAAATAAAGAAGTATTATTGAGATTTTTCGATTTAAAAAATCAGGATTATCGATTAGAAAAGCAAAGTTTTACAAGAAACTTGTTTATTCGCCGATAAACCTGGTTTATCACTCAAAAGTTTTCCTCTTTTATTGTGAAATATATCTAGGCGTCGAGATGTTCATGAGATAGAAATATCATGTTAAGAACACAGAGTTGAAATTAATTTGCTTCATGTATATTAAGAATACAATGATTATAGAAAAGGGATTCGTAAATCGCCATTTGCCAACACATGGCAAATAATTCATTAGATGTCTGGGCCAATTAATTTCCTTTCGGGCCAGTTGAAAATATTCCCAGGCCAGCTGAAATGGCTGCCTTAAGGCAGCACACCACTAAATCCTTCCGCATTTGGTGTAACCCTTGATAGTCCCGGTTACCATAGGTCGGTAGTGCAAACAAGTGGGTGTCCCTTGGGAGCAAGATGAGTAGCCATGATTGTTTATTATAATTAAATTAAAAGATATGCAATTGGTAAATGTTCAGAATATCACAAAATGGTGCATCTTGATAAAGTAAAAAAGTTTGGCTCCCAAAACTAATCCGCGTACGGACATGGTAAGGAGGCATTCGTGCAAGCTGAAAATAAGGGTGGCGCTGTTCAGGTCCCCGTAGCTTAAAAGTTAGTCTCAACTTGTGTCAAAAAACCCATTTTAAATTAAATTTTAATCTTTATTGAAGACATTGGTGCTACCAAAATAAGAAAAATGGTTTTACATGGGGTAGAAAAACAAACTTACTTTCATGTATATTTACACGTATTTTAATGGGAGTTTATTTAGTGGTGTGCGCCCTTTTAATCCGAGCTCTGCAAAAAGGGGAGTTATAAGTTGCTGGTTTTATACCGTAGGCCATTTAGCAGGGGCATGTATAGACCAAAATGCGACCTTTGGTCCTTTTTATGAATCGTTGTGATCAGAGCAATACTTTGGCGCTGTTTAAAACAAGATCTGATCGATTTTGGAATTTAATTCGTGTATGACCAGGAGCAAAGTGCATTTTTGCTACCCAAGTTGTTTCTATTCTTTGATATTAAAACTGATTCTGGACCTTAATGACCCAAATTGCTACTCAAATTGTACTTTTGTTTTAAAACTGAAACCAATTATCACCTTGCAGCTGTAGACCGGGTTAAAACTGAGCTAAGTACCACTTGGAGAACCAGAAATTCTCATATGGTTTATCTGGACCAATTTTGCATGGGGAACAAGAATTTGTTGGGTAAAAAGCACGTAACCTGAGAACTTTTCCGTGAGGGCGCTTTTTTCAAAATGGCCGCCAAAATCCAATATATATGGTTAAATTAGTCACTTTAGGGCATATTTAACCAGATTGTGGCTTTTTATTGATAGCAATAATGTACTATTAAGTCTGGTTATTAATATGAAGGTGACAGGAGGTCACAGCTGAGGGCGCTTTTTTCAAAATGGCCGCCAAAATCAATGAAAAACATATATATGGTTAAATTAGCCACTTTAGGGGCATATTTAACTAGATTTTGGCTTTTTATTAATAGCAATAATGTACTACTAAGTCAGGTTATTAATATGAAGGTAACAGGAGGTCACAGCTAAGGGCGAATTTTTCAAAATGGCCGCCAAAATCAATGAAAAACATATATATGGTTAAATTAGTCACTTTAGGGGCATATTAACCAGATTTTGGATTTTTATTGATAGCAATAATGTACTACTAAGTCGGGTTATTAATATGAATGTAACAGGAGGTCACAGCTGTGGGCGCTTTATTCAAAATGGCCGCCAAAATCAATGAAAAGCATATTTTTAAATTAGTCACTTAAGTGGTATACTTCATCAGATTTTGGATGTTGTTATGTTATTGATAGCGGTAAAGCATTACTAGGCCATTACTAGATTATTAATACGGAGGTAATATGATGTCACAGGCAAGGGTGCATTTTTCAAAATGGCCGACAAAATTGAAGGAAAATATGATATCAACGAAAAAGCGTCAGGAAATGTTACTTAAGTTGGAAAAAGTAATAGCTGTCTGTGACTTTTTGCGTGATGGATATGAAGCGCCAGCGCCTGCTTACATGGCGGTAGTAAGAATATATCTGCAATCTTTTTATCTTTTGAAAACGTTCGATCAAAGATATCGTATCTTGCTTCCTTGACATCTTTGCCCTGTACTCCGTATAGGAGTGAAACGTTCTCCTTTAGCTCTTTGCATAAACTTTCTATCGGAAAATCTAATACTCCAATGTTGCAGAATGTGTCCACAAAATTTGGCTTTGACTCCAGAAGCTTCCAGCACTAACGTTTCCCCTTGCGAAAAAAGCCGAGTTGTAATCATTGCCAGTGCATGAATGCATGAAATCCAATCAGGGATGACTTCTGAGCTGCTGTGAAGTCAATATCGCTCAATTTAAAGGCCTTCGTGTCACAAAACAAGATGCTATTTTGATTCCCGATCTTAGCAGTAATCAGGAAGAAGATTACACAAAGGCCATCTTGCATGCAAAGCATTCAGTGAGGAATAACAACGAGGGTATAACAATCATCCGTTCACATACGGGAGACATAGACATTGCAGTCATTGCTTTATCCCATTTCATTCATGATAGAGACAGAGTAATTCTGGACACAAACACTGGCAAATACAGGAAGGCATTGGAGTATTCGATTTTCCGTCAGAAAGTTTATGCAAAGAGCTAGAACGTTTCACATCTATACGGAATGAAGGACAAAGATGTCAATGAAGCAAGATATGATATCTTTGATCGAAAGTTTTCAAAAGATAAAAATATTGCAGATATATCTTTACAACCACCATGTAAGCAGGCGCTGGCGCTGCATATCCTTTGCGCACATTTCATTGCAAGAGAGTGGAGAGCAGCAGATGTCACTGTATACGATGGTGGAAACACAATGGGTGGAACGAAAATATGGAACCTAAGTGGGTTGAAACGGTAATGCCTGAGGACGTCCAAGAACTATTGGTAGAGAATGACTATGAAGGTTTTTCAGATAATAGCGATTTGAGTGATCATGAGGATTAAAACAAAGATAAATGCATCATGCAAAAACCGACAATTTATAACACTGTAAGCAACACTTTTGCGGCATTCTAGTGTACAAGTTGCCTTTTTGGGGTCTTATTTAATACATAAAGGCAAATCTGGTAGTCATCATTGCAGCCATTTTAAATCAGAATCTACATAATACCACCCTGAAGTACTTCATTATAACTTCAAAAGGCAAAGACAACTGTTACTTTTTTCAACTTTAGTAACATTTTATGACGCTTTTTGTTGATATCATACTTTCCAGTTCAATTTTGTCGGCCATTTTGAAAAAAACAACACCCTCGCCTGTGACATCCTATTACCTCCGTATTAATAATCTGACCTAGTAAGGCTTTACCGCTATCAATAACAACATCCAAAATCTGATGAAGTATACCACTTAAGTGACTAATTTAACAATATATATGCTTTTCATTGATTTTGGCGGCCATTTTGAAAACAAAAAGCGCCCACAGCTGTGACCTCCCGTTGCCTTCATATTAATAACCTGACTTAGTAGTACATTATTGCCATCAATAAAAGTCCAAAATCTGGTTCAATATGCCCCTAAAGTGACTAATTTAACCATATATATGTTTTTCATTCATTTTGGCGGCCATTTTGAAAAAAAAAGGGCCCTCAGCTGTGAACTCATGTTACCTTCATATTAATAACCTGACTTATTGTACATTATTGCTATCAATAAAAGCCAAAATCTGGTTAAATATGCCCCTAATGTGGCTAATTTAACCATATATATGTTTTTCATTGATTTTGGCGGCCATTTTGAAAAAAAAGCGCCCTCAGCTGTGACTCCTGTCACCTTCATATTAATAACCTGACTTAGTAGTACATTATTGCTATCAATAAAAATTCAAAATCTGGTTAAATATGCCCTAAAGTGACTAATTTAACCATATATATTGGATTTTGGCGGCCATTTTGAAAAAAAGCGCCCTCACGGAAAAGTTCTCAGGTTACGGGCTTTTTACCCAACAAATTCTTGTTCCCCATGCAAAACTGGTCCAGATAAACCATATGAGAATTTCTGGTTCTCCAAGTGGTACTTAGCTCAGTTTTAACCTGGTCTACTGGTAGACACAGTGTCAACATTCAATGTGTCAATATTTCTATTTGCTATTGATAATATGGAAAGTGTAAAGGTTGCAAACAAACTCATATTGACCATAAAAACAGCTGGCTCTCAACACACAATATTTTCTAGTGCAATGACGTAATGGTTGTTTGTGCTCAAATGTCGTCAGCCTTCATCATATTACTGGGACGTCATTGCACCAGACAATTTCAGTGCCCGGGAATAGGGAATATCGCCTGTTAAGGGCTGGGGTATGAACGTTTGGACAGTATTTATTTTGGGAGATTAGAGCACATCAGACATATCGAATTGCATTCTGAATACGAAGAATGTCATTCTGATATCAAATAATTTTGATTTTTGAAATTCGCAATTTAATGCACATTTTATGACAAATCATTAAAAATTGATATTTTTGATATTTAACAGTACTTGAAGTAAACTTTATAAATCTGATGATTTATACTTAAAGTGTATGTAAGAAGGATGAAAAGCCGACGATCAATTCAAAATTTTGACCTTTCGTATTGAAGATATGGATTTTTTTTCCCAAAACACCAAAAAAAATTAGGTCTTTTTAGGAAAAAAATCCATATCTTCAATATGAAAGGTCAAAATTTTCAATTGACCGTCGGCTTTTCCTCCCTGCTACATACACTTTAAGAATATATCATTAGATATATATAATTCACTTCGAGGACTGTTATATATCAACAATTTGAAAAATATCAAATTTTAATAATTTGTCATAAAATGTGTATCGTGAATTTCAAAAAATGAAAATTATTTGATATCAGAAAGACATGCTTCATATTCAGAATGCAATTCGATAGGTCTGAGGTGCTCTCATGTCCCACAAAAAATACTGTCGAAACGCAATAAACGCTCATTTTAGATCCCTTAAGAGACGGCTGTTATTATTCATTTTTATGGCCAATATGAGTTTGGTAAATTAAAATCACGTGATTCGTGCTTGATAATTATTTTCTAACATATAAGGCAAAATGTTGTGATTGCCGGAGACTTCCTTTAAGCTTACGGACCAGACTTGGAAATTGCAAAATTCTACAAGCCCATTTGCTACATATTGCTTCTAGTAATGAATTATTTGGTTTATATATCATAACTTTTTCTCCTTATTATCCGTACTTAAGAGATTATATTTGTAAAAAATAATATATTTTAATTTGCAGGACTATTTCTTTATTCACAAAGTTTGAATGTTACCAGCGATGACGTACCCGTGTAAATTTCCAAAGTGATCAAAATGGCAAATTCGTCACACTAACGCGCTCCAGAAATCAAATCCGCGCGAAGCGTGCGATCTTGTTTGTTAATTTAATATTGATTTTATATGTTTATGCAATATTTCGTTGACATAATTTTAATTTTACAACAGAGTGTGCAATATTTGTTTGTCTTTTAACATGTCTTGAATGATAAAGAGAACAGTATTTACAATGATAAAATCATTGACATGTAGGGCCTACGTTTATTTAATTTTACAGGAGAATGTGAAATATTTATTTCTCTTTTAATACCTGTATCATGATAAAACAATAAAAACAATTTTGTGTTGTTGTGTAATCGATGCATTTTTTTCATTTCAAGATGGAACTCTTGATAAACTTGATGATATCATTGATTTACATGTACAGCCCCTTCCAGAGTAAAAGTGGGACAATTGTGATTTACCCTTCCGGTATTATCCGAAGATAAAAAGTTTGCCTGCCTGGGCTCTGAGACTGGCTACACCCTTAGTATTACTATTAGTAGATAAAATATCTGCTTGTATAACTATTACCTAAAGTTTTCTAAATTTATGTCATGACATTGGGAAAATCAAACAATGTGATCGATCATTCTAGATTACTGTTTGCTTAAAATGATATTACTGGGGTGCTCAAACTTTTAAAAAATGTCAAAGTTCGAACAAGTTGAATAAAAGTGTTTGTTTGTTGAACACACTATTTTATGCAAACATCATGAAAATATACATGAAAAAAGAGATAAATTAAATGGTGAAAAGCAAACTTCAGTATACTCTCCCTTTATGATAGCAGTCAAGTTAGCTCAATCGATAAGGCGTTCGACTATGGTGCGAGAGGTTGCGGGTTCGAATCCTGGCGGTGCCTAGTACGCTCTCGTGGAAAAATTGAGTTAGCTTGAAATTCCCTGGACAAGGAACTTACTGCTAATTGTCTCGTTGTAACCCGTACGAAACTCGGGGAGCTGATCCTGGTTGCGATGGTTATTTGTGGAATGCCTAGGGTGTGCGCTCTTGAAGCAGCAAAGTCCCTGATTTGTTGTTTAATGGTTTATGGAATGATGTAGGCCGTAGTGGTCAGCGACAACCTGTAAAGTGTGCTGAGGCTTGTGGATCAACGTTTAGGCATTGTGCCTGTGCGTAGCGCACTATAAATCACTGCGCTTTTCTTTTCTTTTGTTTTTTTTTTGATATAAATATTGAATAAATAGTTCCGCCAAGTCCCACCTCAAACAACATAAATATAATCTTAGCATGGTTACTTTACTATGACAATGAACTTCAATCGCACTTGAGCAAAGACAAAACGGGAAAATGAATAACAATAACGAAAGATAATTTCTTTAAAATTGAAAGAGAACCATAAATACCCGGGCTGGGTAATATTCATAACGTTAAGATACATATTTTGAGAGTGCGATTTTCCCTTTGAAATCGTTTGATGGTTCACAACCCCTCCCCACTGCAATATAAGAAATGTGAACTTTTTTTGTTTTGTTTTGTTTGTTTGTGGGTTTTTTTTGTGTTTTTTTTGTTTTTGTTTTTTGGGTTGAATTTAGTCTCGCATAAATTAGTTTCAACGTGAATCATATTGATAAAAATATCATAATAATAAATTGTCTTTATCTGAGGCGATCACCTTTGCACTACGAACTTACACACTATACTGCTGTATCTAAATACTCGACAGCTTTGTAAGGTCAAACTTTTCACTGTGAGGTTACCACGCTTGCGCGGAAGCTGTTTTGTGTGACCTTTATGCTAATTCAGTGACCCGTGTTCACTCATGCTACCCTGCACCATAGATGAACTCCTGGATGGGGCAGCTTTAATTAGCATGAGGCCGCATTGATATGTAAATAGCGTATTGTTATTTAAATTTGCGCCCAGACGTATAGAGGGCGACAGTCATGTTATCCAGACGGAGAATGGCTGCATATGCCGGGCATGTCAATTTGCCGAGTAAAGGCTGATAATCACCTTTCTGTATAGGTAATAAGCTAGTATATTTCGTGTACCAGTTGGTTATAACAAAAAAAAATTAGTATCATATTAAATATATTAAATGTATAAACTTTGAAATTTACATGAATTTGAAGAGCAGAGCTTCGAAATGTAGCTAAGTCAGGTGATGTGAAATTCTGCTGCGTGACCCCCTCTGCGTGGTAGACTTATATTCATAAAACATTGAATTTAACAGATATCATGGGTAGCCAACCACGATTTATCAGCATTTAAAATATATGTTAATTAACAAAGATAAATAATAAAGAGTACAAATGGCAATTAACTAGTAAACAAGCCTGAAATCTTAAAATGTTGCCACGTGATTTCCCGAACACATGATATGTTAACATGTGACCACTATTCAGATTTACCGTAAATATTTGGAGTATGCTTGCACATCATGCACATACACTGTGCATTTCTTTACTTCCGTATAAAATCAATAATTCATGCTGGGAGCCAAGTAACATTGTCTGCTCAGAGCAGATTGGTATTTTATTTTACTTGAGAGCATAATAGAAATACATAAAACGAATAAGGCGCCATGATGGAAGGTCAGGTCGGGTATCAAAGGTTATTATAACTTAAATACTACTTGTATTTCCCACCTTGCCTCTGTCACATGTTTCCTTCATATTATTGACAGCAAGTCCTAATTTTGACTTTGCTATTGCAAAATGTCATTTCATATCAAATTAGTAGACTTTCTTTGAAAAAACATATCACTGGTGCCTGATGGGAATACCCGTCCGCCATTTCATTAAACTGGATCGTTTTCGCCTGTTTTGTGCCCAGATGTATTGGGGGCGCGCTATACTCTATATATATTCTATATATTGAACAGGCAAAGTTCGCAAAACTAACAACGTTGTTATTTGCCAAACTCAATTAACATGATCCAAGGGGTCGAACATGAATTATTCATAACGAGCTATAACGGATCGATAACTGGCCTCACTTTCTAGCTAGTAAACCAGCTGAATTTTTCATAGATTTTGCGTTGCTTATAGAACAACCGTGAATTTAGTGTCACCCCCTTGCCTGCACTTCCCGCCGTGAGTCAAATCATCCTCCAGACACGCTCCATAAGATATGCTCATGCATGGAGTACAAAGAATTACTTTGATCAATACCAGTTAAACAGGTGATTGGTATTGTAATCCATGTATTTGCATATTATCTGGAGCGTGTCTGGAGGATGATTTGGCCGAGTAAAAATGAAAACATGTTTCTCGTCCGGGTTTAAAAAAGGAGGAAGAGGGGCTTGAGGCCCTTTTTTATTTTATTGTTCTGGTAGGTACGCCCCGCTAGTGATCACAGAACCATCCAGAATTGTTTCTTGCATATTAGCAAGGCTATAGAAAACATCTCAACTTCCAAGACATCTTTCTTCAAAAGTTTTGACTGAATTTTAAAAACTGAAAATAAATTTGAAGCGGCCTCAAAAAAGGAAGCGGAAGGGGACGAGAAACATGTTTTATTTTTATTCGGCCTTATGATCTTCCGTGCAGTAGAAATGGGAAAATCCGAAATATTACTCAAATTTGGTCCAACTTTGGCCTAAATGTAACACAAAAATTGAAAATGTAACACGTTAAAACTAGCACAGTGTTATACTGTGTAGTTTTCCGATGATGCAAAAAATCAAAGTATTCCTCGAAAAAATCCAAGAAATTGTGAATCTTGCGATGAAATTTATACATCAAAATGTTTCAGAATTGTCAACTTGCCTAAAAATTCCGTTGATCAACAACATGTGCCCTGAAAAATGTCATTATTTTCCTTATCTCTTCACCGATTTTCAAGGTTTAAAAAACTTCGTGTAAATTGCCATTTTGTCTAAATGGGAGTAGAAAGTTGTCAGATTCAAAACATTATTCAACCCTCAAAGACCTTTCTAAAATCCCCGTGCCGAACACACGAAGATTAAAAGTTCGGCTGGTCATTCGGCAAACATCGGCAGAAACTCGCTGAGTCGACTGTGATTGGTCAAGCGGCTGGAGCATGCGCGAGTAATTTAACAAGCATTTGGATACAGTAATATTTGTAGTGCTTTGAAGTTTGACCCGTGGATTAAGCAACTCTAACAATTAATGTTGTATGCAACAGAGCATAGATGAACAGAGTTAGGATACGGCAGAATTAAATCCTCGCCCAACACGCCAAACTGCTTCTTCCTCACCTCAGAAATCACGCATTTATAGAAATGGCTACCTCTTCTGGATTTGCAGAAACTGTGGAACATGAAGTTACTTGTCCGATATGCTACAACTTTTTCGTGGATCCGCACGTACCGAAAGATTTGGAATGTCCTCATACATGCTGTCAGGTGTGTCTTCAGAACATGTTAACTCTGAATCCTGATCAGCCTATTACTTGCCCTATGAGATGTGCTAAGAAAACGCGTGTCCCTGTTGATGGAGTAGGGAACTTACGGACAAATTTGAAGGTTCGAAACCTAGCCGAAGAACATCCCAGTTATGTGAAAGGTGCAAAGCCTACAGTGCCAAAATGTGCAAAACATGATGAGAAAATACACCTGTATTGTACTCATTGTAACACCTTAGCATGTCAGAATTGCGTGATAGTTTATCATACCGGAGCAGGACATGTCATTTTAGATGTAGGCGATACCACACGAGCGAAAAGAAGAACTAAAAACCGTGATTTCTGATACCGAAAAAGAAATCAAGACCAGCCAAGAATCAAAAACGGAGCTGAAAAACCTTGAAGCAGACATTTTGGAAGCAAGAGAAGTAGAGAAAAGAGAAATCGCCAAAAGTATAGATGAGTTCATAGAAGCAGTCAAGAAAGAGGGTGAAAGATTGCAAAGTGAAATACAAAAAGCAAGTGACGCCAAGCTGATTGAAATACGGACAGAGGTTACACGACTAGAGAATCGGACATCAACTCTGCGAGCTGCCATTGATGTCGCAAAACGGACGGTTGACTCTTCTGATCACGCCTACATTACACAGCATGTGGACTTGGTTGAAAGGATGAAGAAGATGAATGTCAAACACCACGATCCTCCACAAGTTGATTTGAATCCACACAGAGCATGGTTTGTTAAGACTACAACTAGTGTTGAATTCGGTAAAGTTGTGAAACTTTCTAGTAAAGTTTTGAAACTTCAGCAAGAATTTGGCAACTTTGAATCGGCTAATCATATTATTGCCTCTTCGAAAGATGGATTTCTAGCTGTAGATTAGATTAGATTTTATTAGTGGAGGCGCACTCCAAACACAATCTTACATGGCAGTGTAACCAAGCACAACATGACCGAAAAAATGTATGAACCATATCACTTCGCAGCAAAACTGCAGCCACAAAAAGGGCGCAAACTGACAAGGTTACACAACCTTGAAGTGATATAGAAAATACATTAGTACAATTGAGCAGAATTACACTGAATTGCATAAAATTGGTGACAAAAACACAAACAAGCAATACAAAAGGATAAAAACTGAAAGTTATGAACCACCACAAGGGTGGCAATTGTCTCGATGACAAGGCCAATGTTCAGATTGATGACGAGTTGAACAGTACTTTACAGTTTTACATCTAGCACAAAAACGGAGACCAAACTTGTTTGAATCTGCCGAGCAAGTAGGCAGAGCACAAAAATGCAATGAGTCATTGGCGTCCGGAATTCCAGGAGTAACCATAGAAACACATGGCAAAGATGGTGTCAAAAGTTCAGAGTTGGTTGTATATGTTGAAATTGATGATGAATCCAATGAAATTGGAGTTGAAATCTCACGACAAACTGGTGGCACAGGAGAATCAAAAGTCAAAAGTTCAGAGTTGATTGTATATGTTGAAATTGATGATGAATCCAATGAAATTGGAGTTGAAATCTCACGAAAAACTGGTGGCAAAGGAGAATCAAAAGCAGAAGCAGCAGAATCAGCAACATCAGTAGAACAGTCAGAAAGACTTATTACACTGGTAGAAGCAACATCAGTCAATTTGTCAGGAGAAACAATTGGACTGGAAGATGAAGGTAAAGCTACATCAACAACAGCATTACTGGAAACATCAATAGAGCTGGAAGTTTATGTAGGTGGTTTAGAAATAACTGGTAAAGACTTCAGATTATTTCTTTTTTTCCACGAAGACCAACGCAATTGATCCCTTTTCTTCTTGGATGGTGATTTGTTCTTCTTCTTCTTTTTGCCAACAACTGATGAAGAAGATTGACAAGAATTTATCGGAGATCCAGATAAATTATCAACAGAAGAAGAAGCCGGTACAGATGACGACGTAACATTAGTAATACAAGGAGAAACAGACCAAGTAATACTTAGTTGAATCTTTCCATGCGATCTACAAAGGTTATAGACCACAGGCATGTTCAAAACAGTAGGCAAGCAAGTAGTGGTAAGCAAGTGACCATCTACAAGAAGAAAAATAGCAAATATGAAAAGAAGCTATCGTTAAGACTCAGTACAACGAACACAAATGGGCCATATGGTGTAGCATTCTGCCATGATGGCAAACTCTGGGTAGCACGGCAAACTGATATTGAAGTATACTCTCCTACAGGCAAATATGAGAAGACAATCAGCACCAAAAAGGTGAATGATACTGATACTGATATTCCAGTATTTGTGTATAGTTTGGCAATGACCACCGATGGTATCAGGGTACTGGCAGGCGATATTACGAGAAATGTCATTACTGTGCATGATCCAACAGGAACTATCATAAGGACACTGAAGACGAGCATTAATCCATCTAGGGTAGCTGCTATCCAGGATACCCACGGTGCAGTAAGTGACTGGCTCAAGGTAAATTAATTGTGATAGATATTGAAACTGGGCAGGAATCAATCGGTGTTCGTATAGATGAGATAAGTGCACTCTGCTATAACAGGTGCACGGACTGTGTGTTCACTGGAAGAAATAAGGATGGCGTCACTGGTAATGGTGTGATAGAACAGTACTGCTGGAGGACTGGTAGGAAAATGGCATGTATTGCACAGGGACTGTATCAGCCTGTTGGGATGAGTTTTACATCAGATGGTTTGCTCGCAATTGCGGATACCAAAACTATCAAAATCTACAAGATCACATAACTAATCTAAAACTTGTGAAACAAGTTCAAGTTTATTTCACCATCATATTATATAACAATAACAAAATATCAAGAAAAGGATGGTAGGACAATCACAAGAGCAAAGCTCGTAAGACATGATTGCCCTCAGTGCAGAAACAAAAGACGCCTACAGACAACAGACAAGGACGGGGTGCAAACGCAGACTGACAGGACAAGTGCGGACAGACAATGACGTTGGCAATGGCAATAGCATATAAACAAAAGTCAACTGAAAACAAAAATGCATTAACTTTAATACAGTACAAAAAAAGAATATTATGATACAGGGCATTTATGAAGCAATAAATTTATGAGTATAAAGAAATCAGATAATCTTTGTAGCTGCGTTTGAATGAATTAGGAGACAAGGCGATTTTGATATCATCGGGGATAGAATTCCAGAGCAATGGACCCTGCCTTCTAATGGTATTTCTGGCCAAATCATAATTGAATATTGCAGGGCGAAACAAATTGGATGAGCGTGTTGAATAACTGTGGATGGCCAAATTTTTAACAAAATAATTGGCAAAATTACAAGGCATGTTGTTAATACTGAAATTATACATAAATAAAGCTTTGATAAGTTTATGAATATCAAAAATATTCAAAGTATTTAGCTGACAAAATAAAGGTAATGTATGGGCCAGCCAGCTAGAATTGGTACATAACCTGATAATTCTCTTTTGTTTCACAAAAATAGAGTTCAAATTACAATTGTTAGGATCTGCCCAAATTATATTACAGTAGTGTAGATGAGGTAGAACCAATGTATTGTACAAGGTAAATAACGTATCACACGAAAGAATGTGCTTTAGACGAAATAAGATTCCACTATATCTTGAAACAATATTGGTAACATAAGAGGTATGATCATACCATGTCAGAGATTCATCAAGAATAACACCCAAAAATTTAGTACGAGTTACTTTAATAAGTTCATTGCCATCTATAAATATATGAGTATTGTGGTATGTGCGATTGCTATGACGGTTTTTAAACATAATATAATTCGGGTTTTTTTTAACATTAAGGGACAACTTATTGGCTTTGAACCATACAGAAATATTAATTAATTAATTATTAACAGAACAAATAAGTTCATCAAGGTTCGGATTGGACATAATAGCATTTGTATCATCTGCATAAATAAAAAAGGACAAATCTTTCGAAGAATAAACAATATCATTAAGGAAAATAATAAAAAGAAGGGGACCCAATACAGAACCTTGGGGAACACCACATTGAACTGTACTTAAAGAAGATTTACAATTATTAAACAGAACAAATTGTTTTCTGTTGGTAAGATAGCTCCTGAACCACTCCAAAGCCTTTCCACGTACTCCATAATGGTGAAGTTTCTCAATGAGAATATCATGATTGATCGTATCGAAAGCCTTGGAGAGGTCCAGGAATATACCCAATGTATGGTGACCTTTATCAAGGTTAGAAACTATCATATTGTATGCCTCTAAAACAGCCATGTAGGATGAATAATTTGTTCTAAAACCAAATTGACTTTGATGAAGTAATGAATAAGATGTAAGAAAATTATAAAGTCTCTTGTGAATAATACGCTCAAATATTTTTGAAAACACAGGAAGGATTGAAATTGGGCGATAATTGTTACATAAATGTGAGTCGCCAGCTTTAAAAATAGGAACAACTTTAGCGTGCTTAAGCTCATCTGGAAAAATTCCATTAGAAATAGACAAATTAAATATGTGAACCAACGGCGAAGCAATTAGATGTTTAACATGTTTTACTATATCAGGTCTAATTTCATCATATCCAGGACTTGCACCAGATCTAAGAGAAGCACATGTTTTGATAACTTCATTCGTGTCCGTTGGTGTAAGAAAAAGTGAATTCTGGGGAGAAGGAATATTATTCAAAAAGTGATCAAAAGAAACATGTGTAGGAGGAATATTTTAGCTAATTTAGGACCAATGTTGGTGAAGAAATCATTAAAACCATTTGCAATCATTTTAGGATTAGTTGTTGGCGTGCCATTTATATCAAAACAATCTGGAAGAGGTTGCTTACGCTTCCTTCCTAAAAGATCATTAAGGATTTTCCAGGTTTGTTTGAGATTGTGCTTTTGTTCACTGAGCAAATTACAATAATACATTTTTTTAGAATTACGAATCAGACTGGTAAGAGTATTTCTATAATTTACTAGTAAACGCTTATTGGCATCTGTTGGAGAAGATTTAAATTTACGGTACAACTTATCCTTACGATTGATGGATGTTAAAATAGCAGTTGTGATCCATGGTTTATGAGGAATACGCTTATAACTTAAATTCACACGTTTAGCCTTAACGGGAAAACAACGATTATATAATACAGACAGTTTATCAATAAATAACTTATACGCTTGGCTAACAGATTCCTCATTAAGAACATGATTCCAATTTGTTAATTGAAGGTGATTTGTAAATGAATGAATGTTCCGTTGAGTAAATGAACGACCATGTGTGGATCCAACAAAGTTATATTTCAATGAAATAGAATCAGTAAATTGGAAAATAGGGTAATGATCCGTGATGTCAGACACACATATACCAGACTTAATTTTCTTATCAAAAACATTAGTGAAAATATTATCAAGAAGTGTGGCAGAATGTGACGTTATCCTGGTGGGGCGATCTATAAGTGGAAACATATTATGATCAAAGAAATTTGTAAGGAAATTCTGAATTTTAAATCATTCTCGTGCTGTAAAAGGTCTAAGTTAAAATCACCTGAAATATAGCAATGCTTGTTTTCATTTGCAATAACATCAAGACAACGGCTTAAATCAGAGTTAAATGAATCAACGTCAGTTCTATGAGCACGATAAACATTACCAATAATTATATTCTTACACTTTGAATTCATAATTTCAACGAAGATAGACTCGAGTGATCAATAACATTAACAAAAGAGTCGTACTGAATTAGATCAAGATCCTTTCTTAATTTAAAAGAAAGCGAATTATGAATGTACAAGCAGCACCACCACTTTTCCTGTTCTTCCGTGGTAACTAATTAAGTTATAATTGGTAATATCGATTAAATTAGATTGATCCTCCTTAAACCAAGTTTCTGACATTACAATTACAGAAAAAGTGTGTTTCAAATTTGATAAAAAATTTCAATGTTGTCACGGTTTTTATTAAAACTACGAGAATTTAAATGTAAAATTGAAAAATTGTCACTGAACGATACATCAGTATCAAGTAAATTATCAAAGTAGTAGTTACAGGAGTTAACACAATTGGGTTTAAACAGATTCTTTGGCATAGCATTATCAACAATATCATCATACAAGAAATGATTCAATTTTAGACTCAGCAGCTTATTATATTCAATGGAGTTATTGAAATAAAAAATATTAAATTTAAATTCATTATCATCAAGAATGTGATTGAATGGAAATAAAGTACCAGTACAACTAAAATACATCCAGTTATCATCATCAATATTGCCATAAACACATTTTTTATGATATAAAATATTACAGTATTTACAAGTTAACATAATACGATCATGTACAATGTTCTTCAAACATTTTTTACAATTTGCCATGAAGATCCAACGTCAAACACACACAACAACAACAAATAAAAATCCCTTTAAAAGGGAGAGCTTGGCCTTCGAATACCCAAACTGAATGAAATATATCAAAAAATAAATACAAAGAACATAGTACTAGGCATGTCCACTAAAAATTGAAGTACTTTTAAATTGATTCAGACCTAACTTATTGGATGGGAATTGATGAAAGAAACATTTTGGCGTTTAAATAATCTTAATCGGACGTTTCATTCCAGAGATATGGCCTTTCGAGTGTCACGGTTTTATATAGGGCTGCTAGAACATGTTAAAAAGTTAAAGTCCAAAAAGGAATACTAACAGAAAGTGCAACTTTAAGGTACTTTTTCTTAATGTATTTATTAACTATATCTGGAACATTATATTTGCTTATAACAACATGAAAATAAGATCATCCTGAAAATTTAATCGATTTTGTTGACATACAACAAAAATATATGACCTCAAAACCCATGATTGGTTTGGTGAAACCTCAAGCATGATCATAGATAGCCGCCATGGAAAATATCTCCATAGAGGAGATGAACAATAAGTGCATTATTTCAAATGAAAAGCGGTAGTCTTAAACATTGTTCAATCTTTTAAGGTCAGCACATTTTATCTTCAAAAATTATTATATTTCATCATGGCATAAGTTTGGTAACATTAATCACTACCAATTTTGAGAAATTTGCTCCAACTCAAAGGTTATCTTTACTACACTGAGCAATACACTGTGTGTGCACGGAAGCCATGATGGTCCCCGGTTTTTATACTCCCTATGAAATGGACATGGTAGTGAGAAGTGCACGGGGAAGTGCATGATTTGAAATGTTCCGCGGTAGGCTTAAACATTCTTAAATTTCTTAACATCCTACACATTTTGTCTTCATAAATAGTTAAATTTTATGAGTATGTAAGTTTGCTTGTCTGATTCACTCCAAATTCGGAGATAATTGCGTTTGAACACCTGATGCACGGAATGGTGTCACTTCAACCTGTTGTAGTTCTCATCTCATTAAATTTTTCATTAAAAAAGTTGATCTCTTCATGCAGGAAGGTCCTCTCTATTTACTGACCAAACAGGAAAAAGTTTGGTTAATGTTTTCTGGTGGAATCAGGAATTTCTTGAAACACCCTGATATAGGCCTACATTTGGATCAAAACAAGTATGTACGCCATTTAACAGGCCTGGGATTTATTGTATCGATCAGTTTCTCCATAGACAATACGTGTGTGAGTGCACGCACACAGTAAATGAAAAATCGTTCTAGTGGAAACTGTATTCGCCACTTGCACAGTTCCGCCATTATGCACTATGTGCGGGAGAGCCTCGAACTGGCAGCATACATGAATGGGAATTGAACCAGTCATATAACATTCTGTGTAAGGTTACGTAATTCTTCCTTTCATGTATGCTGCCAGTTCGAGGCTCTCCCGCATATAGTGCATAATGGCGGAACCGTGCAAGTGGCGAATTGAGAGTGGGCATCCCTAATAATACACTACAAGAACTCATATTCCAGTAGGCCTATACTCGGTTATATGAAACGATCTGATCCAATCAGAGTCAGCACTGGTCCTTTACACACCTGCTCCAACAGCAACTACCACGGTACCTGACCTATGCATTGTTACCTTCCATTACCTATAGGCCATATATACCTACCTATAAACATAGAGACTACCAACCCACAACCTAAATACCCACCTACCTATAAAACAGTAGCTATCCATTCTCCCAAACGTCAAACATGACTGACAAACACTACATTAAATCAAGAATTTCGCAGTAACATAGTCCATGGAAGTAAAACACATGAATAGACTGTGATATTACACTCTCTAATACCAAAGTATACTGTGATGTGAAAGTTCAAAAAATTGTTCTTGGTCAATTGTTCCATGTCCAAGGACAATATAATAATTTGGTTAAATTTATCTTGGAAATCGAAGCAAGTTCCATGTTACACCTGTCAACAGTCATTAAAACTCATCATCCTCCAGGTCAAAAAACAATCACTAGGGAAATAAGGTTATCTGGGAGGTTGCTATTTCATCCCTGTGTTAACATGGTCAAGTCAAAGAGTTCACTGCTGAATATATAGCTAAATGAATTGAGTCATGGGGGAGTGAGGCTACTCTTTAGCCTCCTGCAAACCCACAACTTAAATTTTGAGCATTATCCTACAACATTGTTTTACTGAGGATGAAGCAATGCATGTTAACAAGACTAGTTTCCTACTTCAGGTCAAAGGTCGAGGTCGCAAACGAATGATAATATTGCTTGGCTTGTAGTAGGTATGTCACAGTGGCTGCACAATAATTCTGCTACACTGTGCATGCAAGCATAACAGTGAATTGAAAAGGGCGCGCTTCAAATTTGGCCAATTTTAGAAAACATCCATGTCATTAAATGAATTTCTTCATATGCTTCATTTATCCAAATTGTTTAAATTTTTAATATATGGTGTGTGAAGTCTTTCCGAGGCTAACATCGGGTCCTCCAAAATAAAAATTGTTTTGTTTAAGAGCTACTGACTGTTTTTATGGATTTTTGAAGATCGTTCATAAATCAGTAAATATAGGCCTATTGAAGTAAAGGAACTACCACCATTTAGCTGAAATACTAATCTTTCTTAGCATGTAAATTAATTCCGTCGACAACGAATGAAACACTTCCCTAAAACTAGTTGAAGCAAAACATTAATCAATGATATTTTAGGGAGTAATTTTCCAAACCACAATAGCACTAAGCCATTGTGTGTGTCCAAGGTCATACTATTTTTGTATACGCGGTACAGTAAAATGGCTATTGCTTTTACCGATTCTCCTCCCATGTTAATCCAGATGACAAAATGTTAATTTAAAGTCTCATTGCAACTGAATTTTAATTTTTAATTTTCGGACTTGGCGTTGAGTAATGGTGACACATACCATGTTTACAGTAAAAATTAAAATTATATTCCAGACACCGTCAAAATGTCAAACTTTTTATTTTTTTCTATTGTTTTTAAATAATTAACTGCAGTTCATTTATTCAACCTCATAACAGGATCATACTTAAAGATTTATGATGAATGAACAGACGTTCATTAAATATTGAAAAAAAAACCTAAAATTACTCATGTCTAATTTGCATAATAAAATCATAAATACATAATTAGCTGTAATTACCTAATTTGCATAATTAATTTACTTTTTGTGTATTTTTTTGTTATCAATTGAAAGAACTTTGCATACATATGTGTGCAAAAAAACCCGCACCTTTATATCATGTACGGTTTTCTATTGGCATCAATTTTGCATATTAATTAGCTGAACTTAGTCATTTTTTGAGATTTAATTTGTCTGCAGATTGGCCGAAATTGCTAAAATAGTATATTTGGTTAATTTATTATAATTATTCAATGATAGATTTTTTAATTTTGTTTTCTGTAACGAAGTCAGGAAAGATAGGCATTTAACATGTGATATTTATATTAACGCTGCTTTTTCAAGCAAGCGTCCAAATATACCTTCAAAATCTCGAAATGTGCCAATTTTGTCATTACAGGCATTTGTGGCAGGATTTCATTCCATCTACGAGCATCTTTAAATTGACACTATGTCACAATGCATTGACCGATTTCAATTCTGTTTTTTGATTTTTGATGCTTTAATAAAGCTCAATAATGTAGGAACATTAAATAACGTGTTTCTGCTGCGATTATTTTTGAGGTGATATGCCTACTTGTAGCCAAGCAAAAAACACACAAAAAAACCCACAAGGTTACACTAAACACTGAAGTTTAAAGTAGGTGATGAAAACAAATTAGGGGCCAAAAAGCATATAGGACAGAATCATACGAGCACGGAAAACCACCAGGTAACTGATAAATATACCATAAAGAAATGCCAATGCATAAACAAAATATAAATTAATAATAGTTACAGAAATAATAATATAAGGGATTTTTTTTTAATCACAACGATTAGAAACCTAGTACTAAATATGACTTGAAAATACACAAAACAAAAAGGGGAAAATTGA
The DNA here is from genome assembly GCF_039555335.1 of Amphiura filiformis. Classification (NCBI taxonomy): domain Eukaryota; kingdom Metazoa; phylum Echinodermata; class Ophiuroidea; order Amphilepidida; family Amphiuridae; genus Amphiura; species Amphiura filiformis. The sequence goes on from NC_092646.1 coordinate 2,138,957, forward strand.
TCACGACATTCGAGCAATCAAGGTGAAAGATAGCAGGCAAGTAAGCAAATGACGAATATTAAGGAAAGATAAACATGTTCAATCACCCGCCAATGAACACAATGATTCAGAAAATGTCATGGACAGCTAAATTTAAAACAAGTTAAAGTAAATGACAAGAAATAAATCAAGTAAATAAGTAATTAAACAATTAAAGAAAATGCATATGAATAAATATATTTTAAAAAAACGAGGAAAAAAAATCAAAGGAAAGACAACATTATGGAAAACATAGTAAAAGATGAACCCTCAATCAAGTAGCTCTGATAAGACAGGTGCAAGGATGACATCAATGGCTATAATCAGAAATACAAAGAGAACCCGTCTGAGCACAGAGACCAGGAACAAGAAAAAAAAAAGCAGCCATCATTCAAACCCAGAGGATGATTTAAGCACTTCCCAGCAAGTCTTGCGGTTAGCACAGCTGTGTGAGTGAACATGACACCACTGCCCGCCCACTGCATACACACGTGCATGGTTAAATTTGAATTTGGACAGATATATTTACAATAAAAACACCTTCAAAAAGTTGGTCGATTTCACATTTTATGTTATGTACAGAAGGTGTGAATTATCCTTCATGCATACATCACTTTAGATCTGAAATCGACCAAGTAATGACGACACACGGGAAATTCTAAAACAACATCTTTTGCACAGAGTTCAATGGGATTTGAAAAGTAAAGTGGCAGTTGAAACTCTAGTGATAACACTTTTACAGTGCATGATGGGGCTTCCTTAAATCATCCTCTGATTCAAACTAAAGCATCCGTGAAAATTGGGTCATCTGATACAGACAGTTCACACTACAAACAATAACAAACATACTGCAGTTACTGTCCGTTTCCTATACACAATACACACTGTGTATTACACAGTGCTCTTTCCCATTGACGCGTGACCTCTACAAATAGCCCTACGTTAAAAGTATGGGGATATGACTAGTTAACGTCGCTGTGTGAAAAATAACCGGCCAATATTAAAAGTACTCTTCTAAAGTTCTAGAAAATATAGTTTTTAACATGTCCTAAATTTTAGCTAATTTAGATGTTTGGAAATATTCGTACTTTGGTGTTTTAGTTAATGTTATAGGTAATAGTACATTGCCTAGTTAACGTCGCTGTGTGAAAAATAACCGACCAATATTAAAAGTACTCTTCTAAAATTCTAGACAATATAGTTTTGTAACATGTCCTAAATTTTTAGCTAATTTAGGTGTTTGGAGAGGGTCGTACTTTTGTGTTTTAGGAAGGACATGTAAACGACAGATAACACCAAAAATATGAAGAAATTATTTCCAAACCGTGTTAAGTCAACAATCATTATGTTGCTCATTTTCAAGAATGCTGGTTTACAAAAAGCACGCCATTGTCTGATTTCGTGAACAAAGCCACACATACCATTGTTTCCTTTCGTTTCCTTTATAATCGGTTACCCAACTGAAGCTATGAATAACAGCTTTATTGCGATATCGCACATGAAAACAGACACTTGTGCACAACCAGAGAAGATCCAATTTAATCAGTTGAGCTGTTTCAATGAGTGTTATCTTGGTTTAATAGGTTTTAATGGGGTTAAGTCCTGCAAAGGTCGAGATGAATTCTACTGTAGACATGACTGCATCATGACAAATATAGAGTGCATGCACGGAAGGTCACCAGCCCAAAACATCCCCCACACACGCCCCAGAAGACACACAAATGCATGTAGTACAAAAAGAATTCATTTGATCATAACGGGATAAACAGGTGATTGGGAATACATGTACACTCCCTGCATCAGCATGTCCACCGGAGCGCGCCCGGAGGACGACCCGAACCAAAGACCCTCCGTGCAAGCGCCCAATAGTACAAACCATATAACTAACAACATTTATAAACAAATTACTTAGAACATTATTTATTACTTGAAAATATTATTAATAAAACTAGATGAACGCAACATATCAGAAAGAGATATTATAAAAGTCCAAATCATGATACATACAGATTTTCAATTTCAATTTCATAGCGCAAAAGTTCACACACTTCAAAACGCGATATATTTCCATGATCCAACTAAGTATAAAGTTCAACCGATCCAGACATGGAGCAAAGCAAAATATCATTGTAAATTCACAGCGTAATCGCGAAAAAGTTCAGTTTGAAAAGCGAGTGGTTTAAATCCGGCAGCATGTTTTTGTAAACACAAAGTATATAACGAGAAATGTTTATACAACTTCAGATTATTTTATAAAGCACCGGTTTAAATCGGTGTGTGTCCAATAATGCGTTCTCTAGTCTCAAAACTATGTCATTCGAAATTTGTTTTAAGTTATGGCCAGATTAGTATTGTTTTTTAACAAATTCAGAATTCCGAAAACTCAATTCCAACTCTTGTGGGTACTGAACAATTTTAAATGCCCTTTAAGATGTATGTTGTTAAGGCCATACCACATTAATGTTTTGGTTCTCGTCCCGCGGATTTTCGGCAATTGATGAGGGAGGGAGATTTTTCCAATGTAAAATTAGCATTGTTAGTAGTTTACGGTCTTTGCCAACAGTGCTTGTAATAATGATTAGCCTATAACCCAAGATATTCCAATCAATAAAAAATTGAATTAAGAAAAACAATTATCATCTACATGTATTATAATGTTGGGTATCTCTTGTCAATGAAATATTACAGCTTTGAACTTGGATGTTAATAGTTCAGTTCGGCTATCAATCCAAATCGCTTCTTTAATGTGTCTTCTATTTCTGTTTTGCTCTCTGTCCTTTATGCTCGCGTCATCCCAATTGATCACATGATTATCCTCCGCTACATGGTCAGTAATAGCGGATTTGTTGACCTCACTGGTGACCGAGGTCTTCCTCTGAGCAATGGTATAAGCCTTAGCTGAGGCTTTTTCTGCTTCGGTTTTGTGTTCTTTAAGCCGCGTACCTAGAACTCCTACTGTCTGTTCAATTAGCTTAGATTCTTGAATTTTTAAGATATTTGAAAAAATAAAAAATTGTGGTCAAAGTCATCAAAGAAAAGTGTTAGCACACCCTTAGACCTAACGTGATTTATACTTTTCAAATTCTAAAGTTCAATTTAAAACCCCATTTCTTTTCAATTTTGGTCTTTTCCCGCGATATTTTTATAAAAGCCGTAGAACGTCGGGTACCATAAACTTTTTGGAATCAATCCATTTAGAGCAATGGGGACGAATGTCACAATGCGCAGAGATGGTATTTATTCGACCATCCGCATCAGGAAGTATTGTCCAGCAAAATATTTGCAAGTATGCTTCATTTGTGTTGAAACCCTACTGTCGATAACATTACGTTATTATTTATGGGAACTAAGTTTTTCTAAAATAGGCCCAGCTTATTTTAATACATTCCTTGTGTATTTATATAAATTTATTTATTTATTGTGCGAATGGGTCTGAGAATGGGTCTGATAAGGTGTAGGCCTATTATAAAACTACACATTTATTTTCAATTTGTTATTTCGTTTTGTTTGTTGAATACAAGCTGAAAAAACTGTGAAACAAAATAACTTTTATACAAGAAAATATTATTTAAAACAATCAGGTTACAGAAAACATTTCTTGTAAAGTTACTGTATCTGAAAATGTCAAGCGAATGCAGATATTCTTGGGAAGGAATGGTGGTATTAAACAAAACTCAATTTACATTGTAGGCCTAAACCAGTTGAAATGAGAACGAAATTCATAATTTTAATGTCCTTGTTTAGGAAAAAATAATGCTCAGAATAATGTTATGCATAAAACGTACTCGCGCCATATAATTTCGTGTAACAAAAACCAGTGGACCATCATCACCTATAGAACCTATCCAATAACCGGAACGGTATATATAACAATTGAAATGGCAGGATAGATTGGTGGACAGATTGTTTTGCTAAATTGGAATGGGTCTATGCCCTAAGTTGAGAATGGACCGTCCCACTCGATTTGTAAAAAGGTCGCGAACCCTTTCGGTGGACCCAAGTAACTGCCCAAATTGAGGCAAAATTGAAAAGAAATGGGGTTTTAAATTGAACTTGGGAATTTGAAAAGTATAAATCACGTTAGGTCTAAGGTTGTGCTAACACTTTTCTTTGATGACTTTGGCCACAAATTTTTATTTTTTCAAATATCTTAAAAATTCAAGAATCTAAGCTAATTGAACAGACAGTAGAGGTTTCACCTATGTAGGTTTGTTCACAGTTGCGGCAGGGGATTTCGAAAACGCATTTAGCGGTTTGTAAGGAATCGCGTTTGTCCTTTGGGTGGACCAGAATGTTTCTTAATGTCTGGTGTGGCTTAAATGATGTTTGGATGCCATGCTTATTAAATATCCTCCTAGCACGCTGCGAAAGCCCCTCTTTGTAGGGGAGGACGACCATGCCTCTAGTGACCGACTGTGATGGTTCCTTTTTGGGGGGTTTCTTTTTGTCCACGTCTTTGAAAGCCCATTCTGGGTACCCACAAAGTTTGAGGGCTTCCTTGATTTTGCTTTCTTCCATTCGTTTATCTTCCTCATCTGTGATGACTTTATCTTTTCGATCCATAAGGGTTCGAATGACGCTGAGTTTATGCTGAAGTGGGTGGTGAGATTGAAAGTGGAGGTACTGTTCCAAAAACAGAAATAGAAGACACATAAAAGAAGCGATTTGGATACGGAAAAGGGGGCCCAACACACTCAACCGGGATGAAGGAAATCACTTCCTGCCGCACATCTATGACCAACTTCTAAAACCACCTAAAACAGCGCCACCAACGGCACGCTCCGACAGGAAGCAGACGAGGAGGACTGGGAGAATTGGTCAGTCGATTTGAGAAAGTGCTACGATGTAGCACGAAACGTCATTGTTAGGTATGTTTAACATCATTTTACCAAATAATCAATTGGATTTGTTTACATGAAATTTTATAAATGAGTGTTTGAAGTGACATGATAAAATAACGAGTTTTCATTATCTCTTTATTATGTTTAAAGGGGCATTTTGTGTTCCACAGCCTCATCTCCCCACTTTTCTAAAAATTGAAATGTTTATGTCATCGCAAACTTCTGGCTATATATAATGTTTGTGTTCAAACAAATTTCTTGCAGGTTCATTTGGTTGGGCAAAAATATCGTCAAATTTGTGTTTTTGTTAGCAGAACGAAATTATACGAATATAGACAAGATTTCAATAATTCAGATTTCGTAAAGCATTTTAAGTAGAACATGATGCAGTCATGTCTACAGTAGAATTCATCTCGACCTTTGCAGGACTTAAACCCCATTAAAAGGTATTAAACCAAGATAACACCCATTGAAGCAGCTCAACTGATTAAATCAGATCTTCTCTGGTTGTGCACAAGTGTCTGTTTTCAATGTGCGACATCGCAATAAAGCTGGTATTATAGCTTCAGTTGGGTAACCGATTATAATGGAAACGAAAGGAAACAATGGTATGTATACCTTTGTTCACGAAATGAGACAAAGACCTGCTTTTTGTTAACCAGCATTCTTCAAAATGAGCAACATAATGATTGTTGACTTAACACGGTTTGGAAATAATTTCTTCATATTTTTGGTGTTATCTGTCGTTTACATATCCTTCCTAAAACACAAAAGTGCGACCCTCTCCAAACATCTAAATTAGCTAAAAATTTAGGACATGTTACAAAACTATATTTTCTAGAACCTATTTAGAATAGTTTAAATGTAGCTTGTACCGTTTTTTTGTGGCATTCTTCAGAACGGAGCGGTCCGTTACCAATATAGCTCAATATTGTCGGTCAAATCTCCATTCAATTAACACGGGGAGTTGGCTAGCTATGAGCTAGCTATGCTTTGCCCTCACTCATATTTTACAAAAGTGCAACCATTTCTGAACATCTAACCTAGCTGTAATTTTAGGTCATGTTAGAGAAACATATTTGCTAGAAGTTAAAGAGAATAAATAAAATATTGGCTGGTTATTTTTCACACAGTGATGTTAACTAGGCAAGTGTCCATTCTTCCAACACACATCATTTGTAGAGGTCACGCGTCAATGGTGAGAGCACTGTGTATTGTGTATAGGAAAACGGACAGTAACTGCAGTATGAGTACTTGCTGAATCCAATGGCGGTTAGAGAAGGGTGAGAGGAGGGAAGGAAGGGCTGTGAGAGTATGAGATTGTCTCGCACATCATGTTAAAGACAGGAGGTAAAAACTGCAATCAAGCACAAGTAGTTGGCATCATGAAAGCAAACTCATACAATCAACTTCAGACCCCACGCAGTTCAATTCTTCAATACAGTCATTTTCAGGTTACCCACTGGGCCTACATTGATATTGAGGCCCAGGTGCGTTTAGGTGATGTAGTCCATGAAAGGTGCATCCAGTGTTTTTATTGAACGAAAATATATGCGTGCATCCCATCACCCCTCCATACCGCTTCATCAGCACCAATGGAGTATCGCCATGGGGTAGGGTGGCAAGATCCCCTCCCTGCTCAGTCGACAGAAATATTGGGACAAACCTTGCGATTTGCATCTTCCTTTTGGTCTAGACCCTAAATTAATCCCCCTTTTGGCACATTTAGCATTAAAATGCCAAAATTTCATCTTGAAATTGGTACCAAAATGTATTGTCATTCTTCACAAGTATCAACTGTTATGATTTGAAAAGTTTGTTAAGATTGAATTACTAAAACTTGTTTTATTTTAAGATTTTTCTTGGTGTCACGTGTACAGGGGACACCAAAATGGTGTCCTTTATGCGCTCCAAAATAAATGATTATATTTTGCCTGTATGAATTATATTTTCACACTCATTCACCATGTTCACTTACAAAGTTAAGTATGCACATAACTCAAAATACACATCTACAATGCAGTCACTAAACTTGAGAAAAAATTTGTTTGGTGTCCCCTAACACGTGGAACTTACAAGTGTTTTATTACCGGTACATGATTTCAGCATTATGGAGGTACTTTTCTCTTATTTTGATGTCTTTTATTTGGAATGAAAGTAATTTGTGTGAACCCTCGCAATCAAGTTGAGAGGCCAAGTTGTCGAAGTGGGCCAATAAAGTTGGTACCCTAATATGATGGAATCGCCCTAATATGTAAAGAAGCCTCGACAAATTGTATCATATATATATATCTTCAAAAGTTATTTGATGCAAACCCAAACGTGTCATTATGCAAGCTTATTTTAAACTCTCAGAAACTAATTTTTTGACATGTTATACAGGTTATTTTGGGGGACACATATCAGAAGCTACACTATGTATACGGTATAACCAGATAACAATTGTTCCAAAATTAGTTTTAGTTCCGTTTCATATCAGCTCATACCTTTGTTTCAATGATAGTTATTGTATACTGAAAGTATAATTTGTAACATAGTGCAAACAATTCTTCCTGTAATCAATTCACAACCAGGCGATATTGTATGATAAGTTGGGCGTCTGGTTGAGCAATGAAAATTCCACCTGTCATAAATTAGTATCGGTTTATCATGTGAGTCTCTCTCAAATTAAAACTGTGGACAAATTTTGAACATTGTTGTTTTGACATCGTTTGATGGTATGTAAAAAATTAAAATAGACATAAAGTTAACTTAAAAAACCGATTTGATTTTCATTGCTTTTAGTTGATTTCTGTATGATATCATTACAAAAAGTTTGCATGCAGATCAGTCATGTCAGCCATTAAAGGGTTTTTTTTGGTTGAATTAAGTCTCGCTTAAATTAGTTTCAACGTGAATGAAATTGATAAACATATCATAATAATAAATTGTCTCTATCTGAGGCGATAACGTTTTCTACCGTTGAAGTTTGACCCATGGTTTAAGGAACTCGAAACAATAAATGACAATTATGCAACAGAGTTAGGATACGGCAGAATTAAAATCCGCGTCCAACACACCAGACTACTACTTTCTTGCCTCAGATTTCACGCATTTATATAAATGGCTACCTCTTCTGGATTTGCAGAAACTGTGGAACGTGAAGTTACTTGTCCGATATGCTACAACTTTTTCGTGGATCCGCACGTACCGAAAGACTTGGAATGTCCTCATACATGCTGCCAGGTGTGTCTTCAGAACATGTTAACTCTGAATCCTGGTCAGCTTATTACTTGCCCTATGAGATGTGCTAAGAAAACGCGTGTCCCTGTTGATGGAGTTGGGAACTTACGGACAAATTTAAAGGTTCGAAACCTAGCCGAAGAACACCCCAGTTATGTGAAAGGAGCAAAACCTATAGTGCCAAAATGCGCAAAACATGATGAGAAAATGTACCTGTATTGTACTCATTGTAACACCTTAGCATGTCAGAATTGTATGATAGTTTATCATATCGGAGCAGGACATGTCATTTTAGATGTAGGCGATACCACACAAGAGCGAAAAGAAGAATTAAAAACCGTGATTTCTGATACCGAAAAAGAAATCAAGTCCAGCCAGGAATCAAAAACGGAGCTGAAAAAGCTTGAAGCAGATATTTTGGAAACAAGAGAAGTAGAGAAAAGAAAAATCGTCAAAAGTATGGATGAATTCATAGAAGCAGTCAAGAAAGAGGGTGAAATATTGCAAAGTGAAATACAAAAAGCAGGTGATGCCAAGCTGATTGAAATACGGACAGAGCTTACACGACTAGAGAAACGGACATCAACTCTGAGAGCTGCCATTGATGTCGCGAAACGGACGGGTGACTCTTCTGATCACGCCTACATTACACAGCATGCGGACTTGGTTGAAAAGATGAGGGATATGAGTGTCAAACAACACGATCCGCCGCAAGTTGATTTGAATCCACGCAGCGCATGGTTTTCTAAGACTGCAACTAAATTCGGTAAAGTTGTGGAACTTCAGCAAGAATTTGGCAACTTTGAATCGGCTTTTCATGTTGCTTCTTCGAAAGATGGATTGCTAGCTGTAAGTGATTCGGGTGGCAGGCAAGTGACCATCTACAAGAATGAAAATAGCAAATATGAAAAGAAGCTATCACTAGAACTCAACACAACGAACGCAAGTGGGCCGCATGGTGTAGTATTCTGTCTTGATGGTAAACTCTGGGTAGCTCGGTTTACTTATATTGAAGCATGAGCAATAGGAAAACCTGTATTGTCCGTTAATTTTTCTCCAATTTGTAGAACATATACTAATAATTATAATATCTGATTAATTATGGTGTCAAATGTGTGCGACAATACGTATGCATGACGTTGAAACAATCATGATTAAAAAAAAACACCAATGATTTTAAATACAGTCATCGCCAATGACTCAGTAAATCGTATTTCTTTGATTTATATCGTGAAGCTGATCTTTCACCCCTGTCGTTAATTACTCTACATAGCGCCCTCTGTTGTTGATTAATCGCCAAATTCCAGCCTCGGAGTTTTGAGACCAGAATCTTGATGCCGATGAAATCAAGGAATAATTACGATGACGTCATCAATTTCTATCGAGGTTTACTGCTAAATACGAATGGGTGTGCAACGGCAAAGATGTTTATCTGCTAATTCTGTCACACGTTGCTATACCAATTTTGCGTTGCTATGTCAGGGCGCCTGACGTCAGCAAGATCTTGCTGATCTGAAAGCTGATCGGCGACGGTACTGCAGTAAAGATGGAGGCAAGGAAGAGAAAATGCAGTAGTCCTGCCAGTGAAAGGTGGGTATAATTCTTTCTTTGGAAGTATTTTGAAAACATTTTTCTTTCGTTACGGAGTAATATTACATCTACGGATGTCTTTTCAAAATTGCAATAGTGGGAATTTTGAAATTACATCGAATTTCGGTAGTATTTGAGAGAGGTAATCGGTCCCTTTCTCAATTCTATGGTGTTAAAACGTCAATGTCACGAATTTGCATCACTCAAATTGCTTGACCTGGGTCATCGGTCATGTCGATCCTTTTATTATTTAACCTGGTTTGACCCAAATTGTTTCAAATGCACGATCGAGACGGAAAAAAAGAGATATTTGAAGGTATTTGGTGACGATAATACAGCGAATACGAGACAAATAGCTGGTAATAGTTGTGGAAATAATGGATGGCAATTGTGAGCAAATCGCTGCAAAAAGTTCCAGTCCTGGGCTCCAGTTCAATCCATATGAATGTGATCTGTGAATGATACGTGGATATCATGACATGCAATGCATGTACTATGACAAGGCAAACGTCAACGGCCATGACTGTTTTTAATTTACATTCATGACATTGTGTATGATGTGAATGCATGGATGCTGTGCATTTCGACAGTCTCACTGTAAGTCACACCAGCCTGCAGGGTAGGCCCGGATTTTGCAGTACGGTAATCAAACTTGGAAGTCTTGAGTCTTGCATTTGCATGTCATGCAAGTTGTTTAAATTAAAAAGAAAAGTAAGCTTTTATAAGTTTTAAGCATAAAAACATAACAAAACCGTGTACGTACTATAGCTAAAATAATAGTTTCTCGATTATGAGAGCTCAATAGGCACGCAATGACAATAGAGGCCGTCAGCGTGACGTCATATGCCGCCATCTTGTGGGTACACGCTGCGATGGTCGTTCGATCCCCATGCGTGAGCAGCAAAATCACTGCGTTGATACGCGATAACAGCTGCGTGGCAAGCTGCGCGACTTTCGCGCGTGGTGTCCGACGCATGAACACACAGATCATTTGTACCCAAAAGATGGCGAAAGGCTGACGGCCTCTATTGCGCCGCCGTACAACGCCTTCCACACACGCTTTGGGTAGCGCTGCATTTCCTGTGCGTGCACAATCGATCGCGCTATCATGTCATTCCACTAAACTTGCAACATTACGCAGTGCACGCAGTACATTCATTCTCTCATGATCGAGAAACTAGCTATAGTACTGAAGTTTGTTCGGCTTATATTACAGTAAAGGCAGAAAAAATATGACACATAACACTGTTACTACTTACGCTAGTTGTGCATTGTGTAATTGCGTGACTAGCGCACGCTATGTGAATTTACGCGAGGCTGCCTGAGTTGGGACTTTATTGACGCATGCGCAGTACGTAACAAAAGCCAAATAAATTCCGCCTTGTATAAATAAGCCGAACAAAGTAAGTTACAGGTAAGTTAGTAATTCTTGGCCAAGCTAGAACGCTATGAAAACATGCGCATTATAGCGCGGTAGAGAAGAAAGCATACACACGCCTTGCATTTTCTGATTGTGTACACGCTTATACTGCACTGGGAATTTCAATTGAATGAACACAGCCTGACATAACGTGACGATTTTTTACGTACAATGTGCGATGTATGCCAGCGTGTGTGCGTTATGCGGAAGTGAATCCTACCATGCCAGCGCACTCGTGATTGGTTAGTACCGTATTGTATCCAAGGTCGTGCGCTTGCATTGTTGTTTGAAATATGCGATATACAATTGCGGTTGGGTCACATACAGCTGTTGAAAGCTGTGTTTTCTTTCAATTGAAATCCCATTATACATGTAGTACCCTACATGGATGCAACACGCAGGTTCGAGCTTGGCCAAGAATTACTTATTTAGTAGTACGGTACTATGTCTTGTCTATGTAATACCATTTTTCACCTTGCATGTGTGATGCGGCAGTGACGTCAGTGTGCATTTAATTGGCCGCATCCTCAAATTGCTAGCGTTCACTCACAACGCTGGCGTACTATGTACACAGACGCTAATTACCTTAAAGACGCTAACCCAGAATGCATATGCGCGAGCGAATTTCAGCGAAACAGCTGCCTCAACGTGTTGACGTCAGTGCCACACCAGAGGGAAAGTTTGGCCTATAATTGCATCTCTCATAATTACGATCAACAAGTACGCGAGCTTACTCGCGGTGATTACGCGTGTTTGTTTGCGCGTTAAGAAACAACACGCAAACGCCGGTCAATTGTGTGCAACATTAGAACAATACACATTTTGCGGTCAATTGTGAGATATTAATGACCTCGATTTGCGTTCGCGTTTTTACAAATAACTAAATGTGATTGGATAGCACGCATCGCGTTTATTAATGAGGTTATGAAGGTTTACTTTTGAACAACTACGCATTTTGTGGTCAATTGTGAGATATTAATTACCTCGATTTGCATTCCCGTTTTCACAATTAACAAAATATAATTGGATCGCACGCATCGCATTTAGGACATTCATAACCTCATGAATACATGTGATCCAATTATTTGTATTTATTTACCAAAACACGAAATGTGGTTACTAATATTCAACAGTTTCAGACGCTGGCCCTTCCAGTGCTGAGGGAGATGCAACCCACCTCCACCCACCAGAAGCTGTAGGCAGCCATGGTTTTTTTACTTGCACCAATGTAATTTTTGAGCACCCGAGGCACTTCTGCACAGCACATTCTCCAAGGACAGCACATTCTCCAAGGACAACCGTTGCGCCGTCAGGTAAATGTTAGTACGCCGAACAAACTGCGAGTGGTGGCCGCTATTTGGATTGCACTCTACCATATTTGCAGATTGTGATTTGCACTTCGAATGTTATTGGTTGTACTGTTTTAGCCTTTTGATTTTTGGAAAGGAAATTGTTTATTTTGCGAATTTTGAGTAAAATTTTATTATTTTGTAAAGTGATGTGATGGTTATGAATGAAAGTGATGGTTATGAATGATGTTAATACGTTAAGCGTACGTAGTACATTTTGTAATGTGTTCGGCATTTTGAAAAATCTAACATTTTGATTTGGACTTCTTTTTTTTTCGTTTCCCACCAAATTTCATCCGGATCATGGTCCAAAATACTTTCAGATTATTTTGAAAAAATAATTGTCACAACTCACAACCTCAACTACTCATCAAATGGTCCGTCCCTAATTCTGTTCCTGTTGGAATTTTTTTTTCGATGTGTATTAATAACCAGACTTAGGATTTGTATATATATTCTATGGTGTTTCTGCGAGTCTGGTCTTTATCACAAAATTTCTCCACAAAAAAGCATTTTATTCTTGCTAGTTACTAAATATGACATCACAATTATATAGATCCGACCTTTGAGTGCTGGATGATCCCGCGTAGAGATGATTAGCATGGTCGAGGTCCATTTCAGCATTTATATTACATAAGGGACTGTGCAATAATTATGAGCACTGTGGGATGGTAAAAACTTAGAAGCATCTTTTAGCCAGCCAAATCGGGGGGGGGGGGTGGTAAGCAATTTTTGGCAAGCCAAGGGGCAAGCGATTTTTGGCACACATTCATTGCAGGCTTTGACATTCATCGGTGCCTTTTAATAAAATGAAAACAGTGAAACAAGTAGCAAATGGGAAATTTTCCTGCTCGCTGCTCTCACTAGTCGCCGATCTCGCTATTCGCCGATCATCTCAAAACGAGGTTCTACCCGGGAGGCACTCGAATATGAAAGTGCCCACAAGCGCACTATTGGTGTAGAAATTTTCTGAAAAATGGGGTCATTCGGTGTCGATAATCTCAAAAATGGGGTGATTTTGTATGGGAGCGCCCAAAATTTCAAATCATCGACAATCAAAAATAGCTTTTTACCCAGTTTTACAGTACAAAATAGACAAAACTCATTTATTTTGCTCAAAATGTGTGCCGCGCACCGAAATTTAAATTTTGAGGACTACTTGTTAAAGAAAGGGGTCATTCAGTGTAGGCTACTGAAAAAAGGGGTCATTGGGTATAGGATTTGTCGGGTCTTTTTGTGGGCACATGACGTATGTCAATATATGGTAGTGCCCCCGGGGGTTCTACCCGCCGCAAAAAAATGCCGCATACTCTTTGCAAAAGCCTTCTTTTTTACAGGGCCGCTCCTTGCAAAGAGCGAAACACAATGCTATGGTTGAGATCCCAAAAATTTGACATGTGCGTGGGGAGGAGGACAATATTTTTGGCAGGCCGAGCGGGAAGCAAATTTTCCCCCAGACTTAAATTTCCCCACTCCTGTAAAACTGCACGCTTTATCTACAGATAAATAAGTGTTTTCATTTCTTTTCCTTTTAGGCCCTTCACAATTAATTCTTAGTTTCCTGTTTCATGGTTGAAAACCAGGGATGAGGCTACTTTTAATTATTAATTATTAACTATCTTTTATTTTCTTTATTTTAAAATAAGTGGTCGCAACCTACATCAAGCCATGTTGACAAGGAGCATGTATTTAATTATTTTACTACTATGTTTGATCTTATACATAAGTAATGGTACAATTAGGTTCTATGTTTATTCATCATTATAGATGATATGATCAAAGTCAGAAAGTAGCAAATGGTAGTCATTAAAAGTTATTTTTAAAGAGAAAATCCAAAATATAAATAAAATAATTAAATATTTTGGAATTCTCTACTTTGGACACGGGCGGAAACAGGAAACTAGGAATCAATTGTAATTGGCCTTATCATTATTTACAAGTCTTATTCAAGTGGCACAGCTTCTACTGAACACTTCATCTGAAGTGTTTTTGTGTGTTATTTAAGAAACATTTTTTACGTATATATATATTCTATGGTGTTGATTTGTCAACCATGACATGATTTTTTTCCCTGCACGCTCCAGTGTTATTGTTTCACGCTTTAATTAAAAGTACTGCATTTTCATATCATATTATTTTCATTTTCTCGAGAATGGTGTTTGAGGGTCGTATAACCAACATGTTGCATTATTAGTAAGTTATTTCAATACACCACCTGCGAAAGCACCCTAAACAAGGATTTAATCCTTGTCTAAAATGATACCCTAAACAGGTAACACGAGCCTGTTTTCACACCCTAAACAGGGATTTTATTCCCTGCATCAACTTTCATAACCTAAATATCATTTCCGCGTATGAGCAATTGCAATTTTGCTACCGTTTTTACCAATTTTTCTATAATATTTTGTAGTAAACCTTTGACAAGCATCTACTATAATTTATGTGCAGTAAACCTTTGACAAAAGTGTATTTTAAGCGTACATTGCATATTTACTGTGTTGAAATGAGCTTGGCTGCTTAGGCGTTCTGCTGTTGCCGAGTGGAAATTAATCATAGATTAATAAACACACAGATTAATAAACACACAGATTGGAATTTTCCATGCCTGTGCCCTCCAAGCGCATTTCGAATTCAGCTGACGCAGGTCCATCGTTCAGACCTGGCAACATCGCTCATCTTACACACAGTTTCTTTTGTGTACGCTTGCACTATTTGTGCTATTTGTGTGTTTGCTGACGCAGATAGGCAATATGCCATGATTCCACGGTATGAATGAACTTTATACCGTCGCGTTGTGAGCTCTGACTTTGCAACATCACGGTAGTACACACTTGTCAAAGGTTTACTGCAAAATATTATACCGTGATGTTACTAGTACAAAGTCAGAGCTAACAACGTGTGTGGTGCAAAGTTCATTCATAAATTTCCATATGGCAACAGTAGATCACCTCAGCAGCCAATCAGAGACTAGTGTGTTTCAACACAGTAAATATGTGATGTATGCTTAAAATACGCTCTCATCAAAGGTTTACTGCAAAATATTATAATTTCATAATATTATCATTTTTAAACTTCCCACCTGACATGTTTCAAGAACTTAGATACCGGTATGTTTAAAACCAAAATGTTTTACTTTAAAATGAAATTTCCAACATGACAAAAAAATCACAAACAAGAAATACCTTCACTGGATCAAACTCTTTTTATTACAGACCATTTGCTACATTTTGTATTGGATAACTGAGCCTAGGAAATAAAAACTGATTAGTAATGCACATTTTACGTATCTCGACTCTTAATCATGTTGCGCATAACTGGGAAACATAAAAATCGTATTGTCCTAGTTCCTAGTTCTAGGATCTTTTCTTGTTTAAAGCAATTACTGATCAGTTGTAAGTGAATAATACCTAAATTGCTTTAATATTACACTTTCAGATTTAAAATTTAACAATTTTATGATTTAAATGCATGCTGTTTTGATAGATCTTATTTTTGCATTATTGTACATTTGTACAACTTCACCAAGAATTTGTATTTTCTAATATGAATGTTTTGTTAACTCTTTGTTTAATATCAGCCGCCCTCGAAATAAGCCGTATCGTAATTTGCACCTCAAAAATTGCATATCATGATATAACTTGCAAAACAGATTACATAAGTAAGTAATAAACTATGGTGGTTTAATACTTAAATATTGGATGAATGGCACTCCAACTTGAAAGTTGAGGTACAACATGAGAAATCCTTATTTCGAGCACTGGTTATTGATATATTCACTTCTATTCTAATATTATTAACAAGATTTGAAACTTCCTTTGTGTTCAATTCATATTGTTTAATTCATATAGTTGGCGAAGGGTCTTGTGCGACCACCTGATGAGCTATATAGTAGTTTTGACTTCCATCATGATGTCAAAGGACCACACATAGACTTGCCCCTAACCCACTAATAGGTCCGAAACTGCTCGAGCATTGAAGCAAGTATTATGAAATTACTAAAATGAACACAAGCTTTACAATCTTAAGCTACAAAACATATCTACAATTTTGGAAGGTTCTATCTTATTTAGTCTAAGATACTAACTTGAGTTTTGGTTACATAAACCAAAGCATGCCACTATATTTGCCTGGAGCTAAATAATAGTTGTTTAATACTTGACAATGCTTGAGTAGTCGTGGTCACTAATAATACCAAATTGGAAATGAAGGAGATGGGAGAATGTCCACAAGCAATAAACGATATGGCAGAATAAAAAGCACATTATATATTAGACCTGCACAATATGCCTGACAATTTCCCAGTCTGTTTCACTTTCAAGCTGGTGACCTTTCAACTTCCATGACATCTAGGGGTAGAATTTTGGCAGTCACTACATGAACCTTATTGAGTTTTTGGAACAGATCTCTCAGAAGAATCTCTCTGGGTTCTCGGAGTAATCAACAAAATTCTGACCCTTAATTTTGTTTCAAAACATTTGAATCCCTATAGGAAGAGGCCATGGCATTTTTAATTGGTCTTTACAATCAGCGTTTTTCTATTGAACTTACGGTATAATAAAGAATCATTCTGGTTAGAGATTAAACCGGAATATTCCTGTTCACCGTGATTTTCTACTGCGCTAAACACCGCATGCCGCTGATGTCATTTGCATATTTGCCGGTTCTCCAGTACTCCACTGCACTGTAGCAAACCGGCATACGGAAGCTGTGCATGGTTCTCTCTTGACGAAAGCCGGCTTTCATCTCCGGAAAAAATCCTAGTTTATTAGTATAAATACCGCTAAATAGCAGAGAAAATTTGCCAAATCCCGGAGGACACCATTTTCTACTGGTAATCTTTAATCCCCAAACCGGATAAAAGCCGACATTCCAATAGAAAAATGCTGAATGAGTCATAAAAGTTATTAATCATTACATGGACATGCCCTTAAAATCTTTTAACCCCAATATGCCAGTATCGGGGGGGAAAGAAATTTTCTTTCCGATCGGACCTGATCTTATTTTCAAATACCACTGTCAGCAGGGTAGACAAGGGCAAGGGTTATTATACATGTCTTGGTTGGAGCTCTGGTTGGAGCCCTGTCCTGTTATGTGAAAATAAGATCAGGAAAAGAAAATTTATTATCCCGATACTGGCTATTCGGGGTATAAGTTTTAAGAACATGTCCTCGTAATATGATAATGTTGTTGTTTTTCATCCACCTTCATACCGTAAAAACTTAGAGCGCTTATGAAACATGCTAACATGAAGAGCCTCATCCACAAAAGTGTAAAGGGTTTTGAGCAATTCATCGATTCACATAGTTTAATACGAACAAGTAAACCTGCAAATGTGTGTCTCAACCATATTAGCTCAGTTGGTAAAATGCAGGACTGACTTTCGTACAATTTCATGTTTTCAAAAGTGCTCGATATAGTAAGCACATCTGCTAATTATTGAGTTTTTACGGTACTGGTTTCTGCAAAGTGAATTAGTTAAAAAATATATAATTGAAACAGCATACTACTCCTCATTCAAGAAAAGTACAGAACAATTTTTTTAATTAAAAAATATTATCCTGAAAATTATCCATGAAACATAGCTAAATCCTAATCCTTTAGTTAGTCCTAACCGCAATGAAAGTAAAATTTTAATATTTGGTCAATATTGGGAAACAAGGACCAAAAACATGCATTTTTGGGCCGTTTTTCAAAAATTTTCTTATTCTGTGTCGACAATCAAGCCCAAAGACTTGGCTAAAGGCTAATTTCAAGTTATGTATTGATTCTAATTTTTGGAAAACACATTTTTTAATCTTTTTCGTAACCAATTAGCAAAAATAACATATAAGGCCAAAAAAAAAAATTTCCGGAAAAATTCAGCGAAAATCAGATTTTTTTCCCTTCAAAATACCATAAAAATACGAAGTCAGGAATAAAAAAAAATCGCATTTCGCATTTGTTTTCAAACCACTCGTGAGCAGACAAACCTTTATTTTTTTTGGCCTAATATTAAAATTAAGAGCTAACTCTTACCCTACACTCAAGATTTTGTATGCTTAGACTTGTGCCAAGACTTACAATTTTGTGACTACAATAATTGTAAGAAAATTGTTTTGGGACAAATTGCAAAAATATTAAACTTTGACTTATATTGCCAGTTAGGACTAACTAAAGGATTAGGATTTAGCTATGTTACATTTGGCAAAACTGGATAATATTTTTTTTTTTTTTTTTAAATTAGTTCTGTATTTTTCTGGAATGGGGAATAGAGAGTAATCGCACAGCAACATATATGAGGTTCTGCATTATATAAATTTACTGTTTACATAATTTGTGACCAGTACATGTAATTCTTTTCAAACAAAATTTGTGTGCAGTGTACAAATTATTTTGATTTATATAATCATATAATTATCCATTACTATGTTCATTGTCTGATTAATATGATTCTTTTGTTTTGCTTTATCAGGGAGAAGTGACCAGCAACATATTTTCTACAACCCTGCCTTTCATTGCAATAGCTGGAGGTTGCAAAAGATAAACAACATCTTCCACTTGATGGCTTTAGAGATACTTTCTCCATAAATCTGACCTGGACTGTGTCATCTGTCCTTTTCACAACCTGTATACAGATACAGAAAAATGAGAATATCACCACTTTAGAAACTTACAAATGTGACAATAAGCCATTACTATTACATTTACATTAATACATTCAGCAATTATTTAGTGCTCATCTTGATATATGGTGAAATAAGGCTCTGAAGGTCACTGCCCTGATGATCAACCAATGAAGAACTTCTCTTGTGTACATGCCAGGTGTACGTACATGACATGATACTGTGGTATTTGGGTTTTTGTCAAAATATAACTGCAGTCAAAGCATGATGTTATTTCTTTTAATTACAATATAGATACATATCATTTAATACATCAATTTCTTGGTGGCATTAAACATATCACAGTTTAACATTATAGTGATATTTTGTTAAAATTTACTAAGATCATTTAAGAATCATGATAGTCATTATACTCACACAAGCTATGTATTAGATAATTGTTGTTGTGACATTGCCTCTCTGACCCAGCTGGGCACCTTCACAGTAACAAAATCACCAGTAGAACAAAGTGCAGCATTACCTATCAAAAAAAAGTGGACTATTTTGATGAAAGGAATTTCTTCTTGAGATATGTTCAATAAAGAGTACATTGCATTGCAGTCAGTTAATTTGAGATTAAAGATCGAGATTCAGTACACATAGTTGGCAGTGGTGATACAACCCACCCTTTTTTTATTTCAAACCCACCCTTTTTATTTTATACCCTTTATACCAAAACTCCGAAACCCACCCTTTCTATGCGTGGTTACTTAACTGGTTATGGTGGTCCAGGAGGTGCAGATTGCATCCAAAGAGAACAGAATGGGATTTCAATGTGTTTTTTGTTTCATTTAAGTGTCATTCAATTGGAAATTGCAGTAAGCTTTGAGATTGCAATTGTTGATTTCTAAACCCACCCTTTTTATCAGTGACCACGCTTTATATTTGGACACGCATTTTAACCAGAATTTTTCAAACCCACCCTTTAATAAGCATTTTGTGGACCCTTCAAACCCACCCTTTCTAAAGCGTGTGTTACCAACAGTGGTACATATTACTCTTTCACTTCAGATTTACCTGTAATCAAATGATTTTGTTTTTAGCACTGTTTGTGATATCCATATTATAGCTTGTTTTCAATGCTAAGGCCAAAAAAGAAATGCGGAAATACCTTTATTTTTTTTTCCTAAGTGTATTATAATTTTGCAAATATTGTACATGAGCAGGGTATTAAAAATTGGGACAGCGGTCCGAGATAGGTCATCCGAAGATATCAGTAGTGAACACTACACATAGTAATATTCATGTGAAACATTTTTTTTGCAATTTTGTGAAACACTTTTGTTCATTTCCAAGCCAATTTTACAAGTTGACCTCAAATAACCTTTGACCCCAATATGTGACCTTGAATGCCCCATTACATGAAAGCTCCCATAATACAGCTTTTGTTCAAGCTTGATTGCAATTGGATGTGAACTGTTCCTGTGATACCAGATTTTCAGCATATTTAAAAGTTGATGTCAAATGACCTTTGACCTCAGTGTATCAGTAAGCTGCTACTCAAGTTTCTCCCCTTCAGGTCTGCCTTTGTTTTCAAGCCAACCTTACGTAAAAGGCTGCCATTTTTGATGGTGACTGTGTGTTGGCTAGATCTAGTACCATTTCAGCATACTGTTCGGACTACATTTTGAGGAAAAAGTCACCAGACTTTTGTGATAAATTTGAATATTATAATTTACCTACCTTCTTTGGCATAAAAGAATACATTTGCATTCGCTGCCAGCTGTCTAGCCTGAAGTAGTATTCACATTCAATGTAATTTCTGTAGACAGAAAAAGTAAAAACACATTAATTTTATGTTATTAAGTATTGACCACAATTACCAATCCACCCAATCTTGTGTGATTTAATGGTGCTTGTCAGCATGCTTACCACATCAGCCTTTTTACACATAAACAGTACTTGAATCACTAGCCTTGCCTGCGCTTTCGCCACCATTGGCTTCACAGATATTTGAAAATCTTTCATAAAGTCTCTATCAGTGCATTATTTCAGCTTTGGAGCACAATATCATCAATTATAAGCTACAAAAATTGGATCTATTACCCCACTAACCTTACACCACCACCCACTATTACCACCCTGACAACCCTACCCCACTATACCTGTACCTGCCACCCACTATTACCCCACTAACCTTACACCACCACCCACTATTACCACCCAGACAATCCTACCCCACCACCACCACCCAGACAACCCTACCCACCACCCTAACCTGCAACCCACTATTACCCCACTAACCTTGCACCACCACCCACCATTACCATGCGCGTATTTTGGGGGGGGCTTTGGGGGCGGCAGCCCCGGGGTCAAAGAAGGGGCGGCAAAAACGAAGGGGCGGCGAAAGAAGAATGGGCGGCAAAAACAGGGGCGGCAAAAACGAAGGGGGCGACAAAACGAATTAGCAAAGAAAAAAGGGCGTACAAAATTGAAAAAGCATAAAAATTTTTGAAAAAATGTTGCTTTCAGGCGCTAGCGCCTGAAATCCTTTTTTTTTTTCTCTTCACTTTTTCAAACGACCGTGAAAAAATTTGGGTCAACCTTTTCGGGCTGTTAAGGAAGGCGGCAAAATTGTTTCTTCTTCAGCCCCGGGGTTGGGGGCGGCCACGATGCGCCACTGATTACCACCCAGACAACCCTACCCCACCACCCTAACCTGCCACCCATGATTACCCCAAGTAACCTTGCACTATACCACCCACTATTACCACCCAAATAACCCTACCCCACCACCCTAACCTGCCACCCACTATTACTCCACTTAAACTTGCACCACCACTCACTATTACCACCCAGACAACCCAACCCACCCCCTAACCTGCCACCCACTATTACCCCCAAGTAACCTTGCACTACCACCCACTATTACCACCCAAACAACCCTACCCACCACCCTAACCTGCCACCCACTATTACCCCATTAACCTTGCACCACCACTCACTATTATCACCAGACAACCCACCACACCACCCTAACCTGCCACCCACTATTACCTCACTAACCTTACACCACCACCACCCACTATTCTTAGTCAGTGGTGGTCTAGTTCAGAGACACATTTCTGATTGGACAATCGCATGATTTCGGGTGCCGTCTATCAGGCCGTACACGACCCCACGTCATCATGCGTCTTGATAATGCGTAACACGCGTGTAGAGGTGCGCGTATGTATCGCGCTGGATGCGTAGACTAGTGCGGAATACGCGAACGCGCTAGCAGTACGCGCAACAGAATACGTGAAGTTGTAAACAAGTTCAATTTCATTTCGTTCATTTTATAATGAGGGGAGTTTTTATGACGGCAACTTAGTTTTTGCTTTAAAAAAATTGTTTCCAGTTATTAAAATAATATTTAACTGACTAAGAATGAGAATAAGCGATAGGAATTTTTATTTTGCCTATACTCTACCTATGATAGAGCGACAGGCAGGTCCAATATTTTTATCGTAGTGGATACCGCTGCGCCGGCATCCACTACTCAAAATATTGGACCTGCCTGTCGCTACCACACACGGTAGAGGATAGGCAAAATAAAAATTCCTATCGCTTATTCTCTAATTACCACCTAGACAACCCTACCCCACCACCTAACCTGCCACCCACTATTACCCCACTAACCTTACACCACCACCCAGACAACCCGCCACCAACTTACCAACTTAAGTTGATAGGTGTCACAAATTGTTTGGTTGAGTCATGTGTTGGCTTTGACTTTGTTTCTCGATCTGTTCTGACTAGAATGTCAAGTATGGACTACATGTAGGGGGAAATATAACCACCATCCACTATGACCCCACCAACTATAATTACAATACCACCCACTATGACTCCACCACCCACTATTACCCCACTAACCTTACATCACCACCCACTATTACCACCCAGACAACCCTACCCCACCACCCTAACATGCCACCAACTTACCCTGACAAGGCAACAACCCTACTCCATCACCACCCTTACCCCCGCCACCCACTATTATATAACCACATTACCATCTACTATTACCTCAGCACCTGAGACAAAAAAAAAACCAACAGGGATCGGAATTCACCATGTGCAATGAGCCAGGTCTGTTACGGATTTATGTGCATGCATGCTCAGATCAAGCAACCCAATTATCTGCTTCAATAACTAATTGTACCTAATGTGCATGAGCAGTCCAATTAGACTGGCGCGACATTTAAAATGACCTCGCTTGGATCAAAACAAACTTGACAGGATGAACGATGTGTATGTGAATTGGGAACAAACTTGTGCTTCAAACTACATATTATTGAGACTTACATCATGATTTGTAACCATTGCAATGCATTAAGGGGTACTACACCCCTGACCAAATTTGTGCTTATTTTTGCATTTTTATCAAAAATTATAGCACATTGGTGACAGGTAAGATATGTATATTAAAGGGGCAAAGACTACAACTACTACATTAAAAATTCAGGAACTCAGGGCAAGTAGTTATTGATTTATTGATCAAATAATGGTTTTCCCTCATTTTTGACTGTAACTCCACAACTGTTGTCTGTGTTGGAATAAAATTTCCGGTGCAGTAGTTGTAGTCCTTGCCCCTATAATATACATATCTTACTTGTCACCAATGCGCTATAATTTTGAGAAAAATGCAATAATAGGCACAAAATTTGGCAGGGTGTAGTACCCCTTAAAGAAATAATACACCATGTCATGGGCAACTTAAAAATATTAATATGTAGTTTGAAGCACAAGTTTGTTTTAGACGCATTGTTGTTAATCTGTAACGAACAACGGTGAAACATGATTGAATCCCTAAATCACCACCTTATCCTACCCCATTACCCCACCACCCTCACTATTTCCCCACCATGTACCTTACCCCTCTTCACTTTACTCTGTACATTCTTTGGTCCTCTGTTATTTCGGAAAACCCAGTCACATCATCGCATGTGAATATTTCTCTCTTGACTCTTGGAATGAATTTTAGTAACTTGGCAAGCATAAATATAATTTCCACAAAAATTCTTCTTCTCCATACCTACCAACCAAGCATTAAATACATTGTTTAATACATAGTGGCAGCTCTCACGGGAGGGAAGTGGGGGCATTTTCTTTCCCCAGTTTTGAGGCAAAAACCCCAATTACATAAATTTCTGTCGATTCCTCCCCGAAATTCACTTTGCACCCCAATTTCCCCCCTGAAAAAAAATTCCTGGTGCCGCCACTGTTAATACTGTGTATTTCCTGACAAATACAGAGCAGAATATGTAGAGATTTTAACCGCATGTTAGCTAAGCTCAACTAATGGTTTGATTTAGTTTACACAATGCATTTCACATTAAGTTAATTGTTAATTGTAAATATATTGAACGGGTTTTGGAACCTAAAATTTGCTTACCGTTGACCCTTAATTTTGGATTTACTGTAAGGGTCCATTTGGATCCTTTAATCTTTGACATTTTATGCTACCCCTGGCTGGCAATGGTTTGTCTAGATAGCATTTCCAAATACTTTAAATTCCCTAAAAACATGGAAAAAGTGAGTCCTGGTAAGCTCAGAGTAAATCCTGGTTCTAGCTAACATTTGGTGAACTAGGTCTATGACTCACTTTTTTCTCCAAAACTGAGTTCTGGATGAAAAGCAGTTAATTTCACCCTTGACTTTACCTTTTGTTTTAGTTCCTCTGCACAATTTCTCTCTGTCTCTGTATAATGTTTGTCAACTTTCTTCAATTGACTGAGCAAGTCATGAAGATCTGAAATAATAAGAACATGGGCAATGTGATTATTACCTGCATAAAAGTTAACTTTTTACTTTGGGAGTATATGAGGTGAGGACCAGACATATCATTTTGTGGCATGATGTCCTACATATACGGTACCCAGGCCAGTGCAATGTAGGTGATGCGATCAAGCAAAATCAGTCGGAACATTTCCAAAGATATGAGCAATTAAGGAGTTTCCAAAACAAGGGGCAAAAAAGGAAATATTTTCTTTGTTTAGCTATATCTCAAAATCAATATTTCCAAGGTTCAGGCTGATTTTGCTTGATCGCATCACATAATGTTGTTTAAAATTTGAAACACAAAATAGTAAATCAGTACAATAATGCACCATATTGCTCTCAAAGGTGCTAGATAGGATGTGTGATGATATGATGGTATCAGTGAGAGACAATAACTATAAATCTCTTGTTTTTGAGACAAAATGTTTCTTTTTGCTATGTGACCGTACACCACAAATGGGCTGTTGGCGGCAATTTCACTTTGTGAGATAATGGATAAGCATTTTTTGCTCAAAATAAGCTTTACACTGATATATTAAGGGTGCACACAGCACACCAGTAAATAGCCTCCATTGACTTTCTGTACAAACATGGTCCCGGAAAACATCATTTTCTTGACTTCAGAGCGACTCAGCTCTTCAAAACTTCTAGTCCAGAGAAATCATCTGAAGTCCATCGGGTTTTTTCAGAAAATTGATGACTAGATCACCCTATAGCTTATGGCGACTCACAAATAGCTTGCTGTCTCTGAAATGTACATTTTAGGAGATTCCTATTTACTGGTCACTGGCGTGCACTCTAAAGAATTTTTATGTTTACATGTTAATATAATATATCATAAATTTGGATACTGGTAAACATAAACATAATTAGACAGGATTGATTCAATTTTGAGGGGTCTTTACTATGCAAATTTATAAGCTAATTTACATGGTATCATATTTAGCCTTTTTTGCTATCTACTACTGATAGCAATGACAAAATTACACACTTAAATAGCTTGATACAATGTAACATTTTTACATTTTATTGTTCATTTGCAAATGTTTTTATACACTGAATGATAGAAAAATTGTATTAAAATATTGCTTGAATTCAAAAACAAATGCCTGAATCTATTTTCTGTGTACTTTTTGTTTATTTGTATAGAGTGGAGGTCCAAGCCAATGAAGGGACTTGGGCATGTATTGCATACATACCGTATTTCGTCAAATAGTCGCCCCCCTCAAATAAACGCCCCCACCACTTTTTTTCAACCAAGATGTTTTAAAAATGCCGATATTTCCATGCTATCTTGTGTAGTAAGCTTACCAAGTTGCTCACATGGTCGATAATAGTGTCACTTTTTGGCGAAAATCTGGATTGAAACCGAAGTGAACCAGAAGTCAGTGTTTCTAGTTCATAGTTCGTCATTTTAGCGAGAGTTTTTAGTTTACCTAATGATTTTAACATGAATTATCGTTCTAAAATTGATCTTGAATAAACGCCCCCCTTTGGGAAAATGTAACGCCCCGGGGGCATTTATTTGACGAAATACGGTACTTTGAGTTCAAAACTTCAAAACAAGGTATATTGTACACCTACTATCTCCCCAATATACATTGCTTGTGAAATTAGGCCGACATTGAGAGGGGGATTTTTAAATTGTGTTAGTGAAGCACTTGAAGCATAACTAAAGAGCATTTTATAGGCCTACATGCATGTATAATTATGAGAGTTGCAAACTATTACATCATCTCTCAAATTGTTACTGGATGCAGTGTAGTTGGCTGCAAGTGCTTCACATAGCCACTGGCACTGGCATATGGCAGTTCACACTCTCTCTTTCTTTTGAAAGCCATGTAAGAGGCTCTGTGACTGTGTGCACTCACCGAGACACTGTCCCTCCAATTGTCAAATGGACTCTGCCATAACCACATACATTGGTGCACCCATTCCACTTCCAGCAACTTTTTCTGAAGGCATTCTTGTTTCAATTTGCCGCTCAATTCTCTGTTGCAGATTCTCAAAGAAGAGTGCAGGGTTGATTTCCTTGGCCATGTCAATATCTCTATGTGCAAACAAACATTAAAACAAACAAATTGATAAAATAGAGGAAAATTGGTGTTTGTGACCTATATTTTGAAAAAAAAAAAAATTCTGACTCAAGGGGAAACCCTTCTTGGGCACCCCTCATGGTGCCTCACCAAATATTTTTCAATTTTCACCCCACCCCATTTTGACAATCATCCTAACGCGATCTTAATTAAATCCTGTGTCTTAAGCTGCCTTGCTGCAAGTTAGTAAAATCATGCGCGTTGTCCTCTTTGAAAATCAAGAAATTCATTTTTTATCTCTTTTTATTTTATTTTTTTACAAAAGGAGAAAATAAAACTCAAAATTTGTATTTGATTTCAAGTTTTTGATTTTTTCGCAAACTTTGGGCGCAAATATAATAAAAGAGAAGAATAATATTTTGTAGCAGTGACTACTATCACTACAGTGACGTATAATTACCGAGGTAGAACCGATTTGCAATTGCCATTAGAACTTGACCTGTTAACTTTTTTTGCCACTTTAATACATTTCGTCGACGGGTCCTTAAAGAAATTTAGCAAAATTACCCTCGATTAGAGAAAAGCGATGGTAATTAATTTTGTTTCACTGGTTTCATCTAGCTGATATTGGATTTCACAATTTGATCTTATATACCTCGACACCTGCTGATGTTTGACCTTTTGCATGTCAACACATTCCTGGTGCTCTGGAGGTCAGCTGGGCAGGGGAGTGAGTTTCAGGGCTGGAATTGCCAGAGGGTATATAGTATGGTGACCCAAGTGAAGTCCAGCTGGTTGGGATGACAGATTGACCACTGTGTTTTTAAGACTAACTTTCATGCTCATGGCAATTGCCATGGCAACTAGCTGTCAAACCTGAAAACATTTGAAGAAAGCATGGATTCAAAAGTTTTAAGTAGGGATAACCATCAAAATTTCATGTTGACCCTATTGCTACAAAAGATTGTTTTCTGAGTAGAACTAATCAACAGAAGTATTTTGGTGGTTAAATGGTCAAAATCGGTCAAAAACTTTTCGAATTATGAATTATCAAAGTTTCCCATTCTGACCGGTCATTGGAACGAAATAAAATGACAAGGTCCAAAAATAGCAGTTGGGAGCAAAATTGGCATAAGCATATATTTACCTTTATATATTTCTTTATTTTAACATATTTGCAAACATGAAACAAGCATATTGTGAAAGTATCAAAGGGTTTCTTATGAAATGGCACTTAACTAGTCACTGGCATAACTTATTTTTTCAAACCAAGGCATTGAAATCATGCATTTAGAGGACATTTGCCAAAAATCATCCAAGATAGCCGATATGGCACAAAATCAAAATTGCACTAAGTAGGTGAACTTTTTTTCACAACCAAGAATTTCAATGTTATTGGGTTTAATATGACCAATTAGTAGGTGTATGTAAACAAAATCTTAAGTTTTGAAGGTCATTGACTCATTCACAACAATAGAGATTATCCTCATCATGCTCATGTGTATTCCTGTAGTATTCCTCATTCAAACCAAAGTAGCACTCAATACATTATGAGTATCTTTGTTCAAACCAATTCAATGCTTGACCTCGGAGTTACCTGCATGACTATCGCGGGCTATTTTGAAACAGTTATGGTTGCACATTCAGGTACTTCTTTTGAAAGTCCTAAACAAGGTATAGCCAGCAGCAAGTTGTAGATATTATAGGCCTAAATATAAGAAAACGTTTAGGGTTAAGATCAGGTGAACAATACATCGAATGAGCACGAAACTTCACATTTATGTTCAGAAAGGTGTCTTCTTAACATGATTTGAAAGGAATATAAAAATTCCAAAGGGAAGCTGGTGATTTAATTTGTAACTCGAGATCTACTTGTTCAATTTTTAACCTTTTTACAGAGGGTATGATAGAGGTATTACTGGCAACTCTGCCAAATTACAGCTCAGTAGGCCACGTTTTTCACCTGATCTTACTGATTTGAATATTTTGTGCCATTCTTGAGCAGTGCTAAACTCAGCCACTGGCAGTTAAGCGCACTGTGGCGATGGACCAATTTTGACTCGCACTTACAGAAAAACAAAATAAGTTATGTTGCTGTAATTTGCAAGATAGTTACAAAATATAATTGGCAGTAACTTCCCCAAATGTTACAGAAAAATATTGAAAAATAAAAGAATGAGATCAATTTAGAAATGTATGTGCAAGCAGTGCACAGTTGAGCTCCCTGCATGTCTATGGGAGTGTTCTAATCAAGTTGATGGTTCATTGGTCATCCCTATTTTAAGGATATGTACATGAAATGATACATCATTATTTCCATAGTAGAGGCGCAATATTTATATTTTTGTGATCCTTACAATTGAATAGAATAGGTTCCCTGATTTGGCAATTCCAATATGCCTTATGAAAGCTAGATTTTTACACATCTTTAATTTTCAGAAATTCACAGCTAGCAGCTAGAAATGTAAACAAATAAGTTTCCTGCAGAGAGAATAATTGAGAGTAAATATATATTTTTTTTTTTTTTTTTTTTTGGGACAAGTTTCAACTTCATATCACAACATTTGTTTACCAAATTTTTATTTTAAACTTAAAATATAAATTCTATGGTGTTGCTATAGAATAATGAGTAGGGATTTCAATTTAGGCACATTTTCAATGAATCTACCAGCAATAAATATTAATCGGCGGGTGGTTAAAATAATTAACGTAAAAATAAAAAACAATACATCTGGCATAAATAATTTAAAAGCGTAAAGCAGGCTCTTGTTTGCACATGCATGTCAAGAAGCCAGTGTGGTCTTGTTAATCAAGCTATACTTTAAAGACACGCTAAATTGAAAATACATGGCCTAATGCAATATGTGGAAACAACAGCCAAGATTTTGTTTTTGTTAATGGATTTATATGAACAGTAATATTAATGTGGCGACTCAGTGAATATTAATATACATCCACGGCTTAAGTACGGCCAAGTGATAGGATTCCCCACCCCATATTAAAATGTGGGCATCCTTAAGGCCGTGTAAAATTAATATTTTGGTTCTCGTCCCCTCCCTCCTCAATTTCTGGGATTTGTCAGATTTTTTTTTTTTTAGATTTTTCAATTTTTTAGACTTTGGAATGATTTATGAAATCTTCATACATATAAATAAGTTTATTAGAGAACAAGCATCACTTCCAAGTATTTTAGTGGTACTCTAGGGGATTAACACTCAGAATCTCACATTAGAAAAAAAAAAAAAAAAAAAAAAAAAAATTCTTCGAGCACTGTTGGAGAAGACCGAAAACTACTGACAATGCTAATTTTACATTGAAAAAAAAAAAAAAAAAAAAAAAAAACACCTCCTCCCTCATCAATTCATGAAAATCCTCTGGGCGAGAACCAAAACATTAATTTTATACGGCCTAACTAGCAAACCACAGCCATGTTCACATCCCATTTTACTGGTTGGAAAATCCCGGTGAGTTACAACATAATCCCGCCCTCGCCCCGTAAAGTCCCAGCCCAATTTCTTGCCTGTGAATACGAGCTGATCATAGGACCAATACTGAGGAAAATCATGATGGTACGGTAACGGTACCAAACTAAAAACTATCCATTTTGGCCCCAGTGGGGTACAGTGTCATTTCGCACCCGCTACAAATAGTACATATGCCCCATTCCACCATCTTTGTCTCGCGCCTGTACCACACACGCATGATACGGTCTTGGAATAATTTGCTAAGAACTGTTACCTTTTAACTTAAATCTTTTTGCATCTTCAGGCATGCGCGTATTTTGGGGTGCCAGCCCCCGGTCAAAGTAGGGGCGGCAAAAACGAAGGGCGGCGGAAGAAGAAGGGCGGCAAAAACAAGGGTGGCAAAAACGAAGGGGTGGCAAAACAATTAGGAAAGAAAAAGGGCGCCAAAAATTGAAAAAGCATAAAAATTGTGAAAAAGGTTGCTTTTGGGACGCTAGCGCCTAAAATCCTTTTTTTTTTTTTTTTTTTTGCTCTTCACTTTTCAAACGACCGTGAAAAAATTGGGTCAACCTTTTCGGGCTGTTAAGGAAGGGACGGCAATTTTTTTCTTCTTCAGCCCCCGGGTTGGGGCGGCCACGTGCACGCCACTGTCAGTGGCAGGCAATTGTATAATTGGTAACAAATGGGAAGGACATTTTCAAAATACTCTTAAAATCTTTTGCACTGGCAGATTTGACTCTCTTCACAATGTAATTAGGAAGTCAGTTTCCCATGATTCATATATCATTTCATCATCACATGCACACCTCAATCGACCAAAAGAAGCTGTATGCCATAGCATAGCATCACATGGAACAGGCATGACCTACAAGTAAATAAAGTAATTCTTGGCCAAGCTCGAGCGTACATGTAATGCGTACCTGTTGCCATGATGTAGCGTATTAAGGTTATTAATTATTATAAACTGTTGTGATTTGGTAGTTCACAGCATCTTACGAATGGTAGTGAGCTTTGGCAAAAATTGCATTGCTCAATTCATAGCGAGCGTGGAGACGAATTAAAATACCACAGATATACTTTTATAGGTGCTGCGGTTCTTGAGTTACGTTGTAAAGAGGGCTGAAACAACAACACTTTTGTAAAACGTACATAACTCATTAATTACAATAAATTAAGCAGGTTTGCAAAGTATACGATTTGTAGAATGAACTTTTGCAAAACATCAAGGCGTTAATTTTCAATAATATATTGATCTAGATAATGAAAATCGATTTTTAGGTTGCTTCGACCAACAATACCTCGTCTACCCTTAAGCGTGTACACAACAACTGAGGTAAAGCAAAGAAAATTGGAATTTACTACCAGCCCCGACGGCGATGTCGTCAATGCATGTCACTCCATAACATGATAAAAGAAAAGATTTTTCAAGGAAACCTACATTTATGTTGTCTATACCTACTTCACTTGACCCAAAATGATTTTTTTTTTATGAGACAATCGCACATGGAATTTTAGAGGATTGTGAATAATAGTTCCACAGAGAAAAGCTGCACTCTCGATCATGAGACTATGCCGTGTCGTTATTTAATTGATGCATTAAATGTTGGCTGAATTTTTTGATGAAAGTCAATCTTTTGACAAGATGTAACTTTGCTATGGAAAGTGCTATGACAAAACGGTTTTCAGTTTTGGTTTTCTTTACTCAAGGCCCGAAGGGCTTTAATTTGATGTATAAAATGATGCGGTTTGATGGCAAATTTGAATTCACCTTTCATATACATCATTACCATGATTACATGGGCACGGCCTGGTCATGTGGTGATGTCGTCACATTTGTTGACAAAATTAATATACCAGCATGCGCGCCAGGCCAGGCAGGGGAGTCCAAACCACAAATGTGCCAGTAAAATCCGCAAGCATTAACCTCAAAATTAATACAGCACAGTTCTCAATGCACACCATGCATCATGCATGACACACGCACATTGAATCCATTGAACATGATGAACACTGAATGTGAAGTACTGTTATTCATGAAGTAACATGGATATGGCATGTATGGTAAGCTTACCATCCAATGCATTGATCATGACTTGTGCGCCGAAAAGCCCTCAAAATCAACTTTATCGATGCCCAAATTTCATGCAAATTACATCTGCACCCTCTTTAGATTTTACTAAAATAATAATAATATTGAATAAAACCGACAGTACTCACCAATTTTGTTTTCCCGGTGATTAGCACAGCGCTGACATATCACATGTGCCGTGTTTTCTGTTTACATCCCCTCGATGACCACTCGATGACCTTGAAATTTGCGTTTTTTTCATAATGACGCGCGCAGAAAAAAGGTCATGGAACGTGACAAAACTGTCAGAAAATGAACCGATAAAGTTATGTATTTCACGTAATATGATTGGTCAAAGTGGGTCACGTGATAACGTGTTGCAGACCCGGTGCGTATTATAGTATGGTAAGTAAGATGCTGCTGACGTCACTGTAACTCTTGTGTAACTCTTAGTCGTGAAAAATCGCTTAGCAAATTTGGCATGGAAGAGTGTCATACATTCAAATTATAAGATCTCAGCCGTGATCTGCAGATGTGCTGCTTTGTCGCCAACAGAGGGCAGTATTTAATTCTCATTAATAGAATGATACTGCCCTCTGTTTATCGTTTTAGCGATCGATAGAGGGGGAAATAGGCAATTTCTAATGACAGTGGGGGTATAACAGTAATTTATACATTAAAATACACATTTGACACCATTATTTTTATTTTTATTAGAATTTTAATGAGTTTTGTTCAACATAATTCGGAGAAATTGACGGATAATACAGGTTTACCTAAAGCTCTTGATTGAAGTATACTCTCCTACAGGCAAATATGAGAAGACAATCAGCACCAAAAGGGAGAATGAAACTGATACTGCAGTATGGGTGTATAGTTTGGCGATCACCGAAGATGGTAGCAGGATACTGGCAGGCGATATAAAGAGAAATGTCATTACTGTGTATGATCCTACAGGCACTATCATACGGACACTGAAAACGAGCAGTACCCCATTTAGGGTAGCTGCCATCCAGGATACGCACTGTGCAGTAATTGACTGGACATATGATAAATTTATTGTGATAAATATTGAAACCGTCCAGGAATCAATCGGTGTTAGTATAGTTAAGATAAATGGACTCTGTTATGACAGGTATACGGACTGTGTATTCACTGGAAGAAGGAAGGATGGCGTCACTGGTAATGGTGTGATAGAGCAGTACTGTTGGAGGACTGGTAGGAAAATAGCATGTATAGCACAGGGACTGTATCACCCTACTGGGATGATTCTTACATCAGATGGTTTGCTCGCAATTGCGGATTACAACCGTATTAAAATCTAC
Source organism: Amphiura filiformis (assembly GCF_039555335.1). Lineage (NCBI taxonomy): Eukaryota > Metazoa > Echinodermata > Ophiuroidea > Amphilepidida > Amphiuridae > Amphiura > Amphiura filiformis. The sequence goes on from NC_092646.1 coordinate 2,172,697, forward strand.
AAGATCACATAACTAAAATGTAAAACTTTTGAAACAATACAACTTTAGATTATTTTAAAGCACCGATTTAAATCGCTGTGTATCCAGTAATGCGTTCTAAATCTCAAAAATACAATGTGATGTGATCGAGCAAATTGGTTTTAAGTTATGGCAAGAATAGTATTGTTTTTTAACAACTTCAAAATTCAGAAAACTCAATTCCAACTTTTGTGGGTACTGACCAATTTTAAAATACCCTTTAAGATGTGTATTTCATTAAAGAAAACTAGTCAACAACACCCACATTTTTGTCCGCATAATGTCAGAGTATTAAACCATACTCCGTCATCAGCGGTGTGATACTGGTGAATGACTGATGTATGACCTTTACTTCATGTTGACAATGTCCTTTTTTGACCTTTTGTCATTTGCTTCTAGTCAGTAAAGTTTAGTCAGTAAAGATTTTGGAAAGTTCCCCCGAATCCAAATCATTTTCCTTGATCACAGTAGATGTTTTTTAATATATTTGGGATGTACACCCACACCACATTTACGCAATCCATTCAGATTGCGAACGAAGGATAAATTATGGGATTTTACTTTGTCATTCTGAAACAATCTAAATCAATCTATACATTAAAATGTATATGTCGTGCGAGTTATATGATGCCAATTATTCTGCCTGTAAACAACATCTAGAATATTTCATCATGGTCATGAAACTCTTTATTTTTAGGGTTTCGCATACAGGATAACTAGGGTTCTAGGGGTTCTATGCAATGACACAAACCCCAGAATAGTTCTTCTGTTAGCGCATAGCGGTCCTTGCATTACATCAATGAGGTTTGAGCCTCGGCTGTTACTGACAACTTTATGTGCATTTGGTTTATACTCGCTGCCGCGGGTTTGCAGTGTCCTCCTGCTTCTAAAACCGGACTGTTTTCCATGATTGTAAAGTTGCGGACCACGGTTTTCATATTGAATACGATAGAAGGTATAATGTGCCGATATAGATAATGGCGCAAATAGCCCGAGTAGCTGAAATCGCCAACAAAAACTAATAAGCAATGGTTCTTTTTGGTGTTATTCTCTAAATGTACACCGAGTGGAAAGAGTGAAAAAAGATTTTAATGGAGGGGAACCTCTTTTTGAGTGGAAAATTTTCACTTTGTACTTTCTTTCATTTTTGAGTGTTTTACATTCAAAAACGGGTTGTCCTTCGTTCAACTCCTTGAAAGATTCACTATTTTACATTTAGAGAGTAGCACAACTTTTTTATGTTTAAATTGATTTCTTTGTACAACTCTGCAAGGCTATAAAATATACAGGACAGCTTAAGAACCTAGTTAGGTTTTACTTGGAGCCTTTTTTCTGAGCGTGTAAGCCAAGAAATGGCCTAATCCATTCCTAAATATTACCCGGAATCTTATCCTAGCTCTGCCCCTATCCCTAACACTGTGCTAACCCTAAACCTAAACTTTACCCTAATCCTAGCCTTAAAATGTCTTTAACCCCAACTTTTTCCCTTTTTGGACTAGTGACCTTTCGGTATGTTGGGGCAAATGCGGCATGTTCATTCATGTGAGACATTTAGTCCAGTAAATACGGGGATTTAATGTACGTCCCCAGGACTTTACCAAGCCCACTTTTTCAGCTTCCTTTTATGGTCCTTTGCCCCTAGAACTACGAATCCGTCATAAATAAACGCACGCGTTTACGCCCAAACGACCTAAGCTAATTGTAGATCCATCCTTTGCGCTCATTTAATAGTGATAAAGTTTTTACCCCAGCACCTTACCCGGGGGTATGACCGGCCATCAAAGTTGCCCGCGAGTAGTCCAGATAGCGGCAATTTTACCGCATCAATTTCTACTGTCTCGAACAAACCCCGAACAAAGTTTATTTTCGCTGAAAAGCCACAGCGAAAAGACCGCAGCGGAAAAGGCGCAAAGAACCGGAAAATCACCGCGAAGACTGGAACACGTAGCATTTGTCGGAATAGAAAACTCACGTAATTTCTCAAGACTAGAAGTTATATTGGTCTCTATACATTTCCTTATTTTTTAATGAAGATTCTATTATATACAGGGTGTCCCAGAAAAAATTACCGAGCGAATAAAATTGAACGTGAGTCGAGAAATAGACATCAGAATTACAAAATTTAAAATGAGGCGCATAGCTTATTTTGTTGTGCATCACATACGCAAATTTTATTTGATTCGTTTGACTGGTTGCGAAGAAATGAACGATTACATAATGCGTGCATCAATGCAGTTCATTCCAAGTTTGATCAACAGGCGCTTTTTTCATACTCGCTCACCGCTTCCTAAAGTTTGTGTATCTCATTACTGAAGATGATAACAGTTTGTCCGAGAAAACTTTGATTTCTGCAATTGGAAGCTTTCCAACTTCAATTCTTTATATTGTGCAAATATGTTATATTTTAACTTTCCAAAGAACATTTCAGCCAAGAATAACAATGATCAAGGGATTACAGTTGTACGCGTGATATTTGATACTATGCAACATTAATGTTGAAGTTTTAAAGATTTATACTTTGCATTATAATTTCTTAATTTTTAAGCCAGCTGGAATTCTTTATGCAACATTAATATCAACAATAACGAAAAAATATATTTACAAGTACCGAGCATCATCTTACATGCAAGCTTTCAATTTCAATATCGTGCAGGTTTTCCAAATTTGAACAAAACCTAATTAAATGTTTTGCAAGAAACAGATTGTTTAAAAAGAACGAAAAGGATTTCACAGAACAAAATATGAAGCCCATTGACAGTTAACCACTAGTGTGCATTGTGTTGAATGATCTTTCTTTCAAACTTGGAATGAAGTAAATTGACGCATGCGTTATATAATCGCTCATTTTTTCGCGATCAGTCAACCGATTTTAGTAACAATTGGCGTATAAGATGCAGAATAAGATGGGCTACATGCTGATGTTTAGATTTTTGGATTCTGATATCTATTTCTCGAGTTACGTCCACATTCATTCGCCCGGTAATTTTTTCTGGGACACCCTGTATAATATGTTCAAAAAATCAATGTTTTTCACTTATAATTAATATTTTACTGATCTTAATTGATTATCTAATAAGTATCCAGTAGTCATAATTAACAAATATCCCTAATGGAAGAAGCATTACCTAATATTTGTGGGGATTTAAAAAGGTTTAAAAAAGATAATCGACCGACCAACCCAACTTTTCCATTTTTACCGCTTGAGGGCAACGCAAAAAGTGTTTGTTTTTGGTGTTTTTTTTTTGCCTTATTGCAATAGGTATGATTACATGGTCTTCACATAAACGTGCTAAGAGTTGGCAAGAAACGGACCTTAAAACATAAATAGTAATACATTTAAAGATAAAGTTGACGTAAAGTGGTATAAATACAAGTTATGCAAACATATATATTAGATAATAATACATTTCATAACAGTGCAATAACTAATATCCTTGCGAAATTATAGAACAAAGTCCATTTGGTCAGACCTTTTGCGTTACGTCGAGTTTTTAAGGCGCAGTCATATATAGTTACTACACAAGGCAACAAAATTGCTCTCTAAAAGTAGGGCAATGGGAAACAAAATTGCTGCATCATATGAATCTCTGGAAAATCTCAAAGAAGATTTTTTGACTTGTTCACTTTGTCATGAGCCGTTTGATAATGGTGAACACCAAGCTAAGTGTTTGCCATGTCTACATATTTATTGTAAGGATTGTCTTAACAGTCGTGCTGATGGACGGCCAAATTGTTACTGTCCAAAATGCCACAAGTTGGTTGCTTTACCAGGAGGCACCGTAGACGACCAGCCGAATAACGACCTTGTGGAGAATGTGCAGAGATGTTTAGATGATAATATGAGAAGCATGCCGCAGTTTAAGCAGCGTCTTTCCTCTCTTGTAGGTGTGCGAGAACATAAATCCAACTTCAAAGTTCTGCTGAAGACCGATGATGCAAACCTTAGTCTGATGTACGATACCACAACAGCACGGGATGAAAAGGTCAGCTTGATGGATCGAATGATGAACAAAGGTAAAACCAACATCTAACCCCAAAAGAAAGAAATCTGTATTTTTAAGAATTATTTTGAGCACAACCAATATTATAAGTTAAAAACTTCCGTCGTGTATAATGAAAGACAGAGATAAAAAAAGACTAGTTTGCGTCTCAAATTCTGACAACTAGACAGAAAATGCCGTACTGCGCAGGTTGGCAACCAATCACGGTGCGCCTTTGCGCTGACGTCACACGCGAACTACTCTTTTTATCTTTGTCTTTCATTATAGTTTCACCCCTTTTATAGGTCGGGCAGACATGGGAGGATATTATACTTTTTTTCGGAAAAAAGTATACCTTTCAATATTTGTCTTTGTGTCGTTGTCAAATGTAATTCAAGCAAAGCAAAGAAAGCGATTAAAACCAAATAAAGCGGAAAGAATACTAAATGGTGAGCAATTATTTGAATCCAAGGTTACAAATGGATTATAATATTCATAGGCGGCAACCCTCTAGTCCGAATGTTCCCTAGTCCGAACACGTTATTCACCATTCGCTAGTCCGAATTCTGAAAAAGGTTCGCTAGTCCGAATATCGGGTTCTCTAGTCCGAGGGTTCGCTAGTCCGAATGATAAATAAGGTTCTCTAGTCCGAATATAGAATAAGGCTCGCTAACCCTAACACTTTTCGGACTAGCGACCCTTCGGACTAGCGGGAAGTCACGATGTTCATGTTCATGTATTTCCTGATTTTGTATGTAATGTAAGCTGTATTTTTATTGCAAATATGTTTGTGTAATGTTTGAAGCATTTTGTTTTCAAGGTAAATGTGATGCCACCTCTGGCCTTTTGAACACTGATGTTAATAGAATGTGAATAAAGTTTTTGTTTAATCTAATTTAGTTTAATCTGAGTTAAAATAAAATATTAAATAAAATTAAATACATTTACTTTTTGAATTCGAGGCGTAATATTTAAACCCTAGAAATTTATTCCTAAATACTCTACCATCATGCATAGCAATCGTTAAAAACAAATAGATTATTCAAAACTGTGGTTGCAGCACCATAAGGAACAAACATATGACTGAAAAAACACAACAGTTTACATGAAGTCGGAATATTGTTCATTGTTAATTGTTGTTGTTGCTTTTGTTGTTATTGTCGTCATCGTCGTTTAAAGTCACCTTATCCCCAAACCGGATTCTGAAATAATTATATCTTTGTGTCATTTGTTATTTTTCAGGTACCAAGTCCCCAAGACGGAACGCGTCTAAGACAATATCGTCAAGCAAAACACCTGTCGATCCAAACCGCTGTACTATGCACCGATCACAACTTGGTCTTGGTTTTACGGCTATAGTGCAACTTGTAGACATTGATGGGCAACCGATGACCACAGGTGGAGCCGATGTAGAGGCGATGCAAAAAGACCGCTTGAGCCCACCCGAGGAACTAAGAGTGCAGGACAACGAAGATGGGACCTATATGATACCTAACTGCTCCAGTTATCCACATGATGAGTTGCATATCTTAATAAATGGTATACCGATGACCGGAAGTCCATTTATTAACGATGATTTTCCTACTTGGATTTATTTGGTCCCATTTCTTGTAGTTTTTGTTCTTTACTTATATGACCCTTTTGGTGTCCTTTTTATTATTTTCTTTTTAATATTCGTCATTTATTTGACTCATTATTGGAATTCGTCAAAAAGTACTGTAACCTCCCATGATGATCAGCAGAATGTTTCAGATTAGATGGCCGTTAATGATCGCAAATAGTTGAAGGGTGTAGAGTATCATATATATTGTGCAACCGTAGCTTTTGATAAGGAGCCAAATAAATTTTATTTCCAAAATGGCGGGAAAGGGTCATCAAAGAAAATACAGGGATCAAATTCAAAATTGCTTGAATTTTGTTGAAACCACGCCAGAGTATTTTACCGGTCCTAATGATTCAGAAAAAGAATAGTGTGCCCTACCTGTGACGTACGTTATAAGCAAAAACTCAAAGGTCATATTGTCACAAATATGCTCTGGTTTTCTTTAAAACGGTATTAATTAATTTTCTTCGTCATGCAAAAACATGTGCCGAATATTTACAGGAGGAAATAGATCGAATTTACTCAACTCCGTTGAACTTGACCAATTTAGAATTTTTTCCTATGCAATACTCGCACCATTCTGCAGCACTATATTGTTATCTATCGTTTTCGGTTGATTCTGTCATATGTTTAATAAACTTTAATGGACTTTTCTCTGTATAGTAGAACTCATAGATAGTCTGTCGAAAAGGTCCAACTACTGGAGCTTTAACAACACCGTGACGCTAAACCTCCGGTCGTTTGACCTTCTCGAGGACTACACACTTCTCGAGGAGCACAGGTATAGACTTTGGAATGTGGAGCAATATTATCGTGAAGTCAAAATTGTCATTCATTTGTGTCACTATATAATGTAACAAGTATGGCGATTTCTGGCATTCACTCGTAATCACTATTGCTTGCCGAAGTGCGATATATGTGTTCCAGGGGCATTATTAAATAATAAACAGCAATGAAAACATCATTAATTATCCTCCATTTCACTTTGTTTTCTGTATGTTGATAATAAATTTGAATTCGAACTTTGTTTATGAATTTGTAATATAATTTGTTTGCTCATATAGCTCCGTAGTGAATTCCATTCTCCCATTCAAAATGACAGTAAAATCATGATAAAATGCACTGATGCTGTGTATGTTTATGAGTGTTTTGGCAATATTTCATTTGTAAAGTGAATATGATATCGTGTATGGCCTCGCGCAATATTTTGAACTTTCTATAGAGTTAATAGGGGATCGATTATTCCTAACTTTAAGTTGATTCTGTCGATTTCACATTAAGTACTAGATAGCAATGCTCTTTGCATGAAATAAGTATGATCAGGCAAATCAATGAGATGGAAGACGTCCACTGTGTTGACATCTGGTGAAAGTATTTTTAGTGGTTACAATGACAGAAAGACGGAAATTCGATTAGATGCAGAGACGAACAAAATTTAATCCACAAAATGTTCAGATGCCATAAATGGTTGCAAATGATTTCATTGGATTCTGCAAGGTATCAGAAAAAATGTGGTAGGAGAATGATTCATGTATGCGCCGTGTAGAAGAAATTACAAGGCTTAGAAGACAAAGGCCCTATAAGGTCTTTGAATGACCTTGAATCACATCAAAAACATTGTCTTGGGTTTTTAAATGTCGTTTTGTCCTTAAAGGTGTATAAACCACGTGACCTTATCATTGCAATTGAAATTTATGAATCCATAACCCTGCGATCAGCTTTGACGGTTATTTTCGTCCAAGCATCACTTCCGTACCACCATCTTCCGTAACATAATAATTTACAGAATTAGAAACAAATTACATCATTTGGCGAACATTCTTATGGCATCGGGATATTTTGCGGACTTAAGACTTCGTCTCCGTGTTTAAACGGATGCTCATTATTCCGTCATAGTAAGCACGCATGTAAATACCTTCCATCCCATTGATTAATAATAATGATAATAATAATAATAATGATAATACTCAATAATAATAATAATAATAATAATAATAATAATAATAATAATAATAATAATAATAATAATAATAATAATAATCATGATGATGAGGAGGAGGACGAGGACGAGGACGAGGAGGAGGAGGAGGACGAGGAGGACGAGGAGGAGGACGAGGAGGACGAGGAGGAGGAGGAGGAGGATGATGATGATGATGATGATGATGATGATGATGATAATAATAATAATAATTATATCAAATCTATAATAGATAACACAGGTCACTTGATGGGGTCAACAGGAGACCTATCTGATCAATGCATAGTTAACATAACAATCAGGAACACAAAGTCCAGAAATTTGCAATTACGTCAATTTATAGAGAATACAAACATGTAGTTGCAGCAACTACGCAACAAAAAGGTAACAACAAAATTTTATTTTTGCAACAATACCAAAGTCCATTTTGAACAGACATTTGCGTTCACATCGATAATGAAGATACAAGAAAGTGCCTGCAGCAACTACGCAACATTTGAACAAACTTACTTAACCGATACATAGAATTTGCTAAACTAAAGGACGCAGTAAAATTGCTTAGCCAAAGGACGCAATAAATTTACTTAACCAAAGGATACAACAAAATTGCTTCACCAAACGGCGCAAACAAAGGTGCTTAGCCAAAGGGCGCAGCAAAATGGCCACAGCAAAAGTACCAGAGAAGAGTTGCGAAGACTTCAATGACGAGTTTTTAACTTGTTCTCTTTGTCATGAGCCGTATGATAACAATGAACACCAAGCTAAGTGTTTGCCTTGCCTGCATACTTATTGCTTGTCTTGTCTACAAAAATACGCAAGTAGAAGGAAGAAATTTAACTGTCCACACTGCCGCAGTTTGGTCACTTTACAAGGAGGTACTGTAGGTAGTCTGCCGAATAACTTCGTTGTGGAGAATCTAAAAGAGTATCGAGATCTTTTCAATTCCACGTCGTCTTACGGTAACTCGAAAGCATATTTGCAAGAAGAGAAACCTAAGCAAAGGATGCGAAGGAGGTCCCGATTCAAGAAGCGTGGGAGTCCATTACCTAGTCAGATGTGTCATACCTCAACATCATACGATGACGACGATAGTGTATTATCCAATCAGATGCATAGAGGTATTAAAAACTTTTTTGAAAGGCACATGCAAGATATTCTGATATTGATAGCTAGAATATTTGGGGTGCACCGCTCAGTCCAACAAGGCGCTAGTCAAACAAGGCTCTAGTCCGACACGCCGCTAGTCCGACTACACAAATTCCCTATACTTAGGGGTGCGTCAGTCCGAAAATGAAAAACACTGCGCTAGTCCGAAAAAAGGCATGCGACAGTCTGACACGCCGCTAGTCCGAATCTGAAAACACTTTTTCAGTCCGACACGCTGCTAGTCCGAATCCGAAATACACTGCGATAGTCCGAATCTGGAAAACTATTTTTCAGCCTGACACTGCGCTAGTCAGAAACTGAAAACCATAGCGCTAGTCAGAAACTAAAAACCACCGCGCTAGTTCAAATCTGAAAAACACTGCGCTAGTCTGAGTATCGGACTAGTGCAGTCTTTCCCAAATTCAGATTCGGACTAGCCCAGTGTTGTTCAAATTCGGACTAGCGCAATGGATTTCAGTTTCAGACTAACGCAGTGTTTTTTAGATTCAGACTAGCGCAGTGACGAACTGAAGGAGTGTTTTCCAGATTCGGACTAGCGCAATGGTTTTCGGTTTCGGACTAGCGCAGTGGTTTTTAGTTTCGGACTAGCGCAGTGGTTTTCATTTTCGGACTAGCGGGGTGTCGGACTGGCAGAGTGTATTTTAGATTCGGACTAGCGGCATGCCGGACTGGCAGAGTGTATTTTAGATTCGGACTAGCGGCGTGTCGGACTAGCGGAGTGTAGGACTAGCGGCGTGTCGGACTAGCTGTACCCGAATATTTATGGGGTGAATCCCAAACGCAGGAAAATCCCAAAATGTGATTTCTGGGTGAAATTAGGCTTGCTACAAACAAAATTGTCTGGATTTCCAATATTATAAGGAAAAAACTCCATGAACAACCATGAGCAAAGCTGCTTCTTGCACAAAAAGCAGCAAAGCTATAAACACAGCAGCTGCTCTGTACTGTACAATTTTCGAAACAAGTTATGCATGTGAATATTTAGTTACTCAAACTATAAACTATAAGAAACAAATTTTCATAGTTTATAACGTGCGTCTTCGTCAACATTGTTTGAGTATCAATTTTACGATTAAAAGCATCATTCCGCAACGCAAAAGTAACATTTATTAGTACTGCAATTTTAAAATAAAGTTGATTTTCATTAAAACTAGAATGTAAAGCAAATTTATTCATCCCTATCCAATGAAACAAAAATATTTTTCAAATAGTCTAATTTGCGGTGGTAACGACCAATTAAAGTTGCATTCCGCAACGTTGCGGAATGATGCATACTTCATAATGTACCAGTCTGAAAAAATTAAACACAATTTAGGGTTAAAACATTCTGAAATGCATTGCACAGAACTATTTTTACAATAATTAATGTTTCAGCACTGCCTGAACCGTTGTAAGTGACATTTTCCCTGCAAAACCCGTTGCATCATTACGCAACGCGATATGGATTCTTCGATTGCAAGTTGTTGTTTTTTGTAATTTAAGATAAAATAAAAACTGTGATGATTTTTTCTTGATATATGGTGATAGTTGTTATGTTACATCCAGTGCTAACATCCAGTGCTAAATTTCACTTCCTAGAATTTTAGACTGGCAGAATGTTGACATAATGTTAATTTCGGAACCTTACAACACAAATTATCGGATAAAAAAAGCATTAATAAATATTTTTGGATAAATATTGATATTTGTCAGGTAACATAATTAGCTAACTATCTGAAACACAATTTACTCAAATGTATTGATATTTCTATTATTTTCAAACATGGACTGCTTTTCATTTTCTGTGATTTTACACATAGTATCATTCCGCAACGCTCCTTGCATCATTCCGCAACTTAACCTACTGTCGAAAAATTTGGCAAAAAGAGACGATGCCCAAGACTTTTTTAAATGGATACTGAAGATTGTTAGTTTACATCGTAAGCTTTAAATTAAGTGGAAAATTTAATATCTCAGATTACTAAACTTACAGAGTTTGCCAAAAATGTTTTAGTGAAAAAAATACTGCTCCCGTGCGCATCATTCCACAACGCCGCGAAGTTTGAATATGCAAATTAGGAAATTAGGATGTTTGGAAAAGCTTCTTCTACCTCAATCATTCACTTACCAAAAATAGTTTGTTTACCATTATGCTATTCAGCATGTGCTGTTAATACAGTCATGTTTGGTTGCTACATCAAAAAGAAATGGTATTTTTCATCATTCCGCAACGCTTGGGATTGCTCAAATCAAACTTTTTTGTCATTTGTATTCTGCAGGGACCGCATCCGAGAATGGATATTCACTTGGACCAAGAGTCGATCCAAGCCGCTGTATTGTGCTACGATTAGGAGGTTGGCTACAATCTACACACAGCATATTGGATGTAGGGTTCACGCTTGTGATCAAACTTGTAGACACCAATGGAAAACTGATGAACACTGGAGGGTCGTGCGTAAAAGCTACACAAAACTACCCCTTTGGTGAAACCACGGAACTTAGAGTACGGGATAACAAATACGGGACCTACAGCATACGTAATTGCTGGCACTTTAAGATATTGCACATTTCTGTCAACGATATACCGATAGCAGGAAGTCCATTTATTGATCCCGTTATCCTGTACACATGTCTGGTCATTCTTTTCGTTGTCGTGGTTAGCGGGGTTTGTTTTTTATTTCTTATATGTTGTTTCTGTGTATTTATCGTAGACTTGGACAAAAGTTCTGTGAGCTTATCTGAATTGACTATAATAATATTAATAATAATATAAAGACAAAGGCCGAATGAGTCTTAGTCCATACCCGAGACCACGGGCCCGAAATTTGGTTAAGGAGCATTTGCGCTTGATTGATTCCGTGACTGTACTATAATGACACTATTCTTTCAAACTGATTCAGTTCAGTTCGGGGGCACTGCTAATTCAAAGACGTCTCTGATATCAAAGACTCTTCAGTGCCGAGTCACCTGACAGTATCATAATTCAAAGACGTCTCATAAATCACATACTCCCTAGTCTCAAAACCCAGCCGCAAACGATATTGTGAACGTGAACTGGCGCAACGGGAATAATTTTGCGAGTAGGCCTAATCAGCATGATCACAGGGTTGTAGCTAGCCCAAGTGCCTGCTAGCTCCTGCTAATTTTACTATCCAATTTATTAATTAAATCGCGGGCTCGGGATACACTCTTTCTAGTGAACGTGAGAAATCGGAGAATGCTAAAAAATGTTGCTCTTTTTCATAATTGAGCTTAAATGCTGCAGAATAACTTTGCTCCCTCGACGACATTTTGCAGACTTTCAATTCTCCGGACACATCAAAACTGTTTATTGGTTATTTTCGGAGCATATATTTTTTTACAGATTTCCAACTGAGCCGCGAATGTTAGTTTTAGGCTTAGAGGAAACTGGGGTAATTGTGGCCCCCTTTTGCATTTTTACCATGTAATTCTTTAAGTATGAACTGGAGAAGTAAAATTTCTGCATGAGTGGATAGAGGCAATGGGTACCTATCAGATGTGATAAATATAATTGGAAAATATATTGCAATTTGCATAATAATTAACATGTTTTAGGGGCCACAATTACCCCAAGCGGGGTAATTGTGGCCCCTGAACAAAATAAAGAATTTAAAGAGTATTGTGAATCCAGTTCTTCCTGATAACTATTAATAACATGTTTTACAGTCATTGCGATAATTCTAGGCCATTTGGACTGGTTTATTTACCAGAAAAGGGCATTTTAAGGCATTTTGTAAAATACTTGTTATTATGCTAATTTGTGCATGCCGAAACTGCGGCCGGATCTGACTGTTCATTATACTTCCTTGTTTTGACTTGAAAACATACTAAATATGTCTTTTTTGTTTCAATAATGACCCCAAATGGCTCATTTGATTAACATATAACAGATTAATGACCAAAATAGCTTTTTAGGGGATCAGATGCAAGTAATTTGCTTAAGACATGACCTTTCTAGTGAACGTGAGAAATCGGAGAATGCTAAAAAAATGTTGCTCTTTTTCATAATTGAGCTTAAATGCTGCAGAATAACTTTGCTCCCTCGACGACATTTTGCAGACTTTCAATTCTCCGGACACATCAGAACTGTTTATTGGTTATTTTCGGAGCATATATTTTTTTACAGATTTCCAACTGAGCCGCGAATTTTAGTTTTAGGCTTAGAGGAAACTGGGGTAATTGTGGCCCCCTTTTGCATTTTTACCATGTAATTCTTTAAGTATGAACTGGAGAAGTAAAATTTCTGCATGAGTGGATAGAGGCAATGGGTACCTATCAGATGTGATAAATATAATTGGAAAATATATTGCAATTTGCATAATAATTAACATGTTTTAGGGGCCACAATTACCCCAAGCGGGGTAATTGTGGCCCCTGAACAAAATAAAGAATTTAAAGAGTATTGTGAATCCAGTTCTTCCTGATAACTATTAATAACATGTTTTACAGTCATTGCGATAATTCTAGGCCATTTGGACTGGTTTATTTACCAGAAAAGGGCATTTTAAGGCATTTTGTAAAATACTTGTTATTATGCTAATTTGTGCATGCCGAAACTGCGGCCGGATCTGACTGTTCATTATACTTCCTTGTTTTGACTTGAAAACATACTAAATATGTCTTTTTTGTTTCAATAATGACCCCAAATGGCTCATTTGATTAACATATAACAGATTAATGACCAAAATAGCTTTTTAGGGGATCAGATGCAAGTAATTTGCTTAAGACATGAACAGGGGCCACATTTATCCCAAGCCGGGTATTACATAATATGCAAATTTAGCTCATTAAATAAATAATTTTTTATAAAATTGTTATATCAATGGGAACTGTTATGATTACCTTTCATGTCAAACACATACAAAATAGTCAGTGATGCAACCAATAAGTACCACCCCTATGAATAAAAAGTGGACTTGCCACTTTTTAGAGCCATTTGCGATGTCGCTCCGCTAATTAGACCCCCCTCATAACAATTTTAATGCTATTTGAATATGTTTTCACCAAACAGTAACATAAAGACCACTCTTTCATACAATACAAAGTTAAGTCACCTAGACCAATGCTTAGTATAAAGACACCCTGATAAAGACAAAGGGGCCACAATTACCCCAGGGCCACAATTACCCCAGTCTCCGCCTATATTTAACACTCGTGCTCAATAATTCCTTCAATTCAGCCTAAGTTTAGGCTTTTCTGTTTTGCTTGAGGGGATGTGCTATAATAGGCCTATAGTCATTATATCTATGAAAGATAGGCCTACAATTCCTAACAAATTTCCTGCGGACCTGACTTCTGCATGGGTATGAACCTGCTCAATAAGGCCTATATGGATAAATGCAAGTTAGCCTTTTCTTTTTTGACGGAGAAGGGTGCCTGAGGGGGATGATGTGCTCCCTCAGAAGTTGGAGAATTGTTTTCAAAAAGTTAGGCCAACTCTTCCTCGTTTCTTCTTGTTTTCTTCCTTGTTTTCTTTCCACTTTTCCCCCTTTCGTTTGCCTAAAAATCCCCGGATATTGAAATGAGCCTGGGTGGCTGTGGCACAACAAAATTTTCAACCCAGTTTTGCTAATATTTTGTCCTGATTTTTGTAACATTTTCGTTCCGGTATTATTGGCAGTTATTTTATATATGTTTTCAGTTGTCGGGTTATTTCTTTCAATTTTTGGGAAATCAGACCGAAAAAGTAGACCTTTTTCTTTTCCCACCCTTTTCCGCCCTTCAATTTTTGTAGGGGGCATTATACTGCCCCAGAGTGGGGCCGTGCGGTGAGGCAAAAGTCCTCAAAAAAATCCTAATTTACGACCGTAGTGAGCAAAAAAAATATGTTTTTTATGCTTTTTTAGTCAAAAAAAAGGTCCAAAGTTTGTGAAGAAGGTCCACTTTTTACAAAATCGCCCCTGGAAAAAAAAAGAAACACTTTTTCAAAATCAGCACCCCGCAAAAAAAAAACGGGCCTGGCTATGCCACTGCTCTATCACTCCCCTTCCTCTCCCTACCTTTCCCTTCTCTCTTTCTCTCTCTGTCTCCCTCATTTTTTTTAAGACCCCAGGCCCCAAAGCCCCACTCCCTGGGCAGTGGGCACGCGCCTGGTTTTGTTGATCTATTTTGAGCCACCTAATCATAACATAACCCTACCCCTATCAATAAAATACAAGTGTCCATATTTCTCCGAATTCATCCCATGCACGTGTGCAAGAGTCAGGCCACGAGGTTAGGCCTGAACGTTTCCGTAGGGGCCTACCATTTTTAAAGTCATTTTTGAATATATTTGTCAAAAGTTGCCGCCACAATGCGTGCCAAAAATCGCTCCCCTCCCCCCTCGTTGACTGGCCAAAAATTCATTGTTCCCTCCTTTTTTGCCTTGCCAAAATATTCACTCCCCCCATGACTTGGGATTTTTTGTTACTTCAAAACGTTGGATATGGCTCGATTTTGCCAATCTAAGTGTTTCTGGGACCATTTGTTAGAATTTGCACAGATAGATATGATGTTTGCACAGGCAGATATTTGCTAAACATAGGAAAGCATATTCCGATACAGTCACCTTCTTTCCGATATGCTGCATCTAGCCCCAAACTGTAAAAAAAGCACGACGTATGTGATATCACAGACCCCGTATGTGAAATCACTGACCCGTCTTTGATATCAGAGACGTCTTTGAATTAGCAGTGCCCCACGTTCTGAGTTAGCAGCCTGGACAACCGATTCTTTAGAAATGCTTAGTCGCGCTGAAAGTCGATCGATACATGTTAAAATCAGCACAATTCAGAGATACACCTTTTTGCTATGAAATTAATTTTCTCGGTCAAATATAAAGCAATATTTTTTTTTTCCTTCAGTAATGTCAGTTAAAAACTTGGTGCTTGGATATACATTTTTTTTACAAATCCTGGTGTTAAAATTAAGCATCAAATTGTGTCTTTTAGTGTGATATTTTTAATTTTTATAGGCCTTCAGTTCGCACGCGAGCTTTTTACGGAATTCATTTTTTTTTTTTTTTTACTAATATAGTTTGCTAAAGAAAGATATTTCCCACCTCTGTAAAGCACATCGTGTGGGTCTATATATTATATATAGTTTTGTTAGAATTTCCGTTTTTATTTTACCCTTTTTCCCTTCATACTCCGAAAATGTCTAACTCATTACTTTTATCTCGAGAGCAACCAACAGAAATAGTCGATATTTCCTTTGTTGTTTATCCAGGTCAATTTTCCATTGAAAGCAAATTGCCCGACCAGCGATTTGGTAGCCCAAATCCCCAATTGAGTGTTCTGGTTAAACATGATCAGTAGGAGCGCTATAGGCCTGGGAATTTCTTTGCTATATTGAAGTTCTAGCAACACTGTAGCCATGCCGGTATTCCTATTAATAGGCATGTCCACTAAAAATTGAAGTACTTTTAAATTGATTCAGACCTCACTTATTGGCTTGGAATTGATGAAAGAAACATTTTGGCGTTTAAATAATCTTAATCGGACGTTTCATTCCAGAGATATGGCCTTTCGAGTGTCACGGTTTTATATAGGGCTGCTAGAACATGTTAAAAAGTTAAAGTCCAAAAAGGAATACTAACAGAAAGTGCAACTTTAAGGTACTTTTTCTTAATGTATTTATTAACTAGCGTTATCTGGAACATTATATTTGCTTATAACAACATGAAAATAAGATCATCCTGAAAATTTAATCGATTTTGTTGACATACAACAAAAAATATAAGACCTCAAAACCCATGGTTTGTTTGGTGAAACCTCAAGCATGATCATAGATGGCCGCCATGGAAAATATCTCCATAGAGGAGATGAACAATAAGTGCATTATTTCAAATGAATAGCGGTAGTCTTAAACATTGTTCAATCTTTTAAGGTCAGCACATTTTATCTTCAAAAATTATTATATTTCATCATGGCATAAGTTTGGTAACATTAATCACTACCAATTTTGAGAAATTTGCTCCAACTCAAAGGTTATCTTTACTACATTGAGCAATACACTGTGTGTGCATGTGCCCACTATGGTTTCCGAGAGTGTGTGGTTCCCAGTAGTTTCTCTCCCTATGGATATAGGTACACGGTCTGTAACACAGACTAGGTAGTGAGTAGTGCACGGGGAAGTAAAAGATTTGAGATGGGCCGCGGTAGGCTTAAACATTCTTAAATTTCTTAACATCCTGCACATTTTGTCTTCAAAAATAGTTAAATTTTATGAGTATGTAGGTTTGCTTGTCTGATTCACTCCAAATTCGGAGATAATTGCGTTTGAACACCTGATGCACGGAATGGTGTCACTTGAACCTGTTGTAGTTCTCATCTCATTAAATTTTTCATTAAAAAAGTTGATCTCTTCATGGAGGAAGGTCCTCTCTATTTACTGACCAAACAGGAAAAAGTTTGGTTAATGTTTTCTGGTGGAATCAGGAATTTCTTGAAACACCCTGATATAGGCCTACATTTGGATCAAAACAAGTATGTACGCCATTTAACAGGCCTGGGATTTCTTGTATCGATCACTTTCTCCATAGACAATACGTGTGTGAGTGCACGCACACAGTAAATGAAAAATCGTTCTAGTGGAAACTGTATTAACAGTGGTCATCCCTACTATTAAACCCAGGGATATCGATCCACAATGCTAGTATTAGCCTTAGATTTCACTCGTTGATTTTGAAAAATGGTCAGCCGGCAGTTAAAATAGTGAAATGAAAACGCAAATTCTGACAAAACTATGATATATCGCTCACGGTGATGTGCGTTAGAAAGTTGGGAAAAATCCTTCATTAGCGAACTATCTTACTTTGAAAAGCTAAAAGGTTGATCCAAAAAAGGCTCGCGGACAGAGTTTAAGCCTATCAAAATCGAAAATCTTACACTAAATGACTAAATTTCACGCCTAAGTTTAACACTAGAATATGAAAAAAATACAGTATCAAGCACTACAATTTTTCCTGACATTTACTAAAAAAATGAAAATGATTGCTTTTCATTTGGCCGAGAAAATTAATTTTACATCGAAAAGGTGTAAACTAAAAATTTAGCTCATTTCAACACCAAATTCGATCGTTTGTATTGCCTCATTAAATGACTGAGTGAGCCTTGCCAAACAAAAGAATCGGTTGTGCAGGCTGCTAACTGGATTATACACAAACTAATAAAACTTTGACTTACCCGTCGTCACGGAGTCATTGGAAACCTGTTGTATCAGACCATCCGAAAATAAAGCGTGTCGTTTATTCCGGCAGCATAACAAAAGAAAAAAAAGAACAATTTGATTTGTTTAAGGGATCTGGAATGAGCGTTTTGAGCGTTTGGACAGTATTTTTGTGGGACATGAGAGCACATCAGACATATCGAATTGCATTCTGAATACGAAGAATGTCTTTCTGATATCAAATAATTTTCATTTTTGAAATTCACGATATAACAGTCCTCAAAGTAAATTTTATAAATCTAATGATATATTCTTAAAGTGTATGTAGCTGGGAGGAAAAGCCGACGATCAATTGAAAATTTTGACCTTTCATATTGAAGATATGGATTTTTTCCCAAAAGACCTAATTTTTTTTTTTTGGGTGTTTTGAGAAAAAAATCCATATCTATAATACAAAAGGTCAAAATTTTCAATTGATCGTCGGCTTTTCATCCCACCTACATACACTTTAAGTATAAATCATCAGATTTATAAAGTTTACTTCGAGGACTGTTAAATATCAAAAACGTCAATTTTTAATCATTTGCCATAAAATGTGTATTACATTCCAAATTTCAAAAAATCAAAATTATTTGATATCAGAAGGACATTCTTTGTATTCAGAATGCAATTCGATATGTCTGATGTGCTCTATTGTCCCACAATAAATACTGTCCAAACGTTCATACCCCATCCCTTAATTGGTTTGTTTTTGTACACTGATTTATCTACATGTATTTAAAAAGTAAACCATATATAGCCAACGTTACTGTCAGTGTTCAACTTGCTTGGAGCTTTTAGCACCAGAATTCACCAAATGGCATTGGAAATTGTCAATTTCGTCATTATGCGATCCAGCGTCATTAATGTCAAACTTGGCCACGACGTATAGTCTGATTTTTAATTCAGTGGCGTCAGTCAGGGACTACAATTTGATGTGAGAGTCGCTATTAAAGGGGATTCCAAAATGACATTGTTTTAACTTCTGGTGGCGCACAAATTATATTAATCATAACCTGAAACCGAATTAAAAAGACTAGAATGCGTCTGACATCCTGTCAACCAGACTGAAAATACCGTACTACGCAGGTCAACAACCAATCACACTGCGCATTTGCCCTGACGTCAGACGCAAAGTAGTCTTTTTAATTCGGTCTCGGATTATAGCATGCCTGGATGCTGGTTATTCTGTCCTCTGGAGTATTGCACCCCATGTTAACAATGTTTTTATTGTGTATAGAATATAGAAAGATATTATCGCCTTTTTTATACATGGTGCGGTGGGATATCGTACAAAATCCGCTGTTAATTTACGTGCTTTATCACTATGAGATAAAATTATCTTAACTCCTATGGCTAAGTTCAATAATCTATATCAAAGCTCAAAATTTGACCTCAAGTTGTGGAATATGAATTTGTGTACCCAACAGACTCTAAGGTCATTCTATGCTTGTTAAGCCTATTGGGGTCAAATACTGTGTACTGACAGATGAGCATGTTTTTAGCCCGGTTTTTAGTTCCTAATGTATGACATAATTGACTGGTAGGAACAACTCATTCGTGATAGTTAATGTTGATGTTAATTTCTGTTGAATATGGAACTATAACCAGTATGCTTCTACTATATTTATAAATACGTATTTATAAATACGCACATGACCACCTCCGCGCTGCCATATAACAGCTCCAGCAGTTAGCCTCGAAGTGACCTTCTACACAGTGGGTGGTCTTCCTAAGGCGGTAAACAACGCGATACTGTGCAGCAAACTGTGCAGTGTCTATTTTGTTCAGTTTCAGTCGATAAATATTTTTTCCCAAATTTTCAAAATGTTGTTTTGATTATTACAAATTCGAACCCCCCCCATGTGCAGTAATTTTGCAATTGAATTAATACTTAAATTTGATGATATTTATCTAAAGAGTTCCTATCCATTTCAATGACATGAAGATTTGGTCACGCTTGCAGGTCTTGGTATGTCGTGCCCATGGTACACGTGCGTATTTATAAATGCGTATCTATAAATACAGCCGAAGGTAGCTGATAAATGCAGAAACCCATGAATCTCTCAAATTTATTACAAGTGCTCACAGCAGATTCAAACGTTTATACGCACAATGTTGTAAAAACATTTATTAATATAGGCCTACTATATATACACGATAATTATAAAAAGAAAAGAATGTGGAAGAAAATGCCTAATTCCACGTAGACGTAGGTCCATATTTGCAACCTTGTGGTTTTAATATTTTGTACATATTCAGTTACATGCACACAAATATTTTGGCCAATACAACGTGAAATTTTACTCTATAGAAAATATGTAAAAGAGTGGACTATTTTATTGAACAATTTTTTTTACCATTTAGACACTTTTTCGACTACCGTTACTATGTAGTCTTAAAGTGTAATTTGTACGACCATATTGCAGGGTTTCAAGAGATTCTTTGAGTAATTTTACGTAAAAATGTAACAAATGAATGCCAAAACTATTACCAATTATTTTTATTAATTGATAAATAAAATCTCCGGGGGATGTGGGGGGGGGGATAAATCCACCCAATATTTTGTCATTTTATCGTGCGTTTCATGCGCATTTGTACAATATACTTAATCTGTCCCCAAAAGGTGATGAAATCATTATACTTCAAGATTTTTTTCCAACTCCACCCCCCCCACCAATGTCAAAGGAAATCTACTTTATTATTATTTTTAGCTATGTGAGTTAGGCCTATGTGTTGCCCTATTATTGGTACCTACTTACCGATGAGCCATCCCAAGAACCACTGGAGCTGTACGAAGAACTATTCCCATTAATTCCAACTATCCAACAAAATAGCGCCAAAATCCATAATAATTCCCTGCTTTTCATGGTGGCTGAAATTATGGTGGATAAACCATCACCACTTAATATCTAAATTGTCTTCATCTCTTGGCTGAAATGATTACGAAATGGACAGAGATCCTGAACCGAAACATCCAGATTTATCACCCCAAAAGACTAATACCAGTCGTGAGTGATTCTAGACAAGACATCAATTAAGAATCTCAGGTAACACTATGGTATCCATGCACATTCGCTCTCACACACAAATCTTTAATTGCAAGGAAATTAATTAGAAAGCATTCATTGTATTCCGTGTAATTAAGATGCCAACTTTGTTTTGTCTTCACTCTTTCAACATCATGGAATGTTTACTTAAGACTGAATACTCCAGTCACTGACGATCGATAACGAACCAATAGGGTTGGTCGTACTTTATTAATTAATGAGGTACACTCATGCTCATTGGTTAAAAGCGGTCGCGAGTCATTAGCGAGTTCAGTGTAAATTCAACGTAAGTAAAGAAGTCTTGGCTTCCTGCGTTACGTATTATAACAATGGTGTGAATCGATAATAAATTATCTGAACATTGTAAAACAATAATTGTATTGATTTTGTCATAACGTGGAAAGAACAAGAGGGTCAACTAATAATCTCTTCGCTTTTAAAAATACGTAACTAATACCGGGAACTAATATTACTTGTGGGGTGTGCAAGTGGGGAGTGGGGGTGTGTATGTGGAGTGTACAAGGTGGGCGAATATTTTCTGGCACAATACATCCCCATAAATTTGCCAGATATTTTTACAAGGCGATCCAGGGCCAGGTAAATGCACATTGGTGATAAAATTGTCCCAGCTAATTTAAAACTTGTATAGCAATATGCCAAGATATGTACAACAGCGTTTGCATCATATCGCGTGCGAAACACAGGAATTCGAGGAGGTTAGACCCGAAAAGCAGTAATTTGAGGAGCTCCTCAAAGTGGAGAACTCTATAGTGGAGGGTTAGGACGTCTTTTTCTGGCATTTTTTCAAACATTTTTGCCTCCAATTCGAGGAGTTCCATAATTGTATTTGTGCTAAGTTTTCCTCACACACCTCCTCACATTCCTGTGAAAACTCCTCGTTTTGTATGTAGAGTGTGTACACCCCAACACACTTCACACACTATGCTTTTCCATCTCGTCGTTTTATCTGCGGTACGAGAATGGGTGTATATCATTGTATATTGCAAAAAAGAGTCAAATCCGTCTTTTTATGTTCCAGGTGTGTTTTGGTGGGGTGTCGGTGTGTTCTTGTTTGTTTGTTTGGGTGGTTGATAATTATTTCGTTTTATTTATTCACAGCGCTACTACACTGAAAGACAATGTGGATGTCTAAATAGGATATTTCTTTTAATCCAGAATATTTCTTTTAATCTAAGTCATTGAATCAGCGTCTTCTGCTAACTCCCGGAAGGGATGGTGACTTCATATGCTCCATAGTGTTCCGTTAGGAATCTGAAAAATAATTGACCAAAACACAAGCAATCCCATAGGAGCTGTACAGGCTTAACAGCGCAGGCCAATAAAATTATGACAATTTTGTTATATATTGGGCGTGTAAATTATCTGAAGTAATGGGCCGGTAGGTGTGAAATTTGGTGTTATTTTATTTTGGGTTTTTTAGGGGGAGGGGTGGGTTTGTTTGTTTTGTTTTGTTTTGTTTGTTTTGTTTGTTTGTTTTTTTGGGGGGGTTGGTTTTTTTGTTTGGTTTTTTGGGTTTTTTTGGGGTTTTTTGGGTTTTTTGTTTTTTGTTTGTTTGTTTGTTTTTTGTTTGTTTTTTTGTTGTTGTTGTTTTTTTGTTTCTTTGTGAGGAACGAAACATAAATGATGATATATTAGCTAAGTTGCTATATTGCGCATTTTATAGAGAGTATGCTTGAAAGCCCTTTTGTGGCCCTTTTTGGTTAAACGTAATATGTTACGCGTCAAAGCAAAATACCGTCATACTTGAACCAATCCAAGGGGCTATCCCATACACACACGGTGACACACCCCCTATGACAAGACATGACGGTAATCTCCCATACAAGGAGTGTGAATTTCAAATAAGGTTACCTGAATGGGTTATGCCATTTGAAATCTACACTCCCTGTACGGGATATTAACATGATTAAGGTCATGTCTTCCACAGGGGGTGTATGGTCGTATGGACTTCAACTGGAATGTTTCCGCCCAATGTTTCCGCCCGTGTGGTGGGTAACAATTTAGATGTTAAAACACGGGCCTTTAAGCACATAATACAAACAATACAAAGTAGACGTTCTTGCTTTTCATTTAAACGTGTTTAATAGTCATTTACTGTACAATGGTAGGCAGAAATGGTTTGTTTTTATAATATGCACACACAAATCTTTCCAAGTAGAAAACTATACTTAAAGCTATAATGTATATAGGATCTTATAATATGGAATTGGTTAATTTTTTTCAAACCTGATTTTTTGGCATATTAATGCCCTAATGTTATACTAGACATTAGGGGCTGTGCAATAATTATGAACCCTGGGTAAAATGGGGGGGGGGGGGCAAAGATTTTTTGGCCGGCTGAGAGGAGGGGTAAGAAATTTGGGCACGCATTAATAGGCACCTTTTAAATAGGGTAAATGTCTCATTTAAGGTACACCATCACGATATGCTAATCAACCCTAACCTTAACCCCGCAACCCCTGACCCTAATTAACATATATCGCGATGGTCTGTCTGATTGAGACATTTACCTTACATAACACGCTCTAAAAAGGCTTAGGAAAACAGTACAGAAACGTTCAAATATGCAAAATTTCCTGCTCGCTACGCTCGCATCATATATCTTGAACATTTAAAGTTTGCAAATTGGGAACCCGAAATATTGGGAGCCCATAAATTTGACGAAAGGGTGGTTAAACGATTCTGGGCACGACATTTGGAAATGTTACCCCCTCTCCCTCCCCCGGCTCATAATTATTGCACAGCCCCTTACTATTATTTGTAATTCGGTTCTGTCGAACACCAGGGTAGCTACTGCAAACTAAGCAAGGTCCATTTGGCGGGTCAACACTTGTTAAAGGGGCATTTCGTGATTCACAGCATCATTCCCCCACTTTTCTCAAAAAATAATTTTTATAGCACTGAAACCTCGAAGCTGCCTAATGTTTATGTACAAAACAATCTTGCAGATTAATTCGTTTAGCAAAAATATCGTGAAATTTGAATTACGTTCTGGTACACCAGAACGAAATTACAACACTGGTGCAGCAGTGTACACATGCATTGTGCATAACTCGCAAACGCAAAATCGGAATTAACTGACATTTTGGGAATAAGTTTTTTCGTAGATATCTACTAATAAAAAATGTCATTAAGGGATGTGGCCATAGGAACAAAGACCAAACAAATTACATATTCTTGTTTACGCCGTAATATTGTAGTATTTCAACCATTTTACAACTTCAGCTGTGTAACTTGCAAAAATTCCCGCTAAAAAGTGGTTCTTTGAATTTTTAAAAATACATTAAAAATCGCATTGGACTTTTCGTACTGATTATACTATAATGATTACCTGCCTATAATGTTCTGATCACACTATAGACTGGGATTATATGTGACCCCATTGCCAGGCAATTTGTTCCTATTGTTCCTTGTCTGGAAAAATTCAGGGAGCGTGCTTTTAAATAACCCGCCAGAACACAATAAGGCCATTGACCTGTGTAGTGGTCATACGTTGTTCATTCGACCATAAAAGATTTCTAGTCCCTCAGCAACTCATTAAAAATGCGTTGCATCAGGTCAGGGATTCTATTATAATAATTCTAATCCTTTCTTTGAGGTGAATAGATAAAAGAGAGTTCTTGAAAAACAGGTGTGATGTTGTAGATAATATATTATCATCAAAGTTGCTGGCATATAGGACATTTCGTGGAAGTGGCGCTTATTATATATTTCTTGTAAACACAATCTAATGTGGTACTCGCTACATGGAGAAGGTCGGTCTGCAAATGTCCAGTGCATGAAGCTATATAGTAGAGATATTATAGATTCATGTTCAGTGTAAATCAATTAAAATACTATAGCTGGATATCAAAAAATCGTGATGCATTCCTTCTTGTTATGGACGATATTAATTTTAATATTATTGTGACAAAATCCATTCCCTTCTCAATTGATTAGGCTCCAGTCTTAGGCTTTCTTTTCTAAAAATAAATCATAGGGCCTAAAGGCAATTAAATATGGGCTAAACCCATATTCGGTATGCGGAAAGTTTTCATAGTCATCTATTACCTATACCAGGGGTCCGCAAATAGCGTGGCTTCCCGAGTGGCGCGAGGCGCCGTTTAGATTTAAAATAAATAAATAAATAAATAAATAAATAAATAAATAAATTCCCATGTTCTCCGTATAAAGACAGGCTAAAATAGTGCAAAATATTGCACCAAATGGCGTCATTTGCACCTCAACTTAACAAAACAACAACGATAACTTCACAGGGGGGCACCCCTCTGACTCCCCCGGCCGTGCTAAAGCACCGCGAAAGCTGCTTCGCAGCCATTGAGTGGCGCTTTTCAGTCTTTATTTCATGTGGCGCTTCGGGGCGCTTCAACAAACCTATTTGAGGAAGCCTGAGTTTTCACCCCGATGTGGCAGTGACGTCAACGCGTTGAAGCAGCTGTTTCGCTCGCGCATCTATGCGGCGTCTTTAAGCGCGTGCGAGTGTACACCAGCGCTTTGATCGAACGCTAAAGGGAGTGTAATGAAATTCATACAGTGCTGATGTCACTGCCATATCAGTAGCCTGAATCCTTCTGGCCTCTAATGACGGCGTCTTTTATTTACCCACAATCCGTCACGTTGCCTTATTCACCAACAGCACAACCCGATGACCGTGCGTAGTTGTTGAAAAACTGAAGGATCCAGCCTACCACATCAGGGTGAAAATGGTATAGCTTATCGCAAACCAGCCAAATTTGTATATGTTTGAATAGCTATAGAATACCCGTGAATATAGTGTCAGAAACTCTCACACATCTTGGGATAACCTTGTCATTAATGTGAGACCGAAAGCAACGCCATTTTGGGGATATATTTGAACATTGCGAGGGAAAACATTGCGGTAAAAGTAAGTTAATCATGAAAATCGTTTAATTCTAATAATATCAACCAGTAACGGACACTTAGCCAAGACTATGTGAGAAGTTTGGGGTATGTAAAGCATTTTCTTGTTATAAAAAACAAGGAAAAAGCAGTCCAAAATTAAACAACTCGATATTTTTAAAAAGTACATTTTGAGAAGGCCTACGCTGGTTCTTTTAATTCTAGTTCAAAATCTGTTCATCACCTGCAGTCCGATTTGGTATCTATGGTTTCATAAAAGTATTGGGAACTCTTTTGGATGGTATTTTGGTTTAAAAAAACGATACTGATAAAAATATCGGTATTTATGCCAGCGACATTTCTATTATGTAAAATGCATTGAAAATTGTCGGCTAAAAAGTGCATAAATTAAAATCGCGAACAGTAATAGCAACAACAACTATCTACATTCCAAGCGGAAACGCTTTTCAAAAACATACCACCTTTTTCGGGCAATCGCTGAAACCGAAATATGAAATTCTAGGCCATCTGTAAAAAAGTGCGTGAGCAGAAATGACCATGAACTTGGGTCACCGAAATAAGTGTTTATATTGGTGTCAGGCCTTTCATAGTGATACAACAATTAGCCCCCAATAATGGCTTTCATTTGAACCGTTATTTGTTAAACTGCGATTTTTACTTTTTGAGAAATCAATGAATGTATCAAAAAACTTTTCGAAAGTCGATTTAAAATGGCCTTACCCGTTAAAATGGGATAATAGGATCACGAAATATGTACTCCTTTAATATGAAACATTTTCAAAATATTACGACAGCCAAATATCATATCCTTGTTTCAACCAATAAAATAACATAGCATAATCCCAACAAAAACGGGCTATTAGAGTTGCTGAGATGTATGGCTTTCTAAAGACCTACAGATAGCCAGTCAACATTTCTCATTTGAGTTAGAAATAGAATCCGGTTAGCTAACATGGATAATGACTTGAATGTTTTCAGAACAATATTTATTTATTAGGCCGTATAAAATTAATGTTTTGGTTCTCGTCCCCTCCCTCCTCAATTTCTGGGATTTGTCAGATTTTTTTTTTTTTTTTTTTAGATTTTTCAATTATTCTAGACTTTGGAATGATTTATGAATTTTTCATACATATAAATAAGTTTATTAGAGAACAAGGACCACTTCCAAGTCTTTTGTGGTACTCTAGGGGTTTATACCTCAGAATCTCACATTTGAAAAAAAAAAAGTGCCTCATCGTTTCCTCGAGCACTGTTGGAAAAAACCAAAAACAACACACAAAACTAAACTTACACTGAAAAAAAAAAAAAAAAAAAAAACACCTCCCTCCCTCATCAATTCATGAAAATCCTCTGGACGAGAACCAAAATATTAATTTTATACGGCCTTATGTGCCGTTTTTATGCGCACACCATGTATTAAAATAACTTCGTAATAAAATATATATTTCTACTTGATAAATACAAAAATATATTCACATTAATTACAAAAATTGTGTCAAGCAGATCCCTATTTTGCGCTACAAAATATAAAAATGCTATAGGTTAATATTAATATTTTCCACCGCAGATTACAAAAGCATTTTGGCGCTGTTTACATTTGAATATATTGTGCGTTTGAAAGGGCTTATTATTTGAGTCAATAATTCTGTTTAACAATGTTTAGAATTAAAATAGGTTTAGTAAGCTACAAAAAGTGTGAACGGTTGACGATAATATATTTTTATTATTACTATATTCCATTACTTATTAAAACATGAAAAGGACCAATTATGTACAATTTAAATTCATATAAACACAATACTTTCATCACATGCATATTTTACATAACACTATAATATTGAATCACAGATTAATTTAAAAGGGTGTATAATACATGCATTGTACATTTTAATTTCAGGATTTTACTACAAAAAATAGAATATAGGCCTATTGTAGCTATTTCTTGTAAACAATTTAAACAAAATTTTCACAAATCAGTACTGTACAATAATTATTTTGGTTCGTCGAGAGCAGGGCCTGAATTCTAATCGACATTTGTCCGTGAGATTATTGTTGGACGGCTTCGAGTGTGATACCGAGGCGAAGGCGAGTTCGGTATTTTCACAAAAAGTATGCTTACGCTAACCACATATTAAAGCGTGTATAGGAGTTGAAAGGGCCTGTTATTGTGCAGTGTGCCCTATTAACAATTCGTGGTATAGCTCAAAGCTTCATATTATGGTATAGGAATTTATATAATTGTACCCCTACACGATCACGGCAATTATGTAGGCCTATAGGCCGATTTTGTAATGTAATACTCCATGTGTATTTCATAAATCATGAAAATAACCTGCGCTGTAATTGTAAATTACAGAACTGTAGCCTACTTCAGCCTGCAATGGTAGCCGATCAGATGTCGGTTGAAATCCTTGCTGCTATGTATGCAAACCTTTCAGGCTGAGCTAAAGAGAAGTGAAATGTGACATATAAGCTCATATACATGAGCAATGTTTGAACGAGAATGTACGTTGGACTTAGGCTGTGACGTCGGATGAGACTCCGGTTCGAATCCTACCTTCTGTGGACTGCATACCAGCAAAGAAGAAGTGATGAGAGGACTACAAAAAGCAAGCGGTGTGTCCGGTGGATATCTGTCGCACCTGAAACAATATTGGTCAGAGATAATAGAATACAAGTTGTTTGAAAAGTCACAATTTGAAAAGACTCGAACTGGGGTCTTCCCAATCTAGTTTGATATTATTGCTCTGCGTGCTAGGTCTTCAACGTAAAAAGTTTTGGGATATTATCTCAAACTTGAATATCAAGAGCCATCTTAAGAACCACTGAACCAATACTAGGCTTGTTTGTACTCCTTTTCATGCATTACTCACACTGATTCTATAATATGGTCATTTAAATGTACTATTCTAAAATGCTTGATTTTGTTTTTAAATTGAAACTTGTCGTCTGTAGTCGAAACCCACGTGGAGAAAGTTAAAACAAACAAGACAATAGACAATGTCTTTGGGATATGGTTTGGTAACTTAGGGCAAGGGTTGGGATTGGAGGTTAGGGTTAGGGTTTACGGATAGGGTAGGGTTTGGATTAGTGTTTAGCATGTTTAGAGTTAGTGTTAGTGTGCCAAAGGGAATGTTTGATGGTGTCTTGTATACTCAATAATTCAAAAGGTTTATTTATAATTACCTGATTTCAGTGGAAGGACCCTGTCAGGTGGTAAGAGACATCCACTAGATTTGCTGGTGTAAAATCGAGCTGCTTGGTTTCTGTATACGAATTCGTCTGGACCTATAAAATATTAGAACATGATTAGAATATTAGAACAATATTAGAACCATTGGTATTTGGTTAAAAAAAAGATTTATAGTGCGCCACGCACATGCATAACGCCTAGACGTTGATCCACAAGCCTCAGCACACTTTACATTGTACTTATTATATGCATGGCTTGTTTATGCCAAAGACGAGTACCGGTACAATGTTAAACGTTTCGCACATATGCACATTGCGTGATACGAAGTTTAGGTAAAAGATGGAGTGGATGCACTTGCCGATGATGTCAAACAAGAACTCTCTTTAAAAAAAGACAACGCCATGGATAAAGTTCATGTTTTATAATAATTCTAGTAATTTTATTGTGTGTGGCACAACTATACCGGTGGGAAATATCGTTACCAACTTGTGAACGTTAGACTCATACACACTGAATAAGACCAGACTGCATGTATCCACTACTTCTATGACTTGGAGAGGCTGACAGTAGAGTAGGCCTATTCACTTGATTGTTGGGAGTGGCCTTCTTTTACTCGATCTTTATCTTTAAATCTTTTCTCTCATATTGTTGCATATATGCCAGCTAACTTATGTAGGCATTTATAGCCTGATTGAGCATTTTGCTTGAGCTTGGTCCCATCAGGACCCAAATGTGTCTCCACACAGAGCGACCCTTGAAACAAACATTAATGGTTACTGTTTTGTTGAAATTTATGGCAGACAAGAAGCTATGACATTGGTCGCCCATTCTCAAGGTAACATGTAAAGGGAGCACACCAATAAATCAATGCGCCATTTGTGCAACCCTGCTGAGTTCTGGTAAAATATAAAGTGTAAAGCCTGTGCACGCATTTGAATCACCAAAAAAAAAGTCGTATTTTTATCACTATCGAGAAAATATGTCGGCTAGTTAAAAAGTGGGCAGAAACAGGTTGAGAACATGTCAAAACAGTGAGGGCGCTGTTTAATGGCTCCTATCGGGTAAACGAGGTGGAAGTTGAAACATACATTGAAACATATGTTAAACTTTCATGGATTTGCAATCGACAGGTTATCATAAAATATTTCAAAAAGCGCCGGAAAGGCCTCAAAAGGAGCAACGAAAAATGATATTTTTACATAATTTCGATGAGGCGGTTATTTAGTGGTGTGCTCCCTAAACCCAAAAAATGACGCACCTGGTTTGAGAACAACAACCCTCTCTTCATCCAGTAGCTCAATCTCCAACGGCAAAGCCGGATTCATTTCCTTAAGCACAATCTTAATCTGATCCCTGTTAAATTCCATGTTTAATTTAGCTCCAAGATAATCCATATCAACCATTTTGAGAGCTGTAGCACCAGGTGGAAGTGTTGCGTTGAAATAAAGACTTTCTAATTGCAAACGGAAACCAGCGTATCCGAACAGTATAGCTTGAAGAAAACCGCCCATTCCTGTGAGGAAGTTCGTAGCACCGACACCTTCGCTTGCTTCTGTCCAAACCTTTAATAAAGAATAGAGTCATAAGTTAGTGCATCATACTGCAGTTACTGTGCGTTTTCCTATACACAATACACAGTGCTCTCACCATTGACGCGTGACCTCTACAAATGATGTATGTTGGAAGAATGGACACTTGCCTAGTTAACATCACTCACGGTGTGAAAAATAACCAGCCAATATTTAATTTATTCTCCAAACTTCTAGCAAATACATTTCTCTAACATGACCTAAAATTACAGCTAGGAAATGGTCGCACTTTTGTAAAATATGAGTGAGGGCAATGCATAGCTAGCCAACTCCCCGTGTTAATTGAATGGAGATTTGACCGAAAATATTGGTATCGGACCGCTCACTTCTGAAGGATGCCACAAAAAAACGGTACAAGCTACATTTAAATTATTCTACGAAATTCTAGAAAATATAGCTTTGTAACATGTCCTAAATTTTTAGCTAATTTAGGTGTTTGGAGAGGGTCGCACTTTTGTGTTTTAGGAAGGATATGTAAACGACAGATAACACCAAAAATATGAAGAAATTATTTCCAAACCGTGTTAAGTCAACAATCATTATGTTGCTCATTTTCAAGAATGCTGGTTTACAAAAAGCACGCCATTGTCTCATTTCGTGAACAAAGGTACACATACCATTGTTTCCTTTCGTTTCCTTTATAATCGGTTACCCAACTGAAGCTATAATACCAGCTTTATTGCGATATTGCACATGTAAAACAGACACTTGTGCACAACCAGAGAAGATCCGATTTAATCAGTTGAGCTGTTTCAATGAGTGTTATCTTGGTTTAATAGCTTTTAATGGGGTTTAAGTCCTGCAAAGGTCGAGATGAATTCTACTGTAGACATGACTGCATCATGTTAAAGGGTATGTGACATTGGGCTGTACCAGTTAGTAAGTTTTTAGCGGGTTCGCTGTCGGACAAGTTTATAACTGTCGAGCTTTCGTCTTGAGTAGCTCTGACTTCTTCAGGACAAAGTACCTGACATGTTTGCTGCCCCTCACCTACTAAAAAAGAACCGTTCACTGAAGTTTGCCCCTATTGAATAGTTAACATACACACCCCGTCTATCTGTTAAGGGCTGGGGTATGAACGTTTGGAGCTTATTTATTTTGTGACATCAGAGCACATCAGACATATCGAATTGCATTCTGAATACGAAGAATGTCATTCTGATATCAAATAATTTGGATTTTTTGAAATTCGCAATTTAATACACATTTTATGGCAAATCATTAAAATTGATATTTTTGATATTTAACAGTACTTGAAGTAAACTTTATAAATCTGATGATTTATACTTAAAGTGTATGTAGGTGGGATGAAAAGCCGACGATCAATTGAAAATTTTGACCTTTCGTATTGAAGATATGGATTTTTTCCCAAAACACCAAAAAAATTAGGTCTTTTGGGAAAAAAATCCATATCTTCAATATGAAAGGTCAAAATTTTCAATTGACCGTCGGCTTTTCCTCCCTGCTACATACACTTTAAGAATATATCATTAGATTTATATAATTACTTCGAGGACTGTTATATATCAAAAATTTGAAAACTATCAAATTTTTATAATTTGTCATAAAATTTGTATTATATTGTGATTTTCAAAAATGAAAATTATTTGATATCAGAAAGACATGCTTCGTATTCAGAATGCAATTCGATAGGTCCGAGGTGCTCTCATGTCCCACAAAAATACTGTCGAAACACAATAAAGCTCATTTTAGATCCCTTAATGTAAAACAAAAATGGTGGCCCTTCAACAGATATAAGTAAATAAGTAGTGGCTGTGAAACGAGACATTCACTCAATAATGCCCTGTGTCAATAGAGAACAAGCAGACCTCGCCTATATGCTAATTATAAAATGTTTGGTGGTTCTGAATAGAGCACTCACTGAATGAAGCCTCTGAAACACGGTCATCCCAAGACATCTTATAGTTTAAGCTTTTTATGTACTTTTTAAATATAACGCAAGTCTTTTCGTTTTGTTGCTCATTTAATTCACATTTATTTATACAGTTGTGATCGATGATTTACCAACTGTACCTTAAACGGTTCACAAACATACGGCTTATAAGACTTTTCAAATGTCTCCCTCTGTTGGTCGTCATCGCCTATTTCCCTGTAACCAATAGAAAACATCGCCCAAGTCGTACCGGGCGCTGATTCGTCAGTAACACCGCGGTAGATATTCAAATCATTTCTACGAGCCTCGCGATTGGTGAAATCGAATGTAAATGGATAGCCTAAGAGAATAGCGTCTGCTTGTTTTACTTTCTCGTTGGTGATGTTGGAGAAGGCTTCATTTTGTGACGTGTCCTCTGTAGAGCAAGCATGGTAAAACAGGGTTATACCTAAATATAGATATGAGAAGTTTTTTGCTTTAAGCCACTGAAGTGTAAAGACCACAATTTTACAGTGTGCCATCCTTTTTGGGACTAGATAGGAGCACACCGGTTGGGTAGGTAAATCGATGTGCCGCGGATGAATTGGTGGAACCTTTCATCAAAACTGTAATAATGGAAGAAAACATGTCATTTTTGCATGTTACTCTGAAATGTGCACATGTGGCTATACAGCTTGGTATTTTTCAATGATTTTTAAGCACCTTTTTCAGATGCCATGGAAGAAAATAGTCCCTTTCTTTTTTGCAAGCAATATCCAGGTCTAATTAGTATAGTATTTAAGCTGAACACAGCAGGAAATAAACATGAAAGGGACCTGATGAATGCGGGAATAGTTTTTACCTGGAGAATAGCCGTCAAATTCCGGATGATAATCCTTGTCTTCATCGTATAACACGTGTAGTTTACTGGCTACATCATCCCATTCTTCAGGGAACCTCTGCTCACATAGACATGCTGTATAATTTGCCATATGAATGCTTAAGCTAGCACCAACATTTGTGTAAACTGAATCGTCTACCTTTGTGTGGTACTCATCTGGCGGCATCACACCTACAAAAATGAAATTTTCATGAATAGGAGCGATTGCCGAATAGGGTGCAACACTATTAGTCATACAAGACTGCCCTACCCCAACCCTATACCATAACACTTAATGTTGTAAACGAGGACTGGACTCAAATCTACTACTAATAATTCGTCGTGATTCCCGCATACGGACTCTAATTGAAGACAGACTAGTTTGCGTATGACGTCCTGTAAACCAGACCAAAAATGCCGTACTGCGCAGGTCAGCAACCAATCACGCCGCGCTTTTGCCCTGGCGTCAGACGCAAATTAGTCTTTAATTCGGTCTTCAATTATAATGCAAGACTACTATAAACCGTCCCCTAAATGAGCTTGAAGTCCCAAGTTTCGAGACGTTCCAACTGTTGAGTTGCTGTTCGTTGTTTGAAAACATCTATTGGATTATTGGCAGTGGTATGGCCTTTATGAATGGGGGACAGCATTGAATACAGTGTACAGCATATATATTATGTCACCATTCACAAAGGACATATCACTGATACAGGTGTCTTCAAGAACAGCAACTCCCATTTCGTTGGCGCAGGTCACAAATGACATGTAAAGTGCTTTAAGTGATATCGCTGAGAATGGATAACGGACATAGCAAGAAATGGTTTGCACTGCAAAAAATCGATAACGTCGCACACACAGACAATAACAAATATGGGCAAGTAATCTTACATTGTGGCCATGTCATTTATTTATAAGGTTAAAACAATATGGCTGCTTGCATAGTAACGCGACGTAAAGTGACCTTTGGCCTTGTATCAAAGTGTGAGCTGTATTGGGGCGCTATTACTACAGTTTACAGCATGAAGCTATTTTGAGTCTGGAAACACTAGTATCAGTACAACAGAGACAATGGAGAATTGAATTTATTTCAAGGTGTGTGGCGCAGCGTGAGTCATCCCATGGAGGGCCACCGGGCCTGATAGGGGTAGTTTGGGGCACACGCCGTTTTACGGCAATTTTCCTATAGGATTGATTTTCTACATTTTTCGTGGGGCCACGTGCTTCCTCCCCGTGCCTCTGCCTTAAGATGTGGAAGGCATACCTGTGCATGTTTACGTCACACACAGATCGAGACATTGTTAAGAAAATATTATAACTTGCCTCGTATATGATATCTATCCATATTCGCATCATATTTCGCTCTCGATACCCAAAATTTGGCCATATCGATAATAAACTCGCAGCCATCCTCATCTTCCAGCCATCGCATATCTCTTGTTGCAGCTACGTACAAGCGTGCAGCAAAGGCTATGTCTGCGGTCACGTGCTGCTCGTTTTCCCGACATGCAATGCAAGTATCCGGTGTGACATCCTCTCCTGTTATTGGTGACAAAAAACAATCAAAATTTTGAAAATACTGAAAAGACACCGTAACATAAAGGTAGCTCTTGTCATCAAGGTATTCTATTATATTTTATTGGCAGTTAAGTTGTATATTAAACAATAGGCAGAATTTGGGATCTAGATCAAATAAACCAGTTCAAAGTAAGTTGATAATAGTCTGAGAGGAAAGTATAAAAAGGAAATGGAGAGCATCCAGGGTACCGCTCCACCCCTAAAAAAGTTACAAGAAAAAAATGGGAATGGGGATGGGAAAGAGAAAGTAGGCAAAAATTAAAAACATGACAACCAACCATTTTTTGAGCCCATTCCCCTCTTTAAAAACCTAGATCCGCGCCCGACTGGCACTGTGGTCTAATAGGCAATTTTCTGAAAATCCAGATTTGCGATTTGCGTTTAACCCTACAAATCACTAGACCTATTCCACCAGCCGTCTACACTGCGCATGTACTGTGTTATGCTTCGTAGGTTGACGAATGAGGGCAGCAGTTTAAGAAATCACACCGATGCGCACATCGTTAGCGAACATCGCTACTGCGTACGTGATGTATTGCAATGGCTTCCGAAACACTCTGGATCACTAGAGCCTCGTCCCAATGGCATAGTCCAATAACCTCAATTACATAATCATAGTGCAAAATTTGACCTCAAGTTGCAGAGTATGAGTTTTGTACCCAAATCTTCAAAGGTCATTCAATGAATGTACAAATGTATTGGGGTTTAAGAACTGTGCCCCTGATAGTTGAGCATGAACATAGATTCTAGTGAAATGGTAAATTCATTTCTCACCTGTGGAAGCACTTTCCCAAGGGAACCGCAGCCCTTGATATTCATCTTCTAATGCCCTTTTGTATGCAGGTCTCATTCTTTCTATTCGGTATTTCAGCATATCTTTTGCTGCGGATGGTTGCAGTAATAAAATAGGAGGAAGGATCCAAGTCTCCTGGTCCCAGAAAACATGCCCTTGGTAGTCCATGCCCTGCATAAGGTGATAGTAATAATGAGTTTCAGTTAAAGAGCATTATATGGATGACTTCTTGATGTATGGTTACTACCGATCGAGTGGATTTCGCACCTCGTACTCGTAGACACTTATATTCTTGTTGAGCTGTTTCCCTCTTAATTCCCCAGCGAAGTGGTTACATAACTCCCTAGTAACTGGATCACGCACCTTTTGGAATGTAGTACATGCCATAGACTTTGTGTTGCGATCATTTCGATCGTGGTGCAGAACTCAAAAGCGTGATCCAGTTGACATAGTGATAATCGGATTACACGTAACACTTCGCTGGTAAATTGAAACGCAAGAGTTTGAGCTAAGGTGTGGATTGTAATGTTGTTATGTCCAGAGCGGCTGCTATACGTTGCGTTTTATCAATCGGTCATTCATTGGAGCAATCTGGCACTTTTGAATTTGGATTTTCCTTGGGATTTTGGATCAGGGTCTATATTTCTTCACCGATTTCAACGAATTTGAACTAAAGCAGGTTCTACTGGTTCTAATGATAACATGTCTGTCTTTTTTATTCAGGATATACAGGGGTGAAAATAACAGGTACCTTAATTGATTCTTTTGCTGGCTGTATTTAAGGGGGAAAACTAAGATTTTATTACCTCAGCACCTCTTCCAAGCCCACCAGGACTAACTCCAAAAAATTCATTCTTGGACTGATGAGTTTCTGGCGCCGGCAATGAGCTCTTCAAATAATACTGACTGGCGTACAAAATCTTCTTCAGCTCCAAAGATCCATCTATTTCGATTCGTCCATCATCCCAATTGTCCCGCCATCTTCTAACATGCGCACCTTCCAGTTCTTCTAAACTAAGGTCTCTTAACATTCCATAAGCACTTTGTGCTTGCCTTGAACTTGTAATGTCAATAGATGTGGCAAATAACCAGGATTTTGATCCTTCTGCAGCAGTTAATGTCAATGTATTGGGTATCCCTGTGTAATAAACATGTACGACAGTTTTTTCACTGCCGGTGGTCTCGGGCTCTTTGATGGTGCCGGTAATGTATTTGCTGTGAAGAAAATTATTAAACAATATAAATATTAATGATAAACGACAAAAAACATCAATATATACACTTCCTACTGCTTTATAATACTTGCCAGAAGTGGGTATAATTACAATAGCTGCCCTGTAAACATTTTGCAATTTACACACAGTATATTGTACTCATCTACACGTGGCAGCTACACATGGCAGCTATTGCACTTACCCACTTCTAAGCAGTCGAATTATAGAGAGGTTCTGAATTGGCACTCTATTTTGGACTACGGTTTTAATTTTGGGGTACAAAGTGTAAGCTGTTATGGGGCGCTATTACTACAGTTTACAGCTTGAAGCTACTTTGAGTCTGGAAACACTAGTATCAGTACAACTGAGACAAGTGACCCAAGACAAGCGGTACGTTATTTATGATAAGAAATAAGGTACCGCTAGGATGTACCTCATTTCCTATTATATAAACTGAACCGCTTGTCTTGAGTCCCTGAAATTTCAGTGTAGTAATTGGATTCCTTGCCCCAATAATATACATAACTTTTGTTACCAGTGTGTTATTATTTTTTGAGAAAATGCAAAAATAGTCACACATTTACCACAGGGGTGTAGTACCCCCTTAAGGAGGATCGAATTTAATGCTGCAGAGCCACATGGGCACGGATCAAGGGCCCAAGATCCAGGAGGTCCAAATTTGGGAAGCTAAACAATTGCATCAAAAAAGGAAAGTGGGAAAATTCAGTTGTGCAATGATTAATTGGTCAATGTTCAATGTTCAATACCTCTGGCTACATAATGTTTATGTACCAAATATTTCTTGCAGATTCATTCGTTTAGCAAAAATATCGCCAAATTTGAATTTCGTTCTGGTAAATTACAACAGTGGCCTATTGAGCAGTGTTACACTGTAAAACACATAATCATGCATAACTCGCAAACGCAAAATCGGAATCAACTTTTTTCGCGGATATCTACTGAAAAATGTCATAAAAAGACGATGCTAGGATCACGAAATTCTCCTTTAATGGTATACCTACCAATCCATTTCTGGTATATTTATACCAGCACACGATACTTCAGTCCTGAAATCAATATCCTCACTATCTGGCCCTCTATTGTTGGTTACACTCAGTTCTATATCCTTGCCTGTTTCCGTTTCCTTTCTAGCTATTGCCACTCTGGTAATCAGTAAATGGTGGTAGTACTGATGGGCATAGATAACAACACTTACTGTAACCTCTGGGGTTTCCAATGTTGAAATCCATAAACCTTTTAAAGAAAAACGTTTAAAGAAACATTAACCTTTTTTTAAACATTTTACCCAAAGTTTGTTCAACTTATGTACAACTCAAATTTTTTTGTGCTAAGCTGAATTTATACTCCATTGCTGAGCGAAGCGCGAGCGATTGGTATTAGACCAATGAGGTAATGCGCTTTTCGCAACGTAACAAAAAGCGCTCTACCTTATTGGCAGGAACCAATCGCTCGTCGTTCAGTGATTGAGTATAAAATTCCATTTTATTTTCAAACGTTTTTTATTTTAACATGTTCATATTTGAACAACCGTTGCATAGTGGATATATTGCTATTATTCATAAATCTGCAACATCTGACTTCTCTAATTTAGGATCCTCTTGTTTTCGTTTGAAATACATTCAACTTGAATGAATGTTGTTCAAAGTAGTCCACGTAACTCTCCCAGCAAACAATGATACTACATCATCAGTTTCTAGTGATTTTTGACAAGACTAAAGTTATTTTTTATTACTTCCGTGGTCCGGGTACGCGCTGGTGAATTGCGATCGCGTAGAAGTGACAAGGTCGCCTACTACGCGCCGCGCCGACGACCAATGGGTCAACCGGCTTGTTCTCAAGTCCGTTGATCAGCCAATCAGCGTGATTGTTTATTTCTTCTGTGTGTACGCTCGTCTACGCTTGGCGCACAGTTCGGACTACGGAAGTAATAAAGAATTAACTTTACCACATCAAAATACTACATAGGAGATACCTTGTTCATATATAAATGCTATATTATGTTCCTGGATATTTCACGAGAATCCAATTTTACATTTTAAAGAAGCAGGTTCGTCAATACCAAAACCGATGGATACCAAACATTTTGATACAACCGTAAAGGGTTATTTCATGATTTTAGCATGACCTCCTTTTTACAAAATTTCAGTTGATTCTGAAACTAAATTTGTGTGAGTTAGACCTACACATATTTGCATGCATTACAGTGCCCCATAGGCCTGTGTGTATTATCTGTCTGTCAACAGAGAGACACATTGGAAGATGTCTTGGCAAACGACCCAATCTACAAGAAATAGGTTATGCTCACAAACATTATGTAGTCCCAATCTCAATGCTTAAGATGGTACTACACCTCTTGATTAATTTGTGACTATTTTTGCAATTTTCTCCCAAAATAATAAAACACTGGTACCACACGTTTTGTATATTATAGGGGCAAGGAATCCAGTTACTACACTGGAATATCAGTGACTCAAGACAAGCGGTACGTTATTTATGATAAGAAAAGAGGTACCGCTAGAATGTACCTCATTTCTTAACATATATAATGATTCAATGAACCACTTGTCTTGAATCACTGAAATTTCAAGTGAAGTAACTGGATTCCTTGCCCCCTTTAATTATACATAACTTTTATTACCAGTGTGTAGTTATATTTTGAGAAAAATACAAAATTAGTCACAAAATTTATCAGGGGTGTAGTTTACAATTCAAAGTTGGTGAGGCTGTGGATCACGAAGGGTCCCTTTAAATGGAGAGCTTTGTTAACCTCAGTTACCTCAATATGCCTTTTGAACAACAAAACCAAATTACAGTTATGATTTAATACCTCTTGAATGATGAGCATATTGACCTTTTTCCCTCTATCCCACAATGCACTATTCCAGGGGGTATGACGTAGTTCATCAACCTCATAGATCGTGTGCATACGATGGTCTTCGCCAGGCCTTTGCAATTATTTTGTCTTAATATGGGCATACTGATTCCATATATGCGGATTATCGTAAAGGCCATCGATGTTACTAATTATGCAATTATTGAATACACGAGTGATGCAGTTACGGAGCGATGCAGAACATCTGTGTAAGAGATATTTGTTTACGTCTTATTTTCATCTCCGAAAAAAAGTGAACGGACGCCGACAAAATATCACTGCGTGTCCCGTCATTAGTTTTTCACCATTATATCTATAAAATGTATACAAACTTAGGTTTCAATAGCAGGAAACTTTTTTTGGTGATGACACCATGTCCATAAGGCATAGAAATGTTGTTGTTTTGCCCCCGAAACGTATTAGAGATCGGGCGCCATTATCGTGTTTATTGGGGATTCCTTTTTTGTGATGAAGGCACCAGCCGAAATGTCCGTATTCCAGAATGTAATGAACATAACTCTGTACTCCCCCGGGGAGATGATGTATTTTGCGACACTCATACCCCCCTGGAATAGTGCATGATGGGAAAGAGGGAAAAAGGTCTATAGCAATACAAAATAATTTAATTATTCTTTACTAACTTGATACTCCCGATAATGAACAAATTGTCTTAATCACAATAACGAGCACGTTGTGTTCATAATTGGGGTTATCAAGTACAATAATGGAAATGTCAGTTTTTTAAATGAACCTATTTATCATGTTGTAGCATGATAGCATGGTGCTAAGTATAGCAAAATTTCTCAATCTAACGGAAGATGCACTTATATTGACTATTTTCATGAACAAATGAATCTTAATTTAGAATTTTATTAAAAAAAACAAATAGTAGTTCTTACCGTTGCCAGCTTGTAACTGATAGCTTCTAGTGGCATCCACCTTATCCGCATTGTTTCGAAAGTCTACACGTATTGCATTGTATGATGGTATTCTAGCACGATGAGAAGTACCTGAGTATTAATTGAAGAATAGTGGGGAAATAGTATGAGCAAAAAGAAAGTCAGACCATGGGGCCCTTAAGTTATAATCCATGGTTTCCAACATATTTAAGGAACACTTAAAAAGAAAAACAATCATAGATTCGTACCACCTTTGAAAGCAGATGTGTGGCTTAGGTATGTCGATGATACGTTTGTTGTCGTGTCTGGAGACATGGCAAACAAGACATGGCATTACATTTATCATGGTATTAGAGTGATTTGACAATGGTAGGACATTGATGGCTAAGTACAGAGAGGCTACATGCTATAGAAAACACATTCACACTGCTTAAAACCATCACTTTTCTGTGTGGAGGAGGTGGGTGTGTTCTATGTGGTGGCGTTCGAAAAGACCTGCAAAGGTGGACCTTGATCTGACTATACCACCTAAATGGGGACACACTTCCAACTGAGGACGTTCATAGTTATTGGAATCAGCAAAAAGGAAGAAAGCAAGCACAGGCACAACGCCTGCCCTGGACGTTGATCCACAAGCCTCAGAACACTTTACCAAAATGTAAAGCAGTGTGTGATTCGCCATTTAATTCAATGTCCACGTTATTTGCTAGGGTATGGGTTACCCCAATGGCATGTAAACTGTCTGGAGTGAGTGTCCAATCGGTGTCTTCGGTTGGGCGGGTGGTTAATTTCGGTCCATTGGTTTGGGTACTTTCTAGACACAAAAAGGGTCCAGGGTTGCAGGTTTTTACAAATGGGGACGGGGTGTGTTTGTAGGGCTGTACCTACCTAGTCGCCCATTGTACAGTCCGTTGACATAGATAGCATTACTATAAATAGTTGTAGCAAGGTGTCCATTCCCTACGACTGGCATATAGCGGGTATCAACAGCATTGCCTGACACAGGTAAGCTACAAAAACACAACAGAAAAATACGATGATAATGTGGTTGCACATAACACATGTCTATTTAGAGTGTGTAACTTTGTTGTACATTGCAATGGTCACATACACGACACGAAGTGAAATAACCTTGTAACAGTCGCTCACATCGAACGGTATGAGTGCCCGGCTTAATTGAAAGGTCTTTGGTTCGGTCACCTCCACATTACGCACTTTAATGTTCACATTCTTGGCCAAACTCTGGAGTTTATTTTAATAGTGCTCATCATGACCCGTTAAACTACGTGCATCACAAAATGAAGCGTTTGAGAGAGGATCCAATAGGTGCAATTGAGCAGAATCGAACCCAGAACCTCTCAATTGACCAAGTACAATCCAATGATTAAAAAGGCCTCGTTGCAGGGATTTATTTATCTTGAAAATATATAAATATATGTGCGTGGTTGTTTTCCTTTTCTTACCCCCTCTCAGGATCTCAAACTCATCTTTCGCATTCCATGTTTCTATTGAGTCATGTTCTTGTAATGGTTGGCATGATGAAATGTATAATGTTACACCCGGGGGGAGGGGCACTTCAATATGAAATGGATATAGGTGTAGGGCTGGCACTTTCGCACTAAGGGGCATTCGGTGAGAGCAAAATGTCAAAAATATGGGGTCATTGGGTGAGAACATGACCTTTTTTTAAATGGAATCTTTGGGTGAGAGCCGAAACAGCGTCGCAAAAACCTCGAAAATCAAATTTCTAGTTCTAAAAAGTAACAAAATCAGTGATAAATGAAAGTTGCTGTTCAAATTGAATTTGTAAGGGTCTTTGGATGACAGATCAAATGGAAAAATAGGGGGTCTTCGGGTGACAGAGCATGTGTTCGTAAAAAAATAGGGGATCTTTGGGTGACAGCGATGCTGAACAGCCCTACATACGCGTCACCTCCAGAGTTGGAGTGCCCCCCCCCCCCGGGATGTTACAATGCTTCCTACGTCTACCCTGTATAGACTATTGTAGAAGTGTGTCTGTTTTTATTGACCTTATAGTAACATTTAGAGTAAATTCCGCGTACATGTATGTCAAACTTAGCTTACGACTGTTGTAATATAAGATGATCTTCATGAACTGGCCCCTGGTTTCTAAGAAGTTGAAATGAGACATAAGAGGGTTGTGGAAATACATTAATTTTCGGTATTTTCCCACACGCGGTAACATTGACCATAACAACCCCAATCTTGTGACATATATGCGACCCAACTTTATACTCTCTTTCAAAGTGTGAAACGAGATCTGTAGGACGATTCCAAATAAGTGCAAGTACTAACGAGTACTTTAAGCATGTTAAGGGTATAGACTACAGTGTGTCCATTGGCATACGCAGGGGGGGGGGTGTTACGGGTGTGAAACACCCCCCTTGGATCTGTCCAAAAAAATTTAAAATGGGGGGAGAAAAGGCAAAGAAAGAGAGAGAGACAGAGAGAGAGATAGAGAGAGGAGAGAGAGAGATCGAGAGAGGGGAGAGAGAGGGGGGAAATGGGAAGAGGAGAGGAGGGAGATGAGCAAGGCATATGGGACATATTATTACATAACTACCCCGCCCAAACAAATTTATCTCACCCCTAGGCCTATACCCGGTATTGACCGGAAACGTACGTACGTAAATGTGTCAATACATCAGTGTTAACACTCCCCACACACACACACACACATCATTACACCTTTACCCTGGTAACGTACGTACGTAATGGTTTTAATTGTTAATTGACATGGATATAGGGCCTTATGATGTTAAAACCAACACCTCTCCACATCACACCCCACACCCTAACCCCCGGACCCTACCCCGGCAACATACGTAAAGGTTTTAACTGTACAAATTGAGTTCGGGCCCTTTTTTCTGTTTGAAGCAATGATTTAAATAGTGTAAAAATTATGCACCAAATGGCTTCAATCGGACCTTCATTTTGAAAATTTTTATAACTTCTGCAGGAGGCAAAACTCATGTTCACGAAAGGCTTCATGTACCGTTATTTCACCAATTTTCGGCTTTTTCAAACTAAAATTTTACACACTAATCATGCTAATAGTCCCAAAATGATCCACCAAATTGCTTCAATTAGGTCTTCATTTTGCAAAAGTTTC
Organism: Amphiura filiformis; assembly: GCF_039555335.1. Lineage (NCBI taxonomy): Eukaryota > Metazoa > Echinodermata > Ophiuroidea > Amphilepidida > Amphiuridae > Amphiura > Amphiura filiformis. The sequence goes on from NC_092646.1 coordinate 2,216,623, forward strand.
TTACTTCTGAGGGGGGCACATCCCCCTCAGACACCCCCCCCCCCAAATTTACCAATTTGTGTTTAACACAATTTATAGGCCTACAACTGAAGAAAAAACTTGTTCACGAAAGGCTTCATGGACCATCATTTCACAAATTTTCGGCTTTTTCAATTTAAAATTTTACACACTAATAGTGCCAAAATTGTCCACCAAATCGCTTCAATTAGGTTCTAATTCTGAGGGGGGCACATCCCCCCTCAGACTCCCCCTGCGTCGCGCAGGCGCGACGGGATGACCGCTACGCGGCCATTTCTTTATTTTAGTATTTTTATCATCACACCCCCCTTGAAAAATTCCTGCGTACGCGCATGAGTGTGTCCACACTGAAGTACAAAGTGACAACGCAATTTTTGCCTAAACCCACTAACATTCGCAAGATGCTGTGAACTACCAAATCGTAACAGTTTAAAATAGTTGCTAACCTTAATCACACTGTTGACATATTAGTGTCATTTCGGTAAATGATTAAATTGTATTTTTCAAGTAAAGTTAACCAAAGCTTTATTCTATTAGTATTATTTGTTAATGTGTAAAATCATAAATTTTAATGGTAAAATAGCCTTCAACATTTTTGAATGCTAACCCAGAATCCCAGGTCACTCCAATTAAGAGTGAATTTCAATCATTAGTAAATTGTTTACCAGGTAATTTACAGTCAAAACATAGCAGTAGCATGCTTTAATATAACGTGATTCGTGAGTGGCCGGTATTTTGACGGGTTTTTTTAATGTTATTTTATTAAACTTCTATCACAGTGGGATTCTATGCTGTATGCCATGCCATAGCCATGTGTTTATCAAACCTTTCATATAATTATTGAATTTGGGTCAAAATTTGTTAAATCAGTCATTTCTAAATTGTTAACGACAACTTTGCAAACACACCAGACAAGATTAATGATCTGCGTGCTATAGCCATAGGCTTCAACATAAAAAGTCCAAGTTTTGAGTATTTTCTCAAAATATCAAGCTAAAGCTATATAAAGAACCACTGAACCAATACTAGGCTTGTTTGTACTCATTTTAATTAATTTTCCATGCTGATTCCAAATATAGGCATGAAAATAAACAATTTTTTTTTTAAACTTGTCGTCTGCAGTCGACACCCGCGTAGAGAGAGCGTTAAATGTGTACTCTACCGTGAATATTGGCTCTGATTTTGAACCCATTATGTGTCAGTGAAAGTTGCAGAAATAATTTTTGGAGAACACAATATTTTCACTCTTTCAAAAGACTCGTGAAATTTAATTTCCATTATGTACGCTTTGTTATTGTAAACATCTCAAAAATGTAACTAACCCCTTAAATAATGGCCATTATTCAAAAATGGGCTATTGTATTACAAATGTGTAAAATGCTTTGGAAGCAGAATTTATTTCTGCGCATTTTGACACCTCATTTGATACGATATCCCAGAAAACAATAAAACACCGGCCAATTTAATGTAGTGAGGTCCAAATTTGAAAGTTGCACTTACATACAAATTTTTACAATACAAAAACACTCAGATATCATACACATATCAATAGAATTTACTGCAACTTTCAATATTTGGGCTACATTGATTTAAATGTACGCTGTGACTATGGTGACGTCAATATTTAGTCCATTGCTACAAACGAGGTGTCAAATGTGCAGAAATAAATTCTGCTTCCAACGCATTTTACAGATATGTAATATAATTACCACTTTTGAATAATGGTCTTTATTTAGGGTGGGTTAGTTACTTTTTTTGAGATGTTTATTTATGCATTTAGTAATGTCGTGAAAACCTACTTACATAATAAGTAGGCCTATATAAACATGAACTCTCGATTGATGTCAGATGGTTTGTTAATTACAGTCAAAGATGTCTACGTATTTTCGTATTTACTTGAATAGGAACTTAGGAAACTTATAAAAATATATATTTTCACAATTATCTTGATAAAAAAAATAATATAAAATAAAATGAATTCTTAGGGTGGTTCTTAGGGGACTGTAGATTTAGACACGATACTGATTATACCAGGTATTAGTGCGTAAGCTATTTAACCATTCATATTTTATCAAGTGTGAAAAATCTATTCACGCCGTTACACAGGGTCGAAAATATGAATGAAAAGCTAAATATTTTTACTTCAAAAGTTTGGATTTTAAATGTAAACATGCTATATCTCAAATGCTTTGATTTGATTATAAAGGGGGTGTAAACAAGTAGGGAAAATAAACGCGTTTGCATGTAAGGTCGGATACCTTATTGCTTTGTTATACGCCCACATTAAGAAAAATGTACAATTTGTTGAATTTTGAGTGGACTTGTTGCATAGTCTATGAATGATTCCAAATGGCCTGCCAAATGATGATTTGCTCCACTTTTTTGGCTGGCCAAAATAATACCCTTCGCCTTTGTGCTGAACTGCTTTTTCCCTATCCCCAATCTTTACACATACCAACTTATGCAACATATTATAATGGCATTAATTATAATGGCACTTCAATACTGAACAATTCTGACTTTAGAATCTACCATGTTATTAATCGCGAAAGCCCGAGTTAAAAATCGGAAGCTAGTAAACAGAGGGAGTACGATGACTGAAAAGATCAGATCAATTGCACACAATTAATACAAATCAGAGTTTTATGCTTAAATGTAATAGCCAAAGTATACAAAATGGGCAAGTGGACTACGGAGAAGTCTAGGAATTGTGCATATTTTGAACACTTTTGGTTTTTGTTGCTTTCCTTGCATGCACCTTTTATCATGTTTATAGCGTAACATTCCTTGTATTTATTGGCACGCTACCATGGCTACCGTCTGCCGTATCTCAGTACCGTAAAGAGGACTTCTACTAAATCACATAAAAGTATAGCAGTAAGTACAGGTTTTGATGTTACTTCCGGTGTTTAATACTTATACCATGGAAATAGTAAAACCAATTCACTAATATTTCTACACTTTCTACTAATAGATGCAATATTATTCTAATAAAATTTTATGCTTACAATACATCCACAGCAACATTTTCAGCACACCTCAATATGTTATCTGTATACCAATCGACAGCGCTGTTCCAAACAATTTACCATTTTCTACTCCATATTTCTGCGGTGTAACCTAACTATTGAAAACTGTGAAATATTACCCTGTTACTTGACATGCATGGTAATGAAAGAGGAACCATGGCGGAGAATAAATTACTGCCTACTAAACCTCTGACCTGAGACGACTGTCTTGTGAAACTCAGGAATCCAATTCATGTTCTCATCTACTCTATACAGGCTGTATCAAAATGTTTGGTACCCATCAGGTTTTGGTGTTTATTGACAAGGCTGTTCTTCAATATGCAACATTGAATCCTCTTGAAATGCCCAGGATTTATAGTTTTATGACTTTACATCTATAAATAATGTAGCTCCCATGTTGCATTTTGTTGTGAGGGTCTTGTCCATAATCACTGGAAACTGATGGTACCAATCATTTTGATACACCCTGTACTTCGACATATTTTGTGTACATCAATAGTTCGGGTAATGTTGAATTGGTCTCACAGGAGCAATATTAGATGTTTCTGAAGAATATGTCAGCCAATAAAATGGATTTATAAAAAGAAGCATTCTTTCTCCTAGAAATTGTACTTTAGTTGATAGACAACAAAATATACTTGGTATATGTTGTAAACAATTTTTCATATATTCCTTAAAAGTGCACCGGTTTTTATGCTAAATAAGAGAAAAGAAAAAGAAGATAGAAGGAGAGAAGAAAGAAAAGATATAATAATGACGATGCTGCTGATGATGATGATGAGAATGAGGATGAGCAGGAGGAGGGGGAAGTGTGACGATGAAAATCGACAGCAATATCTAAAAAGACGTGGCAAACAACTACAATGATAATAGCAGTGATTTTGCAAGAACTGCATGTTGATAATTTGCAGAATATCAATTATTGACAATACAAAGTGTTGCAGTGCAGTGATGCTTACATTAACAATGGTTTTCTGTATGTTACCTGTCAAAAGCAGTTGGAGCCCGAGAGTGGGAGTGTATGACAATGACATTGTTGTATATAGGAGAGACGAAGTATAGCATGTATGCATATATGATATAAAATCAGTTGCGTATATATATAGATATATATATAGATAGATATTATAGACATCTCTATTATAGTATTAAGTCTACTACTGTCTGTACATCCACACGACACAATAATATACAGAACTAAAACTCACCTTGTACTTTCAAAGATAAGCGGCTGTGTACTGATATCTCTCTGCCCACTCGCACGTTTATGTCGCGAGGATTTCCATTCTGCATTTTGATGTACATCTTCGTCTGCTGCTGGTAAAGAAAACATGGACGGTACCATACACAATCCCAACAAGATATATATGAAAGACATTTTATAATATTCCATTTTAAAGTGCCCTGCCCCAACAATATGTTTGACTTCACCCAGTTTGTCAATGCAGTGCGTAAAAGACATGGGAAGTTATTGGGTCGCTTAGCGTCCGTGTCAGAGTCAGTTTACAATAACAAAAAGCGTCATGTGGAAAATATAGTAAAGTGAAATATTCCATAACATACCAATGAAATCAAAGGGTAGCGTGGTCGTCATAATAATAGAATAATTTGTTGTCATTCTAGTTTCACGACGCCTACTTCAAAAATAAAAGTTTGTGTCTGTCAGTGCATCGGCTCAAAGGCATTGATATGTGTGTACAAATTATAGCTCCCTAATGATGATATATGATATATAGCTATCTCTCGCCCTGGCCTTGGGTTATTTGAAAGATAAATAATTTTACCAAAGAATGCAACACACCGTGGATGTAAAGAGTTCACAAAATGTTAAAAAATGTAAAGAATATGAGCATAATTTGTAAAATGAATATGCAAGTAGTACTATTTATTCCAGCTCCAGTGACACCTCATTAATTTCCCTGGACTTTTGAATGCATTGTATAGGGATTAGCATTTTACTTAGAAAAATCAATATAATCGGGCTGTAATTAGGCTACCTAATAGGCCTAATAGCCTAGCTAATACTAGGCCTAATAGCCTAGCTATAGCCTATAAAATGATTTTTTTTAAAGCATGTTGGCCCATAATGGTATATTCCACTTAGCATGCTTAGGGCCCATTCTCATAAAAAAATAAATTTATAACTATTTGCGCTTAATGACAAGAACCACAGTTACAATAGACCATGGAAGAAAGAGATGAGAAGGAACCACAACGACTTCGATCGGCCAAGTTTTAATCCGCATATCTATTGACGCATGAAAAGAAAAGCTATCAATGGTACTTACTTTCATGTATGATCCATTTACCGCGATCGATGCTTGGCGAAATAATTACTGGAAAAAACTATAACAAACCCATCCAAGAACAAACAAACGCTACCCAGAAGTAAGATTATGGAATTTCACTGATGCTCTGAACTTGAATAGTAGCTTTGTTTTGGGATCTACAGTCAAACTGTTTTCTTGATCGTGTTATGTAGAAAATGTCCTTTAAAACATCGAAAAGGTCATCAAAATCGGCCGTTTTTTTGCTGAGTTTCATCTTTAGCAAATAAGGTAAGATTTTGGTGTCTTTTTCGATGTAAAATCGATGTAAAATATTCTTAAATAATGTACAATGTTCCGGTTGAGTCCGGTACATGAAACCTGTTTAATTTAATAGTTTATATGTGTATAATCGTAACTAGCTAACTCGTTTCAGTGCCAAAGACTGCCAACTCTGAGAAAAAAGTCATCAAAGTTCGGGAAAATTGGGCGAAATGGAAGAAAAAGATGTAGGCCATCAATGACCGATGATCACGTCACCAGAGAAAATCCTATAGAGTGCTTGCACGGAAGGTCATTAGTTCAAATCATCCTTCAGACACGCTCCAGAAGACATGCAAATACATGGAGTACAATACCAATCACCTATTTAACGCGGGGTATTGATCAAAGTAAATCCTCATGAATAACAATGTCAATTAAATGTCGGTAAAGGGAGTGTACAAAGTGAATGCGTTCGTTGTGGTTCCTTCTTATCTCTTTCTTCCATGATTGTAACTAGGCCTAAATGAATTGCTGATATGGTTTATTCAGATTGCTCGCATGGGCTGTTACCTTTGTGAAAGCAGAGCGAAAGTATGCGTGTTCTATATTTCATGACGTGTTGTCTGTTATTTTTATGTTCAAAATGTTCAAACAAAACCTTTGACAGCAAAGACGCATGATTGTATTAAATTCTACAATACTATAGTCTATATGCAATCTACAATATTATTCTGTTTTCTAGTCGGATATACGTATTAGAGAAAATCGGCTACAATTCTACTACTGAATCAAGAGCACTATTTTGAAATTTGAACCAGTAAACTTAATCGTCTGCAAAGTTTTATCAAATTCATTTTGTTTAAAATGATATAATGTGATCTTTCATGACCCAAGCGTGTTTCAGCACTGAGTTTACGGATTATCAATTCAAATATTCAACATACCTACGACTGTATATATTGTGCAAATTATATGCCCCTATATATGAAGAACAAGCAAAATGTACACAATACCTGCTACCGACCATGAACTTGACAAAATGAGCTAACACTACAAAAACCAACACAACCCAATTTGACGCAGTAGGTATGTGGTTGTATTGTGTTATTATCATTAATCACACAATTATTGTCAATGTGATATTCATCTGAAACTACTTTGACAGCTATTAAGACGAGTTTATACTTGTGTCAATGGCGACTGGCGATTGTTTTTTGTCAATTGAAAGCGTCTGTTGTAAACAAACTAACAACAAACGATCAACATCATTAATCAACATGAAATCGCTTTGCTATTGATACCAAAATATAAAGTGGAACTTCCCAGGGATGCCAAATTTGAACTTGCTTAAACAAAAGGAATTGTTGCTATGGTAACGAGGAAGCTAACAACAACCATGAAAAGCAAACTGGTATGACCCATAGGGCATACAGCAATAATCATCATGGTCATGTATTGTGAATTTTATATGATGCATGTAATAAAGCTCTGGGGTTTTATTAGAAGAAAATTCGCCATGCGGATAGTAAATAAATATATTTATGATGAAAAAGGGTGTGTAGGTGTTTTGGAATGCACCTTCCTTTGACCAATCTGTACAAGAGAGGGTGAACAATCAAGGTTTAGGTATTGTTGGTCGCAGCAGCCAAAAATAATCGATTTTCATTATCTAAATCAATATATTATTGAAAAATAACATTTTGATGATTTGTAAAAGTTCATTCTCCAAATCATATACTTTGAAAACTTGCTTGACTTATTGTTGTTAATGAATTATGTACGTTTTATAAAAGTGTTGTTGTTTCAGCCCTCTTTTCAAATTAACTCAAGAACTACGGGCCTACAAAAGTATATCTGTGATATTTGAATTCTTCTACATACTCGCTATGAAATGTTCAATGTAATTTTTGTCAAAGCTCACTACCTTTCGCAGGATTCTGTAAATTACCAAATCGCAACAGTTGAAAATAGTTGCTAACCTTAATGCCTGAAAATGAATGAAGTGAGAAAGTAACAGAATTTACACATTATTGTAACAATAAAATATATGCAATTTAGAAAATGGAATTAGACACACATGTTACTTATTGATTGTATCATATTTTACTTGGTCGTCATGGCAATTTCGTACGCTACTACATAGACTTTGTTCTAATAAAATTGGTGGTCGACAAGCGAAGATATGGCCAATTGTGTACCGTAGTCCTAAAACAGCTTGGGCTACTTTCGTGTCTTTGTGTACCAAAAGTGCTTGAATTGAGTTGAATCATGAACCATCTGGTCAGTGCTCGTAAGATGGGTATTAAATTTTAAACAATGGTGCATTTGAAGCGGTATTTTAATTTAATGATTTTAAAATAATAAATATCGTATTATTTTTTACTAAAAGCGGGAGCACCAGGAGCTTGATTTTCTTACATTCATTTGGAGGTGGCACTAGGATCCACAACATGCTCCTCTATCAGGGGCACAGTTCTTAAAGCCCAATAGGCTACATTTGTACATTCATTGAATGACCTTTGAAAATTTGGGAACAAAAACTCATACTCTGCAACTTGAGGTCAAAATTTGCACTATGATATGTAATTGAGGTTACTGGACTATGCCATTGACATGAGGCTATTGTGATCCATAGTGTGGACTGTTTAACTTTCCTTTCAGACATCATGCATAAGCATCCGGAGGTCATCGTCATTTTCACCTAAGATAGCCACGTCATTACCTCAGGTCAGTAATCATTCCACCAATACTGATGCCATTGTATTACTCAACGATTGCCTTTCTCGTGATGATTTCGGAATAAACATTAAACAGGGTAGTGAGATGATACAACCTTGTCGTACTCCTCTTTTTTTGATTTTACACCATTCAGTGATTTCTCCATCTACTCTCTCTCTCTCTGTGTGTTATATTATAGTGACTGGATAAGTGCCACTATGTATCTGGGAAATCCCATATCAAGCAATGAACACGGCATCATCTGATGGCTAACTGAGTCAAAGGCCTTTTTGTAGTCAATAAAGGCTATATTATAGACTGGTATATTTGTTTCCAGTTTCTTCTGTAATATCATCTATAGGTCGATAATCTGGTCTTGTGTCCCCCTGTTTGTTCTTCTGCAATTTCACAGTTCAGGATGTTCTGTATGCCATGTATGCGGTTCAGCACTATGTTGAGCAAAATTTTACTGGCATGTGCATATAGGGCAATTGTTCTGTCAGAGTTGGTTAATTCCCATTTTTAAGGATTGTGATAACATCAGATGAGACCCAGTCTTCTGGTCAATCTCCTGTATCCTAAATCCGATTACAGATACGCTAGGATCCACAACATGCTCATCTATCAGGCAGGGGCGTAGCCAGCTTTCTTGGTCAGGGGGGGCAAAATAAAAAATTTGGGGCACAGACGAAAAAAATTGCAGTTGCATCATACAATACATAGAGACTGTACGTCTTCGAGCTTCCCGAAAAGGGCCTTATTGGGATGATGTGCGCGCGTAGCGCGAAAAAAAATGGTATTTTACACTATTTTCGCCCATTATCCGGCTAAAAAAGGGCGTTGTTGTTACAATGTGCGCGCGTAGCGCTGAAAATTTTGTATTTTACACTATTTTGGCCCTGAATTTTGCTAGAAAAGGGCTCCTTGCCCTTTTCTTTTCCTTTGCCCTCCTGATTTTCTCTTTCATTTTTTGTCAGAGGGGCACTTTTTCTTTCATTTTTTTGTCAGGGGGGGCACTCTGCCCCCCTGCCCCCCGCTGGCTACGCTACTGCTATCAGGGCACATTTCTTTAATCCCAATACATTTGTACATCCATTGAATGTCCTTTGACAACCTGGGTACAACAACTCATACTCTGCAACTTGAGGTCAAATTTTGCAATATGATTGTTTTATGGAGGTTATTAGACTCTGCCATTGGGATGAGGCCATTGTGGTCCATAGTGATATTCAAACCCATCTGTCGGTCTGCTGTCCTGGATGCCTTCAGGAGCTCTTCCGGGATGCCATCTATTCCAGCGGACTTGTTGTTTCCCAGCTTTGCACTTGTTCTATTTTATCCAGGAAAATGCTTGGCTCGTTGGTATTCAGTAATTCAGTGATTGGTGGTGGATCATGGTTTATGTTTTCATATAACATTTCAGAAAATTCCTTTCATCTGCCTTTGATTTCTGCAGATTGTGTAAGAAGTTTGCCAGCTTTGTCTTTTATTATGAGTCCTTGTGGGTCACTTATTCAATTCAATGTTGTGTCATAATGTGCAGTATTAGATAGTGCATCTTTAAAAAAACAAATTTACCACCATATTGTTTATTGGCGCAGTATACAAGGGGAGTATGGGAGCTTATGTATGGCTTTCAAAATGATTAACCCTAACCAATAACAGTTGTGTGGATTTTAAATGGAATAGCCCATTAGGGAAAATGTTAGCCAAGTGGCACAACTGCGAATCCCAGAATTCTCATGTCTGTGTTTATACAGTGGTCAAATTAAAAATGGCTCATATTTTGATAAACCAATTAATCCTCTGGTTCTCTTGTCAGTTTGTATTTATTAGTGAAAGGATCGAATATTTAGGCTCCACATTAGTCAAAGCAGAACATTTGCTCCAATTTGATGAAAATTGTCAGTGTTTTATCTTGTAATTGCAATCCAAAAAAGAATAGTTTGCACTATCTAGGACATTTTATTATTTAAGAAACACTGGATTACACATCAGAATGTATATTAAGGCTGCCATGTCCACATGTCTATTAGTACTGTATATATAATGGTAATAGCTACGTATACATGTAACATATAATAAGTACTAGGCCTATAAAAGTTGTTTCACAAATTGACATTTTTAAGAAGGAGATTGGCATAAAAAGCGGCGTACCCAGGGGGCAGCTCTTCTGTGAGAGGTCTTGGGAGGGGATGAGGGAGGAAGAGGTGGAAAAGGGGATATGGAGAATGAGAGGACTGGAGGACTGGAGGAAGAGAGAAAGAGGAAGCAATGAAGAGAAATAAATAAATAGAAGTAAATAAATAGAAAGGTAAGGAAAAATGATAGGAATGAGAGGGGACAAAAAGTCTAATAAAGAGCTTTGGGATTAGGACTCGCTAAATATTTTAGGCGGCGAGGTAGGTACCAGGATAAATCACACGGCTTGGTAGATGCGTCTTGGTTCACTCGTCTCGGCTAGTCTCTCAGATTGGTAGTTCTGTTCCTCGGCTCTTCATCGTAGATTTGGCATTGGTATGGGCGCTAATAAAAAGCTCTCCATAGAACTAGAGGTTCGACCAGGGTCTTATTTAGGCTTTCAGACTCAACCAAGCACGAATATTATCACACCAACATCAAGAAAATCAAAACCACAATTTACTTATATTTAAGTTATTTATTACCTTACTACATCTTCTTCATTCCGTATGAAACTTTATATTAAAACTAACAAGTGAACTGGGAGTAGAACAAACTCCATTATCAAAGTAATAATTAGCGAGAATTGTTCTCGCTCTAAACTAAGAAGTTGTTTCAAAATCTTGACGCACACGGAGATTTTATAGAGAGGTGTTATCTGTCTGAGTGACTGCTACAAGCTACAACTCATTCTCAGTTTGCGTCGTCCACAAGACCTCCGTTTACAAAAGACCATTGTGACGTTTTACGATAGTCTAATCGAAATGATACGAGAGAGTGATTTCTCACTCGGGGTGAATGACACCATAATTTTGATTAAATAAATAAATTAAAATAGAAGGCACGGGATATAAAATAATATATCGCCACAACAAAAGTAAGAGGGGATGGATCGAGAAGGGAAGGGAGAAAAGGAGAGGGAGTGATACTTTAGCAAGGAAAGAATAAGTTACAGCGAAAGGAAAAGAAAGGAATGATAAATAAATGTAGGCCTAATAATTATCATTATAGAAACTAAACATCTCCCCCCCCCCACACACACACACACCCCGGCCTAACACTAACAGCACTATAGGAGCCATTCGATGATGTCAATGCCTTTATGCGTTACGTAATTAAAACGCCCAGTCAAATGCATTTCACACCTGTCAAGCGCAAGTCACTCAATTTCGAAAATTGGACGTTGAATGTACACTCGAGCATGAATATTGATTGGCAACATTTTCCAATATGTCAGCGCTCAAATCGGACACAATAGAACAATAGACCCGGCAGTGCGTTGGAATTAACCCTGTTGCATCACTACTTCAACGGCAGATAAACAGAATGCACTACTCACCTGCACCTATGTATGTGAACAATATTAGATTGACTACAATACCGCTCTTTTCAAAGACACTAATCTTACAGGTGCAAGTGATCAGCATGATGTGACAATTCTATAGAATTACGATTCAGGTCTTTGAATTCCTGTTCTTTGATAATATAACTATAATGCATAGGAACGATGTAACGTGTAGTGCGGGGCAATACATGTACATTCAAAGAATTGTAAATGCATTGCTATGGTATGCTATTCATAATTCGCCTTATTGATGTAACAGGATTAATTACCGTAGAGAAGTGTCTACACAATCCTCGTGGCTGTTTGAACTCCCGCCCAACATAATGCAAGCTGTACCAGCTGTACTCACCACCTGTTTATCAACGAAAGAAGCACATCGCTATGGTAATTAATCCTGTTTTACATCACTACGTCTACGGTGGATTGTAGTGCCACTCTTCCCTACATCAAAATAAAACAGCTAGTCCAACGTTCCCAGTGTTGGAGTGGCAATGGCTAAGTGGTCAGATTGGGGAAGGTGGACATCAGCATCAGGTACGGCCTACCAAACACGTAGGCCTACCAGTCACGTAGCTTGATCTGCGTTTCTAAAACCAGGACAGTTGCAGACGACTGTGTGTTGCAGACACAGTTTTAATATCAGAATGGTTTTACGCGAACGCAAGTTCATTGACCAGAGGTATTCAAACAATTGAATCTATTCATATCTTGCATATCATTATTCCAATTGCTCACACGATTTATCCTTCTCTTATTTGTTCCTTTGTTTATTTAATTCTTTGTTATAGCTTGGTTGTTTATTTATACAGCTTGCATTTGTTTACATCATACTTTGTGGAGGCACCATATTTGTTTTGGATTATTTTTACCGCATGTTGTTTAGTCACACCAAACGGATGTAACCTTGTCATGTGCCATAATTATATCATTTTGGCACCGTTCTTGTTTTCATGATTCGTCATGGCTTTGAACTTCAACGAAGTCAACAAACTTATCATAAGGCTATGACGTCACAATATCAATGCTGCAACATTGACCATTATCGTGTAATCGTATGACATGTGACGTCATGAGTTAGTTTTTCGAATAAGGGTACACATTCGATCTAATAGACTGACACAAATCTGTTTGCTCATCTACTTTACATAAAACTTATCAGTGAACTTTAACTCGTGAAAGAAATGGGTAAGTGTAATAGCTGCCATGTGTAGCTGCCATGTATAGATGAGTACAGTATCCTGTGTGTAAATTGCCCAATGTGCACAAGGCAGCTATTTCACTTACCTACTTTTGGCACTGAACAGTCGTTATCAGTGAACTTCAGGTCGTACAAGAATCTGTGCTCCGGCTACTACCACTATTTTGCTGCCAAACTCACAATCATGATGCGAACTATCAAAAAGCTGACATTATTGCTAGGATTTTGTGGATTGGTGATTACATTTCTTTATCATTTCGATTTCCACGGAGGACAAATGCATAGGACTAACCCACGTGGACATTTGAGCGCCAGAACTGTCCTGGATGCGGAGGGAAGCGCGCCAAAAGTGAAGATGACACACAACGCAGATAACACAGAAGGTGTGTATTGATTTCATATCGGTGTAATCCCTGCAATCGGTATTGCTCAACAATGGTAGGCCTAAAATGGTCCAAATGTCGACTGTTGGGAATAGTGTTGCACCATGCGCACGTGAAGAGGCCTACATGTGCATATTGTTATAATGATTTTGTGCTTATTTGTTTACTTTCAAACAGTGACGTAGCGTCATAGGGGCAGGGGAAGGGGGCACGATTTCCAAACCTCGAAAATTGCCAAAACGAAAACGGCTTGTCAGACTCTGCAGACTTGACTCGAGACTCGACTTTTCAAAAATGGAATGACTCGACTCGGATTTTCAAATTTACCCATAGAGATTGTACAGTGACTCGAGTCATTTGACTCGACTCGACTCAAGATATTGCAAGAAATGACTCGACTCGACCATGAAATGACTTGACTCGTTACAACTCTGCAGCTTGTGATCCCTCCATCAGGCGCAGTGCTCCCCCAGCATGGTCGTTGCCTCCCCCCCCCCACACACACACACACATTTCATCCCTATAATAATTCACAGAATCAAGGTGAAAACAACGGCTTTCCACTAATAACAAATCGCCATTTTGACGAACCATCTTTAATATTGAATACTTGCGCCCAGTTAACTTAATGCCTGGGCTGTCACACTTTATCTTTTTCATATTATTTCGCAATTATCCTTCAGCTTTTCAAGATAGGGTGGAACGAAAAAAAGATAGTCTTCATTGGCAGTTGAGGGCACAAATGGATACAGAATTGAAGAGAACTGCTTCAAAGACGAGAAGGATGAGCAATTCAAGTACTTATACAAGGAAGGTCGTAGACGTAGAAAAGAGCACGTCATACTTTGTTCCACTTCCGCCTAAAGTGGAGAGAACAGAAGCTGTCGTCCAAAACGGTATGTATTTTAATGGTTTATTTTCCAACCAAACTAATAATCATGTTTTAAAGGAGCACACAAAATGATTGGTACCCATCATTGATAATGGATGACTCTGACACATCAATATTCAACATAAGATCCAAATAATATCTTGTATAACAAGTCATACACTGTACATTGTGGATATTTCAATAGTATCCAATGTTGCATTTGGAAGAGGGATGCTTTTCAATAATAATAATTAAACTTGATGGGTACACGTAGCTGGTAAAGGGACATGTGAAGTTTCATGGGGCAATACTCAATCCAATATGCATTAATATTTAGGCAGTAAAATTGCACATTTGCGCACCGTCCTGAAAAAGTCATTTTGGTAGCTGGTCAGAGGGATAATTTTACAATATTTGCTCCCTTTTGCCAGGTAAGCCACAATGAGTATCATAAAATCTCTTATTTTTTATATACAGTATTGTATTTCGCCGTTTCTCTTCTTTTCAATTCTTTTTTACAATCGCAAATGTACTGTTTTTCGTCAGTTCTTCTTTCTTCTGTCAAACTTATAACGAGCCATCCTAGCCATATGTTTGTTTTTTTCTTCCAGTACGTCCATGCGTAAGAAAGGACATTGAAGGTAGCAGTTCATTTGTCTGTGTCTGTAATTCAACGTATTGTGACCAGATTGCGACCAGTACTATAGGAATGCTATCTACCACATACAATGTCATCACATCAACAAAAACAGGGGATAGGTTAACTCAAAGACATTATAATTTCAGTGAAAAGGCTAATAAAACAGGTAAGGCACTTGTAACGTAAAATATAAATATTGGTGAATTTATGACTTTTCTCACAACAAAAATGTTCACTTACGTGAGCTTTCGGCTTGCGGTCGCTAAACCTTTTTCAAACTTATGTTATTGATCTTGATGAGTGTCATATGACGAGCTGTTGTTAACAACGTCATGTGACAGGATATTGCGGTAGACAGGTGCCAGGTCGCGTCTCTTGTCCTTGTTTAGGTTGCTAGGGTGCCTGTGGATGTTAATCGCTTTCCTCACTCCTCTGTTATACCAGTTAGAATCTTGATCAAGAACCTTGACATTGTTCTGGTCAAAATACAAGGTTGTTGACCGCGCGAGGTGCACATCCCGCTAAACAAACCCCGGCACACACAAAATTAGGCACGCACACCCGCTATCCCCACCCACCCACATATTCACTGATATGCGGGGCGCCAAGAAGCAACAGCGATACTATGTTTATGGATTGCTTGCTTACTTGCATGTCGACTTGTCTAGTCGGACTCCGCTGATGGCTCTCCACACGATTCTGTTCTGCATGCAGTTCCTAATGTCTTGTCTCTCTATCCCAGTGTCCTCGATTAGTTGTTTAATGTAATCTTTCCGTGGTTGTCCTCTTGATCTTTTACCATGCGTAGGCTGCCACAGGAAAACTCTGGAAGCTGCATCTGTTTCACTTCTGGCACAGTGTCCAGCAAATCTCAGCCTTTTAGTTTTCAGCCTTTCGGAAATTGGGGCGAGATTGCCGTACAGCTCCTTATTGGTGATGTGCGACTACCAGGTAACATTAAGTGAATTTCTCAGTAGTCTTGTGTAACAACCATCAAGCGCCTTCCTAAACTTTGATGTAATTGTCCAGGTTTCTGCACCATACATCAGAACTGATTCGACTGTGGTGGTGAAAAGCTTGGTTTTAAGATTTCTAGGCAGGCTGCTCTTCCATATATCTTGTTCATGCTGTTGCAGGCTCTCCTGGCCTGGGCTTTTCTGATGTTAAAATCCTTTTCACTGCTGCCAATCCAGGCCCCAAAGTATTTGAAATCGTCAACTACTTCAAGCTCACTTCCATCAAGTGTTTTGATTGGGGATGCAGCCATATTGCAAACCATTGCCTTGGTTTTCTTGGCGTTCATGCTGTTAGTGCTGCAGTCTCAACAAGATGGAGTAGCTCTTCGGCATCACTGAGACTGTCGGCCAATAGTGCTATGTCGTCAGCGAAGTTTCCAATAGCCGTCACGAGTTTCTCTGGTACTCCATATGCTCTTAGAATGTCTAGCACTTTCCTTCGATGGATGGTGTCAAATGCCTTTTCAAAATCGATGAAGACCAGTGCTGCTTGCAGATTGTTGTTGTTTATCTCTTCAATAATTCTTCTCAAGGCCAGACCTTCCAGGGCGGAAGCCATTTTGGTTCATTCGTAGTACAGGATCCAGGAAGGGTCGAATTCTGTTGAGTAGTAGTCTGTTGTAGGTCTTTGTCCAGAGGAGGCTTAAAGGCATTCCTACAATGCACTATGATTGGGAAATTTGACCAATATAACCTAATTTTAGAGGCAAAAGTCCCCATTGCCACACACACAAAATGGTCATTTTAAAACTGCAGCCAACGAGCTAATAGTTGAGACTTAGGACTGATATTTGATTTTCTTACAGGAAACATTCATATTGTCCCACTGCATTAATTTTATTCCTAAGTCTCGATGTTTTCAATGTTAAATAATAGGATGAAAACATCAGATATTTGCACACAATCCCAATGCAAAGTATGGTCAACTTGCCACATGTGTACAAAAACCAGACATACCAAGGTCAGAAACCCCATTGGGCCATGGGAATGTCTTTAAACATCCTCTGGTCTTTGTCACTGTGGATGATAAGCAGATGCCTCTGTAATTCCTGCCCTCTCTGAGATCACCGCTTTTTGGAATTGGGATGAGATTGAGAATTGACCACTGCTCAGGTTTCCTGCATGCAGTAATGCCTCATTACAGAAATAGAGTTTATGGATAATATATATAAGTTAATGTGCTATTGTCACACTCTCTTACCTCAGACGATAGTATAACATACAGCCTGAAGAAGAGAACCATCCTTCAAGCTGTCTTGGGTTTTGGAGGGGCTTTCACCGACTCAGCAACTATTAACATCATGAAATTATCTAAACCAGCGCAGGACAAATTAATCAAATCATATTTTGGAACGGATGGTAAGTGACAGCCCATAAAAGCTATGTTATTGATTGTTTAAAAATGGATCACGTGACCAAAAATAGTTCGGGGCTGTGCCCCTCACGAAAATAGTATACAAATATTGAATGTTTATGAGTTCAGTGGTAGGCATATTTTCATTCGGGGAAATACGGACTGTTCCATTCAAGGCTTTGCCGAATTGAATGGACAGTTCATATTTCACCGAATGAAAATATTCTTACCATGGAACGAATACAAACATTCAATTTGTTTTATATAACTCATAAATAAGTTCCCTTGATTCCACTTAATTTTATAAATCATCAGGAAAACAAAATAAATCAAAAGATATCTAAATGCATATATTCTAGAGGCAACACCCGCACCTATAATTGGCGTATCGAGGTGTAAACCTCGCGCGTCTGTCAGCGTTGCTATGGTAGCTCCGCGTCCGAGCAATGGAAAAATGACTATTGCACGGACGTGGAGTGCAATAGTCCTTTTGCAGCTGGCGGCAAAAACATAAAAATAGCAGCAATAATCAATAGTAATTGGCCAAGCAAATGACAAGAAACTTTGTATGAGCTATATGATACTAAAATAAATCTCAGCTCGGGCCCATAGTTTTAACCAGAACCTCTCATGGCAGTAAAAAGCCTGCTGTTATGTTTTCTTCTTGTTTTGATTAACATTTCATTATATTATGCAAAATCCTTTGTGACAAAAATATTTAATAAAATATAAATCTGATTGACAATATAGTTTTTCTCATTATTTAACACAAGAACTCAACTTTAAGTAGTCATCATTTATTCATCACATAGACAAGCAAATCCATCTTGCACATTATTTCCCAGCTATGGCAGAATATGCAAAACTTTCAAGGCACCAAGTTTTACAAAAATATTATATATTAATCGTTCAATAATGTTTTCTCTGTTCTATAGGTATTGAATACTCTTTGGGTCGCATTCCTATGGCGAGTTGTGATTTCTCAACTCGGTCATATTCTTATGATGATTATGCAAATGATTTTGAATTGAAAAACTTCTCCCTTGCTATGGAAGACACTAAATATAAGGTTAGTGCACCCCATCATATCCTACACCAATATTTTCAGTTTATCATGCATCACACGAGGCGATGACACAATGACGCATAAAGTTTACAAAGTTCATTTTTCAAAACCAAGTAGATTTCTTCAGTAACCTGACAGTTTCGAACGCCATGGTCGACGTTCTTTTTCAGAGTGTTGAACTATGTCCCAACATAATATACCTTCCCCATTGAACGTCGCCCTGTAGGGGGCGTGGTACTCGCGGTGATGATCGGGTCATAGATGTGACTTAGAAAATGGGGCCCCTCGTCTCTGTTCTTGAAGTTCTTCCGTATCCAGATGGATAATTCTTCGCGATCTAGCGTCACATTCCTTGCTTAGAATTCTGGACCCTTGCCAATCGATGACATAATCATTGGGCAGAATAGTCGGAGATCGCAGATTTCCTAGGGTGGGGGTATTTTCAATGATGGGGTCACATCTATGACCCCATCATCACCGCGAGTATTGCAGCCCGTACAGGCCGATGTTTGTCGGGGAAGGTTTGTGGACATCGGTTCAACACTCTGAGTCGACCATGGCGTTCGATACTGTCAGGTTAGTGAAGAAATCTACTTGGTTTTGAAAAATGAACTTTGTAACTGATTTTCTGCAAACCTGATGAATCTATTTAAGGGCAATGACGTATAAAGATTGCTTTTTACACACATCGCTTGTTTCTTTCACCTTTTTCCCATACCAGCATTCCCCACTTCATGGTAGGGCCTAAGCATACGGCGCTACACAAAAGTAGTGCCACATCAAAATATACCGTGTCAGGCTGGAATAGAAACGACCACAATCCTTGCTGCGTTCTATACGACCATGTAGTGCATTTGACGTATGAAAGTGACAAGTATCACGAAAAATGACCCTACATGCGCTTGTGCTACCCATATTTAGCTATTGCTATAACTGCATAGGAAGTTGACAAAGCAGCTTCGATATTATACGACACATAGAAATGATCACAATCCTTGCTGCGTTGCATACAACCATGTAGTGCATTTGACGTATGAAAGTGACAAGTATCACACACAGTGACTCTACAGGCGATTGTGCTCCCCCTTTTAAGCTATTGCTGCAACTGCATAGGAAGTTGACAAACCAGCCTCGATATTATACGACACATAGAAACGATAACAAACCTTGCTGCGTTGCATACGACCATGTAGTGTATTTGACGTATGAAAGTGACAAGTATCACACAAAGTGACTCTACATGCGATTGTGCTACCCCTTTTTAGCTATTGCTAAAACTGCATAGGAAGTTGACAAACCAGCCTCGATATTATACGACACATAGAAACGATTCCAATCCTTGCTGCGTTGCATACAACCATGTAGTGCATTTGACGTATGAAAGTGACAAATATCACTGAAAGTGACTCTACAGGCGATTGTGCTCCCCCTTTTTAGCTATTGCTGTAACTGCATAGGAAGTTGACAAACCAGCCTCGATATTATACGACACATAGAAACGATTACAATCCTTGCTGCGTTGCATACAACCATGTAGAGCATTTGACGTATGAAAGTGACAAGTATCACGAAAAATGACTCTACATGCGCTTGTGCTACCCATATTTAGCTATTGCTAAAACTGCATAGGAAGTTGACAAACCAGCCTCGATATTATACGACACATAGAAACGATTACAATCTTTGCTGCGTTCTATACGACCATGTAGTGCATTTGACGTATGAAAGTGACAAGTATCACACAAAGTGACTCTACAGGCGATTGTGCTTCCCCTTTTTAGCTATTGCTAAAACTGCATAGGAAGTTGACACACCAGCCTCGATATTATACGACACATAGAAACGGTTACATCCTTGCAACCATGTAGTGCATTTGACGTATGAAAGTGGCAAGTATCACGTAAAGTTACTCTACATGCGATTGTGCTCCCCTTTTTAGCTCTTGCTAAACCTGCATAGGAAGTTGACACACCAGCTTCGATATTATACGACACAACTTTCAACAAACGAATGTGAATTAGAAGTTTGCACGCATAAGGTGTGAGGTATCTTATATCAGAGCTGCCAATGTTACTGTGTGTAGCATGGATATTATACGGCATAACGTCAATGAACGTATATAAGTTAATAGTTTGGACTCATGTGGGGAGTAGTATCTTATATCAGAGCGTATTTACAGCAACAGTTGAATGAGTACTGCTCTCATGGGTGTGAGACATTGACAGTCACTTCCAAACTGGCAAATGAGCTGGGTGGCTGCTATACCAGACTGTTGAGGGCAATGCATAATGTCCATGAGAAACAGCATTATGGCAAACAAAGAGCTGTATGGTGACTTTCTAAAGTTATCAGACAAGATCAGGGAAAGAAAGACACGGGTTGCTGGTCATTGTTACAGCAGCAAGACAGAGCCTTTTTCTATGAATCCCGAAGCATGGAAACAAGGAAGGGCCGCCCTAAGTCGACATTCCAAAACAAGACACCGGACTTGAGATTGTGGGGGTTAGCGGCTAAACAGCGTCAGCCCGAGACGCGACGAGTGCGAGCTGTGAAGTAGCGAAAGCTGCGACAGCGAGCTGCGGTTAGGGGCGGTGCAATAATAATGTTTGTCCCCGGGTGGTCAATTATAGGTGAGCAAAGATTTTTTGGCAGGGCAAAAGTAGGGGGCAAGCATTTTTCAGCAGGTTGAAAGGGAGGAGGGGACAAGCAATTTTTGGCAGGTCGAAAGGGAGGGACAAGCGATTTTTGGCACAGATGTTTTGGGCACCATTTCTATATTACGCCCTAAAAAGGTGTAGGAAGACATTAACATGACCAAATATGCAAAAATTTTCTGCATTATATTATGATGAAATTTAAGGTTTTACATTTGGGTCCCTCGAAAGTATCTTGCAGGGGCAATGGTTTTTGTGCACCTCAAAACGGGAAAAAGATTTTTGGGATGGCCAAAGGAGAGGAACGCGATTTGTAGCAGACCATTTTGAGCATTGACCACCCCGAGGTACACATGATTATTGCACAACCCAGTCCGGTTTATTCCCACTTTATCCAATCCCATTTGGTCCATTCCCACTTTGTCCATTCCCTTTTGGTCCAGTTCCCACTTAGTCTAAACTCATTTGGTCCAATCCCACTTCGCCCAATCCCAATAGGGCCATGACCCACTAGGGCCATGTTCCATTAGGGCCATGTTCCACTAAGGTCATGTCCCACTAGGGCCATGTCCCACTAGGTCCATAGTCCATGTCCCACTAGGGCCATGTCCCACTAGGTCTATGTCCCTTACCATAATGGTTTCCAAGAGTGTGTGATTCTAAGTTTACAATTACTATTTTCAATTCTGACCGATCATAGCATCATACGACATTCCATAAGAGGCGATAATACATTTTTGACGCATAAAGATTGCTTTTTATACACATCGTTGGTTTTCTTCAACTTCTTCCCATATCAGCATTCCCCACTTGCTAGTAGGTAAGCATACGACGCGGCATAACGTAGCGCCGTACTCTTGACATAGATATTACGCAAAAGTAGTGCCGCCTCAAATGTGCCGTGTCAGGCTAGAATAGAAACTATCACAATACTTGCTGCGTTACATACGACCAGATACAATCAAAGTGGCGCATCTGACGTATGAAAGGGGCAAGTATCACGCAAAGTTACTCTACATGCGATTGTGCTCCACCTTTTTAGCTCTTGCTAAAACTGCATAGGAAGTTGACACACCAGCTTCGATATTATACGACACAACGTTCAATAAACGTATGTGAGTCAACGGTTTTTACGCATATGGAGAGACGTATCTTATATCAGAGCTGCCAATGTGACTGTGTGTAGTCTGGATATTATACGGCATAACGTTAATTAACGTATGTAAGTCAACAGTTTGCACGCATGTGGGAGTAGTATCTTATATCAGAGCTGCCAATGGGATGGATATTGCCAGGTGAACTGCTATCCTAACCTATGACACATAGGCTATCCTAACCCATCCCACCAAACCGTTTACCCTAAATTATACAACCCCACCATCCGAGCCCAACTAACCGTTACCCCGGGCCCTTACCCTCTCGGGCTTACCATAACCCTTGTCCTGACTGGAGAAAATGGATCGAACTTGTTTTCGGTGTTATTATGCATGAATAAGCTCGAATATATTAGCCTACTAGTCTCATTTTATCCAAATTTCTTTTGTTATTACTAATCAAATAAAGGAGAAATCATTCAAACAATTTTGAAAATACCCAAAAAAAACTCTTTCCCGAGTGCAAGAACTTTTTTTCTTGCATGTTAGAAATTTGATATATCGGTCATTTTATGCAAAATGAATGCTTTCACATATTTTAAACACTCAAGAAAAAAGCTCTTGCATGCAAGAATAAAATCAAACGTGCAAAAAAAAATTCGTGCTCTCAAGAAAAACATTCAAACATGCAAGAAATATTGTTGGTAAAATTGTTGGAATGGCTGCGGTTAGGGGTGGTGCAATAATAATGTGCGTCCCCGGGTGGTCAATATTATAGGGTGGGCAAATATATTTGGCAGGCTTTGTGCTCCCCCTTTTTAGCTCTTAAAAGTTTTGAACGTGAGTTCCTCGATATCTTGCATGTGGGGGAGGGGCAAAGGTTTTTGTGCACGGCCAAAGACATGTTAGGGAGCGAGCGATTTTAGCAGACCATTTTGAGAATTGACCACCCCGGAGGTACACATTATTGCACAGCCCGGTTTATTCCCACTTAATCCAATCCCATTTGATCCATTCCCACTAGATCCAATCCCAGTTGGTCCAGTTCCCACTTTAGTCCAATCCCATTTGGTCCAATCCCAATTCGTCCAATCCCACTAGGGCCATGTCCCACTTGGTCCATGTCCCACTAGGGCCATGTCGCACTAGGTCCATATCCCACTAGGTCCATGTCCCACTAGGACCATGTCCCACTAGGTCCATGTCCCTTACCATAATTATAATGGTTTCCAAGAGTGTGTGGTTCTAGTTTACAATAAATTCTGACCGATCATAGTATCATACGACATTCCATAAGAGGCGATAATACATTTTTGACGCATGAAGATTGCTTTTAATATACATCGTTGGTTTCTTCCTCTTCTTTCCATATCAACATTCCCCACTTGCTAGTAGGTAAGCATACGACGCGGCATAAGATAGCGCCGTACACTTGACATAGATATTATGCAAAAGTAGTGCTTCCCGATGCTTCCCCCAAATGTACCGTGTCAGGCCAGAATAGAAACAATCACAATACACGCTGCGTTACTTACGACCAGATACGACCAAAGTGGCGCATCTGACGTATGAAAGTGGCAAGTATCACGCAAAGTTACTCTACATGCGATTGTGCTTCCCCTTTTTAGCTATTGCTAAAACTGCATAGGAAGTTGACACACTAGCTTCGATATTATACGACACAACTTTCAACAAACGAATGTGAATTAGAAGTTTGCACGCATACGGAGTGAGGTATCTTATATCAGAGCTGCTGATGTGACTGTGTAGTCTGGATATTATACGGCATAACATCAATGAACGTATGTAAGTTAACAGTTTGCACGCATGTGGGGAGGGGTATCTTATATCAGAGCTGCCAATTCGAATGTGTGAAGCCTGGGTATTATACGACACAACTTTCAATTAATATCATGGATGGATATTGCCAGGTGAACTGTTGTCCTAACCTATGACACACATAAGCTACCCTAACCTATCCCAGCCAAACCGTTACCCTAAATTATACAACCCCACCAACCGAGCCCAACAAACCGTTACCCCCGGTCCGTTACCCTAGCACTTGTCCTGACTCCCAAACTGGGGGGAAATGATTGATTTCACCTGATAATCGGACTTGTTTTCAGTGTTATAATGCATGAATAAGCTTGAATATATTAGCCTACTTTATTCTGTCTCATTTTATCCAAATTGCTATTGTTATTACTAATCAAATAAAGGAGAAACTATTCAAACAATTTTGGAAATACCCCAAAAATTAATTTTTTATATTTTTTTCTTGAGTGCAAAAAATTTGAGTTTTTCTCTGGCGTGTTTGAATGTTTGTCTTGTATGCAAGAGCTTTTTTCTTGCATGTTAGAAATTTGATATATCGGTCATCTTATACAAAAATTAATGCTTTCACATATTTTTGAAATTTCAAACTCACAAGAAAAAAGCTCTTGCATGCAAGAATAAAATCAAACGTGCAAAAACATCTCGTTCACTCAAGAAAAACATTCAAACATGCAAGTAATAGTTTTGGTAAAATTGTTTGAATGCTTTCTCCTTTATATTTTATTAGCTAGCAATTTCGACGAAATGAAGCTGAATAAAGTATCTCGTAACTCGTATTATGATCCGCGCCCCATTATTTTCAGTCTTTGTCAAAGACTACTCTCAATAAGGTTCAAGCAACGCTTATTGACAGCAACATTTGAATCAGTACTGCTCTATGGGTGTGAGACATGGACAGTCACTTCCAAACTAGCACTACTTTCGGGCTCTGTTGCTATTAGTATACTATCCAGAGAGGTTGCGTCATGTCCCACTAGAGCCATGTCCCACTAGGTCCATGTCCCACTAGGGCCATGACCCACTGTCCCACTAGGTCCATGTCCCACTATCCCACTAGGTCCATGTCCCACTATCCCACTAGGTCCAAGTCCCTTACCATAATGGTTTTCAAGAGGGTTAAGGAAGTTAAATACCACTACTAAATTCTGACCGATCATAGCATCATACGACATTCCATTAGAGGACAATAATAAATTTTTGACGCATAAAGATTGCTTTTATACACATCGTTGGTTTTCTTCAACTTCTTCCCATATCAACATTCCCCACTTGCTAGTAGGTAAGCATACGACGCGGCATAAGGCAGCGCCGTACACTTGACATAGATATTACGCAAAAGTAGTGCCGCCTCAAATGTACCGTGTCAGGCCAGAATAGACACAATCACAATACTTGCTGCGTTGCATACGAACAAGTAGTTCAAGTAGTGCATTGGACGTATGAAGGTGACCAGTATCACGCAAAGTTCCTCTACATGCGATTGTGCTCCCCCTTTTTAGCTATTGCTACAACTGCATAGGAAGTTGACACACCAGCTTCGATATTATACGACACAACGTTCAATAAACGTATGTGAGTCAACGGTTTGTACGCATATGGAGAGAGGTATCTTATATCAGAAGCTATCAGAGCTGCCAATGCGAATGTGTGTAGTCTGGATATTATAAACGACATAACGTCAATGAACGTATGTAAGTTAACAGTTTGGACGCATGTGGGGAGTAGTAGCTTTTACTATACCTCATAAATATTTATTAGGTAATCCAGACATCTTATTGGTTAATAACGCCAGCGTCCGAGTACGGTATTTTGGCTACTTCCCCGCGCCTGTGCAATTACGCGAACGCGGGGAAGTAGTAAAACTTCCGCACCCCTACTACCACACGGTATATCGACCCCGCGCGTCACCGTTCCTTCAGACGTAGCACTATGCTAGACAACGGCGATTCTGCAGATGCGAATTCGTGAAAATGGCGTCTGCTGCAGTTATTTGCCGAGATTACCGATGGATAATAACTCGCGAATTTGACATTTTATGAAACAAAATGAAAAACAAAAAGAAAATTTGAATAATATAGGTCAAAATGTAAATATTGATTGAACAGAAATCCTGCAATAAAATCAGGTAAAGCAAAATATTAGGCCTAAGCTTTTTTACCATGCCGACCGGCACGTTGACATGTGTGTTTTGACTTTTGTTTACGATTTTACCGTGATAGTGAAAATATGTATGAGGTATAGTAAAACAAATACAACATGTTTCATTTCGGGGAAGTAGTCATTTGTATAACTAGAGTACCTGCGGCTGTGAGGGCACTGTAGCTGTACGTGAGAGCACCACCAGCATCAGATAGTGATGCTGTTTGACCCCCACTGAACCCATATGACCTCTGACCCTAAATGACCTTGGCTTGATCCCCTTTGACCTTTGATGACCTCAGTTTTATTTGATACATCCATTTGAAATTTAGAAATCATTTTCAGCTATGAATGCTGGGAAGACATTGCAGTCCTCACAGGGAGTGGTGAAATCTTCCTGTTCCTGTCATATTGAGAATTCGTTATACCATGTTTAAGCCCTCGTAGCAAGGACTCCACCCACCAAGTCTGTGCCCGATCGGACAAAGTTTGAAATTTGATCCCCTCCGTAATGACCTTTGACCTCGGTTGACCTCAATGGTATTTTGCGCATATATTCCCCTCGTAGCAAGGATTCCACCCACCAACTTTGAGCCCCATCGGACAAAGTTTGAAATTTGACCCCTCCGTAATGACCTTTGACCTCGGTTGACCTCAATTTTATTTCGGGCATATATTCCCCTCGTATCAAGGATTCCACCCACCAAGTTTGAGCCCGATCGGACAAAGTTTGACATTTGACCCCTCCGTAATGACCTTTGACCTCGGTTGACCTCAATTTTATTTCGGGCATATACTCGCCTCGTATCAAGGATTCCACCTACCAAGTTTGGGCCCGATCGGACAAAGTTGAAATTTTGACCTTTGACCTTGACCTCCGATGACCTTTCAAACTACCCCATAAACGTGGAATGCCCGATACCTATCTATATCCGAAATATCGGAGTGATGCGTCGAAGCGCGGCGAAATGCATTGCCGGACAGACGGACAGACAGAGCTTACGATTTTATTAGTATAGACTAGTTCACCCGTTGCTGTGAGAGTTACTGATAGCGATGCTATTTGACCCCTGATGACCCCTTTTGACTTTTTGACATGTTCCCGTCATTCTTTTTACTACTTTTAAGCCCAATTGGGCATACTGACCCCATTTGACCTTCGCCCTCGAGTGACCTCGGTTTGATTTTGTTCATGCTCCCGTGATATTAAAATGTAGCCCTGGATGACCCTTGACCTCGGATGACCTCGATTATATTTTTACGTGTTCCCCTCATATCGAAGATTCCATACACCAAGTTTGAGTCTGATCGGACAAAAATTGAAATTTGAAACCTCCATAATGACCTTTGACCTCGGTTGACCTCGATTTTATTTCGGGCATATATTCCTCTCGTATCAAGGATCCCACCTACCAAGTTTGAGCCTGATCGGGTAAAGTTTGAAATTTAACCCCTCCGTAATGACCTTTGACCTCGGCTGACCGCGATTTTATTTCGGGCATACATTCCCCTCGTATCAAGGATTCCACCTACCAAGTTTGGGCCCGATCGGACAAAGTTTGAAATTTGACCCCTCCGTAATGACCTTTGACCTCGGTTGACCTCAATGGTATTTTGCGAATATATTCCCCTCGTAGCAAGGATTCCACCCACCAAGTTTGAGCCCGATCGGACAAAGTTTGAAATTTGACCCCTCCGTAATGACCTTTGACCTTGGTTGACCTCGATTTTATTTCGGGCATATATTCCTCTCGTATCAAGGATCCCACCTACCAAGTTTGAGCCTGATCGGGTAAAGTTTGAAATTTACCCCTCCGTAATGACCTTTGACCTCGGCTGACCGCGATTTTATTTCGGGCATACATTCCCCTCGTATCAAGGATTCCACCTACCAAGTTTGGGCCCGATCGGACAAAGTTTGAAATTTTGACCTTTGACCTTGACCTCCAATGACCTCGAAAACCATGCGGTCAACATGCTTTTTCCGATACCTATCCATATCCGAAATATTGGATCGATGCGTCGCAGCGCGGCGAAACGCATAGCCGGACAGACAGACACACAGACACACACACTTCGCTGGTTATTTTAGTATAGTAGACTAGTGCACCTGCGGCTGTGAGAGCCCTGATGCTGTGAGAGCACTTATTGGGGTATGGGCGCTTATTGGGGTATGGGCGCTTATTGGGGTATGGGCACTTATTGGGGTGTGGGCACTTATTGGCGTATGGGCGCTTCTAGAATTCATTGCCAGCAAGTTTGGGCCCGATCGGACAAAGTTTGAAATGTACAAATCATTTGCAGCAATGCATTCTGGGTAGACATTACAGTGCATTTCAAATTGGGCACATAGCCAAAAGCTGAATGAAACCCGCTTGGGCAGCTTGAAACTTGTTGTAGATTGTCTACTTGATTCTTTTTATCCACTTGCTGCTTTGTATCCATGTGGGGTATTTTCCCCCATTTGACCTTTGACCTTGACCTCCGATGACCTTGAAAACCACATGGCCAACATGCTTTTCCCGATACCTATCTATATGCGAAATTTCAGCGCGATGCGTCGAAGCACGGCGAAACGCATAGCCGGACAGACAGATAGACAGAGACCGCTTATTATTTTATTAGTATAGACTAGTGCACCTGCAGCTGTGAGAGCCCTGATGCTGTGAGAGCACTGGCATGATAGCATTTCTGTTTGACCCCAGATGACCTCGGTGTAATTTTTTTCATGCCCCCCCTCATACAAAGGATTCCACCTATCAAGTTTAAGGCCAATAGGGCAAAGTTTAAATTTAGCCCCTACATGACCTTTGACCTCGGTTGACCTCAATTTTATTTTGCGCATATATTCCCCTCGCATCAAGGATTCCACCCACCAATTTTGAGCCCGATAGGACAAAGTTTGAAATCCATGACCTTTGACCTTTGACCTCGGATGACCTCCATATAATGTTTTTCATGCTCCCCTCATACAAAGGTTTCGACCCACCAAGTTTGAGCCCGATCGGACAAAGTTTGAAATTTGACCCCTCCGTAATGACCTTTGACCTCGGTTGACCTCGATTTTATTTTGCGCATTATATTCCCCTCCTATCAAGGATTCCACCCACCAAATTTGGGCCCGATCGGACAAAGTTTGAAATTTTGACCTTTGACCTTGACCTCCGATGACCCTCAAAACCACATGGCCAACATGCTTTTCCCAATACCTACCTATATCCAAAATTTCAGCACGATGCGTTGAAGTGCGGCGAAACGCATAGCCGGACAGACAGATAGATAGATACACAGATACACAGACAGATAGACAGAGACCGCTTATTATTTTATTAGTATAGATATCAGAGCTGCCAATGCGAATGTGTGAAGCCTGGGTATTATACGATACAACTTTACAATAATATCATGGATAATGTCAGGTAAACTGTTGTCCTAACCTATGACACATATGCTACCCTAACCCATCCCACCAAACCGTTCCCCTAACGTATACAACCCCACCAATCGAGCCCAACAAACCGTTACCCCCGGGCCCTTACCTAACCCTTGTTTTCACTGTTATTATGTATAAATATATGAGCCTACTTTATATTCAGTCTCATTTTATCCAAATTGCTTTTTGTTATTTACTAATCAAATAAAGGAGAAACCATTCACAAAGAATTTTGAAAATACCCTCCAAAAGTTTCTTTTTTTTTTCTTGAGTGCAAGAACTTTTTTTTCTACTGTGATTGAATGTTTGTCTTGTATGCAAGACCTTTTTTTCTGGCATGTTAGATTTTCATATATCGGTCATCGTATACAAAATTGATGCTTTATGATTTTTGACATTTCAAACTCACAATAAAAAAAACCTCTTGCATGAAAGAAAAGGGTCAAACGTGCAAACAAATCTCGTGGACTCAAGAAGAACATTCCAATATGCAAGAAATATCTTTGGTAAAATTGTTTGAATGGTTTCTCTATTTATATTTTATTAGCAATTAGCTAGCAATTTTGACGAAATGAGGCTGAATAAAATATCTCGTAACTATAATAATGATCCACGCCCCATTATTTCCAGTCTTGTTAGGGTCAAGGCCTTCATTATTTCGTTGACATTTACCTAGACTTTGTCAAAGACTACTCTCAATAAGGTTCAAGCAACGCTTATTTACAGCAACAGTTGAATCAGTACTACTCTATGGGTGTGAGGCATGGACAGACACTTTCCCAAACAGGCAAAGGAGCTGGGTGGCTGCTATTCTGTTGAGGGCAATGCGTTATGTCTATTGGAAACAGCATATGACAAACAAAGAGCTGTATTGTGACCGTCTAAAGTTATCAGACAAGATCAGGGAAAGAAGGACACGGTTTGCTGGTCACTGTTGTAGAAGCAAGACAGAACCTGTATCTAAACTGGTGCACAGCACTGGATCCCGAAGCATGGGAAAAGAAAACAAGGAAGGCCTGCCCTATTATGTCGACTAAGACAAGACACCGGACTTGCAATGCAAGACAGGAAGATATGGACGGCCATAACAGTTCGAGGACAACACTCGACTTTTCTACAGTTTTCTGTAGACAAGGAGCAGTCTTCAGATAACGGCTCTTTTCAGAGCCGCCAAACCTTTTAAAATCAGCAGATAGACGAGGTCTGCTTGTTTTCTGTAGACAAGGGGCAGTCTTCAGTGAACGGCTCTTTTCAGAGCCACCAAAACCTTTAAAATTAGCAGATAGGCGAAATCTGCTTGTTCTCTGTTGACAAGGGGCAGTCATCAGTGAACGGCTCTTTTCAGAATCATCAGTAGGCAAGGGGCGGCCTACATGTCTCATTCTTAGGTACTTTGTCCTGAAGAAGTCAGAGCTATTCCTGATGAAAGCTTGAAAGTTCTAAACTTGTCCGAAGGCGAACCCGCTAAAAAACCCACAAATGTTCAAATATGCAAAATTTCTTGCTCGCTGCGCTCACATTATATGGGTGTACATGTAATTTAAGGTTTTAAATTTGGGTTTCTCCATATCTTCCATGTGTGTGACGGTGTAGGGGCCCGGGGCAAATGTTTTTGGCACGTCAAAAGAGGCAAAGATTTGGGCACGGCCAAAGGCGAGGGGGCATGCGATTTTTAGCAGACCATTTTGAGAATTGACCACCCCATAGCTACACAGGTTTATTCCCATATTCTAATCCCACTTGGTCCATTCCCACTTGGTCCAGTTCCATTGTCCAGTTCCCACTTTGTCCAATCACATTTTGTCCAATCCCGCTTCATCCAATACCACTATGGCCATGTCCCACTAGGGCCATGTCCCACTAATAGGTCCATGTCACACCAAGGCCATGTCCCACTATCCCACTAGGTCCATGTCCCTTAGGGGCTGTGCAATAATTATTTACCCCCCCGGGGGTAAAATTTCCGAACGGCTCGCCAAAAATCGCTTGCCCCCCCCCCCCCCTCTTGGCCCGCCAAAAATTCTTTGCCCCCCCCCCCTTGAACATGCCAAATTTTGGGATCCCAATTTGCAAACCTTACATGGTCTAGATGTATGTTGCGAGCGCAGCGAGCAGGAAAATTTGCATATTTAAGCGTTTCCGTACTGTTTTCCTAAGCCTTTTAGAGCGTTTTATTAAAAAGCGCCCCATGAATGTGTGCCAAAAATCGCTTGCCCCCCTCTCGGCTTGCCAAAATTGCTTGCCCCCCCCTTTCGGCTCGCCAAAATTTCTTGCCCCCCCCATTTTACCCTCCCCAGGGCTCATAATTATTGCACAGCCCCTTACCATAATGGTTTTCAAGATTGTATGGTTCCCGGTAGTTTACCATTACTAAATTCTGACCGATCATAGCATCATACGACATTCTATTAGAGGACAATAATACATTTTTGACGCATAAAGATTGCTTTTTATACACATCGTTGGTTTTCTTCAACTTCTTCCCATATCAGCATTCCCCACTTGCTAGTAGGTAAGCATACGACGCGTCATAAGCCCGGGTCATAAGATAGCGCCGTACACTTGACATAGATATTACGCAAAAGTAGTGCTTCCCCCAAATGGGCCGTGTCAGGCTAGAATAGAAACAATCACAATACTTGCTGCGTTACATACGACCATGTAGTGATTTGACGTATGAAAGTGACAAGTATCACACAAAGTGACTCTACATGCGATTGTGCTCCCCCTTTTTAGCTATTGCTATAACTGCATAGGAAGTTGACACACCAGCTTCGATATTATACGACACATAGACACGAGCACAATCCTTGCTGCATTGCATTCGACCAAAGTAGTGCATTTGACGTATGAAAGTGACAAGTATCACGCAAAATGCGCTTGTGCTACCCATTGTTCGTTTTAGCTATTGCTACAACTGAAAGTTGACACACCAGCTTCGATATACGACACAAAGTTCAGTAAAGGCATGTGAGTCAACGGTTTGAACGCATATGGAGAGAGGTATCTCATATCAGAGTTGCCAATGCGATTGTGTGTAGGCTGGCCAGATATTATACGATGCAACTTTCAATTAATAAAATCCAGGTGAACTGTTGTCCTAACCTATGACACATTGACTATCCTATACACAGCCAAACCGTTATACCCTAAAAAGTCAGGAGTACTGACTCCTAAACTGGGGAAAATGATTAATTTCATCTGATAATCGTGCTCGTTTTCAGTGTTTAATGCATGCATTGCATATATTAGCCTACTTTATTCTGTCTAATTTTTATTACAAATCAAACAAAGGAGAAATTATTTAAACAATTTTAGAAATGCCACAAAAAACTTTCTTTTTTTCCTTGAGTGCAGAGCTTTTTTCTAGCGTATTTGAATGTTTGTCTTATATGCAAGAGCTTTTTTCTTTGCATGTTAGAAATTTGATATATTGGTCATTTTATACAATATTAAAGCTTTCAAATATTTTTGACATTTTAAACTCACAATAAAAAAAACCTCTTACATGAAAGAAAAAAGTCAAACGTGCAAACAAATCTCGTGCACTCAAGAAGAACATTCATACATGCAAGAAATATTTTTGGTAAAATTGTTTGAATGGGTTCTCTATTATATTTTATTAGCAATTAGCCTGCAATTTTGACGAAATGAGGCTAAATAAAGTATCTCGTAACTCGTATTATGATCCGCGCCCCATTATTTTCAGTCTTGTTAGAATTAGGGCCTTCATTATTTCGTTGACATTTACCTAGTCTTTGTCAAAGAGCTTCAAAGACTACACTCAATAAGGTTCAAGCAACGCTTATTACAGCAACAGTTGAATTAGTACTGCTCTATGGGTGTGAGGGACAGTCACTTCCAAACTGGCAAAGGAACTGGGTGGCTGCTATACCAGACTGTTGAGGTCAATGCGTTATGTCTATTGGAAGCAGCATATGACAAAGAGCTGTATGGTGACCTTCTAAAGTTATCAGACTGTTCAGACAAGATCAGGGACGGAGGAAGGACATGGTTTGTTGGTCACTGAAGTGATAATAAAGCTAGGTCCATGTCCCACTAGGGCCATGTCCCACTATCCCACTAGGTCTATGTTCCACTATCCCACTAGGTCCATGTCCCTTACCATAATGGTTTTCAAGATTGTATAGTTCCCAGTAGTTTACCATTACTAAATTCTGACCGATCATAGCATCATACGACATTCCAGTAGAGGACAATATCACAATAATACATTTTTGACGCATAAAGATTGCTTTTTATACACATCGTTGGTTTCCTTCTCTTCTTCCCATATCAGCATTCCCCACTTGCTAGTAGGTAAGCATACGACGCGGCACAAGGTAGCGCCGTACACTTGACATAGATATTACGCAAAAGTAGTGCTCTCCCCAAATGTGCCGTGTCAGGCTAGAATAGAAACTATCACAATACTTGCTGCGTTACATACGAACATGTAGTGATTTGACGTATAAAAGTGACAAGTATCACACAAAGTGACTCTACATGCGATTGTGCTCCCCCTTTTTAGCTATTGCTAAAACTGCATAGGAAGTTGACACACAAGCTTCGATATTATACGACATAACTTTCAACATACGAATGTGAATTAGAAGTTTGCACGCATACGGAGTGGGGTATCTTATATCAGAGCTGCCAATGTGACTGTGTGTAGTCTGGATATTATACGGTATAACGTCATGAACGTATGTAAGTTAACGGTTTGCACGCATGTGGGGAGGGGTATCTTATATCAGAGCTGCCAATTCGAATGTGTGAAGCCTGGGTATTATACGACACAACTTTCAATTAATATCATGGATGGATATTGCCAGGTGAACTGTTGTTCTAACCTATGGCACATAAGCTACCCTAACCTATCCCAGCTAAACCGTTACCCTAAATTATACAACCCCACCAACCGAGCCCAACAAACCGTTACCCCCGGTCCGTTACCCTAGCACTTGTCCTGACTCCCAAACTGGGAGGAAAATGATTGATTTCACCTGATAATCGGACTTGTTTTCAGTGTTATTATGCATGAATAAGCTGGAATATATTAGCCTACTTTATTCTGTCTCATTTTATCCAAATTGCTATTGTTATTACTAATCAAATAAAGGAGAAACCATTCAAACAATTTTGGAAATACCCCAAAAATTCATTTTTTATATTTTTTCTAGAGTGCGCAAAACTTGAGTTTTTCCCTGACGTGTTTGAATGTTTGTCTTGTATGCAAGAGCTTTTTTCTTTGCATATTAGAAATTTGATATTTCGGTCATTTTATACAAAATTAATGCTTTCACATATTTTTGAAATTTCAAACACACGAGAAAATAGCTCTTGCATGCAAGAATAAAATCAAACGTGCAAAAACATCTCGTTCACTCAAGAAAAACATTCAAACATGCAAGTAATAGTTTTGGTAAAATTGTTTGAATGGTTTCTCCTTTATATTTTATTAGCTATTAACTAGCAATTTCGACAAAATGAGGCTGAATAAAATATCTCGTAACTCGTATTATGATCCGCGCCCCATTATTTCAGTCTTATTAGAATTAGAGCCTTCATTGCTTCGTTGACATTTACCTAATCTTTGTCAAAGACTACTCTCAACAAGGTTCAAGCAACGCTTATTACAGCAACAGTTGAATCAGTAATGCTCTATGGGTGTGAGACATTGACAGTCACTTCCAAACTGGCAAATGAGCTGGGTGGCTGCTATACCAGACTGTTGAGGGCACCTGAATGCGTAATGTTCCAGGTGGTGTATGACGTGCAGTCCCTAAATTCAGTAAATTTTCATCGTCAACCGTGTAATTGAATGGGATTATTTTGAAATTTTAAAACGCTTGAAATATCACAAACAAATAGGCCTATGTTGATAAATAATATAAATACAAGCTAAAACCGTTGGGGTTCGATAATGAACCCCACGAAACTAACCGAGTATATGGAAAATGCCATACGGCCGGGCGGTTTCACGGGTTGCTGGCTCGATCATGTCATCCGCCGCCTGTAATGTTCATTGAAAACAGCATATGACAAAGAAAGAGCTGTATGGTGACCACTAGGGACATGTCCCACTAGGTCCATGTCCCAGGACCAGGTCCCAATAGGTCCATGTCCCACTAGGGCCATGTCCCACTAGGTCCATATCCCACTAGGTACATGTCCCACTAGGCCCATATCCCACTAGGTCCATGTCCCACTAGGGCCATGTCCCACTAGGTCCATGTCTCTTACCATAACGGTTTCCAAGAGTGTGTGATTCTAAGTTTACAATTACTCAATACTGACCGATCATAGCATCATACGACATTCGATAGAGGCTCAATACATTTTTGACGCATAAAGATTGTTTTTTACACACATCGTTGGTTTCCTTCTCTTCTTCCCATATCAGCATTCCCCACTTGCTAGTAGGTAAGCATACGACGCGCCATAAGGTTGCGCCGTATACTTGACATAGATATTATGCAAAAGTAGTGCCGCCTCAAATGTGCCGTGTCGGGCTAGAATAGAAACAATGACAATACTGGCTGTGTTGTATACGAACAAGTGCATTTGACGTATGAAAGTGACAAGTATCACGCAAAGTTCGTCTACTTGCGATTGTGCTCTCCCTTTTTAGCTATGGCTACAACTGCATAGGAAGTTGGCACAGCAGCATCGATATTATACGACAAAACTTTCAACAAACGTATGTGAATTAGAAGTTTGCACGCATGAGGAGTGAGTTGTCTTATACCAGAGCTGCCACTATGTCTGTGACTTTATACGGCATAACGTCAATGAACGTGTGTAAGTTTGGACGCATGTGGGGAGTAGTGTCTTATATCATAGCTGCCAATGCGAATGTGTGAAACCTGGATATTATACGACACAACTTTCAATAAATATCATGGATGGATATTGCCAGGTGAACTTTTGTCCTAACCTATGACACATAGGCTATCCTAACCCATGCATCCTACCAAACCGTTACCCCAAAATATGCAACCCCACCAACCGAGCCAAACTAACCGTTACCCCCGGCTCTTACCCTAGCCCTTGTCCTGACTGGGGAAAATAATTGATTTCACCTGATAATCGGACTTATTTGCACGAATATACTAACCTACTTTTTTCTGTCTTATTTTATCCAAATAATTGCTATTGTTATTACTAATCAAATTCAGGAGAAACCATTCAAACAAATTTGAAAATACCCCCATTTTTTTTTCTTCTCTTTTTTTTCTTTAGTGCAAGAGACTCAAGAGTATGAACATTCAAACGTGCAAGAAATATTTTTTGGTAAAATTGTTGTAATGGTTTCTCTATTATATTTTATTTGCTAGCAATTTCGACAAAATGAGGCTGAATAAAATATCTCGTAACTCGTATTATGCTCCGCGCCCCTTTTTTTAGTCTCAGTGTTAGGGTTAGGGCCTTCATTATTTCGTTGACATTTACCTAGACTCTCAACAAGGTTCAAGCAACGCGTATTTACAGCAACAGTTGAATCAGTACTGCTCTATGGGTGTGAGGCGTTGACAGTCACTTCCAAACTGGCAAAGGAGATGGATGGCTGCTATACCAGACTGTTGAGGGCAACGCGTATTTGGTGTAAGCGCTGTATTTCCAAAGTTATCAGACAAGATCAGGGAAAGAAGGACACGGTTTGCTGGTCAGAAGCAAGACAGAACCTGTATCTAAACTGGTGCACTGGATCCCGAAGCATGGGAAAAAAAACCAAGGAAGGCCTGCCCTAACATATGTCGACATTCTAAGACAAGACACCGGATTTGCAATGCAAAACAGGAAGCCATAGAGGGGGAGCAAGCGATTTTTATCAGACCATTTTGAGAATTGACCACCCCGTGGGTACACAGGTTTATTCCCATAGTCCAATCCCATTTGGTCCATTCCCACATTGTCCAGTTCCCACTTTGTTCAGTTCCCACATCGGCGGCCACTTGGTCCAGTTTTCCACTTTCTGTCCAATCCCATTTTGTCCAATCCCGCTTCGTCCAATCGCACTAGGGTCATGTCCCACTGAGTCCATGTCCCACTATGGCCATGTCCCACTAGGTCCATGTCCCACTAGGGTCATGTCCCACTAGGTCCATGTCCCTTACCATGATGGTTTTCAAGAGTGTTTGGTTCCCAGTTGTTTACCATTATTAATTACTAAATTCTGACCTGTCATAGCATCATACGACATTCCGTTAGAGGACGATAATACATTTTTGACGCATAAAGATTGCTTTTTACACACATAGTTGGTTTTCTTCCTCTTCTTCCCATATCAGCATTCCCCATTTTCTAGTAGGTAAGCATACGGTGCGTCATAAACATCATAGCGCCGTACACTTGATATATATATTTCGCAAAAGTAATGCTTCCCACATATGTGCCGTGTCAGGCTAGAATAGAAACGATCACAATACTTGCTGCGCGTTGCATACTACCATGCAGTAATTTGGCGTATGAAAGTGACAAGTATCACGCAAAGTTACTCTACATGCGCTTGTGCTCCCCCTTTTTAGCTATTGCTATAACTGCATAGGAAGTTGACACACTAGGCTTCGATATTATACGACACATCGTTCAATAAACGTATGTAAGTCAACGGTTTGCACGCACGTGGGGAGTGGTATCTCATATCAGAGCTGCCAATGCCATTGTGTAAAACCTGGATATTATGCGACGCAACGTCAATAAACGTATATAAGTTTACCATTTGGTCGCTTGTGGGGAGTGGTATCTTATATCAGAGCGGCAAATGGTGTTGCTTGTACCCTGGATATTATACGATAGGCTACAACTGATAAACGTATGTGAGTTAACAATTTGGACGCAATTTGTGAGGTGTTGCCTGATGTATGTTATACGTCAGTTCCAATGTTCAATAAAAGGCATGATACGTACGAGTTACCCGTTTGTACTCAAATGAGGAAAAGGTCTCTTATTCACGAGCTGCTGCAGCGACTGTGTATAGCGTAGATATTATACGACACAGCGTTCAATAAACGTATAGTATGTGAGTTGACCATTTGCACGAGATCGGGAGCCGTCTCTTTCCGTCTCTTATAATCACATCTGTCGATTGTATTGTGTGTATCTTGCATATTATACGACGCGACGTTCAATAAACGTACACGAGTTACCCATTTGCACACTTATGGAAATGGGTCTCGTATATCACAGCATCCAATTCAGTTGTGGAGAGTTTGGATATTTTACGACGCGACGTTCAATTAACGTATGTGAGTTAACAATTTGTCTGCATATGCAGAGACGTCTCTTATATCACAGCTGTCAATTTGTATGTGTGTATCTTGGATATTATACGACATACCGTTTCAGGAAACGTATACGAGTTTACTTTGCACGCTTTTAGAGAGAGGTCTCTTCTGTCACAGAGAGAGGTCTCTTACTGCGACTAGGTATAGCCTGAATTTTATACGACACAACATTCAAGAAACGTATAAGTTACCCAGTTGCACGCTTTAGGAAAGATGTCTCTGTCACAGCTTCTGCCTATCCAATTGATATTTCACAACCAATATATTTATAACGTTCAAAATAAAACTTCAAACCATTTAATCGCATGCAGAGAGACATCTCATTTACATATCAGAGCTGCCGATACATTTGTACATGTAACCTCCATGTAACCATGGTAATCTTTATATTATACATTGTACTGACTCCTTAAGGCTAGAGGATAATCAGTTTGATGCGGTTTTTAAACCAGATTTGAACTCGGGATTTGAGCAATTTTGAAGTTGACCCCTGTATTACATTTTTCCATGTTTCCCACAGGGATTCGGAGTACTTTTTACCTGTGAGATATATCGCCAAACCAGAATACTTAAAACAAAAGTCATATCAAGACTTACAGACTCGTAGATTTCAAAATAAAGAGTCGATAGATGAAGAATTTTGTTCTGCGTACGTTGATACCTTATTCGGCACGATGTGATTGTATTGCACTATAACTCAATCGAATGACAAATGTTCGAGTTTCAAAATTGACGAATTTAGATATCTCCTTAAAGGCAATTGTTAGGGATTTAATAAGGCTGTCGATTTCCGTAAGAAAAACGTTTAAACGGTAACAAAATCGGCCGTTTAAACGTAAAAGAAATAAATTTTTGAAAAAATATTTCTGGCCAAAAAAGCAAACTATCGAGGTCCAAAACAAGTCAACAATGGTTGAAAATGAAGGCTGGAACCCTTAAGTGCACACAAATAGGCATAATCGGTATTGTAAAAACCGAAAAATCAGACCTAAACATGTTTAGTGTTATTAAATGCATGAATATATGTCAATTTAGTTTCAATTACTTTATTTAGCATCATCTCATCAAAATTGCTATTTTTATGGCTAATTATATTAAGGAGAAACCTTTTACATAATTCTGGAAATTTAAAAAAATATTCTAAAATTCTGAAAATACAACAAAAGTACATTTCAAGTGCACAAGTGTTTTTCTTCTGGGTAAGATTTTTTTTTTCTTACATGCAATAGCTTTTTTCTTGCAGGTTAGAAATTTGATTAATAGGTTCATACATGAATTTTGTATGTGATGACCTATTTATCAAATTTCCTACCTGTAAGAAAAAAGCTATTGCATGCAAGAAAAAATTTCTTACACAGAAGAAAAAAACTTGTGTACTGGAATGTATTTTTTTGTATTTTCAGAAGTTTAGATTTTTTTTAATTTCCAAAATTGTTTAAAAGGATTCTCTTTTATTTTATTAGCAATAAAAATAGCAAATTCGATGGAATGAGGCAAAATGAAGTAATTAAAACGTTATTAACACATTTATGCATTTAAAAACATTAAGAAATAAATGTAGGTACGATTTTCAAGGTGATTATCAAAATGTGCACTTCTAAAATTTAGATAATCGTAATTTGGAGAATTAATTTCACCATGTTCAGTCCATCTTATGAATATGAATTTTACCTTAAAATTATGAATCTTACATTTAAAACTTGATCTGATGATACATACAATCGGTTCCCGTTTATTAATTTTGTTTAAAATGTGATCATCTTTTGGCTGCAGATTCCGATCATCTTGCGATCTTTGAATGAGAGTGGGATCTACGTAAGATTATTCGGCAGTCCGTGGTCGGCTCCAGGTTGGATGAAGGACAGTCAACAAATGAAAGGGAAAGGCAGATTGGTTGGAGACCCTGGGGGAAAATATTATAAAACATGGGCAAACTATTTTGTAAAGTAAGTATTGTTTTACACTTGGATAGAAGGTTCGTGAACACCATATGATATGTTAACAAAGCATATGCCGGTTTACTCCGGTTTATGAAATTTGGGGTAGAAGCATCCCACAGGGGAGCAGTGTTTACTCAGAGGCCGTATCTCAATTTTGGCCCAGTGAAACTTATTTTTGGCCCACACAAATTTGTAATGCTGTATTACAATTAGTCAATTTGGGGAATTACTGAGCCAAAATTGGGCCAATTTCGGAAGAAAATGTTTCATTTGGCGCATCCAATTTCCAGATAAACACTGCAGGGGAGCAGGAAGGACGGAACTGTGAAAAGCACTTCCGGTTACACCACCAAGTTATACAAGCAAGAACTTTTGAATTGATTTTTTTTTTTCAAGCTGGCCATTCATCTACTGCAAGTACTGTATTCAACTTCTCATTATGCAAAATATCTGCCGGGTCAAAGAAGTGTCAAGATCTTAATATTACGTTTCTCGTCAGTATTTATGATATAAAACAGACTGCCGTGCCTACAAATTATTCAGTAGAACTGGACTCTAATCATCGCATCCAAGTTCAATTGGAGGAAGCTGTTGGATCCAGGCACAAGAGAAGAGTTTCAACTAGAACTAACAAATCGATTATGATTCCATAAACATCACCATAAGATACGAGTCCTTTGAAACAACGGTACAAGAAGTTGCAGATAAAGTGGTTGGTAAGAAAGAGCCCTGTGGTCTGCCAAGCTGGGTATCTGATGAGACCATCAACCTTAAAATCGAGAGGGATAAGGCTAAGAAGAAATTTTGTCTAAGCAATTCCCCACAATCAAGAGAAAGATGGAGGAAATTGAATAGCAGTCTCAATGATTCTCATAAAGTTGACGAGGCTGCTGCACTCAAATAAACAGATGGATAAGCTGAGAGCAGCTGATGAGACTGGGAACTATACAGCTACTCGGAAAACTGTCCACACACTCTCAGGAAAGAACTCCAAGCGAAATGTGAAAGTCAACAAGAGAGATGGGACAGCTCCTTCAAGTGATAAAGAACTTCTCGAGGAGTGAAAAAGTTTCTTCAGTTCATTGCTCAACAATGACAGTGGTTTGGGTCAACTACATGTACCCCACCAGCGCAAGAAGATCTCCCCATCTGTGCTGACCCCCCCTTACTCGTGACGAGACTGTTAAGGCAATTGCCGCCATGGAAACCAACAGAGTAGCAGCTTTAGATTGTGTCATTACAGCCGGGGCCCTTCATCCAGGGAAGTGGTGATCAAATGGTTGATGTCATTCATGCTTCCTGTTCAGAAGTTTACACTACACTATCTCCATCACGCCAATGGATTACCAATGTTATTAAACCATTGCCAAAGAAAGGTGACCTTTATTTGATGACCATCTATAGAGGCATATCACTCAAGTCATCCTTGTTGACTATCTTTTGAGAAAGGCGTCTGGATCAGACTCCGGAGTTGTGACCTGTCCTCGTCGATCAAGAAGATATCCGTCCAAATTGCTAAATGACTTAGACTTTGCTGACGATATCGCTCTCCTTGAGTCCTCCACCCCTCGGGCCCAAACTCAGCACTCCAGGACCGCTAATGCCGCGGCAAACCTTGGACTTATAATCGGCGCATCCAAAACAGAGTAAACCCCAGCCTCCTCACCAAGTGTACGGAAACCCCATTTAGCATGTAACCAACTTCAGATACCTAGGCTCCATGGTGGGGTCCAGTGCTAGTGACCTCAAGAGACGGAAAGCTCTTGCTTGGACAGCCTTCTGGAAATTAGAGCAACTTTGGAAAAAAGTCCTACCATCCCAATTTCCACCAAGGTTAAACTGTTTCACATAACCTGCGTCACAGTTTTGCTATACGGCTGTGAGTCGTGAGTTATCTCCAAGGATATGGAAAATAAAATCAACTCATTTGGCACATCCTGCTACCGTATTATGCTGACCATCAAGAGACGGTACCGTACCAAATACTACCATCTACAATCTGACAGAGACAGCGCCACTTGTTGAGAAAGCCAGGACTCGTCAACTGAAATTTGTAGGCCATATACTCCGCTTGCCTATGAGCCAGTAAAAGAGTGTGCATTTGTATATGTCCCAACTCATGGTAAGAGGAAACCTGGACGGTAACGATCCTTGTTCTGGAAATACGTCCAGTGTCTTTTGGGGGATATGTACAGCGTGCTGAGTCAAGGTCAACTATCAGTAATGGCTCAAGACCGATGAAGCTGGAGGAAACTTGTAGTAGCTTGACCGGGAGCTTGACACGATGTTATGCAGCAAAAAAGCACTTTATAAGGCACTACATCGTTTTTGATCCTATAGCGCTATCGGTGCCCGAAGAGGTACCGATGACACTTTTTATTGTACCCTGAATATTTGTACAGTGCATTTGTTTTTTATTTAAATGAAAAACAATAACACTATGCAACTCTTAATTATTATGCTCGATACAATTTATTATCAGGGAGCGATGTTAAGAGTCATCGGTACCTAACCGGGCACCGATAGTTCTATAGGACCAAATTGAACGTGGTGCCTAACTATTTGTCAAAGGCCAGTCGCACGTCAATGCCAGTGTAAATCTTTTAAACCTATCATTTTGTACTTCACAGATTCCTGCAAGAATATGCTAGGAATGGCATCGACATTTGGGGTCTAACCGTCGAAAATGAACCTTCGGCTGGCAACTTTCCTGGCTATAGTTGGCAAGCAATGTATTTCTCGTCTGAAATGGAAAGGGATTTTATTAAGATGGATTTAGGGCCTGCCCTCAAAGCAAATGGCTACAGTAATGTGTCGCTCATGATATTGGATGACCAGAGATTCATGTTGCCAGAGTGGGTTAATCCAGTAAGTTTGGCATTATTTTATTAGAATTGTTTTTCGTCGTAAAGAGCTTTTATAACATGACTTTCGGCATAATATTCCTTTTTTGAAGAGATTATTGACAGAGTTTTTGCCCAACTTTGATCAACTGCGGGATCACGACGCTCTCCTAAAACAATTGTATGCAGGCGTATACTTAATGTTACACATGCATATACGCCCCTTCCCCCTCCCCGCACACATGAAAAGGTATTAAACCTCCCATGAGTTGTGAACCAGGTAGTAGAAAAAGCACCCCAATTTTATTAAATTTGCACATTAATCTATCTTGGCTATAAACTCACGTGCTTATTGATACACCACACCACACCACCCCACCCTGACCCCCACACATATGGCATGACAACACAGCTTCTTCAAGTTAGTCTTTATATAATTGTTCCAGATATTAAATGATCCCGAAGCTGCATCATATGTTTCTGGTATCGGCGTCCACTGGTATTGGGACACCTTCTCTCCTGCGTCAGTGCTAAACCAAACCCATGCAAATCATCCCAGTAAATTCTTACTTGGTACCGAGGCGTGTGCTGGGTCTGGGATGTTTGAAGATGCCGTCATCCTTGGCAGCTGGGAGAGAGGAGAAGATTATAGCCATGATATTATAGAGGTAACGTTTTATTGGTATAGACCATTCCTGTAATTGTCAATTCCCTGCCGTTGATGGGGTGAACATCGCTTTCGTTATTTAAAATGATCACGCGATAGCTTTCTTGTCCTCACTACATGTATTCGACTATTCGTTATGTGATAGCGATGTTCACCCCATCAACGGCAGGAAAGTACAATTATGGGAATGGTCTATACTTTGGCTTT
Source organism: Amphiura filiformis (assembly GCF_039555335.1). NCBI lineage: Eukaryota > Metazoa > Echinodermata > Ophiuroidea > Amphilepidida > Amphiuridae > Amphiura > Amphiura filiformis. Next base: position 2,261,076 of record NC_092646.1, read on the forward strand.
TGTGGGTTTGATTGTTTGTTTATTTTGAGCAATTTTATTTTGGAGAGGTTACAGATTTTATTGTTGTTGTTAATTTTTTTCCTTTTTGTATCTACTGTGTTTTAGAGGTGTTTTTTTTATCATAGGCTAATTACTTTTCGCTGAATTTGAACCAATGGGACGGTGAATTTTGCAGGTGTCCTGAGCTGCATTGTATTGTAGGCTTATATAAGCTGATTCCAAAAGAAGTAAACTCATCTTTGTGACGCTATTGTACGAAATCTAGAAAGAATTCACTGTAAATGAAAACTGGAAATTCACTGAAAATAGCATATTTTGAACGTTTAAATTAAAAAAGAATGGTTACGCCATTTGCTTAGGCCCCTACACCAAACCCAAGTTATACTCATTTGAATAAAACCATCCATTTTTGTATCTGCACACGGCTTCACTTCCCATGCAAGTAGCTATGATCAAGGTAGTGTGTTGACAGGTATGGCGCGATATTCAAATGCAAAATAAAGTCGTGTGGTAGGAGTGGTTTCGATCATGCCCAGCGGGCTAGGCCTAAAGACGGGTCTCATGAGTTTTTTGAATTTATCAATTTCAATTTTATCATATTGCACTGCACACAAAGAAACAGGTCAAGTACAATATAGCATATCGTTATTATGACGACAAAGTTTTATGAAACTAAGAGTCCACGTGAAGTTTTTGCTTGTTGATATTATTTTCTCTAATCCTCGATTTATTGTTAATCTTTCATAATTTGAATCATTGGGTGACGAGTTTTCTCTAATCCTCGATTTATTGTTTATCTTTCAGGATTTGAACCATTGGGTGACAGGCTGGGTAGATTGGAATATGGCATTGGATTTACAAGGTGGACCAAACTGGGTACAGAATTTTGTCGACAGTCCTATTATTGTCGACACTGAACATGATTTGTTTTATAAACAGCCCATGTATTATCATTTAGGGCATTTTAGGTAGGTTTTAAACTCCTTAAATTGCTTATTGCTACAGGGACATGTCCCTTGTTTAATGCATATTAAAATAAAGAATTAAAAGTTAGAACCGGCAAAATATTTATAGATTATGTGGTATTAGTTTGCCCTTAGCCATCGACTTCGTACCGCATAAATATGGTACACTTTCCAGTTATATGTTGTAAGAAATTGTTTCATAATAACTATGGAGATTCACGGATTTGATTGCTTTGTGATGTTTGTGATTTCTACAGTAAATTCGTTAGTGCTGGCTCGTGGCGGATTGATTATAGCACGGATAAGGAAACATCGCTAGAAAGTTTTATCGTCCAGCAAGCCGATTTATCGTTTGTAGCGGTATTTTTGAACAGGTGAGAATTCTGCGCGGCAGTATAATTAAAGACAGAGATAAAAGGAATTTATCGCGTCTGACGTCACTGTCAATTACGATCCTTGATTGGTTAACACAGGTTAATAGCGCGTAAAGGAAGACCGATCTATCTGGTGCTGATCGGAGAAAAGGAAGAGAAGCAAATGGCGAAAAATTACATACTTTTACAAGGCAAAAAGCAGCTTTTCTAGGCATTGTTGACATGGTGCCTTCGCGAAAGAAAGTTTCCTACTATAAAAACCTAACTTTTGATGGTTTGCATGTCGAAAGGTGCAAAATTAACAACAAGGCGCCCGGTTATACCGCCGGGTTCAGCAAGTCATCATCACGACACTTGTAAGCAAGTGCTTGAGTTTGATTGACAGATGACGTCAGACGCGATAAAATCTTTTTATCTCTGTCTTTGATTATATAGCAGCTCCACGGGTGTTCATATTTACCCCACCCACCGACTTTGTCTCCCCCTATAGACCCCCAGTCAGCCAGAAAGACCAAAAATCCCACTATTAGGACAATTTTCAGATTCGGTGTCACAAGGGGGGGGGAGTTCATGGGGACATTTGCCCCGACCACAAATTTGGGCTTTGCCTCCTCAGTTGCCCCCCCCCCCTCCAAATATCATGAAATATAGGGACGGCAAAGAGTAAAGTGTAATTAAAATGACTAAAAATGAGACAAAGTAGTTGAAATGCTGGCTACGATGCTGTGATAATTGCACGTTTTATTGCACTGTCACATTGTGTCTTAACCAAGCATTTTTAAAGCATTTTTTCCTGCTGATTCCTGATAATATCTGACACCCGGTGTGGAGAGAGTTAAACAACAAACTGATGTAAATTACCTCGAGGAGTCATTGACACAAAGACGTAACTCCACTTTGGCTATTCTGAGAAAAATGAGTTTAAAGATAATGGTCCACATCGCTTTTATAGTAGTTAAGTCTGTTTCACTGGCCATTGATTTCAATGGGGAAGGCCTACTAAATGGAGTTACTGCTGCATGCTGGTTAATTGTTTATTGGAAAGTACTCATGTGCCTTTTTATGTTTCTGAAAATTTTGATATCAAAACCTCATTTTCGAAAAAAATGGAGTTACGTCTTTGTGTCACCGACTCCTCGACTTTTTTTTCCTGTTTCACTTCTACAGAAAAGACGAGCCCATCAATATCCACATCGAAGATCCCTTAGACTCTGACAGAGGCGTTATAAATGCACAAGTGCCGGCAAGATCTATTCAGACATACCACTGGAAACCAAGTCATACGGATCGCAAATAAAACATGACTGTAAAAGAGACTATCAAGTTACTCTATAGTCGTACTACCTCGGAAACAATCGTGTGCAATTCATGAGCTTTCTCGGTTATGGACTGAAGGGTCGAAAATCATAATAATTATATCAATATTAAGATTAAGAATATTATAAACATAATTATTATGGTATTATCTTCTGAGTAAGTGGAGTGAGTGGGAGATCATAATCAGAAAATTGATCTATATGGTCCTTTGCAAGAAAGAGCTTTGAAGCCGCTTAGCCGTGAAAGAGGGAGCTACGCGTATATCATACAGTCTAAGTTAGTTTCGAAAAGAGTAGGTAATTTGTGGGAAGATGCTCGGAGGATATGCACAATCACAGACGCGCCATTTTGAATTTAGAGAGTATCATCATTCATCATCAAATCGAGCCAAGTGATGGTCAGAATTCATTCAGCCATTACTGGGACCCCTCCGGACCAAACTGGTGTTGTTACTGCCCAATTGGGTGGATTAAAGCCGCTGAAATATGTATTGTTTAACATTCTTTTGTCTACGTGTAACACGGGTGATGGAATACCAAGGCCACATCATTTCACATTTCAGGTGGCACAGCTATGGCTGCCATTGAGGTGTAGGAATGCGTTAAATTGGATTCGTCTAGACACCTGTAATAAGTTGATCTCATCGAACAGCGTCCTCTATAATATCGTACGGGTGATCCGAGCTTAGATGGTAGATTGAGGGCAGTGCAACAATCTTCGTCTGACGCCTGTCTGACACAGCTCAGGCCTGGTCTGACATTTGGGGGTGAACTACAGCAGAATGAAAAAACAATGTTACAATGTGTAATGTAATTTACATGAAAATCGAAGAAAGCTTGCCCCATGACGGGAATGTTAAATATCTGAATTTGTGTCATGATTAATATAAATCATTCCTCATCCAATCAACCCATTTCCCCCGGTTATTTTTCAAATAATAAGGCTCATAAATGTTTCGTCGTCAACATGAACTGTTCCATGTGAGTGCTGAAATCAATGATTTTTCATTAAAAAAATACCACAAAATCGGGTACCACAAATTCTATTTTCATTTATTAATGTACTGCCAAAGCTTGCAGTACATTATACATGTATTCGGAAGAAAGTGCAAATGAAGTTAAGTGCTTGTTTTTATTTTCGTTAATCATTTTGGTTATTTGAAGTGAATGTGCTTTTTTACCTTTTTACTGTATATCATTTTATGTTTTAACATTGTAAATTGTTCTTGTACATTTGTTTTCTGCTTTCATTTTGTATTACTTTTAGTTTTTAGACTGTTTTTAATTATGCTTTCCCGGCAAACACAAAACGTTTTACATAATAAAAACGTTTAAATATCGGGTTATAAAGTGTAACGTTTTAAGGGTAGACGAGGTATTGTTGGTCGGAGCAACCAAAAAGTCGATTTTCATTATCTAAATCAATATATTATTGAAAAATAACACTTTGATGTTTTGCAAAAGTTCATTCTACAAATCATATACTTTGTAAACTTGCTTGATTTGTTTGTTGTTAATGAGTTATGTACGTTTTGCAAAAGTGTTGTTGTTACAGCCCTCTTTACAACATAACTCAAGAACCACAGGGTCTACAAAAGTATATATTTTGCCAAAGCACACTACCATTCGTAAAATGATGTGAACTAACAAAATCACAACAGTTTAAAACAGTTGCTAACCTTAATAACATTCAAAAAACGTTTTTGAAAGCTTGATAATATAGGCCTAATCCAAAATATCCAATTATCCACATAATATTTGCTAAAACACTATGCCAGCACTAATTGTTGTAGTGTTGTTTTTTTTGTTTTTTTTGTTTTAATTCAAAACGTTTTAAAATTGTTTTCAGGACCTTTAAATACAGGGTGTCCCAGAAAAAATTACCGAGTGAATAAAATTGAACGTAAGTCGAGAAATAGACATCAAAATCAAATAATTTAAAATGTAGCGCATAGCTGATTTTGTTGTGCATCACATACAAAAATTTTATTTGATTCGGTTGACTGGTTGCGAAGAAATGAACGATTACATAATGTGTGCATCAATTCAGTTCATTCCAAGTTTGATCAACAGGCGCTTTTTTCATTCTCGCTCACCGCTTCCTAAAGTTTGTGTATCTCATTAAATTTAGTCCACATTACACTATCTATTTTATAATCGGACGGTGTTATGTCATTCATGCTTTCACTGAAGATAAATAACAGTTTGTCCGAGAAAACTTTGATTTCTGCAATTGGAAGTTTTCCAAATTCAATTCTTTATGTTGTGCAAATATGTTATATTTTAACTTTCCAAAGAACATTTGAGCCGAGAATAACAATTTACGTGTCATTTTTGACACCAGGCAACATTAATGTTGAAGTTTTTAAAGATCTAAACTTTGCATAACAATTTCTTCAATTGACATTAATGTCACGGTGAGAAATTCTTTAAGCCGACTGGAATTGTTCTTTATGCAACATTTATATCAACATTAACGAAAAAATATATTTACAAGTACCGAGCATCATCTTATAATGCAAGCTTTAATTTTCAATATCGTGCAGATTTTCAAATTCAAACAAAACCTAATTAAATGTTTTGCAAGAAACAGGTTATTTAAAAAAGAACAAAAAGGATTTCTAAGAACAAAATATAAAGCCCATTGACAGTTAACCACTAGTGTGCATTGTGTTGAATGATCTTTCTTACAAACTTGGAATGAAGTGAATTGATACATGCGTTATGTAATCGCTCCTTTCTTCGCGATCAATCAAACGATTCCAGTAAAATTTGTATATAAGATGCAGAATAAGATGGGCTACACGCTGAGTTTTGGATTCTGATGTCTATTTCTCGACTTACGTCCAAATTCATTCGCCCGGTAATTTTTTTCTGGGACACCCTGTATACCCGACATTTCAATGTTATTAAGGGATCGGTCACCCGCCTTTGCACATCAGGCATATCAAATTGCATTCTGAATACGGGGAATGTCTTTCTGATATCAAATAATTACTCAGGTCCCACAAAAATACTGTGAAAACGTCGCTATCGGGTAGGCCTACTGTCTACTGTGTCAGGTTTTTCTCCGGATGCTCCATGTTTTTCTCCTGCCTAAAATCGAACCTATTCCCATATCCCTGTCCCGTCATATTCGGTCGGTTGGCATTTTTAACTTTTGGCCCCTGTGTGGCCAAAAAAACTGACCACTCCCCAAGATTTGACCTTTTTGCTTATAACTCAAGAACGGTATGTCGCAGGTAGGTCAAACTAGGCCTACTGTATACTTTTTCTGAATCCTTACAATGAGAGGAATAATTTGTTGTGCTTGTTAACTTTGACATTTGACCACTGTGTTAACCTTTCACCTTGAATATGGCCGGAGTGCCGGGAATTATTTTATCAGGACCATAAACAGGAAGCTAAAAAGGTTGGTTTGGTCAAATAAATTACTTTTAGGATCTTTGGTTTGGTAGAGTCCTGTGGGGCCTGGGGTCATCATTAATAGACACCGGACTATGATGTAATTGTATAATACGGTCAGGGAGGTAAATAACATGTTAACTGGGTGGGCAATTATTTTGCCCACCCAGTAAATTCAACTTGCCAATTGCCCAAAAGTGCCCACCCAGTAAATTATTTTGCCCACAAAAAACTGGGCACCATATAATAATTACCATCTAATTTTAAGTACTGCGTTTTTACGTATAGGAGTAATGGTGAGTGACAAATAAGATTTCTAAATACCTGAAGTGAAATATAGTATGGTAGCCTATATAATTTTTCTTGAAAGTTGCTACATGAATATGATATTAATTGGCAGAAGATGTATAGAGGGAGGGCAATGTCCACTTTTTACATCAAAACCAAATTGTATGCAAAAACAGGTCTACATTTTCGAAAATCCATACCCCTTGATGTCATTAATTATCACTGCCCACCCAGTAAATTATTTTCCATTATTTGAGGGCAAAAATAAATTAAATTGCCCACCCAGTAAATTATCCTTATTTACCTCCCTGAATACGGTAGGCCCTATGGCCGGGCCTATGGCAGATAGACAATGATAGATGACACAGAAGACATTTTCGATTTTCATTTCTAAACAATTGTATTTTGATCACATGCTTACGATGCGATGACGAGTTCATCAAATATTTATGATAAATGAGGTTTTTGAAAACAAATCTCTTGTTTGCAAGATTGGCGACTTAAAATATGACGTCACGATGAACAACGTCTTCGATCTTTGGGGCCGAGTAAAAAAATAAAACAGGTTTCTCGTCCCATCCCGCTTCCTTTTCTTGAGGCCGCTTCAAATGAATTTATGAGATGTCTAGGAAGTTGATATACTTTCTGTAGCCATACTATTTTTTTTTTTTTAACACACTTCTGGGACGTTCTGTGATCATTACAAGGGCTTACCTACCAGAACAATAAAATAAAAAGGCCTCATTTTCCCGGCATTATTCTGTACGCGAAATAGAGGGTGTTTATGGGTATTAACCCGTATTTACACCTATTTGTCGATCAAATGAAAATAAAAGCCCCTCTTCCTCTTTTTTTTGTTGTTGAAAACCTGGACGATAAACATGTTTTTATTTTTACTCTGCCTTTTATTATATAAGATGATCACATCATCTTGAAAATACATTATAATACAAAGTACAACGCCACTATGACTAAACGACCACATTTAAATACAGAGCACCATGACTAAATTGGCACAGATTCCACTAACAAAATCGCTTAACCCTTTCCATACGGGTGTCGTCTGCAGAAACAAATTCCACATTTTCTTTAAAAATAACAAAAAAATAAATAAATAAATGACGTGAAAAAGCATTCGAATGAGTACAAACAATCCCAGTGTTTGTTCAGTGGTTCTTGAGATATAGCTCTTGATATTATTTTGAGAAAATATTTAAAAATAAAAATATGTTGAAACCTCAATGGCCAGCATGCAAAACCAATTGTGTTGCGGTCGATGGAATGGTTCGTAGACAAATTTATTTATGCTGAATATAATGTCACATGGTTGTCACCAGACAGACCCACAAAATATTATTGTCTGTTTGCTCAATTTGTTTGTTTAGAAAGGCCATTGCCCGTTGCCTATATAGATATTTTCATTTTTTCTTTACCCAAATAAATTATTTTAGCGCCTATACAATATCATGTTCAGGGTGTATGAGAGAGGGTGGTGGTTTGTACGTGGAATAATTATCTATCCTCCGCACGGTTGTTTGATGGCATGTAGATCTGTATTAATAGTTGAACACAGAACACTGATGGCGCTATTTATCTTAAATCTTGTTTGAATCATTATAAGTTAGGCACTTTTAAGATGATACTAAAACATCAGAAAAATGAGCAACAAATAGCAAGGAATAACTCATGTTATTGGGCTAAATTAAAGTTAAAATATATGTAAATAGCGCCCTCAATTTGCACACAAATAATTAGTAGGCCTATACAATTATAGAATAAAATATAAATAAAATGGCAGAAAAATGGAAAATTAGATAATGAAAGGAAAATCTGTGTTGAAATTAGCTAAACAATATAATGTGGTATATTATTTAGTGGTATTGTCCAGGTCTAGAATTGAATGTTTTGCTAGAAAAATTCACGATTCACATCAAACAACCATGTCCGGGGTGGGCAATTTCCAAATAGCCTGCCATTCATGACCTTCTTGCCCCCATCTTCCAGCATGCCCAAAAAAACATTTTGCCTGGCCTGCTAAACATGCAAATATTTTGGAACCCACTTTGTAATAATACGAGCGTAGCGAGCAGAATATTTTGCATATTACACTGTTTCCGTGTTTTTCTAATCTTTTTTAGAGCGTTTTATGTAAAAGGCATGTACACCCCATGAATATGTGCCTAAAAAGTAAAATATCTTGCCAATTGCTTCCCAAGACTTGTTTTTGCCCTGACAAACTTTTATCATTAACTTGTAGCAATGATATACCATGACTGTTTTATCAATCAGAACACACACTATACACTCACCCCCTCACAATATATATAATATACACACACACACCCTACACCCCCCCCCTCACACACCACACCCGCATACGCACTGTGCTCTTACAGATTGACATGTTTAGATCACATGGGTATTCCGGAAACAGGAAAAACAACATTACCATTAACATTGTCTTCTTGTAGCAATGATATACCGTAAAACCCCGTCTACAAGTACAAGCATATAGTGTGCTTCTGATGAAAGCTACATTAATCCAGTCGCCATTATGGAGTTTGAGCAAATAAATTACGGATCCAAGCATATACAAACAAGTATTATTTTAAGAACGATCTATTGTATTGGTATAATATATCGCTTGCTTCGAATTAATTAAGCTTTTATAAAAAACACTATATATGCTTTTTAAATTATTAAGATTCTGGTAACAGATCCAAGAAAATGAAGTACTCACTCGATATATTTCAGTTCCTATCAGGAACCTTGTTCACTCTGCAATGACTGTAAGAAGTGTTTCTAGATGTCAGCAGACCCAAGTGGTTGTGATGACGTCGCCACTTTTGTTGGTTGCTGTTGTGAGATGATCTGGTCATAGATTCTGTCCAATTTGTATGCCCCCTCGTCCTTGTTCATAGTGGCAACGTCATCACAGCCACTTGGGTCTGCTAACATCTAGAAACACTTCTTACAGTCATTGCAGAGTGAACAAGGTTCCTGATAGGAACTGAAATATATCGAGTGAGTACTTCATTTTCTTGGATCTGTTACCAGAATCTTAATAATTTAACTTGACTTTGAACGATCCTGATGAATCTCATCAATAATACTATATATGCTTGTAGACGGGGTTTTACGGTATACCATTAATTTGATAACTGTTGTAACGATCAGAACACAAGCTACGCACCCCTTCCCACCCAACAACACACCCCTACCACACCCGCACTGTGCTCTTAGGCCCATGAAAGTCAATTCCAAGTTTATCGTCCCTTTTTTTCCCCAGGTTGGTGAGGTGACTTTTTCATTTTTCATTTTTCATTATTTCATCAGATTTCATTATTGACCTAAAGTGCGTGTTGATTTAAAGCCACACTCATACATGTTATTTATAAACATGTTTTTATATGGGTAGGGACTAGAAAAGTTAGAAAAGAGCCTGGTTTTGGTTCCAAGTTATAAATTTATATGTTTTACAATCAAAAATATATGTTTCCAATTGCTAAAACTGGTGAAAACACTGATACTTGGAAAATAATGAATTATTTTGGCATTTTTGAAAATTTGACGCGGGTGTTTTTGGTGTCCAAAATGTGACGCGGGCGGGGGACGATAAACTCGGAATCGACTTTCACGCGCCTTACAGGATGATTAACATGTTTTGATCACATGGGTATTCCGGAAACAGGAAAACCAACATTACCATTAACATTGTCTTCTTGTAGCAAAGATATACACCATTAATTTGATAACTGTTGTAACGATCAGAACAAACACCCTACACACCCTTTCCCACCCAACAACACACCCCTACCACACACCACAGCACACACAAACACCACACCCACACTGTGCTCTTACAGATTGACATGTTTAGATCACATGGGTATTCCGGAAACAGGAAAACCAACATTACCATTAACATTGTCTTCTTGTATCAATGATATACACCATTAATTTGATAACTGTTGTAACGATCAGAACACACCCTACACACTCACCCCCCACACACCCTCCCCCCCCCCACCACCACCACCACTGCAACACACCCACATTGTGCTCTTACACAGTGGCGTCGCCAGGATTTTCGAACCGAGGGGCACAACTTGCAAATGTACCGACGGAAATATTTTTTGCCGGCGGAAGTTGTGATTTGTTGACCCCCCCCCCCCCCAAAAAAAAGGATTTTAGGCGGTACCAACATAAAAACACACAATTTTTGTGTAAAATTCAATTTCATTAACAATCTTTCATCATTTTTTTTATAATTCTCCCTTTTTCAGGTAAACCAGGGTAAAAAACGTCTATTGTTAACCCAATTTGTTTTTTGCACCAAGGCCTTCCGTCTACCGACGGCCTTACATGTACCGACGGCCATGACGAGCCCCCACTGGCTACGCCACTGCTCTCCGGGTATTCCGGAAACAGGAAAAACATCATTACCATGAACATTGTCTTCTTGTAGTATATACACTAGATGTAAATTTTTTTACATGTATATAATGATTCATGTCCAAATCCAAATTTTGATATCTACGTCCGGGAATAATATTTTCCATTATTATTTGGTGGAAATGAAAGTTTTAAAACATACAGAAAGCTACAATAACCCAATTTGCTCAAATTTATCGATTCGCTACTTCCTGGCTAGATAAACTATATAGTTAGTTGGTAACATACATTTAGGCTGATACCATTTCATGGTTCAGCAATAATATCATAATTGTTGAGTAACGATACGTGTCCTTGAAAGTAAATAAAACCGAAGTAGACTATCAACAAAAAGATAGTATACTTGCGTTATATAAAAATGCGTGGGTGGACGTTGTAACAAAGGACCAAGGACGCACCGTTTACCCAAAACTGATATTGTCAATTTTATGTGTATTCAATAAATAATACAGTCAGAACAATCTGCTGATAAGAATTACAGTTTTAAGAATGGACTTGAAAACAGTCAAATTCACAGACCATGACCACATGCAGGTCTATATTATCTTTAAAATAATTATTATAAACCACATGAATATTATTCTGACCTGATAAAAGATTTTGCTTTGATGAACCATAGATAGTGAAAGAGATCTATATAATATGGGTGGACATAATTATTAAATAATTATATGAACCTCCATTATTGAACATTTACACGCCCTTTCCTGAATAAAAATAATAACTTTTTTAACACGTTTCATTTGAATGTAGTCTGTCACATTTGAATGTCGAGTGCGCAGCTGGTGCTGTCGGCATGGAATGGTATCGTTATGGACCACAATGGCCTCATTCCAATTGCATAGTTCAATAACCTCAATAAAACAATCATGGCGCATAAGTTAACCTCAAAGTGCAGAGTATGCGTTTTTGTGCCCAAATTTTCAAAGGTCATTCAATGGTTGTACAAATATATTGGGGTTAAAAATTATGCCCTGATAGATGAGCATGTTGTGGTATATTCGCATATAAATGGTAATAAATATATAAAGCGCAGTAAAGGAAAGACTTGTATAAATCTAATAATGCATTTGACCGTTAATAATGCAGAATAAAATAGAGACTTGTGATAAATCTAACGGTACGAAGGAAATTAAAGCGTGGGTGGGGCTCTAATAGTAAGCGTCACGTGAATTGACCAGTCTATCCATAAACTACGTAACAAAACCGTTGAATATACCGGTATTAACGAGAACGGCAAGCTTGTTTTCCCTTGCATTAAAATTGCAGTGTGTACTCATAATTGACAGATATTTTGCACCCCACCCTCCCCACACACACACACCAATTACACCACCGCTCTGTTGTAAATTTAATACGAAATTCTGTATAGAAGCCTAAATAATAAATGTTGGGCTACTTTAGTAATAAACAATTATTACTACTTCCCTTTTTATATTACAATGCTTTTACGGTGTTTTTATATCACAGGGATAGCCTTGTAAGTTCGCTTTGATGCAATTGCAACTTCCGCAATATCTCTTGAATTATAATTCATATTGGGGCAATTTTGTTAAGGAATAAAGAGCACTGGGTAACACACCTACCCACACTCTTAAATACGCCTTCGAGCCATGCAAACTACCAATACATCCAATTATGAGGGTGTTTTTCTTATATAACTACAATTTAGTACAGTCCCGATGTGGCAAATGCGATGCCTCCGATTTGCGTTTCACTACTGAAAATACATGTAGATAGTCAGTACACCCTCAATATTTATTAAATTATTTCAGATAAATGGAAAGCCACTTAGACAATCTGTTAGTAGGGATGTGTGGGTGTGGGGTGTGTGGATGTGGATATATATAACGTAGTGCGAGTACGTCCATGTTTGCATGTGTAAGCGTTGAGCGCCATTAAATTTCTCCCATAAATAATACTGCCAGACAAGCTGTGACAAGTCTGACTTCTCAGGAAATACATACGTAATTTGTGAACGATGCTAACCATAATAGAACCTTGTACGCTGATAAGAACCCTGATGAAATAAAACACACACTGTGTATTGAATTTTGAGCTAAACCAATCGAGCAAACCAGGCTCGCTGATTCAAAGTTAGTCTCCTACACAGCCAGTTTGTGTCGGTCTGACACTCATGTATGTTCGTGATAGCCACATACAGTCTGGCCAGAGACTAATTCAAAGTCTATCTGGGTCAAATCTCATCGCAAAAAAAATACCCGGGTCTCATCTAATCAGCCAATCAGAACACGTCATCTTGGTCATGTGATGTTTGTTACAAGAACGGCCTCACTTAGCCTTGAAAAGATGTAATAAAACATATCCCTTTACCCGCCAATATAGAAAGCAGACGATAATTTGTTTTTTATTGGAAAAATTGTCAAAAATTGACTTTTTAGGCAAATACGCATTAATTTTGGTTTACTTTTCAAACACTATTAATAATACTTGACAACAATATCGAAATACCTATCTGATATTTTCTAAATAAAATTTAGGAAAAAATTTATAATTTGCGCGCCAAACGTCTAATAGCAGGTAAAGCATAAATGCTTATACTGCCGTATTCTGAGAGCAAGCAACGAAGCGGATGAAATGGCAAGCTGGCCTTCTGTTCAACTCAGCTCTATTCTTTCAGCTATAGCACAACCACAATGCATTTCGTCAAGCTTTTTCTTTTCTATAGTGCTGCTGTTTGGCCTTTTCATAGCGAAGCTGCATGCTGTTGTCCAATTCCATAAACATGATGATCAAGGCGGAAATGTCTGCACTCATGACTACTAATGTCATTAGAGCTTCCTGGCTTGAATATTAAACTAGGGGTGACAAAAAAAGAATGTGCTACTGCTATCTTCTTGAACTTTAATTGAATTCAATAGATTGTTATAAAGGTGTAAAAGTACCGTAATAATCACCAAGAACAACCACGTCGTGAAAAAATAGTTTGTGAAGTTTGGTGTAACAAAGAAAAAATTATGTATATTTGAATAATTTCATACTACTAAAGTAATTTACTTCTTTACACACTGAAATGAATTTGTAAAAAGGTGTGTTTTAAATAGATTGTTAAATATATGTTTGAAATTTAAGTTTTGTACTCCAGTGTAGAATTCAAAAATAGTATAGTATTCATTAATCGCTAAAGTTGATCCATAAAGATGCATCAATCATTTCCTTCGGTAATCTTTCTATACATTTATAGTATCCCGTATGTTTCCTATCTACTCTGCAATCTTCAAGCAGATTCAATCACGACCGTCCCAAAAATGTTGACGACTACATACATACTTCCCACTAGAGGCTGTCATCTTCCTGTTGAAGAAAAGGTCATGCATAATTTTAACGCGGTTCAACCCGCTGGCTTCCCACGGATATTTCAGCTCGCGTGCCTGCTTGAAATCAGAGACAGCTCGTAAAATTGTTCAGATGGTCCCTGAATAAGCGTCCTGCTCGAGGGGCATTATAATCTATCACGCAAGTAAACAGCTAGTCTGTGTTGCAGACTTTGAAATTATCTATAGAAAATATAAATTGCTGGAAAAGACTACGAAACAATTTGAGCTCAAGCAGCACGGCTGCTTGCAGCATGCAGGCATGAAGGAATATCTAGCTGGGTTTCTGCTTGCAGCACAGGTCGAAGAAACATTGCTTTTGATAATATCATTTGCATGTTTGGCAGGTCTGGTAAAATGATTGTGAAGGACGAATACTTTCAAGACAGAAATAACTTCTTGTTCCAATCTCATAAAATTTGACCTTTTGAGAATTACCAAAATGTGCACAAAAGTTAATCCAAATTAATAATAATATGTAACAAAAACACATTTCCTTACGAACATATGGGGAGCTAACATAACGGCTATAAGGCCAAGTAAAAAATAAAACATGTTTCACGTCCAGGTTTTCGAAAAAAAGGAGGAAGAGGGGGCTTTTTATTTTCTATTTTTTATCGCAAAATTGGTGTAAATACCCACATTTCGAGCTGTTTTAGCGTATACAATAATGCCAGGAAAAAGGAGGAGGCCCTTTTTTATTTGTTGTTCTGAGAGTTACACCCCCTCTAATGATCACAAAACCTTCCTAAAATGTTTCTTGTATCTTAACAAGGCTATAGAAAGCGTCCCAACTTCCTAGACATATTTTTTGAAAAGTTATAACTGAATTTCAAAAATAAAAATATATTTGAGGAAACCTCAAAAAAGGAAGCGGGAAGGGACGTGAAACATGTTTATTTTTTTATTTGGCCTAATAAAGGTGACGCCCTTTCAAACCTATTTTGAAAATACACAATACGAGTCAGGGATACGGACACTGGTATTATTTTTGTATGTATTGTACCGCCTGTACCGCCTACAATATATTTGGCTTAATTGCCTATCTGATTGTCTTATTTCATCAGCATTTTGAAAATTTACCAAACTACCCTCAATATTCGTTCTTGTCCGAGCAACTCGTTAATAGGCACATATGCTTATTACCGAAGTTTTACGGTATAAAGTGCATTTTCATTTACAGAGAAACAAAAAAACTTGATTTCTTTTCTCAATCTCATGTTAAAATGAAATCAATGAATACAAAATGGACCCATATATAAACTTGTCCTTCCGTGAAGGCCGATTTTAACTGGGCAAATTATAGTCTTTTGTTCCAAAAGTTTCTGTTGTTGATATGGGAACAAAGCAGTCGCTGCAAACGTGTTGATTGAGGTTTCCATGGGTCTTAATATTACAAAATACGCTACAAGGACTTTGAATTTATAATATCAACCCTTGCAAAATAAAAGTTGACCTGTCTGGCCTTCTACTTGGCTGGCATATAATTTACTTCGCTTTTCATGGGCAATAAATATCCTTGAAGCTGGAAATACAACAAATCCGAAACCGCTGAAAAGTGTAGTGGAACTCGAATCTGATAAAATAATTGTGGCCTTGATACTAATATGGCTGCTGACTCATTCCTGGGCTCGTGGCTCGTTCCTCCACCTATCGACCCAGCTCTGTTCCTGGGACGGGAGTCTCGGTCCCAGCTGGTTTGTGCTCCTCTGTAAAACAAAATGGCGTTCATGTAGGAGTACACTGCAATTGGGATAGCACCATGGATGGTCTGTCACATCACACCAGCACTAGCTGGACAATGTGCTATCTTCATTCAGTTCAGTACATAATAATTTTGACCCGGGGCTTTACATCTTGAGACCGCAATCATTCCCCGGGACCATTCCAATACATTTCTTGAAACAATCTTATTTCTAACATAAATACTTCCTGTAATTTTAATACATCATTATTTTAAAGAAAATTCTGGCTGGGTACGTACTGAACTCCGTTCTCCGGTCCGTTCTATTAAAATCTACGTCGTCGGGGATAGCCTAAATTTAAAAAAACAAAATAATATTATGGCATCAATAAGTAAGTCTTGCGTCTAAGTCAAATAATGTCGATGTCGCGAACTTAAAATAAATATCCGGATATCTTGTGTATTTCGATGGGATCAACAAATTCGGGGACCTATCCCAGTCCGACGTGAAAATTGGTGGGTTTTTAGCGGGTTCGCCGTCGGACAAGATAAACACTGTCAAGCTTTCGTCAGGAGTAGCTCTGATTTCTTCAGGACAATGTACCCAAGATTGAGACATGACTGTAGGCCGCCTCTTGCCCACTGATGGCTCTGAAAAGAGCAGTTCACCAGAGACTGCCCTTTGTCAACAGAGAACAAGCAGATCTCGCCTATCTTTTGGTGGCTCTGAAAAGAGCCGTTCATTGAAGACTGGTTCTTGTGAGTCTTGTCTACAGAAAACTACGTGAAAGTCCGATTTTAACAATTGTTCCATCTAAGTAACAGTAAATGTCCCAGATATTCAGATAAAAATAGACGTTTAAATCTGCGTCAAATTCCATTGTCACCAACTTGAAGATCCGGGAACCGTCTTGTGTATTCCGATGTTACCATAAATGTGACCAATATCCGAGTTAATTTATTAGGATCAGGTACACCATGGTCGTACAAGTAATTCAATGTGTGACCATCCAGGGAACTATTGTGACTTACAGAAAAGACCGACGTGAACAACTTTAAAACCCCGTTACACCGTCATGTGTAATGTAGTGCAATACCCGGATACCGTAAAACCTCGTCTACAAGCATATGGAGTTTGAGCAAATAAATAACCGATACAAGCTTATACAAACAAGTATTATTGTAAGACCAATCTATTCTACATGTTCTATTGGCATATTTTCGGCTGTGTCGTATTAATTTTGCTTTCATCAAAAACATTCTATATGCTTGTAGACGAGGTTTTACGGTATTAAGATTAAGTCTTGGGGTATGTTGAGTGAAAGTCCAATGTGACCAATATCCGGGGAACTGCACGTTTGCAAATATTATACAAATGCCTTCAATAGTTGAAGTTTTGTTTATCAACGCAGGTATCACACAAGAAACACTGCACAAGATCCATAATTTTTTATGTTTAATAAGGGGTGTTTTTCCAGGCCTTTTGAGCATCTCCTATGGTATTTCTAACATTTGTTGTTGTTGTACTTTTGGATGAAAATAAAAATTTGATTGATTGATTTGATTTGATTTGATTTGATTTGATTTGATTTGATTTGATTGATTGATTGATTGATTGATTGATTGATTGATTGATTGATTGATCGATCGATCGATTGGTTGATTGATTGATTGATTGATTGATTGATGATTGACGTAATGAAGTCTGACGTGAACAACTTTAAAATTCAGGCAATCAATGTTGGCCTATAATACGTTATTAACGTGACTTTTGATCCTCTTATCAAGTAAGTACAACTAAACATCGAGAAAAAAACATTCCAAAACGGTACAATTTTTGGTCTTTAATGCACCATCGAAATTCTCGGTGTATTCGGTGTATAGAATTTTGAATCACCGTCGATGCACCGCAACTGCCTAAATTTAGATGCAATGGATTGAAAAGTCTGATGATAGCAACTTATTCGGGCTATTGAAGACAACTGATATTCTGGAAACTATTGAAGTCTTGCGTAAACGTGCAATTCCGACGTGAAGTGAAAATCTGAGTTACCCGTAGTCCCGGATTTAATATAGGTGCAAGAGGTTGATATGAAAAGATAGTTCCATGGATAAGTCCGACTTTTACACAACACTTTATTCAATATAATATTAAATAAACATAATAAATTTGCATGCATTGTCCTAGTATATGTTTGGCCTAATACGGTATGTGTGAAAGCATAAAGGCGCTGGAACTGACAATAGCGATATTAACACAGAATAGCAACACTGACTGCTAATATGCAATTATCAATGTGAGGCTTTGAAATTAGCGCAATTATGATAAGAATTTGTTGAAATTAGCGCAATTATCAACCATCTTTTGAAATTAGCGCAATTATGAATTAAACGTTGCAATTATGAAACTTTTAATGCTCCATGAAAATAGCGCAATTATGATAATAACTTTTCCAAATTAGCGCAATTATCAACCCCATTTTGAAATTAGCGCAATTTTGAACTAAACATTGCAATTATGAATCTTTCACAATGCTCAATGAAAATAGCGCAATTATGACAATAACTTGTGCGCAATTTTGCGCTAAATTGCGCAATTTTCAGATTTTCACTTTACCTCTTCATTGAAGTGATAATTGCGCTATTCCGCTATTTTCAACAAAATTATGCAATTTTGCGCTAATTTGCGCAATTTTCAAATTTCCAGATTTTCACTTTACCTCTTCATTCAAGTGATAATTGCGCTATTCCGCTATTTTCAAAAAATTGGGCAATTTTGCACTAAATTGCGCAATTTTCAGATTTTCACTTTACCTCTTCATTGAAGTGATAATTGCGCTATTCCGCTATTTTCAACAAAATTATAATTTTGCGCTAAATTGCACAATTTTCAAATTTCAACATTTTCACTTTACCTCTTCATTCAAGTGATAATTGGCGCTATTCCGCTATTTTCAAAAATTAGCAATTTTAGCGCTAAATTGCGCAATTTTCAGATTTTCACTTTACCTCTTCATTGAAGTGATAATTGCGCTATTCCGCTATTTTCAACAAAATTGCGCAATTTTGCGCTAATTTGCTAATTTTCAAATTTCCAGATTTTCACTTTACCTCTTCATTCAAGTGATAATTGCGCTATTCCGCTATTTTCAAAAATTATGCAATTTTAAGCGCTAAATTGCGCAATTTTCAGATTTTCACTTTACCTCTTCATTGAAGTGATAATTGCGCTATTCCGCTATTTTCAACAAAATTAGCAATTTTGCGCTATTTTGCGCAGTTTTCAAATTTCCAGATTTTCACTTTACCTCTTCATTCAAGTGATAATTGCTTATTCCGCTATTTTCAAAAAATTACTCTACATTGCGCAATTAAATTGCGCAATTTTCAGATTTTCACTTTACCTCTTCATTGAAGTGATAATTGCGCTATTCCGCTATTTTCAACAAAATTGCGCAATTTTGCGGTAAATTGCACAATTTTCAAATTTCCAGATTTTCACTTTACCTCTTCATTCAAGTGATAATTGCGCTATTCCGCTATTTTCAAAAAATTGCGCAAATTTTATGCTAAATTGCGCGCAATTTTCAAATTTTCACTTTACCTCTTTATTGAAGTGATAATTGCGCTATTCCGCTATTTTCAAAAAATTGCGCAATTTTAAGCTAAATGACACAATTTTCAGATTTTCACTTTACCTCCTCATTCAAGTGATAATTGCGCTATTCCGCAATTTTTGCCCTACATTTTGCAATTTCCAGATTCTAATTTCCTTAATAACATACACCCAGCAGCCCAAACGTTTCGGGAACATGCTCCAAGTGGGACCAGAACGGAAGAACCCCGCAGGGCAAGAAAGAAACTGTGAACTGCTAATTTTTTTAATAACATGCACGCAGCAGCCCAAACGTTTCGAGAACATGCTCCCAGTGGGACCACAACGGAAGAGCCCGCAGGGCAAGTAAGGAAGTGTGAACTGTTAGGTCTGATGTGTTAGGTCTTTCTTAAGAAATTGATGTTTATGCAGTTTAAGTGCGAACTGTTATTGAGAAATTTTGAGAATTTCACTTTACCTCTTCATTCTACTGTTCAACGTTTACGCATACACGCAGCAGCCCAAACGTTTCGAGAACATGCTCCCAGTGGGACCAGAACGGAAGAGCCCCGCAGGGTAAGAAAGAAACTGAACTGCTCATTTCTTTAATAACATACACGCAGCAGCAGAAACGTTTCGAGAACGTGCTCCAAGTGGGACCAAAACGGAAGAGCCCCGCAGGGCAAGTAAGAAAGTGTGAACTCTTAGGTCTGACGTGTTAGGTCTGATGGTTACGCATTTCCTTCACATCTGGGGATTTACGGCCAAAATGTGTTTCTATTTGCTCCAAGTGGGACCAGAACGGAAGGGCCCCGCAGAGCAAGAAATAAACTGTGAACTGCTAATTTTTTCATAACATACACGCAGCAGCCCAAACGTTTCGAGAACATGCTCCAAGTGGGACCAGAACGGAAGAACCCCGCAGGGCAAGAAAGAAACTGTGAACTGCTAATTTTTTTTAATAACATGCACGCAGCAGCCCAAACGTTTCGAGAACATGCTCCCAGTGGGACCACAACGGAAGAGCCCATGCAGGGCAAGTAAGGAAGTGTGAACTGTTAGGTCTGATGTGTTAGGTCTTTCTTAAGAAATTGATGTTTATGCAGTTTAAGTGCGAACTGTTATTGAGAAATTTTGAGAATGTTCACTTTACCTCTTCATTCTACTGTTCAACGTTAACGCATACACGCAGCAGCCCAAACGTTTCGAGAACATGCTCCCAGTGGGACCAGAACGGAAGAGCCCCGCAGGGTAAGAAAGAAACGGAACTGCTCATTTCTTTAATAACATACACGCAGCAGCGAAACGTTTCGAGATCGTGCTCCAAGTGGGACCAAAACGGAAGAGCCCCGCAGGGCAAGTAAGACAGTGTGAACTCTTAGGTCTGACGTGTTAGGTCTGATGGTTACGCATTTCCTTCACATCTGGGGATTCTACGGCCAAAATGTGTTTCTATTTGCTCCAAGTGGGACCAGAACGGAAGGGCCCCGCAGAGCAAGAAATAAACTGTGAACTGCTAATTTTTTTCATAACATACACGCAGCAGCCCAAACGTTTCGAGAACATGCTCCAAGTGGGACCAGAACGGAAGAACCCGCAGGGGCAAGAAAGAAACTGTGAACTGCTAATTTTTTAATAACATGCACGCAGCAGCCCAAACGTTTCGAGAACATGCTCCCAGTGGGACCACAACGGAAGAGCCCGCAGAGGCAAGTAAGGAAGTGTGAACTGTTAGGTCTTATGTGTTAGGTCTTTCTTAAGAAATTGATGTTTATGCAGTTTAAGTGCGAACTGTTATTGAGAAATTTTGAGAATTTCACTTTACCTCTTCATTCTACTGTTCAACGTTTACGCATACACGCAGCAGCCCAAACGTTTCGAGAACATGCTCCCAGTGGGACCAGAACGGAAGAGCCCCGCAGGGTAAGAAAGAAACTGAACTGCTCATTTCTTTAATAACATACACGCAGCAGCGGAAACGTTTCGAGATCGTGCTCCAAGTGGGACCAAAACGGAAGAGCCCCGCAGGGCAAGTAAGACAGTGTGAACTCTTAGGTCTGACGTGTTAGGTCTGATGGTTACGCATTTCCTTCACATCTGGGGATTTACGGCCAAAATGTGTTTCTATTTGCTCCAAGTGGGACCAGAACGGAAGGGCCCATGAGCAAGAAATAAACTGTGAACTGCTAATTTTTTCATAACATACACGCAGCAGCCCAAACGTTTCGAGAACATGCTCCAAGTGGGACCAGAACGGAAGAGCCCCGCAGGGCAAGAAAGAAACTGTGAACTGCTAATTTTTTTAATAACATGCACGCAGCAGCCCAAACGTTTCGAGAACATGCTCCCAGTGGGACCACAACGGAAGAGCCTCGCAGGGCAAGTAAGGAAGTGTGAACTGTTAGGTCTGATGTGTTAGGTCTTTCTTAAGAAATTGATGTTTATGCAGTTTAAGTGCGAACTGTTATTGAGAAATTTTGAGAATTTCACTTTACCTCTTCATTCTACTGTTCAACGTTTACGCATACACGCAGCGGCCCAAACGTTTCGAGAACATACTCCCAGTGGGACCAGAACGGAAGAGCCCCGCAGGGTAAGAAAGAAACTGAACTGCTCATTTCTTTAATAACATACACGCAGCAGCGGAAACGTTTCGAGAACGTGCTCCAAGTGGGACCAAAACGGAAGAGCCCCGCAAGGCAAGTAAGAAAGTGTGAACTCTTAGGTCTGACGTGTTAGGTCTGATGGTTACGCATTTCCTTCACATCTGGGGATTTACGGCCAAAATGTGTTTCTATTTTTCTTAATAACATACATGCAGCAGCCGAACGGGTTTTTCCATAAACTATAAAACACGACAAAACACACATGTCATGTCCAGCATCGTCTGTTATTATTAAATAAACATAGCGCCCCCACTCTACAAAATGGTGACAGTCCCGTTTAATCACATGATTCATCACATGATCGGAAACAAACAATCATGATAATCGGAACCTTTCACATGCAGCTCCACGATGAGTAAACAAACAAAAACATAGAAGAATGTAACGGAAGCCTAATGTATTCAAAGCAGGTAACTTCGTTTGTTTTCATTGACATTGCAGTTAATAACACACATTCCTTACTGTTACCCTTACAAGTGTCTATCACGCGAGTCTTATTATAATGCACTTTCAGTTTCCCACACGTTCGAATGGGAATTGCATTGCGAACTTTCCCAATGGTTGGTAACCGTATTTCCTGCAATAATGTGACAACTTAACGTGGAAAGTTCTATTCTATATTGTTTGGCAATATTGTATTTTGTCAATACAATAGTATGTTTAAACTTGTAACTTTGTGTTTTTGATCGGAAAGATCGGATATTTTTATTGCCGATTCGAAATTCTGGACCATCGCAAGGGTGCAGAACTGTTACGGCGAATGTTTACGCATTTCGATTCCGCTACGTGTTAGGTCAGACAGATACGCGTTTTCGACTTTTGAAAATAGCGGAATAGCGCTATTACCCCTAGAGTGGTGCGGTAATGTGAAAAATTCAAAATTAGCAATTTTGTCTAAAGGCCATTTTGAAAATAGCGAAATAGCGCTATTATCACTTGAGTGGTGGGGTAAAGTGAAAATTGCATAATTGCAATTTTGTCTAAAGGCCATTTTTGAAAATAGCGAAATAGCTATTATCACTTGAGTGGTGGGGTAAAGTGAAAATTGCAAAATTGCGCAATTTTGTCTAAAGGCCATTTTTGAAAATAGCGAAATAGCGCTATTATCACTTGAGTGGTGGGGTAAAGTGAAAATTGCAAAATTGTGCAATTTTGTCTAAAGGCCATTTTGAAAATAGCGAAATAGCGCTATTATCACTTGAGTGGTGATGTAAAGTGAAAATTGCAAAATTGCGCAATTTTGTCTAAAGGCCATTTTTGAAAATAGCGAAATAGCGCTATTATCACTTGAGTGGTGGGGTAAAGTGAAAATTATGCAATTTTGTCTAAAGACCATTTTGAAAATAGCGAAATAGCGCTATTATCACTTGAGTGGTGGGGTAAAGTGAAAATTGCAAAATTGCTAATTTTGTCTAAAGGCCATTTTTGAAAATAGCGAAATAGCGCTATTATCACTTGAGTGGTGGGTAAAGTGAAAATTGCATAATTGCATAATTTTGTCTAAAGGCCATTTTTGAAAATAGCGAAATAGCGCTATTATCACTTGAGTGGTGGGGTAAAGTGAAAATTGCATAATTAAGCAATTTTGTTTAAAGGCCATTTTTGAAAATAGCGAAATAGCGCTATTATCACTTGAGTGGTGGGGTAAAGTGAAAATTGCAAAATTGCGCAATTTTGTCTAAAGGCCATTTTTGGAAATAGCGAAATAGCGCTATTATCACTTGAGTGGTGGGGTAAAGTGAAAATTGCAAAATTAGCAATTTTGTCTAAAGGCCATTTTGAAAATAGCGAAATAGCGCTATTATCACTTGAGTGGTGGGGTAAAGTGAAAATTGCATAATTGCTAATTTTGTCTAAAGGCCATTTTTGAAAATAGCTAAATAGCGCTATTATCACTTGAGTGGTGGGGTAAAGTGAAAATTGCATAATTGCTAATTTTGTCTAAAGGCCATTTTTGAAAATAGCTAAATAGCGCTATTATCACTTGAGTGGTGGGGTAAAGTGAAAATTGCAAAATTGCGCAATTTTGTCTAAAGGCCATTTTGAAAATAGCGAAATAGCGCTATTATCACTTGAGTGGTGGGGTAAAGTGAAAATTGCAAAATTGCAATTTTTGTCTAAAGGCCATTTTTGAAAATAGCGAAATAGCGCTATTATCACTTGAGTGGTGATGTAAAGTGAAAATTGCAAAATTGCTAATTTTGTCTAGAGGCCATTTTGAAAATAGCGAAATAGCGCTATTATCACTTTAGTGGTGGGGTAAAGTGAAAATTGCAAAATTAAGCAATTTTGTCTAGAGGCCATTTTGAAAATAGCGAAATAGCGCTATTATCACTTGAGTGGTGGGGTAAAGTGAAAATTGCAAAATTGCGCAATTTTGTCTAAAGGCCATTTTTGAAAATAGCGAAATAGCGCTATTATCACTTGAGTGGTGGGGTAAAGTGAAAATTGCATAATTGCTAATTTTGTCTAAAGGCCATTTTGAAAATAGCGAAATAGCGCTATTATCACTTGAGTGGTGGGTAAAGTGAAAATTGCATAATTAAGCAATTTTGTTTAAAGGCCATTTTTGAAAATAGCGAAATAGCGCTATTATCACTTGAGTGGTGGGGTAAAGTGAAAATTGCAAAATTGCGCAATTTTGTCTAGAGGCCATTTTTGAAAATAGCGAAATAGCGCTATTATCACTTGAGTGGTGGGGTAAAGTGAAAATTGCAAAATTGCGCAATTTTGTCTAGAGGCCATTTTGAAAATAGCGAAATAGCGCTATTATCACTTGAGTGGTGGGGTAAAGTGAAAATTGCATAATTGCGCAATTTTGTCTAAAGGCCATTTTTGGAAATAGCGCTATTATCACTTGAGTGGTGGGTAAAGTGAAAATTGCATAATTGCGCAATTTTGTCTAAAGGCCATTTTGAAAATAGCGAAATAGCGCTATTATCACTTGAGTGGTGGGGTAAAGTGAAAATTGCAAAATTGCGCAATTTTGTCTAAAGGCCATTTTTGAAAATAGCGAAATAGCGCTATTATCACTTGAGTGGTGGGGTAAAGTGAAAATTGCAAAATTGCGCAATTTTGTCTAAAGGCCATTTTGAAAATAGCGAAATAGCGCTATTATCACTTGAGTGGTGATGTAAAGTGAAAATTGCAAAATTGCGCAATTTTGTCTAGAGGCCATTTTTGGAAATAGCGCTATTATCACTTGAGTGGTGGGGTAAAGTGAAAATTGCAAAATTGCGCAATTTTGTCTAGAGGCCATTTTGAAAATAGCGAAATAGCGCTATTATCACTTGAGTGGTGGGGTAAAGTGAAAATTGCAAAATTGCTAATTTTGTCTAGAGGCCATTTTTGAAAATAGCGAAATAGCGCTATTATCACTTGAGTGGTGGGGTAAAGTGAAAATTGCATAATTGCGCAATTTTGTCTAAAGGCCATTTTGAAAATAGCGAAATAGCGCTATTATCACTTGAGTGGTGGGGTAAAGTGAAAATTGCATAATTGCGCAATTTTGTCTAAAGGCCATTTTTGAAAATAGCGAAATAGCGCTATTATCACTTGAGTGGTGGGGTAAAGTGAAAATTGCAAAATTGCGCAATTTTGTCTAGAGGCCATTTTGAAAATAGCGAAATAGCGCTATTATCACTTGAGTGGTGGGGTAAAGTGAAAATTGCAAAATTGTGCAATTTTGTCTAAAGGCCATTTTTGAAAATAGCGAAATAGCGCTATTATCACTTGAGTGGTGGGGTAAAGTGAAAATTGCAAAATTGAGCAATTTTGTCTAGAGGCCATTTTTGAAAATAGCGAAATAGCGCTATTATCACTTGAGTGGTGGGGTAAAGTGAAAATTGCATAATTGCGCAATTTTGTCTAAGAGCCATTTTCACCAAACTGATTTTCTTCTAAGTCTAAAAAATACACTGATAATAGCGACATTAGCACTTTTTGATAATAGCAGTGCTATTATCGCAATTATGTGTAGAAACGAATGACAAAATAGCGCAATTGCGTCTAGTATAAAAAAGAGCGCTAATATCGCTATTATCAGTTATAGCGCCTTTCTCTGTGAAAGTCAGACTCTCCGGTGTGGCCAACCTATCCGGTAACTTGTTGTAGTTCCCGTCGCGGATAAGGATAACCTAGTTGGGCAAATCGGACTTAAAACGTAAGCCCTACATACTACATGAACATAGTAAGCGCTAAGTTCCTTGGATTAGTTGATCAAAATCCGGCTTCTATCAGTTCTGAGCAAGGATTTTCAAGTTCAATTTAATAAGTTAGGAATGAATACATTAAAACTTTATTCTTCTAAATTAATATTATCATTATTATTAATTATTGTTGATGTTGTTGCAGTTTATCCCAACTTGTAGGATCTCGAATAAGCGTTTATTGCGCTTTAGACAGTATTTTAATGGGACATGAGAGCACCTCAGACCTATCGAATTGCATTCTGAATCTGAAAGCATGTCTTTCTGATATCAAATAATTTTCATTTTTGAAAATCACAATATAATACAAATTTTATGACAAATGATAAAATTTGATATTTTTCAAATTTTTGATATATAACAGTCCTCGAAGTAAATTATATAAATCTAATTATATATTCTTAAAGTGTATGTAGCTGGGAGGAAAAGCCGACGGTCAATTGAAAATTTTGACCTTTCATATTGAAGATATGGATTTTTTTTTTTTTTTTTCCTAATTTTTTTTGGTGTTTTGGGAAAAAAAATCCATATCTTCAATACGAAAGGTCAAACTTTTCAATTGATCATCGGCTTTTCATCCCACATACATACACTTTAAGTATAAATCATCAGATTTTTAAAGTTTACTTCGAGTACTGTTAAATATCAAAAATATCCATTTTTAATGATTTGCCATAAAATGTGTATTAAATTGCGAATTCCAAAAAATCAAAATTATTTGATATCAGAAGGACATTCTTCGTATTCAGAATGCGATTCGATATGTCTGATGTGCTCTAAGGCCAAGGAAAGTCGATTTTGAGTTTCCCGTCACCCGCCCTCACTTCATTTTCTGACCCTCACTTGAATTCATTATTGTGATTTTCCAAAAAATACCGACAAAAACTGGTTATATTTGCAACAAAATTGATGAATATCCGTTTATTTTTTGTGAAAAAATCAAAATCAAAACATACATTTTGCTGTCAACCTAGTTGCAGACTCTTTTTAGTATACTTTTGAATCTCATTTGGGCTAAACATCCATTTTCATGTGAGTGAGCGGCAAATAACAATAAATTTTACATGCATGTTGGTCATACAATGAAAGGCAGAAAAAAATTGAATAATGAATAATGAAAAAGTTACCTCACTTCTTTTCAGAAATTATGTGACGGGAAACTCAAAATCGGCTGTTAGTGGCCTAATGTCCCAAAATAAATACTGTCCAAACGTTCATACCCAAGCCCTTAAAAACCCACAGTAACTGCAGACAATATCATGTTGCTAGGCGAAATCACTATTTGCTATAATGTGCGCAATGTGTCGACGAAGTTGGCGTTTGCCAGGTGGGAGCCACTAGCCATCATATACCGTATTGTCTCGTCACTAAGCTTGCCACTAGCCATCATATACCGTATTGTCTCGTCACTAAGCTTCACCGAATGAACGACATTGTATTACAGGAGTCATACCTACAATAAATACAATGGTTTACTTCTACAGGTGGGTCCATATTCTGCACTATTCATGACTTATGCAACGATGAAATAATAGCTGTTTGTCACTTGTTTCAGGTAGAAGCCTATGCCCGGGAATCTATGCTTAAAACTCGCTTCCAAAATAAGCAGCTTTACATGTAGTCAAAAAGAAATTCTCTTGACATTGCCAAAATCTAGGTTAAGTCATTAAATATAACTACAAAATACTATAACTAGTGTCATTTGTGAACTACGGTTGTATGGTTGTTTGCGTGGATGGTTCATTTACGAATGTATGTCAAAAGTACTAGTATACTAATATGCGTAGAAGTGTCGTCAGTCCCCGTGTCGTCAACGTAACGCTACTTGAAGTCGTATGGCGATTTCGTGGTACAGATTATACCGCATCTACCAATGCAATCGCTAAGGCTATATATTATTATTATTATACCAAGTTGAAATGCTGCGTTAATTAATTGCGATCCTGTCGACGGAATCCCTTTTAACTTGACTAGAATCACTACGTGAAAGAATAATTACGTCCAGCAAATTACTATTTCCTCAATAAAAAGGGCAATTAGATTAAAGAATGATAAACAATGTGACTTATTCATGTCATGCGGGCAAGTATTCAAAATCATCTAAATGTTGTTTTTGGCAACAAGAAATATGCAACTAGCGCGCACATTATGAAAATTGGAGAGAATACAATTTAAAAAAAATATGGTAACCTATTTACCGGTATTATTTGTTTCCATATTGCACTATTTTCCCTCCAAAGCAAAGTTCTCGCAAGACTTTTAATTATCGACCTTTTTCACGCAATGGTAACAAACAACCGCTATCTATTATTATCATTTTAGTCCGCAAATGACTCATTGATATGACGATAAATCCTAGGGCATTTGCTATTTTAGCTAGGTCAGTCCAAATATTACAGCACAGCTACAAGAGATTTGCGCATGTAAGCATGTGACTGGTTCGATGGTGTGACACGACAGCTCTGCAGCTCTCTATAAATATTCCATGCTGTTCGCCTTTATGTCCCTGGGTTCTGATATTACGCATGACTCAATCTCAAGCTAGAGAGCTGCTTTCGAGTAGAGTAATTTTACCTTTTCTGGCCTCTGCGATCTCTGCGGCTGAGTGACTAGCGCTAGTCTCATGAATTTCCTGCCTTGTAGATTAAAATATAAATAATCCACGCGTTGTTTTTTCTTTTCAAGAAATAAATTGCACGAAAGTAATTGATGTTAATTTTAGAATAAACGTGTATGTTGTGTTTCTTTTAATGTAATTATTCAGGTAATTAGTATAAAAATAAAAAGGAAGAAAAAGCTCTTCTATTAAAGTACTATCCTACAAAAATAATTGATGAAGACTCAAGGCATGATTTAAATGAACTCGGTGGTATAAATCGAGAGAAAACAAGCCATACGTTCTTTGGAGAGGGTAAAGAATCAACATGGACGATTAAAATGAAGTCCGCTCGATACTCACCTTGAAAAAAGTCGACTAAATTATGTAAAGAGTTAATATTTTAAAGACCCTCCATTTTTATCTTGGCTTTAGTTTAGCTTTGTTAGTGTTACAGATGTTGACGTAACCACGTCTTTGCATAAATAATTAAATATACGCTGGTCCGTCGTTCGATGTTTTGAAAGAACTATAAAAGAGGGCTCAATATAAAGTCAATAATTATCATATTCATAATTAAATTACTAAACACACATAGGCCATCTATGACATCAATACATTACATGTTATATGAATAATACCATGTTGAAGCAACGTTACGCACTTTTAATGTTTCGCTTTCTATCAAGTTCAGTTCAGTTAAATTTTTTCAATTTTTTTCTTCTACCAACGTCAAGCATTACATTGGATTGTCCAATCATGTTACACATGTTTTATACTGTGTTACCTACCGTCGATAAAGGCTTGAAAACTAGAGGTCGCGTGACGACACTACCGGCATTAACAACCCGATGAAACCTCCCCCTTTTAGACCAAACTTTCTGTACATCTCCAAAACAAAATCTCATGAATTTAAGAAAATAAAATTTGCCAAGAATTGGAATGATATTTTGTTTCTAGAGATGCATCGAAAGAGTATGAAAGGTATCTAAACTACAGGTTAATGTGGCTCGTTCTTTGTGTTCAATATGTCGGTTTCTTTTATGTCCGCCATCTTGATTTTTTACAGAACACAAAGACCCATTTGAAATGTGTGTGCGCTTTCGCTCTTATTTTTATGTCAGGGAAAGGGGTTTATATTCCTTTTATTATTTCCAGGACTGCTCAGAGCGGCGCAAAGTATAATCCACTATATTCCTGTAATGGTAGAGCAATATATATTCCTGAAAATTCAAGAAAGAAAACATAAAATCGACCACGCCCTAGGAGGCTCTAGCTATAGTACATTGTAATGTAGGAATACGCCGTTATAGTGATCCAAATATTATCCACGATTTTTCGGACTCGAAACGATATAATTCCACCACGCTGGTATTTATATTCCATACAATAAGTATCCCTGTTATAATGGCAGTGTTTTAGCGCATCAGACTTGGGTTAAAACGGAAAGAAAAGGAAGGTTTTTGTGAAACTTTTCGAGCAGTTATGGTTTTTGCTGCTGCGCCATTCTGCCGGCCTGTGCATTAGTCGCCACGTATAGTGCGCAAGCCAATTCATTATGTGAAGGAAAAAAACAGGTACCAGAATCCTTTGCGGTCCAAAACCACGACGGTAGGAATGACGTCACGGTTGAAAAGGGGAGACACCATTTTGACTCGTACAAGCTTGGATCGCAAAATGAAACGATGAATTTACTACAATTTTACCGAAATATTCGGCGCTCCCGAGGATTATTATTTGGATTATAACCCATGGCCAGCATGGTGCGGGAAACAAGACACTTGTGGGTCGGGAATCTGCCGGAAAATATACGAGAAGACAAAATTATTGAGCAGTTAAAGAGGTAGGTTTTGCAAGTATTTATTTCACTCGATCCGAGTCGTAGCTGTGTGTTTTTGCTCGCGATCGTTCTTGGTCTGTTATAAAATTGCATCCAGTATGCTACACATTCGTCGTGTTTTAACAAAATTAGACGCATAAATTCCCTCCAAATCTTTCATATTCATGTAGAGAAATTATTTGAGAACATATTGGTAATAAGCATGATATATTAACATGGGTATATTTTTAATAATTAATCATTATTGTGGTGTATGTTTGGTCGTGAATGCTAAATATAATATTGACAACAACAGTCTTTTACGTGTAGCGGAGTGGTGTAGTTTCCGCGCATAGTAATGAATGGGCCGTACATGTACTTGCACATGTACAATTTGGGAAAATTGAAATACTCATTATAACACTGCTTTGCAGTCTAAAATAGCTAACAAAATAGTATGAAATGATGCAGAATGTGTTAAGGATTATTTTAATGTAGATTTTGGACGTTTTTGGAATATTTTAATTTTTGCTTCATGCACCATGCATGTGATGATGTGTGTCTACACCAGGCACCAGTACTGTATGTTGCAAATACCTAGACTACACTACAGCCATTGCCATGATTGCATTGGGTTAATTTATGTTATTTCATGTATATAATTTTTAACAGAATACAGTATTTAGCTGAAGAGTATTTAAATCGACATTGAGATTCAACTGTAAAGGCGATCATCATGACTAGATATTGCACAAATGTATGCACTTGCAATGCTTGCGTTTGACATGATACACCAAACAGATTGGGTACCATGCTTGATAGTACCTGTATAATTTATAGTATACGTGCGCTTATGGCCATCATGATGTAAAATTAGGCCAAATCGGCTCATTCGATTTCGATTCCATGTTAAAAAAATTATGACAATAAAATTAATAATGTGAGTGTAGGCCCTACATTGTATTGTAAATTAAGCTCAAATCTTTTCAGCCATTTTCATTTAATTTTGCAACAGCCATACATCATTTACATTTGCGTAGCAATTTTAGCTAAAACCTTATTTAGTTTTAGGCGATGTTCTTATAATATTACCATATGTTTACATTGTAAAAAATTGCTATACAAGCTGAAATTTGTGTAGCATGTTGTCCAAAATGGGGAGCATTTTGCTCCACAACACCAGTTAAATCGAACCCTGTGTTATGTATGTGTACAGATTTAATACAGATATTCAATTTTTTTTCAATCTCATTTTACAGATCAGACCAAGAGAGTCCATTATCCATGGATGTATTATAATTTTTTTGATATTCCAAAAAAGGGAATTTCGGATTTACACTTTTTTAAATTTAAATGCATAAATATTCATCATACATTGTTGTATTGTAACTACCATGAGGTACACTGTTACAGTAGTGCAATATTTCTATGTTGGTAGAGAACTTGTCCTCATTGTTTTTTGTTGTTGTTGTTTTATAAAAAAGATAAAATTATATCCCATTAAATTATAATTTTTATATTAATAATCACGGTACCGTACCATATTTTATTATTTTCATAAATATTAACAAAATACAAAATATTATTAAATAAATTTATATTAATTAACTACCGGTACCAATACAGTATCTAATGATATTTTTATTTACTAAATATTATATTGCTTTTTTTGTTTGACCAAGCTGACGGTCATATACATCTATCAATTGATGCAATAAAGGGCTTGCTAGTTGTTGTTTTTTGCAGGTTTTTTTTAGTTTCTATTCAGGAAAAAAACATAATATATTCCTTATTTATTTTAAAGTTATAGATGGCTGCGTGTCTTGAGCTCGCCCCATTTTGAGTTGCGCAGCCTTTTTGAGCATATTTAATATATACATCTTTCGAGCTTGAAATCAACATAACATTTTACACATGCACCTCACCCCATCAATTCAAAAGTACGGTACTGGTATACATTTCCTGAAAGGAAATTGCATGAGAATCCAAATTTGGCTTTGAAAAAACTATAGGAAGTAGGGTAAAGTTGTCCAGACTGAAAATATCAGCTAAAAATTTACTTTTTCATTTTTTATCTTTGTAAATGAATGCCCTAAACAGCGCTCCTTAAAGGCTCCAGAAGAGCTATTTAATGCTCTCGGACTGCAAATTCCAAAAGACAGTCCCTGAAAATTTGGGTGAGATTAGTGAACTAGGAAATTGTTCATGTGGGCTCCCCTTTCAAAAATTTGTATCTACCCCTGTACTGTGTATCCATTTTTGGTTGTTTTGTGTCAATAAATGTTTTTAGAAGCATTTATAAACCACATGATGTAGGCCCCTATATTGGGCTCAAAATGCTTTTTTTGTCATTTGGGGGAAAATGTCATTTTTTTTTTTTTTTTGCAAATTATTATTTTTTTTTTTTTACAGATTTGGAGTCCCTTGACCTAGACTGGAGCCGAATGCTGCAATTATTCCGCAAAAAGGAATTAAAAATGGCAAAAAACAGGAATTTTTCCGAATTAAAAAAAAAATTCTTTTTTAATTTTTCCATTTTGGCTTCAAATCGTGTACTGGTATTTCAATAATGTTTAGAAAATTGAGGTGCGTATTTTAGCCTCCAGAATCGTGTATTAATTATTAGCAGGCCTACATTATTTTTCATTTAAACTTGATAAAACTTGCTTTGTAGTTAGCATGTCATGAAGGTCTGGTGCCACACACGTAACACCTACACACCTGTTTAAATTCAAAAAATTAACTTTCTATGACATCGTTTTGGTTTTTTTCAGATATGGACGAGTTGAAAATGTGAAACTAACAGGAAAAGAGACACGGATGGTGGACTCTCTGCCTATGTGGATTTTGTGGATATATCCAGCGCCAACAAAGCACATGACACCATCACAAAAATAGGAGATAGGGAATTACGTATAGAATATAATAACCCCGAAAGATCCCCGGATTCATTAATACCAGAGGACACAGCATCTCGGCTAAGTCATAGTCGGGAACCTTATGATGCACATCATTCAAGACACACCCGCTATGACTCGCGAAGAGATGGGTAAGTGATGATGATGATTATAAGGGAGAATGGAATCTGGGGAGGAGGGAGGGTGGGTGGTATCACTGTGTGTGAACAATGTTTTTTGGGGATGACACTTCATGAAAGATTTGTTTGGGTTTTATACTAAGGTCCGTAACCCGATCGACAACATCATCCCCTCAATTTTTTTCATTTTTAATGAGTTTTTGGTATCACACAATAGATTGTATTTTTCTCATTACTATCCTGAAATTAGACGCTCCAAGTTAATGTCTTTGAACAAGTTCATTTGGATTGTATTTCCGAAAATTCATGCAAAAATATCTTCCTTGGTGGGTATGGTGGCTAGCACTTTTGGATTTCTGGACAGGGTTATCGCAGATGATTATAGTCTCCTCAACAGACTCAGCTAGTTTGGTTTTGCGTCATTCACATTGTGTGAAAAGAGCGAACCACAATTTAACTGCTGAGGAGACTTCATATCGATGACGGTAAATTCTATGTAGGCCCCCTATTTGATTCTATTTTTTTTCACTAAAAAAATTACAATTTGTATCCAAAAGGGGAAAATTGTATTGGTGTTCGCTAACAAATGTAGGCCTATGTATTTTTAGATCTTTACAATGTAGCTTATGATGTGATTGTAAGTTGCAATTCTAAAAATTTTAATTTTTTCAAAATTTTTCTTTTTATCAAAAGCACAATTTAAAACAAAATATTTTTTTTTTTTCTTTATGTATTGTGACCTCCAATTGTGTACATATAGCAGGCCTAAATATTCCCAATTTACTGAAAAGATTTATCCCCCTGCCTATGATCGATGATTGATTTCTGGAAAATCCCTTAAATTTGGAAATTGAAATCGATAGTACAAAGTCAACCAGACCCACCCAGCCCTGTTTGGCAGAAAAAACAATGGAAAGCCAGAGTGGGGAGCTGCTTTCTTTATTTTTGCCTGTCTGGCCTAGGGCCACCAACAAAATGGCTTCATTGCTTGTGTGCAGTGTACATCTGAACATTGACCTCGGTGAATGAAACTTAACATGGTGAAAGGTCACCAGGTGAAAATATGGAGATTGCTAAGCTCAGGGATATACTTGATATTTCACATTTCAGATGTGAAGTTGAATGCACATAATAATTCACCAGGGGTGTACCAGGACCTCCTGAGGAGGTGGGGGAAATTGTCCTGCTGGCAGGCCCAAAATGGGTGTTTGCGGAATAAAATTATTGATGATTGACCCAAATTGTTTTTCGAAGGAACACACTCAATAATCTAACAATAAGGAGGGGTTAGTAGGGACACAAAATTTTCTCAAATTTATCTCATAGTATTCATAAATTTATCTAATCTCATTTGATATTCATAAATTTATATAATTGAGTATTGACATTGCAATACCGGTACCACTGCAATATGGGGTTTTTTTTCGTCGCCTTACAGAAATTTTGCTACTGAGAGTGACTATTGAGTATTGTACTTTTTGTATTTTTAAAGGCGATGAAAAAAAAAAAACCCTGTTTTACAGGCCTGGCCGACTCGGATTTTGCTCCTTTTTTTTTCTTCTTTTTTTTTTGCCAAATCATGTAGGCCTAAAATCATCTGTTTTTTTGCCAAAATTTATTTATTTTGACTGAAAAGTTTTTGATAAAAATTCAAAACATATTTTCAAGCACTAGATAAATTGTTTGTTATTCAACCAAAGATCCTGTGTTGCAACTTATCAATTGGGGCTTACTACACAACCTTGAAAAAGGGGAAAAACAAACCATAAGGGACGCACCATTAGATTCTCAGGGTGGGGGTAGGAAGTTTTTCAAAAAAAAAAAACTTCACCCACTACATGAGCAAAAAAAAAACTTTCCCCACCAACACTAAAAAAAAAAAAAAAACCTTCCCCCACCTAACTGTGTGTAATGCATGAAATTAAAAAAAAAAAAAGCTTGCAAGTGATGAAAAAAAAAAACATCGCCGCCTTGCGTAGCAAAAAAATTTCTTCCCCGACCCTAACTTCCTACCCCCCCCCTGAGTATCAAATGGTGCGTCCCTAAAATGAAATTAAGCTTCTTACATGTAGTGCCTGGAACCATAAAGGTGATGGTATCCAGGGTCTAATACTTTGATTATAATATGTTGTAAGCCTATACAGTGGAAAAGAATGACCCATTGTGTAATATGGGCATTGGACTCCAATTCACATCATTGCACATTCAAGAGATGATCTGTTGTCAAGAGCTGAAGTGGTTTGTGGTTTCAGATAAAATTGATCTCAATCACATGATCACATGTTACTCAATCCAATCAATATGCAGTGTGATTATTGATGACAAATAATCTGTAGTTCTCAAGGTCACTTGTGTTTGACCTGGGTGTTTAACACTTGAATATAGTGCAAATGCAATACTATTAGGGTCCATCAGAAATTACTGGGGGGGGGGGGCAGATGCAAGTCAGTACTAAAGTCAAAGTAAAGTGGTACTAAATGCACTAAAGGCAAGTACCCTAACCATATTGCCACGCCCCCCATAAAATAAATAAAATAAATAAATAAAAAAACTTCTGAAGTTTTTGGCAAAGTGCTCTAGAGGATCATTCAGAGTTAATTTGAAAAAAATGTCAGTTTGTTTATAGACCTATGCAACCATTTTAAAAGTTTTTTTCTAATGTTTACCTCTTCATTTATTTTTAAAATGCATGGAAAACCAATGCATGCATGAACCCATTGCATAATATCATGTGATACCGTACATGAAGAGGTAAACATTATGGTTTGCAAATATTATTTAAATGTAATTTTTTCGTAATTTTTTTTTTCAAATAAAAAAAAGTAAACTGAATGATAAAAACAACCAGTGGTTCTCCAAACTCGACATAAGAAGTATTTTTTTTCACCAATATCGGATCGGATATCGGCCGATATTAACCTACAACATCGATATCGGATCGGTAGACAAATGCCATATCGGTCGAGCCCTAGAATTGTTTGATTAACAAAATTAAATACCCATGAGGCCACGAAAATGGTAGTCATTGACAATCAGCAAAATTAATAATTTTATAAATTAATAATGTTGGAAGTTTTATTTTTCAAAAATTCCCTCCCCGAAGTCCAATCAGTCCCTGGTCCAATGGTGTGTCAAATTGATAGGTAAATTTACACTTACTCATAAAGAGCAGATGGTTTTACATGTATGGTGGAATTTGGAAACCACAACAAAGATGTGTGTAAATTAACATGTAAATCGTAGCCTGGACTACAATCTACGTCTCAGATATTCAGATGCTAAAACAGCAACAAACTCAAACAAAAAACAAACATGTATGGTAAACAATCAAACTGGCTAGAAACCAAAATTATGAATATTTAGGCCCAAGTCTTTCATTCTCTATACTACATTTAGGGGGGTCACACATTAGCTCATTAGGTGTCTGCATACGACCCATAAATGAACAATGGCATGTTTTGAGCATAAAAAAATATCAAATTGTTTTCTTCATAGAGACCTAAACATTTTCAAATATTTATTTAGTATATGTGTAGTTACAAAAAAATATTTTAGGTCTATTGACCTTTTGAATTTTACACGGCGGCTCTGTGAAAGCACCAGATTATTTATCAGCAAAGACCAGTGTCTGGATCCATGAAGAAATTAAGAAATTGCCTTTAGAAAGTGAGTTTTTCAATTCGGTGCCAACGATGTAGTGAATTTTAAAGTTACTTTTTCTGAACCATGAGAAATGTATCTTTATTTTGGCACAACTTGTTTTTTTCTATGATAAATTTGAAAATTTGATGTTTTTTTGCCCGAAACGTGTGTATTTTCCCATAGGAAACGCTGTCCAAGGGTGAAATTTTGATATGATGACTGTAGATGATGAGTTACCCTACTGTGTGCCACATGTGCAATCAAATTGAGACTCCTTTTTCCTGAATCTCCACAAAAATATCTTTCTTTTGACGTAAACAAGAAATTTCTAGGATGTTGGGTTAAAAAATGGCAATAGGCCTATATTGAAACATTTGTTTTTTGGCCATTTTCCTGTGTATTTTCCCATAGAAATTGTTGACCTTACTTGTGAAGTTTTCATATTTTTCCATTTCTGGAGTGTAGTTATCAACATATTATGACCAACTTGTTGTTTTTATCTACTGCAGTGGTCCAACTTGAAGTCCTAGAGTTGTTTTACCTTGAATATGGATGTACAAAGTTGATATTTTTATTCCGAGG
The DNA here is from genome assembly GCF_039555335.1 of Amphiura filiformis. Lineage (NCBI taxonomy): Eukaryota > Metazoa > Echinodermata > Ophiuroidea > Amphilepidida > Amphiuridae > Amphiura > Amphiura filiformis. Next base: position 2,299,043 of record NC_092646.1, read on the forward strand.
GTGTCCGTAACTTGCTGTTTCATTCTGTACCACTTTTTTACATTGAGCGGCAATTTCCTTGATTTTCTAGATTTTTCCCACTTTGGAGGCAATTTCTCACAATATTTTGATGCACATGAAGCTTTTGTTGTTGTTTTTGTGTTTCAACCCAAGGGTTAGAGTTGGCTTAGTGTAAATGCAGCCATTCACAATTCATATTTTTAATCTGAGATTGTCGTAAATCTGCAATTTTATTCTGCAAGGGGTTAAAATGAGAGTCGACGATCCTTGATTTTGGTGTTTTAGTCCATATTTGGAGTAATCTTTTTCAAAAACTGAAGCAAATGATGTACCTCTTGACATATGTTGAAAGACTCAGTTATACAGCAACTTTAAGTGAAAATCGGACATAGGAAGCATATAATTTTGATTTTTTTAGTCTTCAAACATGCCATATTGTCGAAAACATGCATTTTTATCAAAATCATGCTGAAAAACAGCCATTTTTCGGACATTTTAAACTTGCGTATCTCGACAACGCTTTATCCAATTTGAACCATTTAAATTGCTATCTTCATCATTTTGCAAGATGCTTCTGAAAAACTTAATGCCAAACATTTATATTGTAGATAAAAGAATGATGTGACCCCCCTACAAGTACATTGAGGTAAATTTGGTTTAAATTAGAAGGCACAAAAAATGGATTTTTTTTATTGGTCAGGATGGTTATATCCATTGTTTATTTATTGGTTTCCTATAAATGTATTCCAACACAAAGCATATTGTTTACCATGTACACATGGCATTTCCAACTGTGGTTTCAACAAACCATTGTATAATACTCAAATAAAACAACTCATCCAGGATTTGAAAAGTGCATTATGACCTCTAATATTTTAGTGTAAATAATATGTTAGGTAGTAAAATCACAATTTCATATTACAAAATTTAAAATCTGTGTTACAAATTGTATGATTTCCATGATTTTCTGTTTTCCACAATAAAGCCGTGAACAAACATGTTATAAATGTGTACTTTGTATCTACCTTTTTACTGTACATGTAGTCTCCCCTCAACATCACCATTAAAATTGAGCATCATCAATGGTTGATTAGGGGAGATTGGGGTTAGTTGAAACATTTTTCACAAAATCGTCTTTTTAACGCAAACCGATTACTTTCAAGAAACCCTAACCATATCAGTATAAACATATACATGCATGCTACAAATACAGCCTTAAACTTTATTGGACCTGCTTATGATTATTCATATAATCCAATTTGAAAATTTGAAAAAAGTGTTTCAACTAACCCCACCCCTGGGGTAAGTTGAAACATAGGGTGAGATTAGTTGAAACATGGCTTGTAAAAATGTCAAAATAATTATTATTGTGTTGTTAGGGTTATACTTCCCTTGAAGGCACCCTTTAACATACAATCAGTGTGAAAAAATGAATAAATAAATATGTGGGAGTCTTGGGTCAATACTTTGGACACAAGGTGACCAGTGTCACCATGGACCAAAATATGAGAAGCCTAAAATATTATAAAATGTACTTTCTGTGTGCACTTTTTGCTTGTAATATTGCTTTTTAACCATATTAAAGCAATATTGAAGAAATGGTAAACATGTTACAAATTTTTAAAAAGTCAAATTTTTAACCATATTTTTCTATGCGATTTTCACATGTCAATTAACCCCACCTCAAAAGTTTCAACTAACCCCGATGCCTATTTTTACATTTCAAAGTTCATTACACAAAATAAGAAATACAATAAAACTTTTTTATTTTTAAACATTATGCTTATGATACTCAAAAAATAATCTCCTGAATCTTCAAACAACATGGAGATAACGCATCTTTTCTGAGGGGTATAAAAATTAGTAAGTCAAAAATAGTGTTGGCCGATCCAACCCAAGATCGGATCTGCCGATCTCCGATCTGAAAATTAGCAGATCGGGCCGATCCGATCCCGATTCAGATTCCTTAAATGTTATTTTACAACCAGTACAAGTTCATTCAAGTCGGGGCCCAGTAATGTTAACAGTCAAAGCTTAATTCCCCAAACCTGTAACTATGTAATATGATGACCGTTTTTAGAGGTTTTTCATGTCAATATCAACCCAAATAAAATACCATTTTACACCCCAAGTCCCAGCGTTATACTCACTCAGTGCCTCCGATTGTCGGAAGTTTAATCATTAATCCATTAAATGATGTACCATCGTACGGTTTCGTAGTTCTATGAAGTCTATATATATAAGTCTATAAATAAATGATCGCGCATGCTCAGTTATGACTTAAGAGCTAATGGAATTCCCTGTATGTTACTCTGCGCTTGCATGCCTCGTTAAAGCACGTTAAAGGGTGGATACATACATAAAATACATATGAAACGACATGATTCTTGCGGTGGTAACAACGTTTTTTGGAAATATATTGGCATTAAATAGTAGTAATGTTACATAAGAAAGTAATGGTACCGGTAAGCTTAAAGAATTGTTGTGTACTTTTATTACTGTCAAGTTCAGAGATCGGTAAGCTAGATCGGCAGCTGATAGCTCATCTGCCGATTCAGATTCAAGGCCGATGCAGTCCATATCGGCACCGATCTCCGATTCACAGATCGGTATCGGCCAACATTAGTCAAAAAACAGATATTCCTTTCCCAAGCCAACACTGGTGGGGCATCAGTGCTGTTGCTAATTTGGTGAATGACCCTTACTAATACCTATTACTAGGTGCCAGTATTTTACCAAATAAATTTTTTGTGTCAGAAAAAAATACAATGTTTCAACTTACCCTGCATTCCAACTAACCCCAATCTCCCCTACTGTTTAAAAAAATAATCACTTTATTCACTTTCCATTGTTTTATTTTGCAAATCAACACAAAAACTTGACATTTTACACAGTTTTTCACTATTTTGTGACATTTTCAAATTTCTGTGAGCAAACCCCAAATTCAGTGATTTTTTTCTGTTTTACTGTAACACAGAGAAATCATGGGGGACTGGATGGAAAAAATATCAGAAAGGTAATATTGTAGCATAAGGCGTGTTTCTATTGGGACCGTTTACCGGTAAAAAGACGGTAAAGGGATTATTTCTGCTCAATAGAAACTGACCTTCCCGCTATTTACCGGTAAACAGGGCGAGTTTTTACGGTAACGCTTTTCCTTCTTGAGGAAGGAAAATAGCGGGGGCGCTTACCGATAAACGTCAATAGAAACTCACTTCGTTCCGATTGAATGCGCATACAGGTAAGAAAACGGAAGTTAAGTCGCGAAATTGACCTCTGCATCATCAATGAGCTAGCTTGTTTATGTATACCATTCCGTAGGCCTAATCACATACAAATATTGGACTCACTTGCTATAAATAAAGTAAATGGAAGAAATATTCATAATGCATTATCCCTGCATTATACATATTATGCTAAATATTTAACATGAGTTATGATTTATGACCCTAGTAAAACTGTAAAAGCCATGAAATAAAACAACAACAACAACATCAGCGGATGAATCCAGCTGTGCATGCGAAAAAAAAATAGTAATCAACTCGGATCCGCGGCGGTGTGTGCTTCAGAAAATTAGAAAGATTTCATGAATTTAATATTATGTTGTTGATGTTAAATTACTATTCGCTAAAAAGAATTAACTGAAATTAAACTGTGAAAGATTGAATTCTAAGACCTATTTTTTTTGCGTGTAACAATATACTGAGTACTCACGTCGATATCACTGAGGGGATTTCCCAATGGCGTAATTTGATGTACGCGAACGATTGAAAACGCTAATAAAAAAACATTATTCTTCAGTCTTCTTTTCTCATGTTTGCTACCTCATTTTTAGCCAAACAATTAAGAAAATACTACAATATTAAAATCCACAATGCTTTGCGATTGACCCGGATTGACCCCAGTGCACGACCTTTAAGCCGCAAACTTTAAAGGTGTGTCAATTGACGCTGTTCATCGAGTGTTTACCGGTAAACAACGTGCAATGAAACTGACCGTTATCCGCCTTTCGCCGCTATTTGACGGCGAACAGTTTTACCGGTAAAATGCAGGGGACTCAATAGAAACACGCTAATAGACTGTAGAGAGAACTTGATCTGGGAATACTAAGTGTTGGGTAAACATACAAAATTGATTTATAAGTTATAACCATTGAATTTGTTGACTGTTGACATTTTAAAAATCAATACCAACCAATATAATTTCCATAAAACTGAAAATCTGAACTATCTGTTACATACCGGTAATATGCATTACCGTATTCGTCCGAGTATAGTCCCACATTCGAGTACATAATAGTCCCACCCCCCACCCCATTTTTTGAAAAATTCCAGATTTTTTTTTTTTTCAAGGTTTTTTTTTTGGTTTTGGAATGTCCCTGGACCTAGACCTATGCTAGGATCATTCATGGTTGACTTTTAAAAAAATTTCAAGATGTTTTGTATTTTTAATATGAAAATTAATAATTTGTATTCATGTCATGCATGACTCATACTCTAAATGATTTCAAAATGCATTGAATTTGAATTTACAAAAAAAAAATAATTTGTTGAAATTGAGTATAATCCCAGCCCCCAATTGTGAAAAATTTTCGCCTAAAAAACGGGTGGGACTATACTCGGACCAATACGGTAATTGCATTTGCATGAATTTGTTTTATTCAGCCTCATGTCATCAAAATTCCTACATGATATTGCTGATGGTGATAAGCTTTTGAAGTATTTTTGAAATACTGCCAAAAAATTCTTGCATGCAAGAGCATTCATATCAACTTGCACTAATGAACATGCTTTTATTTAGTTCATTAGGCAAAAAAAAAATTGTTGTGTTGCCCTCAACCGTCCTACCCTAAATCCTGAAAAATCAGGGTCGCAATTTTTTTAAATTTTTTTTTTTGAATGATGATTTTTACAGATTTGTTCAAAAACTCAATGTTTTTCACTTGGAATTAATATTTTGTAAGACTAGTCTTCAATTGTTGTCTAACAGGTATCCAGAAGTCAAAATTGACAAATGTCCCCTAATTGAACAAGCATTATTTAATATTTGATGGGATTTTAAAAAAAATAATAATAATCCGACCGTCCTACCCAAATTTCCTGTTTTTCCACTTGAGGGCAACACAACAATATTTTTTTTTTGCCTTACAATATGGTCATTTTCACAGTAAAGGGTGTAACTTTTGATTTTTAGGGTCAAAATTTCAAACCACTTAAATATGTTTCTGTTTACTGAAATTATGCATAGAAGCAACTTAAATTCCAGTAAAATAATGTTTCAAGGCTTAAACCTTTTGATTTCTAATAAAAAAAATTGACATTTCCTTAACATTTTGGTTAAAATCTAAGAAAAAATGTATTTTACATATGCTCAGAAAATTATGACATGAAAGCTGGAATACATGTGAAATTCCATTCCAAAGTAAGTCTACAGATATAAGTTAAATATCATACCAGGTTTTGCTATGTTTGTAATTGCAGTTTTGAAAATTTTTAACATCAAGTGTCATTTACAATGGAAATTTCCCAACCTTAAACATATTTTTTAAGTTTTAATTGGGTTCCTAAAATAATTTGAATGTCTAACTTCATGTACAAATACTACTTGATGAAAGGAACCTGCCAGCCAAGTTTCACAGAAATTGGAGTTATATTTTAGAATTGGCAATTCAAGCGATTTGTGTTTCGGAGGCTTCAGTTAACAACACTGGCGATCATAAAAGTAAAATATTTGGCTAACTACTACAAGTTGACATGAAAAAATAGTTTAAAAATATCACAATTACCAATTTTCATGCTTTGCAGGCCTCCAGAAAATTTTCTGCTGTCTGGGAACTTAATGACAAGTACTGAAAATTTTCTGTGAAATAACTGAAATAGGCCTATGTGCGTGTGAGCGACATCACGAGCGCCAAGCGCTTGAAATCCTAACGGCCGGGGTCCAGGGCCCGCTTAAGGGCCCTGGAAGCTCTCAGGGTTTAGATGCTCTCTCGTGCAATCTAAGCCTTATTTTGGAACAGTTTTCTATAAAAATTTACATCCTTTTTCACAAAAAAACACAACTTAAAATTTCAAAGTATTACTGTCAAAACTCAAAACAATTTTTTATTTATTTTTAACATTTTTTAGAAGTATTTTGCAACTTTGAAGAACCACTGGACCTATTCTGAGGTTAGGATTATTCACAGATAATTTGAAAAAAAAAATGGAAAAAAATGACGAAAAAATTACAGTTTGTTATCCTTAATATGCAAACCATTAACTTGTGTTTACCTCTTCATCTATCACATATTATAAATGCATGGAAAACCAATGCATCTATAATATGTGATAGATGAAGAAATAAACATTAGTTAATGGTTTGCATATACAGGATAACAAACTGTAATTTTTTCGTAATTTTTTCCTTTTTTAAAATTAACTGTTAATGATCCTGAAATTTCATTATAGGTCCAGTGGTTCTCCAAGGTTGCCGAAAACTTTGGAAAAAAAAAAATTAAAATTTTTTTTTTTTTTTTTTTTTGCAATTTTTTTTTTTTTTTTTCTGTGACCTCTGTGACCTTTCTGGGAACGCCGTTCCCGCGTTCCCGCGGTTTTTGGAGGCCTGATGCTTTGCATCTAAGTATTGAATTTCAGTTGTGACAAAATTTAAATTATCACAGCAAGTCATTTTTTTTTTTTCTTAGGCTTCATGTTAACAATGGTTAAACATTGCAGAAGTAGTTTTTTTGAAAACAACACTGTTGGGATCATCTAAGCTGTTATTTTCTTGTGTGTATTGAATTAATGATTCTATGCAGCAGATATTGTAGATTAATCACACATTATTTTTTTTCACCCATTTGTTAAGTATGGTGTTAACTTGCATGTGAAGCCTCCGAAACAGGTTTTCAAACATTAACCATAATATCATATTTTTTTTTTTTTTTTGACATTCTGCACATATCAAGTAACAATAACAATGCAGATATCAATATGGAACACACCATTTAGATGTGCAAAGATGATAATTAATCTTATTGTTGTTTCGGAGGCTTCATTTGTTTCGGAGGCTTCAAGTGTTAACGGAAAGTTGATTTGATTGATTTGATTTTATTCGGTATCTCCATATTGCACATACAACAATACAAGGTAAATAGATATAAAATGCATTAAGATAAATAACATATAATACACAAAAAACAAGGCAAGGAGATATCACAGGATAGCCCTTTAAGCCCAAAGGCTTATTTCCGAAGGGGTCCTTTATACATAGAAGGGCAAAAGGCATACATACATATAAAACATACAAAGAAATATATATATACAAGTAAATATTAAAAGTAAAATAAAATCTTTAAACATGATTAAAATCATTAGAAACTAAATTTGGTTAAAAGATGAGTTTTACAGACTTTTTGAAACTTGGTTTATTAGAAATTAAATTGATTGCACTTGGTAAGTTGGCCCAATCCTGAATGGCATTATAATAAAAAGAGCCAGAAGTGATGGTAGTGGATTTTGGAACACGAAAATTTTGAGCACTGTTTCTAGTACTGTATTGGTGCACGTTTGAAACTCTGGTAAAATTTGAACTAAGATAGTCTGGGCCAACTTCATTAAAAATATCAAAAACATGGTTTGTATTGGGTCCCATTTTCAAACGGTGATATATATCTCCACGATTTAAAAACAAGTGACTTGAGGATCTACTTTGCTACATTTTGATAAATAGATTGGATGAGCTCTTTTATTTATATTTGCCCAAGCTAGCTGAACAGTTTGTTTCGGAGGCTTCCAAAAAGTTAACGGAAAAACGGCTCTTTGAAGTCAAGATTTTATAAAAATTTTAAAAGCTTGCAAATCGACTAATTTTTGTTACCCATTTCAAGTTAAGATATCAACTGTTATGAATCAAGAAGAAGTGAAGAAATAACCAAGAATTATGAACCAAAGCTATACCCACAAAGTTTGTTAACAATTGTTAACGGAAAATGAAGCCTCCGAAACGACAAATATCGAAGTCCGGTTCTCAAAAATACAGGGCTGTACACAATTAAATCTAATGTGGCAGTGTTTACTGAACATATGACCATACTTTCAGGATAAGAACAATTATCCATGAACTAACTGAAGAAAACACAGGGTTTTACAAAAATGTTACTGTTTTTTATAGTTTTTCAAAATGGCAATATTAAGTACATTTAAGCCTACTAAAACTCAACGCAGTAACTCCCAAAGATGATTATGCTACCCAAGGTAGCTGCTAACTAGATGACTTATGTGGCCAAAAATCATGGAATTCTGTGGCTTTATTAGAACACTACGGATCAAAATGTTAAAAATCCAAAGTTACACCCTTTACCGTGAAAATGACCATATAGTACATTGATTATCTGAAGCATGAGCAAGACATTGAAGTCTTCTATCATAATTTATGTTATACACCTATCCGACTTCGCCATTACTGCGGTGTCCCCGATGTAAAACTGCGGTGTCCCGAGGTCGGGGGTTCCATCCATTATTTATTGTGTGCTATACAGAATTGTACCCGGAATTGTACACAACAGTGATATTCAATACACAATCATGAGTATTGAATTACGAATTAAATCTCCCGCTCTGGTACATCTGTGTTGCCGTCAATAGAGGGCCAAATACAGTAAACGCTTCTCGGATTGGTGTATAGCCGCAATCTGAATTTGATGTTGCAATTGAAATCAACTTCTTTCTGTGTAAATGGGGTCAATGAATCCAATTCTGACTGATTGTTGTTTTGCATGACATTCCATATTTGGGTATGGATGTTTATCAGCAGGCTGGCTGGTACTGGTCTACCATCACCCACTTGACCCTGTCTGGTCCATTTATTAGGCTATTGAAACTTGATGTTGAGTTTAGCGTCCCAATTTTTTCAGCTCATAATGAGGCAACTATTTCATTATTCATTATTCATTATTTTCAAGGTTTCATTATCAGCGGCCTTTTACCAATGCTTATGCGCTTTTGTTCATTCTAATTGGGTATCGCCAGTCGCAATATAATGTCACAAACACACATAAACATTTGCATTTATAAAAGTATAATTATCTTGCTTTTTGTTTTTCAAGTTTTAAAACAAACTAAATGTATTCTGAAGTATACCATGCCGGTCTTCTTCACTCCAATTTGTACTAACCTCTCCGTATACATTGAGGATATGGGGAAATGGGGGGGGGGCTGACTCATTAATTAATACAAAAATAACAATCATGCAGAACATTATGAAATAAATTTTTTGCACCAATTTGTCAAAACTAGGTCTTTCATAGTTAAATTATTTACAACATCAACAATGTCCATCTGGTAAAAACATTTTGGCTAGGTTGATTTATCTTCTACCCTGGTATCCCAAAGGTATAATTGAAATAATTGGATAGAGCAAGGGTCAAAAACCTGTATATTTTTAATGCTAAAATATTTAGATGGATTCATCTAATAGTTCTCAAGGCTTTCTATAGTTTTTGAAGGGTTCAAATACAAAAAAAGGGGTTTAAAATTTTTGCAAAACAAATTTTCTTTCTGGTTTAGTAGTAATTTGCAAAATAATGAATTATTTTCAGATTTTACATCTCAAGCGTGGCACAAAAATTCATAACGCTGGCGGTGGACGCTAAACTCAGAATCAAGTTTCAAGTGCCTTATGTGCTATCTGTGTAGTACAAATGTCCATGGAATCATTTAATATGGAAAATGAATCATCATGATTCTAGGCTCTTGGCTGTTATGTGTACTGTTAGATATCTTCCTGGTCATCTGTGTTATCATCAATGTAGGCGCGCCTGTTATCATTTAGAAGTTTAAAGATTACACTGTGTTTATTTCGGATTTTAATTTTAATTTAAGGGATACTGTAAAAATGTTGTGAATTATAAATTCATATCATTTTAAAAGACTACCGTAATTTATTATAGAAGGTCTCTAGATTGACAACAGGAAATTCAAAATTGGGTCACAAATTCACATATTTTGGAATTTGGAACTGTGAAAACATTTATCAAATAACTGATCTTTCATCCATTTGGCCATTTGATTCGATTTCATTCAAAACGGTCTTCATATTATAGGCCTACATAATTATTTTTGGATTTTTAAAATTACCTTCAGTCAGAGCATAGACCCTATCTGTATTATGTTCAATTATTATACTATTTGTAGGCCCTATTATTTAGCTCTTTCTATTGTAATTTGTATGATCCCGGTATTTTCTTTGGAAGTATCCCTATTTCATACAATCAGGGCCTTCTTGGAAAGCAGTGCTAAACACTGAATATTGTTTACAACCTTAAAGCTTAGAAAGCTTAATAAAATAAAATAAATTATGTCCAAGAAATTCCAAGGTCAACTCTCACAAACTTCCCTGGATCAGGATAAATTCCATGCCTGGATCTACATGTATGCATAGTCTACATGATCTATGCCTGGATGAGTCTATACTTCAAAAGCTATAAACTATAGCTTCTTTGACAGAGTGTCAACATAAATTGTGACCTGCAGTTTGAGGCAAAAGTGGAATGGGTTCCTCATGGTGGACGTGCAAAATGCTGAATGAGCCTTTATTGCCATTGACAAGGTCAAGGACTCTCTTGTAAGGACCTGGTTAGAAATCCCTAGAGTTTTGGGTAGGATGTCAGGTCACCACTCACTTGGCCAATTAGGACGCTAGATTGGTTGGTCATCTATAGCCGTGTTCAGACGCAGGGTATTTAACTCGAGTAAAGGGGTATTTACCTCGAGTAAAGTGCCCAGTCGGGTAAGCTTCGTGATAAAGGTCGAGTTTGTGCCCGTCTGGACAGGAGTCGGGCAGCTTATCCCGACCTTAACCCGACTGATTTACCTCTGAAAAAGTCAGAGGTAAATCCTTAACCCGACCGAGCAGTCGAGGTAGATGCACGTGTGGATTGCACTAGAGGTAACAGTCGAGGTAAACAGGACCTTTTTGCCAGATTTGACCTTATTACAAATTAACCATCGGCGTTCAATCAGTTCTTGCTCTAAAACTACTAGATGAAGCAAGGCATAAAATGCGTTTTTTATTCGCTGATATGAGTGTAGGACAGTAAACCCAGCAAACACAAAATGTTCTTAAAAGCGTTTATACAAAACTTTTAATAGCAAAAAAGATCATGAATACGATTTAAAGCGTTATATTTGGGCAACCAATTTTGACAAAATATTTTGTCAACTGTTAAATAAAATTCTTTTAGAAAGTTTTGCCTCACGTTTTCAAAAGAGCTTCAATTTTACATCCATTTTCCGTTACGATTTTTACTCAAATGAAATTGGGTTACAATCGGACTGCATATTTACTTTTAGAACCTGCACGCAACTTCCGGAAATTATCCCTGATGGGTACAAGATGGTCGTGGTAAATTCACGTCAGGGAGTCGTGCTAAAGGTCGGGGTAAGCTACGTATGGACAATCAGTCGAGTTAACGAAAATATTTGTGGTATCTTATCACGGGTTGTAAAAAATGTAACTCGAGTAATAATTCAGGTCTGAACGTGCCTTATAACAGTGTCATCTATCTTTTTGTCATCAATTTTAAATTAAAGTTTGCCAAATGAATCAAGATTCACTTCATATTTCGTTTTGACATGGGGTTGGAAAATCTTTTTGAATTATAGTGAATCCAGCACCTTTTGGCGACAGAATAAGGTTATGGTACAAATGCGCGCATAGCGCTCGAAAATTTTTTGCTATTTTGAAGCTATTCTGACTGATGAAATATGGTGGAATAAATGCACGCACTTTTGGGGCTAAAATGGGCACATGAGTTAATTCGGTCAGAAATCCATATTCAGGTGTCAACATTGGGGGGGGGGGGATGATTGTATGGACCACCCCCTGGCAAAATATTGGGGGAATTTACCCCCCACCCCACCAGGATCTCGCCTATGGTTGGTTGGCGCTGTAGAACAGGGTTTTTTCTTTGTCGCCAGCCTTTGGGGGAAAATTGGTATTATTCAAATGTCAACAATGAGGACACAACCTGTTCTTGGTTTTTTTTTCTATTGTTTTTTAAACATTTAATACACATACACTAGTACAGGTATTTTACAGTAAATCTGACCATGCCATGCCAAATATTCATGATCAAAACACTTTCCTTCCTTATTTACAAAATTAATAGCTTTTTACAGTATGTAGGCCTATAAAAAATCAATATAGCTTTTTGTTTCCTAATGTTGCATTGTTTTTCACTTAGGCAACTGACAGCTGAAACTTCCTGTCCCTTGTCATGTAATGTATTATAGCAATAAGGTCTTTGTTGTGTTCATGATACATCACCTAGTTCTGAAATACTGTACAGTGGGAAATTTTCATGGGGCTTTAATTTTCGCGCATTTCACGGTCAAACAGGCAACCACAAATTTTAACCCCCCTCCCCCCCAAAAAAAATATTACACAAAGTATAGGCCTACTTAACGTGAATATAGGGCCTATTTGGAAACGCAAATTAAACACCCACTAAACTGTCCAGAATTGATAAAATTATGAAATATTCACTTAGCAAAAATATCCCACTATAGTACCCAGTACCCAGTTACTGTAAAGCACTTAGATTTCGCGAGGTATTTAATTTCGCGAGGACCTCGAAATTAAATCCCATGCGAAGTGTAAAATTTACATTGAAACTAACAGTAAATCTTCTGGATTCACGAATTTAAAACCTTCAAAAAATCCTGCTTTTTCTCAATTTGCGAAATAAAGTACTTGCGAAATTTAAAGTGTTACAGTATTTAGCAAATTACTTTAATAATAGGCAGCTGGTGTAACATGTACAGCAGATGGTACTTAAAATAAAATTATTAATATTATAATTATAATTATTGAAGTTCAAGGCTGTAAGTATGTCAGTAAAAAAAGTACTGATACATATTGTAAATAAAATCATTAAATGTCGGTGTTTTATATAGCGCCTTTTCTCATATCTCGGAGGGATCAAAGCGCAGTAATTTCGCTGCCATGGTGAATCATCACAATCAGATCACATCAACTAGATGCTGGTTGCAGCCGAACCTGGCGCAAACCTATCCGCACTTAGAATGTAACATTCACCAATTATCTGAGCAGCTCCCCAAATTCCATTGGGTGAAGGAAGTTATTGATAACCAAACAACTAATCACCGATTTTTGAAAGCAAGAGGAAACGGAGATCCTAGATTAGATTTGATTAGATATTTATTTAATTTTCAAATAGTCATAGCACTCTTAATTTTTCCTTTCAAAAGCTAACAAATTTGTTATGTACATGTCCATGTACATGTATCTACTAATAATTATAGTCCCCCTAGGTTTTAAAGTCTGAAAAATTATTGCCAATAGGGTCCATTTAAACACAGGACAAGTTCAGAACAGTCAAGGTTTTAAAACAGTTAATACCCTACTCTCTGTACATGCAGGAACTTTTTCAACTACATGGTACATGGGACCAGGGGCTTGACATTCCCTCCAAAGGACAGAGTACTTTCATGATTGATTTTTCCAATTGTAAATGAGCCATGGGGAGAGTGGAAGTCTGAATTTGCAGACATTGCCACTTTTTTTTTATAAGATGATAGCCCAACAACTCTCCATTGGCAGGAATTGAACAGGAATTCATGCACCAAAGGCAGTTTACTTTAGAAATGAAATAGAAAAGAAAGGGTGGGGAAAAGACTCATGGAATTTCTTGTTTGACCTTTCAGTTTGTAATGCATACAGACAGAATATCATTTTTAATTTCAGTTTCACATTTAGTTTTGTATTTTATTGCTATGGTATTGGAAATAATACTTTCCTTTATCCATTCATCATCAAAGTTCATATTTTTTTGCTCTCCCGTAAATGATTTCTGTTCAAATTTGCGTGAAAGAAAAGCAGCTGCAATCGAAAAACATGTAATATTAGCCTAAGAAAGGTAGCAAGCAGGCTTACCCACAGTCCATCATCATCACCATATTGGACACTCGAACCGTTTTAACAAAAATTACCTGCTCCAGTGATAGGTAGTACCTAGTACGGCTTTCCCATTGCTTAATATTAAAGAGGAGGGGAAAAATGTGAGTTTTAACGCAGCAGTGGATCACCTACTCTAGACTAGTTGTGGCTTGTCTTTAGCTATTCTCTACCATGCATACTAGCGTGTTGTATCCATATTGGACATATTGAAATGAACTATGAGATGGCAAGTGTGAAACTGCACTCAACTCCCTGTTCACATATTATCATTTTTTGTAGCCATGCAAGTCCTTCTGAAATCTGAAACAAAATTTGTTCGGCATTTATCATAAAATGTCAACATTTAATTGAGGATTCTTTCTCTGAATGATGACCAACATTAAGGACTGTTGGTATATCGATAATTAATCAATATATCGACTATCCAATAATATTGATATCGCCGATATCACTTTCTGAAGAAAATCAACATATCCAAGTTGCCAATAATGAAAAAAAAGGTATTGAAAATCAGGCGTATGTTATGTTCACCAGCATTATTACACCAGAACAGACACATTTTGAAATGTCAAAACTCTGGAATCAATTTAACTGTTGCTTCACTTTACAGCAGTTGGAAGTTTATATTCCATATTCTACATTTTGAAGCTTTTAGTTACTTGAATTTTCAGATCACATAAATTGGGAGTAAAATCGATATATATCGATTTTTATCGATATTGAGAGGCCGATATATCGAGTTTTAGAAATCCCGACATTGATGTCCTTAACCAATATACTTGGGTTTGCATACTTTGTGGTTACTAATAAAAGTTTGACAAACAAAGTTAACGAGGATAAATGTCAGTAAAGCAGCAACTTGGATTTAGGACAAGTTTCGCAGCATTTTAGCCAAATGGCCTGTCCATTGCAAGCCTGTAAAAAAACATCATTTTTGGCCACTATTTCTTATATTTCAATGTTAGGGGAAGCAAAATGCCCTTCCAAATGCCAAATTTCACAGAGGATCTATCTTCCCAGAGCATATTTCCTACTTTTCTGCTGCCTGCTATGCATTGTGGGTAGAGCATGAATGATGTACAATGTACCAATCTATTGGCCCCTACATTAAGTGTTATCTTTTCAACAATTCCCAGAATCCTTTGCAAGTAATACACACAATTGCACATCAGTGTGAACATCCATCACTGTGTATGTTGAATTGCGCAGTAATGATCATAAACGATGTATGCATCAGTGTGATGTATTTTAGGGTATAAAGGCTTTCGAGAAGTATGAAAATTTATAATAAACAATGTACAAGGTCTGTGCCAAATAAGATTAACACTTCCTACGACAAAGTGATTCAGAAGTGAATCACTTGGGTCACGTGACGTTAAAACGATATTGCCTGCCTTATGTCGCCAGTCATTGTTAAGTAAAACAATGAAAAAATCGAAAAATCGCGATCAAAAAGCACCTAATTTGCAATTGCTCTTACGTCATCATTTTTAGGTGTTTTTATCTCAAATCTAAAAATTTTAAATAAAACAAATTTTATTTTATAATATTTATGACCTTTAGCCTCTAGATAGCCTAAGTCCCTTGAAAATCAGTGGTAAAGTAAGGCATGTCAACAGCTAAAAGACTCATGTTCGCCGGAAGCTGGAAAAATGTTTTTAGGAAAACAATCTAGAAACGCTGCATATTTTGGCAAATTCAGCAATGGAAAAAAATGTGATCGCGAAATGGCGAAGCGATGTGCAAACGCTGATCTAAACCGTGTTTTTCAAGATGAATCTGATGATAGTGAGAGTAAATTCTAAGGATTTACGGAATAATAATAATCAGGGCAACTTTGGGAGCAGTTATAGCTTTTGACAGGGATGAACAAGCATCGGAAGGTCTGAATATGTGTTGGCCACTGGGTGACTGTCTTAGTGGGTTGTAGTATCATGTATGCAATGCAATGCAATGCGTGGTACAGCATTCAATTCGCGTAGGACGGTTACTCTTTCGCCTACCATAAAAAACATCAGGGCAACGCTGTGTTTCACGAGTAAGCAGTGATCATGCAGGCTACGTACCTCTGTATGTAAGTTTGTTTATACATGTATTTCATAGTTCATAAGTCCGAGATTCGATCATCAAAATAAATATTCAATTACAGTACGTACACAGATTTTTTAGTTCAGTTGAAATTTCGGTGACTGCAGTATCGAATTGTGCGAGTAATATTCATCGCAAAGAGCGTACACGCAAGCGTACAAGTGCGGTTTGTCCACACGCTTGCGTCTCAACTCAAGAAAAATCATTGACGCTATCGTCAATGCTTTACACCGAACTTGAAAGTCGATGAAATTGAAAGCAGTGAAAGTTGAAGTGAACCAATGTATATACATGCAATGCATGCATATATGCTTTACATTCAGTGTTTATTTTATTGAAAAAAATGGCTTTCGTAAATTGACAGTGAAATACTAAAAAAAAAATAATAACACTTACTCAAACTGATCAATTTTTATATTTTATTTGTATTTTTATTCAAAAACAATTGTATAAATAATATTCTGATACATTTGAGTAAATAATATAAACTCGACACAAAATCTACACAATGTAGAGAATTTTATTTGCAAAAATCAGTAAACGGCAGCTATTATAAAAGCACCCAAAAACACCCAATTTTTCAAAATTGCTGCCCTTGGTCGTAGGAAGTGTTAAGAATCAGATGGAAAAATGCAAAGATATTCCAAAAATTATAAATGCAATTGCATATTAAAATTCTAACTTCATCTGCACTAGGTAGGTAGTCTAAAAACCTGCCACTGAATGTGTTCAGCATTTGAAATAGTTAGCCCTACAGCATGACAGTATGGTAAACAACACGGTCCATTGGCTCCAATGCTGGTTAATTATTTGCTACTGTGCAAATTAGATCTGGAGATGCTTGACCTTTAGTTTCTAAAGTGCTAATTAACAAAGAAACATGAATATAGACCTGGGTTTTGATATAACGAGATGTGAAGATAACGAGCTGTGTATGAAAATATAGGGATGATTGATACAGTCACCACACAGTAAATTATGTTATGATAACTTATAACCTATATTTGCTTGTTTACATTTTAGGGCAAGGAAAGTCGATTTTGAGTTTCCCGTCACCCGCCCTCACTTCATTTTCTGACCCTCACTTGAATTCATTATTGTGATTTTCCAAAAAATACTAATGAAAACTGGTTATATTTGCAAAAAAATTATGAATATCCCTTTATTTTTTGTGGAAAAATCAAAATCAAAACATACATTTTGCTGTCAACCTTGCAGACTCTTTGTAATATACTTTTGAATCTCATTTGGGCTAAACATCCATCTTCAAGTGAGTGAGCGGCAAATAACAACACATTTTAGATGCGTGTTGGTCATATAATGAAAGGCAGACAAATAATGAATAATGAATAATGAAAAAGTTACCTCACTTATTTTCAGAAATTATGTGACGGGAAACTCAAAATTGACTGTTAGGGGCCTTACATGTTGGCATTAAAGTTAAAAGATGGTGTGAATATTCAGATTATTAATATTGGAGGATTTTGTGATCCCAGCATCCTCTTTTTATGACATTTTTCAGTTGATATCCACGAAAAAAGCTTATCCCAAAATTTCAGTTGATTCCGATTTTACAAATTATGCATGATTATTTATTACACTGCTCCATAGGCCACCTTTGTTTACAATTACGTTCTGGTACACCAGAAAGAAATTCAAATTTGACGATATTTTTGCTAAACGAATTAATCTGCAATGAATTTTTGGTACATAAACATTATGTAGCCAGAGGTTTCTAGTGACCAGTATAAAAACTTTTTTTTGAGAAAGTGGGGATGAGGCTCAGGCCTTGTCTTTTGAGGCGAGTGAGAGTGATCACTCGCCTAAAATGAAGCTGAGGAGAGCTTTTTATCACTCGCCTACATACATTTGGTGTAATACTAAGTAATACAAGTGATTAAAATCACTCGCCTACAGCTCACCTGACAAGTTTTGAGGAGAGTGATTTGTCACTTGCCAGCAATTTTCAAAAGACAAGGCCTGGAGGCTGTGGATCGCGAAATGCCCTGTTAATTAGGACTATGCATAATTTTTGAAGAAAAAAAGACGAAAGGAAAGTACTAACTGTGGAACATACATGTAGACAGAGTTCTGTTTAGAAATCAAGGAGTTTGTTCATAAAAGATTGTATTAAATATCTATTTGAGAGACATCTTGCTATGGATTAGGTTGGGAGTTGGGGACCGCTTTTCTAGGTTTATGAACTATATTCATCAAGAAGTAGACACACCAGCTGTATTTTACTGGTATTCAAAATAGACTTCATCAGAGACTAGTGGATTTGTTGAAAATGGGTCAACTATGGTAGACTTGTTGTTATTTGATATGTGTTTGCTGATAAAAAAAATAGGTCATGATATCAGCATGTGGTAAGGTAATTAACATGCAAACCGGTAGTGAATATAAAATGTTTGCCTTAAGTATTTTTTTCATGGAAAGCACCTAGTTTCTAAATCAGTAATTTACCATATTTTACATCGGTAATTAACCGGTAATTTACCAAATTTTATTTTACTTACCGAAAAATAGGTAAAGTGTTTCTAGACTTAAATTTTCAAATTTCAATATAATTTGTGTACTATTTGCCACAACCTCTCTGGATAGTAGGCCAAGCCTATACAACAGCCCAAAGGTAGTGCTATGGTGTATCACATAATCCAATTTTAAGGATAGAAGGCTAAATATATTTATAATGATGTGGTCCAGAAGTTGCCCAAGGTGATTTTTTTAAATAAATCTCAAAAGAACACATAAATATAAGTGCTCTCTCTCTTTCTCTCCACCTGGAGAACATGAACAATTAGAATTTCCCATCAGAACCACATATTTTTTATCCCATGTTTTAGGCCTATATCATTTTAAAATATATAGCAGGATAAAATTGATTACATAATTATTATTATTTTGTTCTTAAATTAAATTCAAAGCAGATTTACTCCTATCCTAAATTCCTAAACATCACCGCACACCCACCCAACCATGCATTATTATTTCATAACGTGTATATGTGTGGGACTTGAAATCTATCATTAATTCCATCAAACCCTCGAGTTAAAACCAAAAACCGCCATCGTTACTCACTCTGTCTGCCTGGCACGGAGTAGTAGCTACAGAAAAAATAAGCGGCAATTCCCATTTTGAAATGCCAAACTCTTTTCTCTCCTTGCAGCCATATAAAGCCCATTTAAAATATGTGACATTTAACTGTCTTGCATGGATTGGATTCACAATCACATTAATGCTGTGTGTGCTGCCATCGCCCATAATCATCTTTGTGATTTAAATTGAATATTTTTACATGATATTTAAAGAACTACTGGCCCAATATTGTGATTGGTTTATACACCTTCAACTGTATTTTCTACTCGGGCTTCAAACGATGTTGAAATTGCGGGATTCAGAAATTGTATCATTTTTTGATGACAAAATCTGAATGTGTTTTTGTATAGCGGCACGTACAAGGTTGATAGTGAAATACTATGGTAAAGCTAACCGAGGATAGTAGTATGCAATACAAGGAGTTTGAGATTCACCTATGGCCCCAAGTCTGGAACAACTTTATGCGTAGAATCGTAGAGGAAACAACAAGATCCGAGTAGTACCCAGGAATACTAATAGCGTTGGTAGGATTGGCTGGGGCATAATTTATTTACTGGCACCATTCTGATGAATAGGTTGCTGCTGAAATGGATACATATGAATTTTAAATTAAATACTAAAGTATGCTCTTTCTAGTCTTTAGTTTTATCATACCTTCTTCCAAATAGGGGGCCTAGTATGCTGAATTTATATAGGCAAAGAAAGCAATAGGCTCTAAATGTAAGATTCCTTCTTGCAAAAATATAAACTGGTGAATACTTTGAAATTAAATGTGGGCTGTAATGTATTTGATATAGGCCTACCAATAAACATATAATTTTTATTTTTCATTTTGCTAAGTATATTAAACAGCAGGTCTATTTTGCATAACATAATTTTTTTGGCATTTTGTTTAATGCAAGTTTATGCAGCTTTATGTAATGCAAAATAGACTTGCTGGTATAGTAAAACTAAAAATACACATTTTTCACTTTACAGGCTATAAATGCTGGGGTAAAAATACTTTTTCATTAAGTATAATGCTAGTAAAAATATTCACTCGTAATAAATGTACCATCTGTCAATGTATTGATGTCATACAAACATGATTTTGCCACGCACACAAGCGAGCAAGCTAGCAAGCTGCGCTAGATAATGTCACGTTGCTCAGCACACTGCTGGTAACCAGCTCCTTGCCAAGCAAGTTGGCTTCCTTCCTCTCTAGTCCACTGCATGCATAAATCAGGATAAATTTACACAGGGAACAAAATGGAGTGTATTTTATACATTGCACAGCAATGATCTTGTGACAAGCAGACCATAGCATTCATTGCTTGGATGCAAATGACCTTCTGATGCCCTTCTTTATGATTATGAATTATAAATAGATATTACATCATACAGTTGCTTATTTTGATCTTCCGAAATCTTGCTTTGATGTGACATTGCCTTTTTAGGAACTCTGAAAGATGATAATTTATGGGTGTCCTAATTTATCTTACTAACTTAATAAATACTAGTAGTAGTAGATAAGGGACGCACCATTAGATATTATCGGGGGGGCTAGGGAGTTTGGGTCAGGCAGAAATTTTTTTTTTTGGCCGCCAAAGGCGGCAAAATTTTTTTTTTTCGCTGCCTTTGGAGGCAAAATTTTTTTTTACCGCCTTCCAGTAACAAAGTTGTCTTTTTCAATTTTAATGTATACCTTTATACAGAGCTGGGTAGGGAAATTTTTTTTTTTTTTGGCTCATCAGTGAGGCAAAATTTTTTTTTTTTACTCATCAGTGAGGCAAAATTTTTTTTTTTTACTCATCAGTGAGGCAAAACTTTTTTTTTCAAAAAACTCCCTAGCCCCCCCCGATAATATCTAATGGTGCGTCCCTAAATGTCCTGAGCTAAATATAGTTCTCAAATCAAAGATACTCAATTTCTCAAATAGTCCAATGGGACATACCATTGACTTGCCATAGGCTGGAGATTAGGGTTTTTTGCCAGGTTTTTATTGGGCAGGTGTTTTTCCCCTTTATTTGTTGTTAATTTTCATGCATTGCTGTATTCACAGTTGGTTGGGTCATAGTTTGCACCACAGACCCTAGAAGGGGGAAAATTATATATAGGGTCAGTCCATGTCAAAACAGACTGAGTGTACACCCACCCTCTTGGATTATGCTCTCCTTTGGCTCAGGGGTACCTTTCATGGACCCCTAGGTGAGGTCACAAGAAAAAATTCAAATTCAATTTCTTTTCGAATGGCGGGCCATCTAAGTTTGGCGACCTTGACCAAAATTGGGAATTTAAGGTGTCCAAATGACAAAGCGCTCTCTTTGAGAGGCATTTTCTTCTTAATTAAATCAGTTGTGACCCTCTTTTGAATGTGGTCACTCACTGGCTGTGTCTGAAATGCCTAATGCCAAAAAGATTGATTTGAATTTTGTTGGGATTTCAGAGGGGGTCAAAATCAGCACTTCATACTGTTCAATCAAATTATCTTTGATTTTGAAGGACCCATGATAATGCCACAGTGCACTTATATGTCCTAATTATGTTCAGAATGGATTAACCATGTGCCAATGTCTATGAGCAATTCAAAAAAAGAGAAATTTCTAGACCCCCTACAGAATTTTAGGCCCCCCTAAAGTGGTTCAGCCACAAATGGCGCTTAAAATCGGCAAATTTTGACACCTAATAACTTTAGGTGTACACCAGATATGAATTTCTAGTCTTTTGCATCTGAAAGAATGTAGTCTAATGTTACTAGGAACATAAGATTTGTTTTGTATTTTTGTGTTTTGATACTTTCAAAAGGTCGTTGACCTATGAACATTTTTCGTCATAGCGCCCTCCTGAAAGGTCTGACACATAACAAACTATACATTTTGGAATCCTCATGACCATACTGAGTAATTTGATATATTACTTGACATAATTGGGAGCATTATGAAAATTTGACCCCCATAACCTGTACTTTGCATGTGCATCGTTGCCAGGAAGTGCATTTTGACCCCCTTAAAAATCCATACAGAGGATTAGAAAGTAGTTTTTTCTTATTACTTGACTCAAGAGCAACTTGAAATATCAGGATAAATAATACAAATGGCTATAAAGTGATCAAAAATATAAAAAAATATCATACTAAAATTGGCATTTTGTACCGTATCCTGTATGCATGGTATATTAGGCAAAAATGACTATTTTTGAAAGCGTCAACTTAATACTAAAACACAAAAAATACAAAACAAATCTTATGTTCCTAGTAACATTAAACTACATTCTTTCAGATGCAAAAGACTAGAAATTCATATCTGGTGTACACCTAAAGTTATTAGGGGTCAAAATTTGCCGACTTTAAGTGCCATTTGTGGCTGAACCACTTTAGGGGTGGCCTAAAATTCTGTAGGGGTCTAGAAATTTCTCTTTTTTGAATTGCTCATAGACATTGGCATATGGTTAATGCATTCTGAACATAATTAGGACCTATAAGTGCACTGTGACATTATCATGGGTCCTTCAAAATCAAGATAATTTGATTGAACAGTACGAAGTGCTGATTTTGACCCCTCTGAAATCCCAACGAAATTCAAATCTATCTTTTTTGGCATTAGGTATTTCAGACACAGTCAGTGAGTGACCACATTCAAAAGAGGATCACAACTGATTCAATTAAGAAGAAAGTTCCCCTCAAAGAGAGCACTTTGTCATTTGGACCCTTAAATTCACAATTTTGGTTGAGGTCGCCAAACTTTGATTGCCCGCCATTCATAAACGAAATGGAATTTGAATTTTTTCTTGTGACCTCACCTAGGGATCCATGAAAGGTACCCTGAGCCAAAGGAGAGCAAAATCCAAGAGGGTGGGTGTACACTCAATCTGTTTCGACATGGACTGACCCTATAGTTATTGTTTTATTTATTTATTTATTTATTTATTTATTTATTTATTTATTTATTTATTTATTTATTTATTTATTTATTTATTTATTTATTTATTTATTTATTTATTTATTTATTTACTCATGTTCATTTATTTGAGATGCAGGGGAAATCCCTTCATTATAATGAGTTATTGCTTGTCAGTGTACATAACATGCCTTGCAATAATTTATGTGTGCATTCATACATAAAGGATTTAAGTTACATCATGATAATTGATATAGCCCGCAAATATTATATTTCCTTTTTGAGTTAATTTTATCAAGTTGGTGCAATCAATCATGTCGCTAGTTAATATAGTCTCGGTCCCAGCCGGTTTGTACTCCCTCATCGCTAAACAAAGTGACAAAGGAGCACAAACTGGCTGGGAGAGAGTCTATTTAAATACGAAGGTGATAAAACATCTTTGATCATGTGACGTTGTGGCTCAAATAACAAAATGTTTTTCTTTTTAAGATGATATCGTAATCTATTTTTAAGTTGGTCATTAATCTCTGTCACAGTGATTTTGTAACATTAAAACCATAACGATCTTGCAATATATGAAATTGGTTAATTTTTTTCAAACTTGATTTTTTTTTGGGCATATTTGTAATGTTTGCACATGTTAAATAATACCTCTGAAATGGAATTGGCCAAATTTGTTGTGTTTGTGAGGCAAACAGAGCAATTTGGACATGATGTCATAATTCACATGTTAAAGTCCCACATAGAAGTATTAGAACTCTCATGTTAAAGGGCCAAAATAGCCTGTGTACTTAAAGCCAAGTGCTGCAATCATTTGTGGTTGATTTTTTTAAAAATGGAAAAAGTTGTCAAAATATGACAATTTTGTATCCAAAAGGAGCAGATTTGTAAATTGTAACAAATAGCCCAATTGCCTATTTGTAGCAGCCTTAATTAACGTTTTTGAGTATTTCGCTCTTTTAAATAATGCCCACAAACAATATCCCTGTTGTCAGAACTTTCCAAATTCCCTCACCAAATTCACTCCTTGTTGTCTTTTCTATGTTGACATGAATGTATTTCCTTACCACCAATTATAACAATTGTCGTATATTTTATTTGTGTCATTTCAGATCACTTGACGAAAGATACGACCATCAGGGAACAAATTATGAATATGGATCCCGCACTTATAATGACAACAGACATTTTAGAGACTCTTCAGATATCACGAAGACGAAAATCTACCGCATCATATCGAGATCGATCGAGAGATCGACCGTTCAACCGGGGAGGAAATTATTTTTCACATTCCACTAGTAATGCTAGAACAGAAGGTCAATCCTACGACCAAGAACCAGATTCACATTATACAAATAGAGAGAATAGTAATTTTGCTGTATCCCGTGGGGACAGCGACAATTTCTCAGACTCCAGTTTACGAAAAATCCAACAGAAACAGAAACGAGGACGTTCTAGTCGCAAATCGAGCCACTCGCCCAAATCGGGATCGGTGGCGAGATCTAGGAGTTATAGTCATTCTGCTAGTAGGAGTAGGAGTCGTAGTAGGAGTAGTGACTCAAGAAGTAGTGTCTCAGGGAGTGAAAACTGGTCGTCAACGAGGCGGTCAAGGAGTAAAGAGAGTGACCGGGAGAGTAGGAATACAGAAAATACACAAAGCTCAGGGGCATCTAAGCATGCTGGATTATGTATTAAAAATTTAGCATCAAGATCAACAGGTATGTATAGCCTATTTGTATGTCAAATTAGCCGTAAGGTGACAAAAAAAGAAACCTTGCTTTTCGGGCTTGACTGACCCAGATTGTATATTTTTTTAAAGATTTTTTTTAATTTTGCCAAAATCATAAAATCAGCATTTATTTTGGCCAAAATTTATTGATTTTGATTTATTTTTTTTACTCGGAATATTTTCAAAATATGTTTGCAAAAATCTTTGTATTTTTACCAGATTTTGCCAGCTTTCGGAGAACATATTTATTTATAAGCATGTTTGAAATCCTATTTTTAAAAAGAAAAAAAAAGAAAAAGTTGCAAATTAAGCAACGTGTGACGTAGGTGTGACCTACATGTAGTTCTTTTACGCAATGATCAGGACAAGCGTATATGTGATCCATCACATCAAAACAGACCACCTCGTGGCAGAAATGAAAATGGAGATTTAAACACTAGGACAAACGGCTGCTTTTTAGCTTGAAAATGACATATTACTTGTTGGAATCAGATACAGCAAACATGTTTTATGAGGCAAAACAAGCTCAGAATTCTTTTTATTTTCTTTATATTTTTTCATCTTCTTTCATTGTTATCTGCCAATCAAGCTAGCCGTGAAGTGGTCTGTTTCGATGTGATGGGTCACATATAGTTTAATGCACATATAAATTGAGATAAATTTGGATGAATTTGAATAAATTGAAATATTTAGAATGTTGCATCTACGATCATAGACTGTCAACGATCAGATCTTGCCATCCTCATTTATGTGTGTTCTTACTGCATACACGTAGAACAACAGCAAGTTTCAAATTTAAAAACAAAATCGTAAACATGCAGCATACAGCATATTTGCAACAACAAAAAATGTAATAAAATAATCTTGTGATTGTACAAATGTCAAGTCAGGGATTAATTAGCAATGCTCAGCATAAATTTAATAGCTAGCGTAGGTGGGAAATTAGCATAATGGTTGCGATATTGACAGCAGCAAGTATAAAATGAAAAAGAACTGTAGTCAAGTTAGCTCAATCGATAAGGCGTTTGACTACGGTGCAAGAGGTTGTGGGTTCGAACCACGGCTGTGGCTAGTACGCTCTTGTGTAAAATTGAGTTAGCTTGAAATTCCCTTGGACAAGGAACTTACTGCTAATTGTCTCGTTGTAACCCGTATGAAACTCGGGGAACTATTCCTGGCTGCGAAGGTTGTTTGTGGAATGTCTAGGGTGTGCACTCTTGAAGCAGCAAAGTCCCCGAATTGTAAAATGGTGAAATGGAATGATGTGGGGCGGTACCGCGGTAGTGATCAGCGATAACCTGTAAAGTGTACTGAGGCTTGTGGATCAATGTGTAGACGTTGTACCTGTGCATCGCACTATAAATCAATGCATTTGGTTTTTTTTTAGTATTCATTTTTTAACCATAAATTTGTTGATTTGTTATAGATTCTAGTATAAAAGATGGATTATTTCATGAATTCAAGAAATATGGTCAAGTCACAGCTGTAACAGTTACCGGAACTGGAGAAGAACGAGCAGGTATCGTCTTTTTCAAGAGGTAAGTGCTTACTAGCCCCCCTTCTCTTGCTTCCCCCTCCTACTTACCCTTACCCTCCCCCCTTTGCCCTTCCTCCTCTCACTTCCCTTCCCCTCACCCTCCAAGAGATAAAAACAATTCCAGGGATTATATTCAGCCCTCGAATTAAGGATCTGAAGTTGCACTGCAACATTTTTAGCGCAAGTTGATAATTGCCTTGGATTTTTACTGAAAAGGCAAAGCAGCGCGGCAGTTTGTAATATTTCAAGAGGGCATCATGGCAACTGTTGAAAATTTGAGAAGGGCACCAGGGCAATTTCTCAAAAGTGAAGAAAACACACACAAACATAGATAGATGATTTTATATTCAAGGGGCAGGGCTGGGGCACCAACAGCAACTTCATTAGAGGGCACGGCAAGTGACTGCCTTGGGTAAAGGACATATTTTGAGGGCATTACGGCAGTGGGGATGGGCACCCACGGCAAAATGCCATGGGTGCAGTGGGTTAATTTGAGGGCTGATTATATTGTAAACCAAAGACTGAAATGTTTAGGTCATTCAGATATAATTATGCATTGTAATTTGTATAATTGTATGTGCACAGAATCTTTTAAGTGGTGGTGAACTCTCAGAAATGATTCAATGAAACAAAATATTTTAGTCCAAATTTTGATATTTAGCTCACAAAAAAACGAGAAATGAAAATGAAACAAAAAGTGAAAATTTTAGTGTGAATTTTGATATTTTTGTTAAAACACTCAAAAAATGAGAAGAAAAAAATGAAACTTGGGTACCAATACCATGATGACAATTTTTGGAGATTAACTATTTTTCTGATGCCCTGAACTATTTAAGTTCAAGTTATTCTTTATCATGGATAGATTGGCAATGGAAACTTATCCTGTAAAATATGTAATACATCTACTATGGTAAATGTATAACATGTATGCATAATTTCAATTGTCTTTATAGCCTAATTATGCAGCCTACTTTAGAACTGTATTTGAAAAAAAGGTAAGACGTTGTTTACTCGGATCCATCATATTAATCTGTTTACTGTATTTGATGTGATTTTACAGAACGGAAGATATGGAGAAAGCTCTGAACCAATCCAAAGGCAAATTATTTTTTGGTTGTGAAATGAAGCTCTCTGTCTGGGATGGACCTGGTAAGTTCTCTTACATTTTTTCCCCATCCAGCTATGGGAATTATTTTTGGTGTGTTTTTTCTTCCTCTTTATTTCTTCGCCCAAGGATCGATCAGTCGGAATATAACAGGATGCATAATAACACACTGACATATTCAACAAAATTACAGGAGACATGCAAGTTGCAAATTATGTCGAAGTGACAAACCTGTAAACCTACAAAGGAAACAAAATCACACATATTATCGTACAAATAGATCCGAATGTCGAGTCTCAGTCTACATGTACACATACAAAACAGAAACTGCCCAACAGACATGACAAGTTAAACTCCATGAGAACTACCTGCCGATTGGCCAAAAAGAAGTTTTCATTATCAATTGGACCAATCAGCATCATTGTTAGAATAATTTCACCACACAAAAAAATTGGGATGAATAATTTGCAAAGCTCCATTCTGATTGGTGATTAAGTGAAGATATCATGTAATTGACCAATCAGTGGCAATGTTATATTGGCAGGTAGTGCTCATGGGGTTGACACAGAAAATGCATCACCTAAGAAAGAATGGAAAGGGAAAAAATGATTTTTTAAACCCTGACATTATTTATTCAGTGTTTACATAATATCAAAACAAGTGAACCAGGAAGTGAGACCCATAGAGCCATGATATTCTAACCTTTAGGTAGGAGACTGCACCCACATTGGCAAGGAGCTGCACTTTTCTGCCTAGCCTTGCATTTACATTATTCATTCCTAGTAAGAAATGCTAAATCATAAATTTCATTGTTTTGGACATTAATCATCCAAGAGTGTTTGATGACCATGTGATTTACATTACATAGACATAAACATTTACAGTATGAAGAAGAGCACATAGATCCTAATTATTTTGTTTTTCCGTCAGTCTATTTTGTGTGTTGAAAAATTGGATCGTGTATTCAAGGTCGGTTTTTTTCCCTTCAAGATAACAATATCATTCTTCTGAGTCTAAATTTAGCTAAAGTTCAATTCTGTTCATTTCTTGCTAAATTTAGACATAAATGCAATTTCCCCGGTTTAATTATTCCACACACAAAACGTATTACTAGCATTCAAGGCACTTTACCTTAATATATATCTATACACAATTATGAAACATGATCTTCGTCCGTGGTGTTGTCCATTTTAAAGACAGTTCTTGTTTCACATATTTTTCTCTGGTGGTATTTTGAATTTGCTAAGAAAAAAAAATGATTTAAAATCATTTAATTAACATTTTTATCTTACATTCTTCTTTAGTTCCCAGTTAAATCATTTGTGCTGGTAAAATGGTATCAGTTATGAGTTACAATCTTGGCAGAAGTAGAGACAGATGTAAGCTTGCATTTACCCTAATTTCTGCAAAATTATCTTGAGGATTAAACGAGTCTGTGCCTTCTGTTGTAGACCATCCATCTTGTTCACTCACTAGACAAATTCGTAACTGATATGTATAATGTCTCGTTCAGTACAGACAAGACATAAAAATCAATGACTAAGTTTATAATGCGATATTCAATATGGATTCTGAAATGTATCTAGGCCCTACATGTAGCAGCCACGTGGACGAAATTGACATGCAATGTTGAGTTGAAATTTTCAATCCAGAGAGTATGGTGATGATTCATTTCAAAGTCTTTTTTAGTTGCACATGTGTTTTGGCCTAGCCCTAGACATTTCAATGTGACTGAGGATATGACATCCGTAGGATTTTTTGTTGAAAGATTAGCAATACTTGAAGTGGGGGAAATAGGAAATCTTAGCCTAAAATAGATAATATAGGATAGGGTCTACTGAAAGCTCTTGAAATTGAGGTCCCAGATGTTGCCGGGGCATGATATATGTAGGCCTATATGATCCAATCAGATGTACCGCAGATATTGGAACTTATCTGTGATTTGACATAATTAGCGCCCCTCCCGTAATTAGTAAGTGCCGCCTATTTTAATTGAAAAATTCAATGTCTTAATAAATGTACAGAATTAAGATTATGACCGACTTGACTTTATTTTGAATGTTTCTCTTCACTGTAACTTCCTCAATTTGACTTAAATTATTGTTTCCATAAATGACCCCCATGGCACTAATTTAGGTTGAAGATGGTATCTCATGAAGAGAACATCTAACAGTGAATATAGGCCTACATGATCAACATGTTGCCTAAAATAGATTGACCCTTGGTACTTTCACATTTAAATCATATCCTATAGCCAGTAATTTAATGTGCCCCAAAAAATCGGGAAATGAAATTAGTATCAGATATACTAGGCATGTAGACTGACATTTTAAGAACAAATCTTGCTTTACGATTTTAGATGCTATAGTAATATTTAGGTTACTACAGCATATATAAAAAGAAACTGCAAGTTTAGGTAAAATAAAGTATTTTTGAAACTATATTCCTTGAACCATGCCGTAATCAGATAAATGAGTGAACAAAATAGTACAAAAGGATACAGGGAAACAAAAAATGTGGGAAGGTTCAATCAAGTTAGCAAGTACTAGAAGTAGTACGGTATAGTAAACTTGAATAGATTATCCACAGCGAAACAAAATGTGGGAAGGCTGAATCAAGTTAGCATGTACGGTATAGTAAACTTGAATAGATATCCACATAGTCGATTGAACATGTAAAACTTGTTTACAACTTTGTACTCCCTAATGTCCTAGCTAGCCTAGCCTAGCCTAGGTCTGCATAATGAGCCATTTCCCTTTGTGGTGTGACCTGCACAAAGTGTGACTCTCTCTTGAACTTAGGCTTTTGTGTGCTTCATTTCCACGAGGCATTTATTTTAAACTTTCTGAAAATTATGTTGTAAAGAAGGAAATTGTAGTTCCAAAAAGTAGTTGCCCATATAGTCACTAGACTATTGTTTTGATGAGAATAATTTTACAAACTTTTGAAACACGACTTACAAAGACTTTGATGTAAAAATAAATTTATGTAACTTTTTGACTTGTTCATAAATGTCAGCATGAAGAGGGTTATGGGACTACTCAACATCATAATACAACAGTTGTAACCAGGGCTTAGTACCGATAAGGGATCTGCTTGGCACATTTAATACTTTCCTGATATACCCAAATTTAGAAATGTGTCTCAGTATGGCTCTTTTCAAGGGATCGCTTCCGTAGCTTAACGACTGGTTTTTGTATGCAGTTGGAGATTGAGACAAAGCCATTTTGGTTTTCCTTCTATAAATAGATACTTGTTCTTTGTCTCTGCTTTTCATTTGCACATAAAACAGGTGCATAAAGAAATATATTTGTTGTAAAGATGACCTTTATATTTTGTCTTACTAGAATAAATTGACCTTAAACTTTAATTTTACAAATATATAGGTACTATCTTCCACTCAAAAGTAAAGGTTAAGCTTACTTTATAGATCAATACTGTTGAATTGGTCTGTGTACTACGATATTAAAGTAACTCAATATGGCAAGGGCTAGAGGGTAAAATTCAAAGAAATCAGTTCGCACATACTGTGGGCTCATGTGTCCGAGCTGTGAAATAGTAAAAGGCCAAAGGTGGGGCATGCACGTCAGAGAGGTCCATGACACCAAGCTATTATAGGCTGGTGGGTAAAATTACAGAAGGTTTAAATTGGTTTCAAGCGAGTAATGTAATTGAATGGGGGATTCATGGCAGGGCAACACTAAATTGGAACATTCAAAAATTACACAGCTGAAGTCTAACATTTAGGTCGGTAGGAGAAAAGTTACAGTAAACAAGATCACATTGAACTATAGGTAAATTAAATAATTCTTGGCCAAACTCAAACATTGGCAAGGCTAGTGGCGATGCTATAATTATAAACACATGCACACATAGTGCAGTACAGAAGAAAGCATGCACATGCCTTACATTGCGTACACATTTAGTACACAACATGGACGCAACACGTAGGCCTATGTTGAAGAATAACTTCATTTACCTGGAAATAAAGTTTATTTGGCATACATTTGTAATTGACAAAACTCATTCGGTTTTTACCATTACACAAGTCAATTAAGTTCAAACTTACGCTCGCATAAATTCACATAAGCGTGCATCAGTTACGCATTGCGCAACTAGCTTAATAAGTGTTACTCCCAAGTTCCCAACTGCTTGCACACCATCTTATGCAATAAACGATATTGCGAGTCTGAATTTTTTCATCAATATATTATAGGCCCTAAGCCAAACAAATTTTTTAGTACTGTACATAGCCTACATGTTGGCTTACGTAATACATACAATTTTATCGCTACACTGTATCTAGAACATAGCAATAGCACTCTTTATGAAAAGAAGAAAAGCAGCAAAGAAAATCAGAAAAAGTAAACAGCAATCAAGAAACATCTAGGAGTTGCATAGTTGCATCCATTCATGGAAATAGTTCCATGGTTGCATCAGGGATATGAGCTTGGTTGCATTGAAGACAAGTTATTGAAGACATAAAGATAAATCATAGGTTAACTTAACTTAATTGTATGTATTAAAACTCCAAATGTAATATGCCCACATGTTTTGTTGTGACATTCAAACAAATGTTGTGTGTGTAAATAATGTAAACGACTAAATTTTCAATGAATGCTTAAAGCGTGAAATGAAATGTTATAAAGAAAACCAACAACATTGTAACACCTTGTCCTTAAATATTTTTGAACTCGGTAAAGTAAAGAGGCTGGATATTGATCGATATACAGTTGAATATATTCAGATATATGCTGGATTACGAAAGTGCAAGTCCGGGCACTCTTGATGTTGGTGATAAATATACACTATCTATTCCATTATCAGTAATGCGGCAGAAATTACTGTATGGCAGATATTACTGTATACGCCAATATTTCAGTAGATATTTTTATGGTTTCAAGTGTTACCTACAATTTTGAGAGGTGTTAAATTCGAGAATACTGTAATCTAATATAATAAAATACATAAAAAATTTAACATGGCCGTGGGTTATTATTTTCGCAAGCATATTGATCGTGAAATTTCAGCTCATCAGCATCTTGAAAGATGTATGAGGTCAATTTTTGAGGCTTTTTTTTTTTTTTTTTTTTTTTTTTTTTTTTTTGAGCCTTTGACAAAGATATAATTTAACCTTTGTGCATAGGGCATCAGTATGCAGAATCAGCATTCATAGTGATAAGAATAATGGGCCTTCCAATAATTTCATTTAAAAAAGTTCAGATAGTACTGGTAAAAGAATAATGAAAATACTATATAATTTGCATGTATGTAGGTCGAGAATCGAGATAGAAAATATGATTTGAACTAGGGTGATTTTATTTCCAAGATCTCCTTTTTAGGGTTATTCCAGAATATCACCATTTTTATATCTTCATATCATTCTCATCATTTATTATTCATTAGCAATAAGTAAATGCATTTTAGGTTTATTTTTTAATATTTTCTTTTTTTTTATATCTTCATATCATTCTCATCATTTGTTATTATTCATTAGCAATAAGTAAATGCATTTTAGGATTATTCCAGAATATTGCCTTTTTTTTTATATCTTCATATCATTCTCATCATTTGTTAATATTCATTAGCAATAAGTAAATGCATTTTAGGGTTATTCCAGAATATTGCCTTTTTTTCATAGCTTCATATCATTCTCATCATTTGTTATTATTCATTAGCAATAAGTAAATGCATTTTAGGGTTGTTCCAGAATATCGCCTTTTTTTTCATAGCTTCATATCATTCTCATCATTTGTTATTATTCATTAGCAATAAGTAAATGCATTTTAGGGTTATTCCAGAATATTGCCTTTTTTTTTTTTCATAGCTTCATATCATTCTCATCATTTGTTATTATTCATTAGCAATAAGTAAATGCATTTTAGGGTTATTCCAGAATATTGCCTCTTTTTTTATATCTTCATATCATTCTCATCATTTGTTAATATTCATTAGCAATAAGTATACATTTCTGTAAGAGCATCAAATTGTTCTTCTCCAACTCCTTAGTATAACATAATAAATTTTCATATTCCTAAATAATATGTTTCAATATGCTAAAGCCTCCGTTTTCATAACATACCATCGTCATGACGCAGCTTGACTGGAGCGCAAAACTCAGCGTACGTATGAAACATTTTCATGACTCTCCCCCAATATGAATAGCATTAATATCGACAGCCAAACATTACCCTGGTAAAAGCTCTCCATCTACTGTCGTTCAACCGGCACGTAAGCCAACCCTGGAATATTGTTGTTACACAACTACAAGCCCACTTATGATGGGCCAACAAAAATTATGTCTTTTCCGATGCGTCATCGATTTTCAATTCTTCATACAAATTACTAGCCCAACATTCATGCTACAATATGGAGAAACCCCTATCAAAATTGAAGTGATTGTCTTTGAGATATGAGAGTTTTTGTGAGTCTGAAAAACGATAAAATACAAAAGAAATTAGCTGCATCTTTTGGCTGTACCTCGTTATCGTTTTGAATCACTTGCGATTGATTTCAGGCGAGTTGGGTTGAATTGTGGTAATTTGTGTTGATGCGGAGCAACAGAGAATGGCATGTAGTTAGAGGCTAGGCTTTTATGGTAATTTGTTTTTAACGATGATGGGCAGTAAATAAATTTACCATTATTGCAAATTATGTAACCAATTTTTCCAGAGGTTTTTTTTTAATGATTATTTGTTGCAGCACTCAGCAGGCATATTATGCGGTTTTTGTTTTCCAGTATCATTTGGGTGAATTCATCTTGTTTTTATAAATGCCATTCAGGTGAAATTGTGAAACATATTTTAAATGGAATAGTATTTTAATCAAACGCACAGCAATCTTGGGCACACTTGTAAGATGATTTAAAAAAAGAAGAAATAATTAATGAATATTTATTTCCATAATAAAAAACCAACAAAATACAATAATTCTAATAGTTTCAAGTTAAATAATATTCCCAGCTTACTTGGTAGCTGGTAATCAGAATAATTTCTAATTTATAATCATGTTGGCATTTTATTTGCAGGGTATGCGTCTGCACGTGCAACATTAAATTTGGTCTAATTTTAGCCTGACATATGGAGTCAATAAAACGGAAACATTTCCATGGCATAGTCAGAATTGTCAGGATCAAACCATTTTATTTTCATATGACTTGTGTTTTGCCCCACCCAACAAATTCTGATCATAATTTAAATAAGAATTAAAGCAATAATAATTTTGAAATAATAATAATGCATAAAATTTGTAAAACATGTTGCAGCAGTAGGAGTGGGTATATTGATTCAAGTATTCCATTAGAAGCTGACAAGCAATGTCATTTAAGCAGCTACGTAGTCAGGTAGGAACGCTAGCTCTTAGCTCGCCAGGTAGATAGATCTACGGGCAATTTAAATGTCAAATTTATTTCATCTAATGCATCGTCAATCTACCTTGCTATATTATTAGTAATGCAAGCTTTGTAAGCTCACCTGGGTAATGTAGGGGAAGGAAGGACAAAATAGGAGATATACTGATTTATACAGGCCTTAATAATGATATAGTATTATTTTGGTATTGTGAAAAATGTTTGTAAAATTATACTATCAAGTAGGTTTGGAATATTTTCATTGTGGTTTATATTGTGTGTATTGATATCACATATAAATGGCCGAAAATAAAATTGCGAATATAGCATAATAATTTGCTCTGTATACCTGGAAACCGTATTAATGAATAGTGGCATAGAGATATTGTATGCTGATATATTTTGCATGATTGGCTGCAGTACTTTAGCCAATCAGGTTGATTTGAAAAGCTACCATAATTATTACTATCGAAAAGTACACTGCAGGTTTTAATTCAGGATTTTTAGTTAAAATGTTTTTAAAATGGTTTTTAAATATTTGAAGTTCAAAATGAAGAAAATATTCATGACATGCTGTTGCATGTAAAAAGAATAAGAATCGTTTCATTTATGTGAAATTTCAACGTTCTGTCAGATACGTAAAAATAAAATTCCATCAAAAATGTGTGCTTTGCCTCTGGTCTATGCCTCATTATGAAGGATTTTCCTCTTGCAATGAAGCCCCTCCAGTCATCATCAGGTCCCAATTTTAATCAGCATTCTGAAAGATGAATTTTCATTTAATTTTACAAAGCCCTGTGGACATCTGAGAGTTTATTATTTCATCTATAGAGATGCATGATTTATCAGATACATATGCATCAATGTCATGGGTTGCAGTTTTTATTTGACACAACTTGTTTGCTTGGAAATTTGAATGGAGTTGTGATTCAGCGATATTATCTGCACATGCGTAAATTATGTTTTGCATTTCTATTTAAGTCATATTTTTATGATGACTTATTCGTATATTTTAGCATTTATTTTTCATATTTTAATTTGACGAAGTACAGCTGGTGCATACAATTCAGGAATTATGAATTCAATATCGTTAAAACCTTTGGTCAATATTTATATCCCCTGAAAGAGTGGAGTAAATTCAATGTTGAATTCTTAAAATAATATATTTATTTATTTATTTATTTATTCTTTCTTTAATCACAATTTATAGGCTACAATGCATCTTTGTGTAGAGTTTGGTTTATTTTTCCATTAAATTGTTAAATTATGCAAAAGCTAATTGTAAGACAAACCGTTATCTGCAGATCGATGGTAACGTAAAAAAAAAATTTTCCATGATGTATTGAACCCATACAAAATATGGAGTATCGAAAGATCTAGCATTCTGCAAAACCTTGCCTTTTCGTATGAATTATGCAAAAGGCTAATTAGGCAAAAAAAAAAGGTTTGCCTCAAAGCTCACAAGAAATTTAAAAACGAATGCGAAATGCGATTTTTTTTTTTTTTTTTTTTTTCCCAACTTTTTTTCATGGTATTTTGAGAAAAAAGTCTGATTTTCACCGAAATTCCGCATTTGTTTTTTGTCAAATCGTGGGATTTTACAAATGCGCGCGCAAGCTTTGAGACGAAGCTTTTTTTTTTTTGGCCTTATAAGGCAAACCGTTAAGTCATCTCCAGATAGATGGTAACGGAAATATTTTTTCCATATTGAACCCATACAAACTGAGGAG
The DNA here is from genome assembly GCF_039555335.1 of Amphiura filiformis. NCBI lineage: Eukaryota > Metazoa > Echinodermata > Ophiuroidea > Amphilepidida > Amphiuridae > Amphiura > Amphiura filiformis. The sequence goes on from NC_092646.1 coordinate 2,335,516, forward strand.
CATCGAAAGATCTACCATTCTGTGAAACCTTGCCTTTTCAGATGCATTAACTAATTTATGCTGCATTTCCCTGTTGCTATGGGAGCTATATTTTCAGATGTAATATAAACGCATTAGCTATTTATGCGGTATTGTATCTGATGACTGGATGCCATTTTTTCCATCCTAACTGCTCACAAATATAATGCTTCACTCATCCATTAAAACATGCATGGTGGATTTGATTGCGCTATATTTTCGGATATAGATGCATTAGCTATTTATGCTGCATGCTGGCTCGCTGCTAGCTGACAAATGCTGTTGTTTTTGCCTCCATATTGCACACGTCCCCAGTGGATATGTCAAGCAGCTTCCATATTTGGATAGACTTGGTCCAAGCTCTGAAAATACAAACAGTTTAAAATTTGTTATCTTGTCGCAATATATAATATACGCATCATGTTGATAATCTTGTTTTCTTAATTGTCCCAAAAATATTTTGTGCAAAGTAAACCCAGCAAACACAAAAATAGTTTAAAACCATAAACATGTGCTGTCTGTCAGGTTATAAAAGTCAGGAAAACATCAGTAAAGCATATTAAATGAAAAAACACTACTACTAAAAAATGGTTTCAAAAAATGTTACTGTAAAATATTTTCGTCTTACATATTTGCAAAATATTTTGTCAATACATGTTATTGGAAAAAAGAAAGTTTTTCAGCAATCCTTTCTGCAAAGATGTATTTGAATGTAAAACATTTTATACCCTTTATATTCCTTTTATATATAAACCCAACATTTAAGCGTTTTCTTTAAAACGTTTTGTGTTTGCTGGAATGTCAGTAATTGAATTGTACATGTACAACAAATTTATGTACAACTACAATGTTTTGAATACAATGCAGTAATACCCATATCATCGTTTACGTCATTGCTTTCATGAATTTTCATTAAAATCACCATTAGGCAACTAAAAAAAGTCTTGCTCACTCCCGGTGACAAATTTTCACAGGCTTTTTTTCCCAAGGACCACCTTATTTTGAACATGGGAATGATGTCTCTGTTTGACCTCCCAATGTTCATTGCCAAGTTCTTGTCATTATCAACACATTACACAGCATTAGTTAAAATGGTCAGACTGAGTGTAACTTGGCACCAAGTCAATGGAATTACTTCCTTATGGATATGAGATCACAAGGCAAAAATGTATGATGCAAAGCAATACCAGCTTTCAGTTTACCAACTCTTGTCAAAATGCAAATACGATGTGATCAAGCAAAATCAGTCTGAAGTCGGCCATATTCAATTTTCAGTTTCTTTACATGATTGTATAAAACATTTGCAAAGCTACATTTTGGAGAAAACCCCATTGAAATTGAACATTACGAACAGTTGAGGTGTTTCCAAAACAACATGCAACAAAAATTATTGTCTTTGTTTGGCTATATCTGAAAATCAATATGGTCAACTTCCGACTGATTTTGCTCAATCACATCACATATGAAAGCAAAATTATTCCGATGCCAGGAATATTGATTTTGAGAAATCCAGTAATAGTATTCAACTTCCTCTGTATTTTATTGTTCTGAGTAACACTAAAATAGCCATATCTCTGGAACTGTAAGTCGATACTAAAATGCAGCAAACCTTTGACGAGCGCGACTACAGTGATGTTGCAAATTCGGTGCTAACAACGCGTACGGCGCACAGTTCATTCATAAATTTCCACTCAGCAACAACATATCGCCTTAGCAGCCAATCAGAGACAAGTGCGTGCAACGCAGTAAATACGCGATGTATCCTTACAATACGCACTCGTCAAAGGTTTTCTGCATTTTAGTATAATTGGAGTGATGAGTGATGGAGTTTTCAACAAAAATGAAGTTCTGAGAATGGCCCATGTAATGAAATTGAAAATTGCATTTTGATTTATATCGACATCGGACTCTTTTAGCTTGATCGCATCGCATATTGGGCGAAATCAGTCTAATGTTACTCAAATTGATATTGAGATTAAGGCACTTCTTTTGTATAAAAATGTGATTGTTTTCTACCGAAATGAAAGAAAATTGATAGGCAATCGTTTTCACAGAGAAAAGGATAAAATTGTTTTGTGTGACAAGTGTAGTTGTCTTGCACCCCCTGGCTTGAACACAGATCTATGGTTATCATTGTTGTCTCCAGATATACAAAAATTACACACAAAACAAACAATACAGTGCTTTGGTGTTGAAATTCTCATGTGCAACTTGGCACAGAGTCAATTTAATTGTTCTTTATCAAAAGGCAAATACGTCATTCGCAATCGGAGGTCAGTTTTATTTTAAGCTGAATACAACTCTAAATCCTGGTATTACTATTTGCATAACAAATTTTACATAAAATTGTAAATACATGCAGAAATCTTGTTTGGAACAAATTCATTCCTTTTAAATGACAATTTTTTCGTAAACAATGAAACAGCATTGTACATTCTATGCATGTGACTGACTGACTGACATATTGGCCAAACTTCAGATTAAAAGGGAAGGGAGTGTGTGTATTGTATGTACAATATATAGGTACAAGCACAAGTACATGTAATTGCTTTGTTATAGGTGTTGAATAATATCTGGGCATGTCACCATAGAATTCTGTCTACAAGCATGAGGGGTTTTTTTTTGACAAAAGAGATGAAAGGCAGACACCCTCTCACAAAAACATTATTAATATTTGGAATTTGAGCAACTATAATACAGGTGGCTGTACAACATAAATACCGGTACTGTAAGACCAATTTATTGTTATTTGTTGTAGAGGTTTCTGCTTTTTTGTCTCATTCGCCCCTGGTTTAGCGGCATAGGGGCCTATATGCTCGTAGACGAAATTCTACGATACATATCTGTACAATGTCATATCCACACAATGTATAAAGTTAATATGTCTGCTATTGCTAATGCATTTATTATCTTCTCATGTTAAAAGGGTAAGGGAAAGAGTGTTATAAGCATCTCTTTAAGAATTACCATAATAAATTCTCTCTTTGGCATTTGTAGTAACATCAGCTTTTAATTAAATTCCCAATTTATATTTAGCCAGTTCACAACATTAACTTGATATGACGACAATCGCGGAGCCTTGACTCAAGTCTAAAAGCTTGTGTGCATTATGAGGCAAAGCTGGTACTGCTGCATTGGTAGTTTCATCACATGATCCTGCTTGCACGAGGCAGCAGCTGTATAGGGATGGATGGATGGATAAGAGATGAAGATGAAGTAAGATGGAGAGAGGATGCACTATGAGAGCAAAATGGCCTCATTTCATTGACATAGTCCAATAACCCCTATCTATCAATCATAGCCTAAAGTTGATCGTAATATGTGGAAGATGAGGTTTTTGTGCCGGATACAAATTGTCAATTTAAAGAATAGAATGCGAGGAGTGTATTATTGGGGTTATAGAATTGTGCCATAGTAGATGGGCATGTTACAAGGGTTTATTGATGGTGGTTGTCCTTCCCACTTCCCACAATGCATTTCTTCCATTTCAATTTTCTGTACTGATTTGCTATCTAGTGCAACATAGGTCGATGGGGTCGATAGTGACAAAAAATGGTACTTTAATGAACAGCACATCCAGATCATGCAAATTTTTAGCTAGACTAAAATTTTGACTAAAATTTTGGCTAAATTTGCATGTTTAGCCAGTTGATGCTCAAATTGAAAACAAATGGAATGGGTATAAAAAATGTGACAAGTTTTCCATTGGCAAGGATCAGAACAAACAAACAAGACTACATGTAGTAATAGAAGTGCCATTTGATTAAATGAGGTGATACAGCATGTTGCAAAGGATTGTGGGAAGGGTAAGATATCTTTGGGTCGTCCTCCTCCTAGCTAGTTACGGCCAGCCAAGAAGGAGCCCCATACGTCTGACTATCTCCCCATCTCGCATCTCCTCTATGGCTTCACATGAATGCATTATGTTGAGTAGCTGACTAGTGCCGTCACATAATAATCTGTATGGTACGATATGCAAGAGATAAAATGTGTGAGAATGGCAGCGGGTTTGGTTTGCTGTCGGGAAATTTATTACCAATATGGATTGGGTGTCAGTCAAAATACGAATGGAAATTAGAAATTTTATGTGTAACTCGTATACATGTGTGTTGCAGAATAATGTAATAAAAACATGGAAAAGAAAACATCATTATTTATAAATAATTTATAGACAAAATCTGAGAATATGAGAATTTTTTCTCATCTTTCCCGATTAAAGATACTTAATATGTTTGCTACATTTTCTATATTTCACACAGGCCCGTTGCATTGCAATCAAGTAATGCCACGGGTTTGTCGTTTTAAATTTGATGTTGCAGTCCAATCGATAGTCAACATATTGTGGAATATCTGGAGCAAATATGCTGCCTGCAGTACTATTATTATTAACCTGTTTTTTTATCAAAATAAATAAATAAATAAGTCGTGTCTATATATTAACTCCATGAGAACTACCTGCCGATTGGTTAAAAAGAAGTTTTCATTATCAATTGGCCCAACCAGCAACATTGTTAGAATAATTTCACCACACAAAAAATTTGGGTGAATTATTTGCAAAGCTCCATTCTGATTGGTGATTGAAGTGAAGATATCATGTAATTGACCAATCAGAGGCAATGTTATATATGTACTGAACAATTTGTCAGTCTCCAGCTGAATTTTATTCTTAAAAATAAAAACATTCTTAAATAATTAGTACTTATTTTCCAGTGTTGCACATAAGAATTAGTGACCCTGCAGACTTTTTATTCAACGTAAAATATTTGATGTAACATATATCTACATTATTTAATCTAGTCCCATTCTATTTCCAGTAATCTCCTCTGACGTAAAATCGATACTATATTTCTATCAGATATATTCTGCGTAACATATTATCGATTTTACGTCACCAATCATTCGTTAGAACTTAAACATAACTGGAAATAGAATGGGACTAGATTAAATAATGTAGATATGTTACATCAAATATTCTATGTCGAATACTCAGGAGTCTGTAGGGGCCCTTATACTTTTCAAATGGACAAGTTTCAAACTTTCTTGGAGTGAATTGACTGAAGACTGAAGACTAATGTTATGCTGTCATAGTGGCATTTGGCATGTTTAGAACAACATTTGGATAATTGTTTTATTGATTGAATTTTGTAAGAGCGGTCACATGAACAATTAATTTTCACTTCAACAAACAACCATTGCCATAACATGTCTGTTATATAAATCAATACTAATAATCATTAACATGGGAAATTGGTTTCTTACATAACTAGACAAAATAGTTTACACTTCCCATGATGCATTTCTTCCAATTGAATTTCCTGTACTGATTTGCTCTTTTGTGCAACAGGTCAAAGTGACAAAATGTACCTCAATGAACAGAGCACACCCAGATCTTGTAAATTATGTTTATCATTATGTACCCATGTTTAGCCAGTCTATTCTCACTGGAATTTGATGTAATGAGGTGATTCTTAGTGTATCATGTTGCAAAGGATTCTGGGAAGGATTAGATATCTTCTCTGTAGACATTACCATGATTGCATCCCTTATTCAAATTGCATAAATTTATGTGCAGTGTTATATAACCAACGATAACTCATGCCTGTCAAGCTAGTATACAGTCTGTGTCCGCTTACATTAGGCCACTAACAGTCAATTTTGAGTTTCCTGTCACATAATATCTGAAAACAAGTGAGGTAACTTTTTCATTATTCATTATATGACCAACACGCATGTAAAATGTGTTGTTATTTGCCGCTCACTCACTTGAAGATGGATGTTTAGCCCCGGTGTTTAGCCCAAATGAGATTCAAAAGTATATTAAAAAGAGTCTGCAAGGTTGACAGCAAAATGTATGGATACATGTTTTGATTTCGATTTTTCCACAAAAAATAAATTGATATTCATAATTTTTTTTTGCAAATATAACTCAGTTTTTATCTGTATTTTTTGGAAAATTACAATAATGAATTCAAGTGAGGGTCAGAAAATGAAGTGAGGGCGGGTGACGGGAAACTCAAAATCGACTTTCACTGGCCTTACATCCAATATATAAATTGCATAAATTTATGTGCAGGGTTACATAATCAACGATAACATATCCCAAACCGGTTCATGCTTGTCAAGCTACATGTAGTATGAAATGCAGCATACTGCCTGTGTCCGCTTACATAATACATCCAATATATAAATTGCATAAATTTATGTGCAGTGTTATATAATCAACGATAACATATCCCAAACTGGTCCGTGCTTGTCAAGCTAAATGCATACACTGTGTCTGTCCGCCTACATGGAATACATGTCATTAGAAGTGAGTTGTCTTCAATAATTGACCAAAATTAGAGTAGGGCCTATGTACTTTTATTATAATCTTCAAACTGATTAGCTAATGAAGGCATAAACAGGTCATTAAATATAATTTTATCTTTGTCTTCAATTTTGAAGAACAGAAGGTCCTAGTCAACAAAGTTAGAAGGTTCTTTGTTAATATTATATTAATCATCATCATTAATGACATGGTATAGTTTAATTGCTGTTATTTGTACTTGTCAACAACAATTGCACACACTACATAGAAAATGAAGATTATTTCATATTCAAAAGTAAGAAAAAAACGGACCATTATCAAACATACGTGTTTGTTTTTATTTTGCTTTTTAATTAGTTGAATACAAGGGTGTATTTTTTCATTGTAGCATTAACCCCCTGGACACTACTGGTAATCTAACAGCATTTCTGATTGGTTGATAACTTGAAATGCTAATTTCAATTGCCAATTATGACTAGGCTTTAACCTATTTGATCAAACTTGCATTTGCAGACGATCTTATTAATACCCTCCTTGATTGGTTCAAAATTGGACACAATATTCATTTTAGCCAATCGGCAGGTAGTTTTCATGGGTTAATAAGAGAATGAATTTTGATTCCCATAACTGTTATTGATTCTCATTGATTACCCATATGTTGTTTACTCAAATCTTGACACAAATCAGTGTTGATTCTCACACACCAATTGTATGAGAACTTCCGAGAATCATTGCAATCATTGATTCTCTGATTCTCACCAAAATTGCATCCCTAAAAGTGCTGAAACACAGTAAAATGAGAAAAGCTCAACTGAAACTTATTCTCAAATAGTAGAGGGAAAAACTGCATGTATTTTAAAATCAAGAGTTTAATATTAATTGGTGAGAACCAACAAGAGCAAACATTTATAGTAAAATTTAAAAAAATCAGGTGTACATAGATGTTGTTTAATTGCACGGGGTGCACTAGTGCTTTTGGTCATATTTATTTTTTTGGGGGTTGATGCATTTATCACTATTTGCTTGTATTTTGTAACATTTTAAGTGAATATTATAAAAATAGCAAAAATCATGGACGTCAACATCTCACTACCAATGTGATATGTATTATTAATCTATAAATAATTTACTGTTCCACACAATTTCTGTTGCCCATATTTTTAGTTCATTTGACGTAAGTCTATACGAGTTTCAACCACACAATTTCTGTTGCCCATATTTTCTGTTCATTTGAGATTTTGACGCAAGTCCATGATAGATAAAGAACCATCCTAAAATAGAAAGCACATGTTTTTTAGGTTTATAAATAAAACTTTTCCTCCTTATTTTTTATATACATATGCCATTAAAATTCAGGACCTTTCTTCCCCCGAAATAGAATGAACACATGACAATTCATATCATTAAACAATTGCAGCACAAAACAACAAAAGAGTTCCAAGAGCAACATTCACTATGGACCACAATAGCCTCATCCCAATGCCATAGTTCAATAACCTCAATGAAACAATATTAGAGCAACATTTGACCTCAAGTTGCGGAGTATGAGTTTGTGTACCCAAATTTTCAAAGGTCATTCAATGAATGTGCAACTGTTTTGGGGTTAAAGAACTGTGCCCTGATAGATGAGCATGTTGTGGATCCTAGTGATTGTTTCTCACATTAATGTCACCCACATAATACTCAATTTGTGGAATCATAAATCCATGTAAGCTTATACTTGGTCCTCATTTCCCTAAAAATAGAGCAAAGTGAACAGACAAGTAATTCAATGTTTCCTGTGTATAGGCCTACTTGTGTGTGCAGATTAGATTTCAAACATGATTTCAACCCATTCCTCTGCTTTTGTTACTGTAAAAGTGTTATTTTTGTGTGTATAAATTTTCGCACTTGACCGATTTTTAACCATTTCACTCATTTTTAAATTTGTGATTTTGAGTTTTCTTACATATACCTATAGGGCCTACATACATGTAAAAGGAACATATTTGTGTGTTTTTATTTTCGCAGTAGCTGCAATGAGCGTGAAAAGCACAAAAATTAATGTACCGTGAAAATTTCCACTTTTACAGTACCTGTCAATACACAGAGAAGATATCTGACCCTTCCCAGAATCCTTTGCAACAGGATATATCACTTTATACAGGTTCCCTTTGTTTTCATTTTGAGAACTACTGATGTAAAATATGGATCCATAGTAAAAAAAATAAACATATTTTGCAAGATCTGGATGTGCTCTGTTCACCCATATGTTGCATTTGATAACAAATCGGCACAGGAAATTGAAACGGAAGAAATGCATTATGGGAAGCGCAAGACATCTTCCCTGATTTCTACCCATTTGTTATTGGTCTGTCAGTACTATTCTGTTTATCTTCATCTATCACATGTTGTTACCACAAAACTGGGGTGACATGAGTTTGTTTGATTTCCAAACCAAAAACCACATTTATAGCTGGCTCAAAATAAGCTAAGGTGTCATAAAAGTGTAACACACAATTATTTTTCCAGCTCTTTTCTTTTGGTCTCCAACCAGGTTTAAATTATAGTATGCACATATATCGCTCATAATACACTAAAAGAAAGATAAGTTATAGACCATTTACTTCACAAATTTAATTTTCTAGTTTTATGACGTTATATTTGACAGACACAATTTTGATGATTTTCTGCAATCAAATAAAAATTTATAAAGTATTACATAAGGTATTTTGTGGTTATTTAGGTGTAGGACCTACAGCAACTGATTGTGGAAAAAATGTGTCCAAATATTACAATAAGGAGGATAAATTGTTATAAATAAAATATGTGTGTCTGTCAAGCCATAACATACGCAAGATGTCTGTCAAATGTAACATACAGAATAATAATTTGGCAAAAACAGTAGTTCAAGATGGGAAATTGAATAAAGATCACATGCAGTTTATAAATCACATGTTTTAAAACACTTTTATAAACTCTAAACTATCATCATAATGTGAACATCAAGTGATTTTTAATTTTTTAAACAAATTATGTATGTTATTTTGACAGACACATACAAATCTTATGTATGTTACTTATGCATACAAATGTTTGACAGACAACACTTAACAATGGATTGTGTCATCAAAAAGCTTCTCCTCACAAAGTGATAGTGCCACAAAGCTAGGTGGAGCTAAATGCTATGTCATGTAGCATAATTAGCTGTATCACCCTAGTTTAGCAGGAATTACAGCACCGTCTTGCGTATGTTATATTTTGACAGACATTTCAAGAAAAATTTTAAAATTGTTATATGTTCAAAAAAGATGGCAGCCACTTACAAATTGATTATAATATGGAGAAATGAAGTTATTAACAATAGATTTACCCTTTAGTTTATGCTTCAAGTCTTTGTTTATAAAAAACTGAGGGACTTCAAAATCAATCAAAAGTTTGACAGACAATAGTAACATACGCAAGGCAAACTTTTAAATCCTTTTCTTGATCTGTTAACTTATAATTCATAATGCCTCTTTCTGTTTTTTTTTTGATTGGTTTACTGCACCATTTTGGGAAACAGGTCACATGAATTTCTATAAGGATCCATAAAAAAAATTAAAAGCTGTTGAAAAAAGGCGTGTCTTGGCATGTTATAAACAAAAGTGTAAAAATAGGCATTTTTACAGCTATTTTTTATTTTTTTTATTATTTAGAGTGAAAGGATTTTACTTAAATTGTGTATGCTATGTCTTTACTACCTAAACTTGCCACTAAACTAGCAAATATTCCATTTCTATAATTATTATTTTAAAAAAAAGATGTCAAAATATATGGCTATAATATGACACCTTAGCATATTTTGAGCCAGCTGCTAGATTTGTTCAGTTTATTTTAGTGCTGATACTACATGGAGTTGAAAGTGGGCAATGTGGCCTACTTTATTTGCAGAGCAAGAATTTATTTTTGGTAGTTGAGGCCCTTGAAAGGATTTGAGAAGAGCATATAAATCTTGTTTATAGCGGTTGCTCATGTGGCTCAGGCTCTGTATGAATTGCTTTGCAGAAGGCTTGATAATATTCTTTCATAGATTGTGGCAATTTTAACGCTAGTGTCAACTTCAATGGGAATGCCAGCTTCATAAAATCAATCAAAGTCACTATATTTGGTATGATAAATTTTTGATTGATTGATTTAACTAGCGTTAGTGTTCATGTTGAAAATCACAATTTCTAAAATTTGTTGTTAACATATTTTTATGGTGTTTGTTAGCCTTACATTTCATGCATGTGCCTTACTGCATTTGTTTGTTTGATGGACGAGGAGTTCACAGTTGTTACATTTAACATTACAATTAGGCTATACATGAAAAGTGTGATATTAATGCAGGAGAAGTGTTGTTGAGAATTAAAGTTAAAAATACAGCTGTAAAAACTGTTCATAATCATGGGTTTGCATGAGAACGCAATATACGCACATGTTCACACACAGACCCTACCCCCCACACACAAACTGCACAGAACATTTATAATGCAGCCATGTTTACGTAGTCACATTGATGAAACATTTGTACAACTAGACTAGTACACATTTATACTTGGTTGCAATTTCAAATCAATTCAGTTAAGTACAGAAAATACATTATACAAACACTCAAAAAATTGTGCCAAATCAATACGCATACACCGGGGCGTTGAAGACTTCTGGGACATGCTGGGTAAGCCAGTAACGCGTCCTAGATTTTACCCAGGTAAATATATTCCTGGTAACAATATATATATGTCTCCTTTGAAAAATAAACATCCGTTTTAAGTGGCAAAAAATTAAATGGAAGCTGCATAGCAATAATAAAGCAATAATTCTGAGAAGAGGTCCCTGTCTAGTGTCGCATGTTTTGTTTACTTCATTATTATTTGTCTAAATTGTTATTTACTAACTATAGCTTGTTTTTTCTCAAGTTGGGAGTAAATGCTGTTTTGGATTTTGTAGTGGCAGATTTGAATCACGCGGGATATCCTAATCCCATGGTGACACAACCGCGTAAACGCACTGATTCAGATCTGCTAAATTGCAAAATCCAACATGGCATTATTCCCAACTTTAGAGACACATTATAAATGTAGATAATAAGCTATAAATAATTAAGTTCATTATTCCTTGCTGCATATATTTTAATAGATTTTGATTCATATTTTCTGTCCATTTCTCTGTCCTTCAGACATTGGTGTTGATGATAGTGACATCAGGTACTATGAGAAGGAACTGGATGAGTTTCATCCGAGGGCTACACGCACCTTGTTCATCGGTAACCTAGACAGATCCATCACTAGAGAAGAACTGAGGGATGCATTTCATAAATTTGGTGACATTGTGGTGAGTATTGAAGCAAAAATGGTCCCATTTATTATGGCATAATTGTTGGTAACCTCTTTTCAATCAAAGAGTTCTAGCAGCTCATGAAGAGACCTGAAGTTGTGGTGTGTGAGTTTTTGGTAGCTGATATGCATTCCATTCAAAAGTCATTCTATAAGCAAACAGGGAATGGGATATACAGTCACTTGTATTTTGACACTCAAAATGTTCGACTTGTTTGTATGTATCAATATTTAGAATATGAGGGAGCGCGGTGGCCAAGAGGAAAGGGCTCTGACTCATAATCGGAAGGTGGCGGGTTCGAGCCCTGGCGAGGCCATCGTGTTGTGCCCTTGAGTAAGGTACTTTATCTCGATTACTCCTCTCCACCCAGGTGTATAAATGGGTACCGGCATTCTTAAATGCTGGGAAAGTAACATACTCGCTTTGGAGGAAGTGTAACGATCCCCCTATAGCAACATTACATGGAGGAGTCTGGCCCAATTGCCAATGAAAGAGAATGGGCACTCCAATCACTGTTTATACAGGATTGCCTCCTTTACCTTATAATCATTATATAGGGTGTATGTAAGTTTAGATTTAAAGAAAATGGGTTTTTTTATATTCATGTACTTTCTTTTGCTCCCAATTTGGTTTACTTTTCAATAGCCTTAGTAACTGGTAGAAGTGCAAACATATTTTGATAAAATTCTATCTACTTTTCTTATCTGACTCAGGACATTGAAATCAAGAAGCCACAAGGAGCCCAACCGTTTGCGTTCCTCCAGTTCTCTGACATTGACAGCGTCGTCAAAGCTCGTAAGACTCTTGATGGTGAATATGTAGGAAAGAACAAAGTAAAACTTGGTTTTGGTAAGAGCATGGCCACCAATTGTATATGGCTGGATAACCTCAGTGAGAAAATGACAGAAAACCAGTTATCAAGATTCTTCACGCTCCGCTGCGGTCCTGTCTCTCGTATCGTCTTGGATAAAAGTCTCGGGAGGGCGCTTGTGTTTTTCTATCAGCTTGATCATGCGCAGAAGACCATGCAAGAGATCAAGAATGGATTGAAAATATCAGGATCAGGAAGGCGGCCCAAGGTTGGTACTAGTTTAGATGAGTGTGTTATAGGATGTATTGGGCTATTCCACTTGAAATACATACACCCCTATGGAAAGTATGCTCTTAATCTCCCACACAGGGGGTAAGATTTAAAATGGAATCACCCATAATTTATGTAACCCCATTTGAAATTCACACTCCTTGTGTGAAAGATTAAGGTCATTATCCACAGCGGGTGTATGAATTTCAACTGGAACAGCCCATTTTATGTTCTTGTATGTTCAAAAGAGCGTAATTCCTTGAGGACCAATTACCAAATAATTACACCCTTGGTGAGTTGTGACCATTGTGGTGAGACAAAAGAGTTGAAATGACATCAATTTTTATTATGTATTTTTATATGTATGTTTCAGGATCATGAATCTGGCAAATGGGGTTTTAGGCAATTGATAAGATAAAAATTGGAAATTGGTTTTCCTTGGTTAATTTTAAGCAAAAAAATCATGTTTTCCATAATATATGAATCATTGTAGTACGGTAATAATAATAATAATAATAATAATGGCACATTCTTATAAAGTGCTTTTAAACAAAGTAGGTCTCATAAAGTCATATCTTCCATAGCGGGTGTATGGATTTCAACTGGACTAACGCGTTGAATCAGATGGCGTCAAATAATGTAAACATGAGATGCACATACTGATGTTCTTTCGCAACTCGCACAACATATCCAGGGCATAAGATAACTGCATTCATGTATCACTGTTCTAAATGTGTCAAATAAAACAACCTAATTTGCCTAGACAAACTTGGCTAATGATACAGTGTCGTGTATTTACTAGCCATATTATTATTAATACCCTGTATACGGTTTCAAAGGCTCCTGTGCGAAAACTGTACATGTAATTTAGCTACTCATATTCATCAAATATGTCGACTGCTCAGTGCCAGAAGTAGGTAAGTGCAATAGCTGCCATGTGTAGATGCCATGTGTAAATGAGTACAATATGTTGCCAAATGTTCCCAGGGCAGCTATTGCACAGTTTGCACTTAACCACTTCTGGCACTGTGCAGTCGTCATAATCATCACAGTTGTCATGAAAGCAATAAAATGAAAGTGCCAAGTACCTATGAACTGGCTAATGTTGAAGTGTCGTGTGTTTCATAGTCGTATTAATACATATTAGGTTTCAAAGCCTCATGTGCTAAAAACTGGACATGTACTTTACATGATCACATTCATCAAATTTGTCATGAACATGATTAAATAAAAAAAAGGACCTATGAACTGACATTTCTGTGTTCTCTTTCGTACAGGTTGATTTTGCGAGTCGTGAGTGCCAAAACCAGTTCTACGACCGGATGGAGAAGACGGTCAGTCCGTGTACAGCCGGAAAGCTCTCCTGGTGGCTCCAGTTATGACAGGAATTACAAGAACTCACCTGGGTAAGTAACTCATTGGCCCCTTAACATGTTTAAAGCAAAACCTCTTATGTAATCTCTTGGCAGTTTTGTTTTAAACATGTTCAAGGGCCACAAGTACATAAGAGGTGTTTCCTGCCCAATGATGTTTTTTAACATTCTTAAGTACGAGTATGTAGTTTCATTGTAGATTTATCCAATTTATTAGAAGCAACTTTTCAGTGAAATTCCAAAAGTGCATTTTAAACGAGTGTGATTTTGGCTGATAGTGAGAGAACCGTCATATGGATGAGATTGTTGATGTTTAGGGCGCAGTACACCAAATCACTACGCGAAAGGTGCAATGGTGAAAAGTATATGGCTACTGGAGACAATGTGGTGTCCTTAGGGACCATGTTCTTTGTGAGGTTGACATGTTCTGATTTAAATGAAAGATGCTAACCTATTAATCACTAAAATAGAAATTATACAAATCAATTTCACAAGAAGTAGGCCCTGCCGGAACAAGTTTTAATGCTAGTTTTGGTGTTGAAATAGCGGCATCCCTTTCCAACTGTTTTTAGTAAAAAAACTGAATCTATAAAGTTAACCAAATTTGAAGCTTAAATGAAAATTCAGTCCTTGATTGATGACATAACAGTGAAAAACTATTGTCACGCGAGAGCAGTTATTTGGTTGTCTGCACCCTTTAAGTCAAATAGCAGCATTTTTGGCTAACAGATATCATTTCTTTTCCCATCCTCTCTTTGCTTAGCGAATTCAGTCGCTACAGTGATTCCTCATCAGGCACCAATCGCCCGAGTCGAAGCAGAAATCGCGGCAGCTACAGCAGCACGGACAGAGGACACTACCACGGACCGGCGCACGGCCAGTTCCCGGATGACAGATTCCCAGCACAGTACTCTCCAAACGACAGCAACGCTTACCGCAATAGGCACTATGACGAGGCGTACACGTCGGGTGCGGGCGAGGGCGATGATTCGTACGAGAAAGAGTTGAGAGAGTACGGTTACCATCAGAAGGAGCGTAAGGAGCAGCAGCATAAAGATAAAAGTGGAAGTGATAGTCCTAGTTATGACAGGTGAGTCTTGTGATTCAGGAGGCTGTTCCAGTTGAATCCATACACCCCCTGTGGAATACACAGGCATGAGAATTTTCCTTTTTTAAAAGGCAATCCTTTTTTTGGGCCCAACTTTCCGCGTTGTTATTTCTTTTAATTTAGCCTGTTTTAAGCATTTTTGAGATGTATTCTCATGCATAAACATGTGACTTCGGTCTTCCACTCACCCAGTGTGAATTTCAAATGGGGTTATCTGAATGGGTGACTCTTTTAAGTCTACTCCCCCCTGTGTGGGAAATTAAGGTCATGTCTTCCATAGGGGTGTATGGATTTCAACTGAATAGCCCAATTTGACTCATTAAATGTTTCATAAGAGACATTGCACAATCTAGGATGTTTTGTTATCTACGTCAATCAAAATAGGTCAAGGTCAATAGGCCTCGATGGTATTTGACCTATTTTTCTATGTTACCTAGGTAACGAAACATCCTAAATTGTGCAATTCTATCTTTATTTGAATTGTTGACTCAAAACGAACATTTTGACACCTCTTTTTCGATGTTTTTGACCCCCATCGAGCCAAAAATGTGACCTTTGACCTTTTTGTTAATAACTCAAGAATGGTACGTTTTTAGGTCAAACTACATTTTCTGAATTTGACCCTGTGTAAATTCCAAGAACGGTGCATCCTAGATAGGTCAAACTATACAATTTCTGAATCCTTATGACTAGAGAATACATTGGAATGGTTTATAACACAATTTGAGCAAGTTTGAAATTTGACCTAAAAGTTTGGTGACCTTTTTCCCGCCAAAAGCTACTAAGGTTTAATTGATATCAGGCATTTTTGCGCAGCACATGAGGTTAAACCAATCAGATAGCCAAGATTAACCTGTTTCAGAATATGTGTTGGATAAAATTGGTTGACTTTTTCACAAATTTGATTTGATTTTAATTTTTGTTTTTGCATAAGGACATAAAAGGTAACTGTAACAAAAGCTACCCACAAAAGTGACATGCCTGGAAAAATAGGGAACTTGGGAATTTGGTTCCAGGGAAATTTTGTGATTTGGAAGGAAATGTTTACATATTAAGGAATAGTGGGAAATGGGGGGAAATCTTAACTATGTTCCCGGGAATTTTTTCCAGCCCTGAAAAGTGATAAAATACTTCCTGTGGTACCCTGCAATGAACTCCAGCTGCAGTGTGCTGTAATTACGTTAAATGTATAACAAGGCAGTGTGGTTCGATTTCATATTCTAAAGTTTCATCAGTTTTTGGTTGGTTTTGATTTTATGTAGCAGCTATATGCTATCACAGTTGAAATCCATACACCCACTATGATGGACGTAACCTTAATCTCCTACTAAGGGTGTGTAGATTTCAAATGGAAAACTATCAAAATAATTGTTTGTTTGTCCTCCACAGCTTTGAAAGAGAACGTGCGGGCGGGCGGATCTTTTTTTTTTTTTTTTTTTCGGATTTGGCGCATTCCTGGACCTAGCTAGAGCTAAATGCTACAATCATTCATGGTGACAAGTTTCAACTTTGCATATTGAAGACACAAAATGTTTTTGGGGGGCTTTTTTAATTTTCAACCATGGAAGATCTTAGTATTTTATTTAGCTCTAGCTAGGTCCAGAGATACTCCAAATCTGAAAAAAAATTGAATTTTACTTATTTTTATTTTAAAAAAAAATTGGAAAAAAAAATATTTGGTCAGGCCTTAATCTGAGGAGCGGGCGGTGGAGGACAAACAAGCAACTTTTTTTTTTTGGCCTTATAGTCTGAAATATCTACCTCAAGCCGCCAGCACTAGCTTTGAAGTTCAGCGTGTTCTGCGTTAGCTTAGCATTAGTTACTTGGTGTGTGTACATACTTTTACGCGCGTGATCAACGTGTCGCATATGTACACGCAAGAAACTGCGCTAAGCCAACGCAGCACATGCTGAACTTCAAAGATAGTGCCGGTGACTCGAGGTAGATATATATAAAATATTAACTGTCTATGAGTGATGGTGAAATATATCACGAGGTGAAGATAGATTGTTCCATTCCACGAGCCGAACGGCGAGTTGAATGGAACAACATATCTTTCACCGAGTGATTATATTTCGACCATTACACGAATTTAAGACAGTTAATATTTGTTTTATATCATTCGTAGATAAATTCTTTTACTAAAATACTATTGAAGGTAGGAAATACATTTTTTCATCAACATAACACCATGTTTTGCCGTGATATACTTCACATTTTGAGGTCCACCCCCTAACTAAATCGGCGAGTCAGCGCACGGCTTGGCGCAGGCGCACTACGGCGCAGCACTATGATAGTAAAAACTATCACACGGAGAGGGTGACTGTAAAAATGATAAATGGTAATCAACCAATGAACTGTCTAGAATTTATGTATGAGTGATATACAGACTATATATGATAGAGTAGACCTTCCTCTTTGAATAGCCCAATATATAGCCTAATTTACTAATAATTTGTTCTACTCTTTGTACAGGACATTACCACCACCTAGTAGAAGAAGACGAAGTGACAGCGTAGATTCTCAGGATCCCTCACCAACTCATAGTCCATACAGGAGCAAAAGTGGTAGTCCTGTATCATTCAAGAAGAAAAGAGCACCTCGTAGTACTGTAACTGTGCAAAACAAAGACGGTTCACAAACACCTATACCTCGCTCGCCGTCACCGACTGGCTCACACCGGTCGGATCGGCTAGGTAAAGGACACATGTTCGACGATTCTGATGAGCGTGGCTCATCCGCGGAACGTGGTGAATCACGTGGAAAACTGAAACCTAAATCCTACAGAAAAGATTACCTCAGTAGTTGTAATACCACTCCGAGAGTGAAAGACTCAGACGATGAAAAGTCTGTCAAATCTGTACTCAGTGATAAGTCCTCCAAAGGAAGGAGAGACAGGGAGATGAGTGTAGAAAGTAAAGAAAGAACTAAAGATAAAAAGTTGATACGTGATGGAAGATTATCAGATGATTTTGCAGAAGAATTTCAAAAAATGAAGGAGAAAAAGAAGAAAGCAGATCTTTTGAAAGCGAAGAAAACCAACGATTTAATCGAGAGGACTAGTGAAATCAAATTTGAAATATCGAGACCGGTTGTTGGGTTTGAGCCCAAATTGCACTCAGGCGTTCCGTCTGTTGATGGAGAAATTCCGCTCAAGCGGCGGCGTTTGGACACAGAACAGTTATCATCTGTTGTGTCATCTGTAAATGTGGTGTCATCTGTTGTAGTCGCTCCTGAGGAGAGCGAAATGCAGCGGAAATTGGAAGCACGTAAGAAACGTTTTGAAGTTAATAACCCTGTGCAACTGAGGAAAAAAGGACCTAAATCTGTGATCAGTAAACCTGTGGAATATAAGGATAATATTGCTAAGAATGAAAGTGTGTTAGAACATGATACGAGGACAGTCGTTGATAGTCATGGCAGACTTGGTAAAGATAAACCAGACAGAACGTTTGTGAAATTTGGCGTGGCTTTGCACACAGACCACGCCGAATTTTCACCGGTGCGGGATATTACTATGGAATATACGTCAGATGCCAAAGCTGTACGACCTGATTTGGATAAGAAGATCGATGAATTTTCAGCCGCTGGGAATTTTGTTGAAAAATACCTCAAATCACCACGGATGGATAAGTCACCGCGCGAGAAGCATATCTCACATTCCAGTTTACATGCGAATCAAGTGCGCATTGGACACTTATTAGATATTGATTCTGAACCAGGGAGTTCTAGTGATACCCCTTTATCTGATGAAGAGACTACGCCTAGGCTTTCAGATGAGCTGTTTCCAAGTAAGCACAGACCGAGAAGGTCTTGTAGCTCAGGAGGATCTGCTTGCAGTCCTCGGTCTGTTCTTCAAGATGTGTTTGATAAACCTCAAATTGATAGCAGTCAGAGCTATCGCAAACAGATGGAACAAGCGCGTAAGTCATTTGAGCGGGAACGCGAACAGCAAGAGAAAGATCCGGATTCTAATCAGGAAAAACATGATACCTCAGATAGTAGACATAGTGACAAGAAATCCGATCAGGATTATTCTGTTGATGGAATACCGTGGAAACTTATCCCTTTGGATCTCCCAGCATTTATACCAAAGAAACTGCGAAAGTTGCCAGAATCACTCCCTCACCTTGTACCCGATGGCGACTTAAAACGCAATAGACACCGTAACGACAGTCGCAAGTTCAGTCGACTCTCTTGCGCGATTTCGCCGCAGGAGAAAAAAGGAAGAACTGAAAATAGAAAGTACACTAGCAGAACAAGGTTTACTCAGTGTGCAAGAAAAGAGCAAGAACACTTTAGAAACTCCTTCCACGTCATTATCACTTGATATTGGCTTAGCAACGGAAGGAGGACCGGAGTCAAATCTTCCTCTTTTATCACCAAAACCTTTAATCACACCAATAACTGTTACTGTCAGTGAAATGTCGCCCACGTCAGCAGCTCCACATCTGAGTCCCGCAGTGACGCCCATGAAATCTGACCGACCTGTGTTGTCTGTGTCTGAACTGTTTCCCAAAGCGGATACTCTTGAAACACCTGTAGTAGTGCAATCATCGTCAAATAGTCCTAAAGTGTTAGAAACAATTAGTAGTAGCAATCTCAATGGACCAATTTCAGGTTTTACCACCACCAGCAGCACACCACCGTCTCTAGGATTATTATCTAGAAACGTGTTTGCAAAAAATAACGGAGAGGAGGTTATGACTGTGGCAAAAACCACCCCGGAACTTGTGCAAAAGAACAGTCTTGGTCTGGACGATAAACTGGACCTTGGTATCATCGAGGATACATTGTTACCTTCCTCGGAAGAGGAAATTAGCCGACGAGCTGCTGGGTCAAAATCCATCAGCTTTCACATCTGTGTTGAGTAAAGTCCCTACTAATAAAACATTTACCTTTATGCCAACAATAACCAGGGAAAAACTCAATTTGGAAACAAGTTTGAGAGAGCAGCGGTCGAGCACCGGCACCCCACCTCTCACACCTGTGACACCCAGTACTCCACTCACTCCAAACGCACCTTTAGATCTCGCGAAAGGTGAGCCAAAAATGAAAAGATTGATTGGTAGAATCAAAAAGAAAGCCAAAAGTGTTGAATCCAGTGGAGTTACTGACGAAAACAATAAGCAGGAAAGTGAAGATAAAATGCTAATGCGGAAAAGGATTAGTATCTTTGATCAGGACTATGAAAGACTGCAACATATTGCGTCCAAAGTACACACGGTACAGAAAATAAAGGTGGGGAAGCAATGGGTACCGACGTGGTAAAAAACGAACCTCAAAATGAAACTGCAGCTGTTGTAGGGGAGACGGCTACTTCCCGCTGGCGGGATAGCAAACCAGTCTCCCTCACGCCACGTCACTCTAGTTCTCCGGACTTATTAGGGAGCAGCATTAATTCATTATCATCAACCACTATTTCCATCTCAACCACTGAGGCAGGCTCAACTTTGTTAACATCGCCCACTTTGAATTTAGTAAGAAGTGACGGTGGGCTTAGTGGTGGCACGGCTTCTCTTATGAAGACGCCACTTGCATCGACTAAAGATGCATCGCCAATGCCAAGTATTCTGAAGGTGAAACCATTTTATCATTCAAAAGATCCGCTGGGGTTAATGGCATCCAATAAAGATGGCATAGCAAGTGTCATAACAAGTGAAGCGTCAAGCGAACGTCTGCTGACTGTTGAAATCACAAAAACGGATGATCCGATCAAACCCAAATCCATTTTGAAAAGTCCAACATTACCGATACCAATCATAAAGCCCACACCAGTGGTGGAGTCACAAAAACCTGTGGTAGTGAAAGTAGAGCAAGACGGGGGCAATGATAAAGCGGCAATTGATATACAAAAATGTATCAAAACGGAGAACAAATGCAGCGATAATGTCAACATAGTGAAACCTGGCAAGGCATTGATTACAAATTCAACATCTCAAGATTCCACTGAGGAAATATCAATTAAGAAAGAATTGGTAATAAAAAAGGAAAATAAGCCTGTGGTCGAGTCTAAGCCGGACATAACAAATAAAATTAACAAATTAGCTGAAATGGATGAAAAAAATACCTCTAGTTCTAAAAGTAACCTTGAAGTTGTTGCTGGCAAGGCCGAGCTTGGTGGCAAATCGGAAACGGGGAAACCCGAGATCCCTACCCAGTCGGAAATTACGACAGCAACGTCAAAGTCCGGTGTGAGCACAAAAGCAGTAGCATCAGTGAAACCAGCGTCAAAACCTGTTGCAAACAAACCAATGACGGATCCAAAAAACACTGTAGGAAAGGGGCCTCCTATTAAGTCAGGTCCAATAGCAAAAATAACTGGGCAAACTAAACCAAGCACTGCAGTCAAATCATCACTTGCTAAACCTAAAACTGTTCAGTCAACAACATCGTCAAAACCAGCACCAAACAAGCCAGTTGCTCCATCAAAATCCAGCACAAGTAAACCTGCCGCTAAGCCAGCAGCAACTAGCAAGTCTGATGGTAGTAAACCATCGAGCAGCAGTTGTGCAACTAAACCTAGCAACACTGCTAAGCCAAGTACATCCAAACCATCTGCTAAAACTCCACCAGTGAAATCGCCGACTAAGAAGATGCCTGTCAAAGGAACATCCACTGGTAGCTCCACCTCATCAAAATCAACCTCATCAAAAGAGTCGGTACAGAAGGGTGCTAAAGATACTGCTACAAAGCCAACTGGAAGTAAAGATTCAAAGTCTGGAGCTCCAAAAGAAAGTACTATCCAGAAGCCTGCAAGTAGTAAAGATGCTCCGCATAAACCAAGCACCAAAGATAAGCCATCTTTTGCAAAAAAAAAAAAAAAAACAGTCAGCAAGGAAAGTAGTAAAAGTTCTAAAGACGGATCGCAGAAATCGCTTGCATCCAAATCTAGCAATCTGTCAAAAGATAGCTTATCTAAAACAAGTACTTCAAAAGATAGCTCCCAAAAGGCGGCAAGTAAAGAAGGGATAACGAAGAAGTCATCATCTACTTACTTGTCAAAAGATGGCAGTAAAGTTAGCAAAGAGACCGAGAAATCAAAAGGGAAAGAAAGTTCCTCAAAAGATAACAAAGAGAGTACATCAAAAGAATGTAAAGATGGTGGTAGCAAAGATGAGAAACAATCCACAGACAAAAAGAAAACGGAAAAACCTAAGCATGGGAACAAACAGGATGGAAACAAAAGTGGTTCCAAAACTTCAGATGGGAAATCGTCAAAGACAAAGTCAGAGAAGAGTAAACCGGTGCCGGAAGCCAAACCTACAGAGTTCAAAAATATGTATGACAGTGTTAAATCAGCATCTGAAATGAGGAAATCAAAGATGAGGGACGATGAGAGTAGCGATAAACATTCACAGGAGTCGAAGGCTAGTGATAAAACCAAAGAGAAGGGCAAAGATAAACTATCAGGTGAAAAGACGAAGGGAAAAGAGAAGGAAAAGGTCAAAGAAAAGGTGAAAGAGAAACCAGAAAAGAAAGAAAAGGAGAAGGTGAAAGAAAAGGTAAAGGAAAAGGAAAAAGAAAAAGTCAAACAAAAGGAGAAGGAAAACAAGAAAGCAAAAGAGCAGGAGAAAAGTAAACCAAAAGGAAAAGACAAATTTAAGAAAATGAAATTACTAGCTCAAGATTCATTTGATTCGGGTGATGACAGTGATCTTTCTTTACCTAAGACAAAACCAAAGTCTAACAAAGGTTCAGCAAAAGGAGGGGTCGCTGCACTCATGTTTGAAATGGTGTCCGACTATGAAAGCGAAGATTCTGAAACAGAGTTACAAATGTTGGCAAAAGCGAGGAAGAATAAGAAAAGTCAACCGAGTAAGGAAAAAAAAGTAAAAGTCGCGCCATTTACGACTCAGATGATTCCGATGAAGACGAGAGCGTGGATTTACCTGTGCAGCAATCAGCGGATATTTACTCTACGGAAGACAGCAATGAGAATGATCAGGATACGAGTGATGTTGGGGAAAGTAGTAGAGTAGATTCTTTCCCAGATAGCGAGTATGATGAAATGGAGGTATCGTCCAAAAGCAGTAAGGAGGTCGAAGTATCTTCTGTGAGTAGTAAGGAGCCGGAAGTATTATCCAAAAGGAGTAAAGAGACGACTGATGTATCCTCCAAAAGTTCCAAAAGTAGTAAAGAGACAACTGAAGTAACTTCCAAAAGTAGTAAGGACACTGAAGTTTCTTCCAAAAGTAATAAGGACGCTGAAGTATCTTCCAAAGGTAGTAAGAAAACCAAAACTACGCATACCAAACCCAAGAAACTACCTGAGCCTGAACCTGAACCGGAAATTCCATCCGAGCCGGAACCAGAACCAGAAGATATCCCAGAACCTCCAGAACCTGAAGAAAAAACTGCACCACAGACATCGTCAAAACCAAAAGATAAAGAGGACAAGAAGAAGAAGAAAAAGAAAGAAAAGGAAAAAGATAAGAAAGAGAAGAAGGACAAGAAAGAAAAGAAAGTTGAAGAGAAAGCTGCTAAAGAAAAAGAGAAAGAAAAGAGAAAGAAAAGATAAAATTAGTCATCAATCAAAGCCTGATAAAGATGCGGAGGCAGGGGATAAGAGCCCACCTGATACACCTGTTGAAGAAAAGAAATTTGGTAAATACAGTTTAGCTGCTCGGTTGCAACATCACAGGGAGAAACTGGAAGCTAAAGCTGAGGAAATAGCAGAGAAGGAGAAAATTGCCAAGGCTAAACAAAAGGAGGAGACAAAAGTGGAGAAGAAAGAGAGGAAGGCAGGAAAAGATGGAGAGAAAGAGGAGGGTAAAAAGCGCAAGTCGAAGAAGAACAAGTCAAGTAAAGAGAAAATAATTGAGGAAAGTCAGCCGACATCAACTGATGATAAAACAGATGTATGGCGCCAATTCTGAGAGAATATACAGCAGAGAAGAGCATGGAGAAGAACAGCGAAAAGAACAATGAAAAGAGCAGCGAAAAGAGCAGCGAGAAGAGTAGCGAGAAGAGCAGCGAAAAGAGTAGCGAAAAGAGCAGCAAGGATGTTGAAAAGGAAAGAGCAAAAGAGAAAGTCTTAGAAAAGGAAAGTGATGAAATGGAAGGTCTTGAGTCGGAAGAGACATTAGAAATCCAGTCATTGATGGAAGAAACCAAGAAGCAAGTGACCAAGAAACCAGTTCTTGCACCAGAAACCAATGCCACTTTGCAGATGGACATGGAACCGCCGCGTAAAGACAAGAAGAAGCACTCGAAAACGCCGAAAAAGAAATCAAAGAAAGACAAAGGCAGCAAATCATCTCATGCGGATCATGAAGAGGAAGTGAGCCGAGTGGCAAGCGAGGCAGATGTAGATGAAACTATCGATGCCGTTGTGGCGAAAGCAGAAGCTGCTTTCATGGAGAAAGAAGGGAGAGAGGAAAAGAATGCTTCATTGATTGATTCGGATACTAATATTGATAAAGCTGTTCTCTTCCCAAGTTTAGATGTCACAGAGACAGTGGTAGAAGAGGTTATAACAGAGGAACCTGTCAAGAAGAGTGAAAAGAAAGAAAAGTCTAAGAAGGCAAAGAAGAGGAAGAAACATCACAAGCATCGTGATGAAGAGGAGAGGGGAGAGAAGCGGAGAAAGATCGTAGAAGATGAGGAGGAGGATGATATTCCGGTGTTGCCTGTGATTGATGAAGATATGGACAATGATGATGTGCTGGCAAAGATACCGGTTGAAGAGAAAGTGGAATCGAATGAAAGTGACTTCAAGCCGGTGGAAGAAGACAGCATGGACAAGTTTGAAATGTCTAAAGAAGATGATACTGTACCAGTGTATATGGACAAAGATCCATTGCAGTTGGAAAGCTTGATCATCGCCAGCGCTGAAGAACGCAAGTTACCAGAACTTGACAGTACCTCCACAAACACGCCTCAGGACAGCGACGATCTGGATGCTGATAAGATGCCGAGCGCCAAACGACCAAAAATGGAAGAAACCAATGCAAGAGATTTTGTGGAGGAGACTAAATTAGCCACAAGTTTCTTGGAGGAACATGCGGATGAGATTGAATTAGAATCACCTATTATTCCAGCGTTAGAAACAGGAATTAGTAAAGTAGAAACCGACCTGGCTGTTGAAACATTGAAAGCTGCGGAACAACAAGATGTTATTCAGCCGATAATGATGGAACCAGCAAAGCCAGATGTTAGTTCTCTATTACAAGTACAACCACAACCAATAATACAGGCTATACAGCAGTGTATTGAGACTGTACCTGTTGTGGAAGCAACAAACACAGAACTGAGTTCCCTTGAAGAAGAAATGCTACAGAAAGCTGCAGCTGCTGAGATATCATCAGAAAAAGTAACTACTACTACTCCTCCACAAAGCAAACCAGCTGAGCCACCAGCAGAAGCAGTCGTCGAAAAATCACCGGAAATACCCATTTCAAGTCCGTTGCACATAGCCGAACCATTGACGCCAAAGGGAGGGCGGAGAGGACGAAGAGGACGTAAAACAAAAGCACAGAAAGAGAAAGAGAAGAAGACAGAAGCAGAGGCTAAGGCACGTTTAGCTGCTGAGAAAGCCAAGATAGAACAGGAAAAACTTGCTGCTGCTAAAACTCAAGCCAGTTCTGAAATCAAGTCGCCTGAACAGAGTGGACAGTTGGAGCTACGGTTTGACCAGTCATTACAATCACCGGAAGGAGTTGCTAGTGGTATGGTTGTTACTGCACAGGCACCGAAACCCGATGGTGTGAAACCAGAGTTAGAAATTGAGGATGCCATCGCTGAGAAGGAAGAAACTGAAGCGGCTGTTGCAAACATATTAGTGGCTGAAGAGCCATCGCAGCTTGATGTGTCGCAAGATACTTGCACTATCGAGAGAGGAATAGATATTGCACCAAAGCCGTCAATACCAGAACCACCACAACAAACCAAAGAAGTCGTAGTTCCACCTCCTCCTCCGCAGGCTCCGCCAGCACCACCTATGCCAGGACCAGTAACGGCACAAGTACTAACACCAAAGCCACCTGTTATTGTTCAAGAATCAGTTGTGAAGCCACTGCCTGTTGCTGTGCCCAAGCAGAAACCACTTGTTCATGTGCTACCACCTCAACCAGCTCCTCCCCAGACCAGACCGGTCACTCAGGCTATAGCACAAACAGCAATTTATCCTGCTCTACCGCCCCTGTGCCATCTGTACCGCCGCAAGTGCCCCAGATACATATCAAGCCAATAGAACCACCTAAGCATGAGGTAAAGCCTGTAGCTGAACTGAGAAAGGAAACTCACAAGGAGCACAAAGAGCATAGAGAGTCCAAGGAGCATAGAGAGCACAAGGAGCATAAAGAGCACAAGGAGCATAAAGAGCCCAAGGAGCATAGAGAACCCAGGGAGCATAGAGAGCCCAAGGAGCATAAAGAGCCCAAGGAGCATAAAGAACACAAGGAGCATAAAGAGCACAAGGAGCATAAAGAGCACAAGGAGCGTAAAGAGCCCAAGGAGCATAAAGATGGTAAAAAACACAAGGACCATAAACAGCCCAAGGAGCATAAAGAGCCCAAGGAGCATAAAGAGTCCAAGGAGCATAAAGAACCCAAGGAGCATAAAGAGCCCAAGGAGCGTGCTACATACAGCCAAGGGCGAACTAAAGAAGGCAAGATCATTCTGACTAGGAATCGATCCATGTCCATCACAGCAGCCGAACCGGCAAAAGACTTCAGTGTGTTTGATTTTGATGAAGATGAAGAGAGTAAACCAGAGACACCAAGGAAGGGTAAAGGCACCGAACGTAGTCTGAGTAATCCTGAGGGACAGACCAAACCAATGTCAAGTCACCCTGCACCAAGTCACCCTGCACCAAGTCACCCTACCCCAAGTCACACTGCACCAAATAATACTGCGCCAAGTCAAACTGCACCAATTCAGACTGCACCAAGTCAAACTGCGCCAAGTCACACTGTTGAAAAAGAGCCACCTGCACATGATCATCCTGCACGTGAGCCACCTGTACGTGAGCCACCTGTACGTGAGCCACCTGTACGTGAGCCGCCTGCACGTGAGCCGCCTACACGTGAGCTACCGACACGTGAGCTACCGACACGTGAGCCGTCTGCACGTCAAGCAACATTATCAGCAACACAAAAGCTTGAACAACTGAAAGCAGCAAACCAACCGACACACAGTACTGCTGTCTCACCACGTCACATGCAGACAAGATCGGCCACATCGGCTGCAGCAGGACCACCTAGCGTTCGAACTCGTTCTCAAGCAGCTTTGAAACCCGATGTGTATGACTTCCCATCAAGTCCAAGCCCATCAGAAAGATCACCTGGTCGGTCACCATCAACAAGACGTACTAGAGGTCGTGGACGGGGTAGAGCTAACAGTAGAGGTCGTGGCGGTGCAGGAAGAGGTCGTGGTGCTGCTGCAGCAGCAGCTAAAGATGAGACTCCCGAGCCTGTACCGGGTGTGTCTGAAGTTCCACCTGCTGATGAGACGGCACCGGTGCCAACTTCTCAAACAGTCACTGAACCAACACCATCATTACCATTAAAACCAAGTCAATCTGTTGTACCAAAATCAAATCAATCTGCTGCACCAAAACCAAGTCAGTCTGTTACACCAAAACCAAGTCAGTCTCTTACACCAAAATCAAGCCAGTCGGTTACACCAAAATCAAGTCAATCTGTTGCAGTGTCAGCAGCAACACCAGCACCGGCAATATCTGTGACAGCAAATAAAACTCCAGTGATACCAAGTCTAGCTAGCTCAACAGCGATGCTAACCCAAGTTATTACAACAGTAACACAGAGTCTGGCTAAAACTATTGTCACTAGTGTACCAACACCAGCCACAAAGATCTCCGATATGATTAAATCCATTCCAATTACATCTGTCAGTCAGTTCAAAGCTGGTCAACCACCTATTGGCTTTCCAGGATCAACTATGTATCCAGGTCCTCTTACCCACAGTATGACTACAGTTACAACGGCACCTACTGCTGCATCAAAACACAGGTCACCAGTGCAATGCCTCAATTTGTTCCATTGCCGCCTAAGGTCAGCGAAAGTATGCCACCACAAATGCCCATTGTATCACAACCAGTTATTCAAGCACCAGGACATGTGGTGCCAACAACGACCCATCCCAAGACAACATCAGCTACCACCACAAGTCAGATAGTCACTGTATCGTCCACTTCACAACCAATATCTGTGCCAACGTCGTTAGCGATGACTATGGCACCACAAAGGTTTCCAGTTAGTGTGTCTGTTAGCATGCCAGCTGTTGTGAAAGCATTAGGAATGTCATCCATTGCAGCACCGAGGCCACAGCGTCCTCCACAGACCATTGATCCTGGCACTGCTGTGACTGTAGGTGCCCTCGTTGCTGCTCAAGCCGCTGCAGCAGCTCAGTTAACACAAGTTGTTCCGGCACCTAAAGCGGCACCTGGTGCAGGTCGTCCACCAACAAAGCGTGGAAGGAGGCGGAGGGAGAGTACAGACCAAGAGAAGTGGCTTGCGCATAAACAAGCAATGGCACTTCAGCAGGCTCAGCAGATGAGGCCTGGACCAGGACAAATAGCACATATACAGCAGATGCAGCAACAGCAACAACAGCTGCAGCAGCAACAACAGCAGCAGCAACAGCAGCAACAACAACAACAGCAGCAGAAATTGCAATCACAACAGCAACAGTTTACTCCACAGCAAATGCAGGAACAAATTTCAGCAATGCAACAGCAGCGGCGGCTTCAAGAGCTGCAAGAAGTCCATAGACAGCATCAGCAGAAAGAACAGCAGAAACAACGACAACAGCAACAAAAACAGACACACATGCAGATACAACCGCCGTTCAGTCCGCAACAGCAGCACCAGAATATCCGTCAGCATCCTCCAACAACGATCGCACCTCAAATGCGTCAGTTGATAAGTCAGGAGAATGCGGCTGTAGCAGCAGCTAAGGTTGGCGCTCAAGCTGGTCAACTTATTCCCATGGGACAGCAACATATGCACATACCAGGACAGCTAAATGATCCAATGGTGAAATTGGAACAGACGTCCCCTAAAGGCAGGGCTCCCGAGGTGCAGATTTTGAGATCAACTGGTGCCAGTGGAGCTCACAGCCATCATGTATCAACAATAGTGTCATCCCATGGCATGACACCAGCTTCCATGGCTGCCCATCAACATGCAATGCAAGATGTACCAACTTCACTTCAACTCAAACCAGGACCGCACAGTTCTGGTATACTAGTAATAGCATCATCTGCAGGACCTACAAAAACCTTGACAACCATGGCTGGTAGCACATCAGGTACCATGACAACAGCATCACAACCGACCTCCTCGGGAAGTGTGATTGCAGAAGGAAGGAAGTTCCATTCTATTCCATTCCATACAGTTCCGACTTCAGTGAATGCACCGTCCTACCCAGATAATGCAAGTGTACTGAGGGCAAGACTCACAAGCGGCAGTGAGAAATCATTGCCACCGAAGAAAGAGAAATTAGAACAGTTAGCGAATATGGCGCCACCAGGCATGGCCCATCAATTACAACAACAAGATGGCAAAAATGTACCAGCACTACATGGTCAGATGAGTCCTATGGGTATGCCACCACAAGAATCACAGAAAGTAGCTCATGTGGAATTGCAACGCCTACAAGCTGTCACACCCGGTGCACGTACACCCGGACCTCCGGGTAAATCGGAAGAAGCTGCAGAGAAGAAGAGAACTAAGTCTGATCCTGGATCACAGTGGCCACATCCACAAGTAGAGCAACAGCACGTCCCGGCAGCTGCATTCCGAACGCCGGATGGTAAAGTGTTCTACATGAATGCTCCTGGTGTGCAACAAGGTATGAGGCCAAATACACCTGCTAGTCAGGCACAAATGGTGTATCCTGGTATGGTTCACCCACAGTTCTACCTTGATCCCAAGAACACTGAGAAGGTACCTGGGGCTAATTCATCGACCCCAATAGCCGGCATGATATCACCAGAGACGATGAAATCTAGCGGACAAGGGGGACAGGTGTACTTCCAACCAACACTAGGTCTCCCCGGACGTTATGGTGTTATGTTTCCTGGGCTTGAAGGTCAACCACTTCCTGCTGCCGGTGGGAGGATAGCATCGCCAAACTTGCCATCACCGGCTGTGTCGCCTCGAGTGAAATCTCCGGCAGTAGGACATGCAGAACATCCGCATCCGTCAGTGACACCGGAGAAACTAGACATGTCTAAAATGGAATTGGCTCAACATCAAATGTTACAACCGGGCATTACATCTGGTATCCCACCACAGAGGGCGCCAGGCATTACCTCCGGTATACCACCTCAAATGCACAGAGGTATGCCTCAGCTTGTCATGCGTAAGCCGGGCTACAGTGTAGAGGCAAGAATCCACCCCGGTTCCAAACCGGAAGAACAGCACAGTCCAAGAGATGGCCCGCCACAGGACGGCATGCACCGGCGAACTCCGGTAGTAACCGATATATACCAGTCACACCATATGGAAGCACCTCATATAATAGGAGGTCACCCAGAACAAGACTCTGCTACACCTAGAGCACCTAGCCGGGAATATCAACCTGGAGTACCAAGAGAGCCAACACCCGGAACGTGGCCACCACAGGGGACACCGTCAGCCGGGATTTCACCTCATACACCTATGGGAGTACATCTACCTAACCAACCTCCATCACCTATGCCATCCGGCCCTCCAGACTCACTCAGGGTAAGTTACTTTGGTACAAATACCGAATAGGGTGCAACTTGCTAGACTTAAGTCCAGTCCTAGTTTAGGGTTGGGGTAGGACAGTCTTGCAATAAGACTAGTAGAGTTGCACCCTATTCGGCAATCGCTCTGTTACTTTTAATTTAAATTGAAGTAGGAAAAAAAAAATTATACAAATCAATCATAAATTTTTGCGGTACATTAATTTTCATGTACAACACTTTTTTTGTTATGTTTATGTGCGCATGCAGCTCTGGGTAAAGATTAAAATTTGTTCATCCTATCAACCCAGAGAACTAAGTATATATAATTTTCAATCAATCATGCAGTTATCAAATATTTTTTATTTTAGGCAGAAAAATCAGAAGTTGTAAATGTCAATTATGAAGGAAGATTGGAAGGATGGTACTGAAAGCATACTGTAAAAGTGGAAATTTTTGCGGTACATTAATTTTCGCGCTTTTCACGTACAACACAGCTACTGCGAAAATAGAAACATGCGACTAAGTTCTTTTAATGTATAGGTCTATGTTTAACTCAAAATTGCGAAATTAAAAACAAGCAATGTAGTTCAAAATCGGCAAACGCAAAAAATAACACATGCTAAAATGACCACTTTTACAGTAGTAAGACTCGGAGGAGAGACTTGCACTAATTTGGTGTCGTAGTGCATGTTAGTATTGGTTACTGCTCCAAGTCTGGGCTCATACACCTGTTCTGAATTGTGATATGCCATAGGCTTTGTGTTGTGATGATTTCGATCAGTGGTTCGTAACAAAGAAAGCGTGATCCAGTTGACCTAGCAACGGTCATATTCTAACATGCACTACGACAGTGAATATTGACAGGCCTTCCCCTGATCTGGTTCAAAATTCTGAATGTGAAGTACATCAAATCATTTCACACCATCGTCAGTAAAATTATGCAATGAAAATATTTTCGAACTAAATATATCGGCAGTGATTCAAATGATAAGGTATTTATGGTATTGATCAAATTTAGTTATTGTTTTTTCTGTTGCATAAATGTGCCAGACACAACAAATTACTAGCATTCCAAGTACTTGTCAATATAAAGTAATGAAACATGAACATCATCCATGGCATTGTCTTTTTTAAAGACATTTCCTGTTTTCTGTTGCCTTAGCAACCTAAAAGAAGCAGACATTGTTCAAAATGTACTCATTGGTTATCTTCACTCCTTTCCATTACAGAGATACCCCATCATGTGGCAAGGTTTGTTAGCATTGAAAAATGACATCGCAGCCATCCAGATGCACTATGTATCAGGCAGTGAGACAGTCGCCCGTGATTCACTGGTATCCCAGATGCCGCTACGTATCGCGCAAAGAATGAGACTTGAACCATCACAACTAGAGGGTGTTGGAAGACGTATGACGGTAAGTGGAAATAATTATGGATTAACTTTGATTCACTATAGCTGCTGGTGTTATTGTTTACCAATTAGTGTATCATTTAAACAGATTTCAACAAATTTGTTCGATCTTCGTTATTATATCAGAATTAATGCTAGATTTATATTTGGCATTCTTAAACACTTGAGAACGTTCCTGCAATCTTATTGGTTCTTACCTGTGTGCTATGATACGATATCACATGGGTCAGCACGTGTGCATCAACGCGATAGGCATACTCGCTATTTGAACCAATCGGAGGCGCATAGCAAGTTAGCAACAACGGGACTGATCGATTTTAAGCCCTAGGTAGTTCCTGGTAAGATTCTTGGTAAGATTTTATTTGATTAAAATTTACAATACCTATGATATTTTCATTTGAATTGAGGTGTTTAAGATTAAGAATAAAGGTATTGTTTTTAGTCGCTGTCGTGCATCTATCGTCTCATATAACACGGGCGACATCATTATTTTTGGCGTAAAACAACTCGGCTTCGCCTCATTGTTTTACTTAAAATAATGATGTTGCCCGTGTTAAATGAGACGATAGATGCACTCCAGTACAGGCACATATTACTATTTTATTGCAATTAACAAGAGTAAATAAATTGATTTCATAAATAATAAGGATAGTTCAAGCATCGATGGTCAATCAAAAGATCAAACTAATTTGTTTTTAACACGTAAGCTTGCATAATGCATATCTCATTAATGCAATGTCCAAATGAAATTTTGAAAGTGAGCTTTTCTAATGGAATAAGGTTATTAATTATTTTAAACTGTTGTGATTTGGTAGTTCACAGCATCTTACGAATGGTAGTGAGCTTTGGCAAAAACTGCATTGCTAAATTCGTAGCGAGCGTGTAGAAGAATTAAAATATCACAGATATACTTTTATAGGTGCTGCAGTTCTTGAGTTACGTTGTAAAGAGGGCTGAAACAACAACACTTTTGTAGAACGTACATAACTCATTAACAACAATAAATTTAGCAAGTTTGCAAAGTATACGATTTGTAGAACTAACTTTTGCAAAACATCAAGGTGTTAATTTTCAATAATATATTGATCTAGATAATAAAAATCGATTTTTAGGTTGCTTTGACCAACAATACCTCGTCTACCCTTAAAACATTTTTGACATTTTAAAGAAAATTATCAACTTTTTGTCTGCAGTCGACACCCATGTAGATAGGGTTTCAATCCATTTTAAGAAACACACACAGTTGGTCAATAATAAGAAAACATGCAAACTAAATCATTTTACTTTATTTTACCCAGGTTGAAGACGAGTCAGTGGTGCTACTTGCCCTACCCTGTGGGCGTGACCGTCATGAGCTTGACACTCAAACCGCATGTCTCAGGACCAACTTCATCTCTTACTTGCAACAAAAGCAAGCAGCAGGAATTATCAACGTGGCTATCCCACCATCTACAGAGGTATGTATAGAACAGCAGAATAAATCATGTGTGGTCATTTGAATGCTCTGCATGCTAGCCATTGGCTTCAACATAAAAAGGCCAAGATTCTTCAAAATATCAAGATCTGAAGAACCACTGAACCAATACTATGCTTGTTTGTACTCATTTTAATGTATTTTTCATTTCCAAATATGTCATGAAAATATACATTTCTGAAATTGTTAAAACAAAATTTGGAACTTTTTGTCTGCAGTCGATACCTGTGTGAAGACAGTTAAGAATGCACTCAATATGTTAACAAGCTTTCTCCAACCTGTATGGCTTTCATCTGGAATAGCCCATTTTGTGCAATGTCAGCATCACAGACATGAAACACAGTCATGTTTTACTCACCAAATCATGTTTTGACATGCACAAAAAAAATGTGACTAGTAGTAAGCAGGCATGGGCAGTGGCACATTGAGCTGTTCCGGGTGAAATCCATACACCCCCAATGGAACAGGGAGAAGACATAAATCTCCCATACAGGAGTGTAGATTTCAAATGGAGTCACCCATTCAGGTAGCCCCATTTGAAATTCACACTCCCTTATTATTGGTGAAATCCATACACCCCCAATGGAAGACAGGGAGAAGACAAATCTTCCACACAAGAAGTGTAGATTTCAAATGGAGTCACCATTCAGGTAGCCCCATTTGAAATTCACGCTCCCTGTGTGGGAGATTA
Organism: Amphiura filiformis; assembly: GCF_039555335.1. Lineage (NCBI taxonomy): Eukaryota > Metazoa > Echinodermata > Ophiuroidea > Amphilepidida > Amphiuridae > Amphiura > Amphiura filiformis. The sequence continues at coordinate 2,369,995 of NC_092646.1, forward strand.
ATGTCATGTCTTCCATAAGACACTAGGATCCACAGCATGCTCATCTATCAGGGGAACAGTTCTTAAACCCCAATACATTTGTACATTCATTGAATGACCTTTGAAGATTTGGGTACAAAAACTCATATTCTGCAACTTGAGGTCAAATTTTGCACTATGATTATGTAATTGAGGTTATTGAACTATGTCATTGGGATGAGGCTCTTGTGGGCCATAGTGAGAGGTGTTTGGATTTCAAACCAGTGGGCACCTTTTTGAGAGTAACTGGCTCCTAGTTTGCTTATATTCCAGCCTGGCCTTATGCTTTAAATAATAAAGCAATTACCAAACTTCAATCATCTAGTGTAACTTATTTATAAATTTATTTTCTATTTTTTTCATCTTTGCAGCCATCCTTTGTACTACATATCTTTCCACCATGCGAGTTCACACAAGAGAACCTGTCTCGAGTAGCCCCAGATCTACTGGATAGCGTTATGGACATGAACGTGGCTCATCTCATGATTGTCGTCGCAACCGCTCCAGGTCTTTAATAGCTTGAAAAGGTTTAGCATTGTATATCAATAACTTGTGCCCATCGTATGAGCAAACTGCCTGTCCCTTATGAAAGGTAGACGGCTAGCGAGCTAAGACGCGGCTACAACTTGATGACCGCAGGTTTGAACGCGTGCAATGGTCTGAGAGGCCGTCGATCGAGTCTGGTGACCATTCCGGACTTCTGAAGTAGCGGTGTAACTTGTTGACCGTATCGTGGAGTATTTGTCCATAGCCAGTTTATCCTGAAAAGAGATCCATCTCCATGGACTTAACAGTGGATTACTATTTGACCATCACAACCACCCAAGTAAATAACTGGATCTATCTTTGATTTAATGGAAATTGCCTAGATATGACACCCGCTTACTGAAGTATGGTGTGAAATTTGCTGTGGTACCTTACTGGAGACAATACTCCCCGCCAATTTGGAATATAATATACATACATTGCTACCAAGTTAGAAATAAGACCAATCTGCTTTCTTAAAGTGGATGTTACCAAACTGAAGTTACCTTACCTAGTCCTGGTATTGACCATCTCAATTGGTGATTTCTGTTAACTTGTGATATTGCATTGTACTATACCTGGATTTATAATTTAACCTGGATTATACACACTTAAACCTGGTTATCCCACCACAACCATCAAACTACAAGTAGGTGGTCTACCCACTTGCACAGGTAGATAACAAGGATTACCAAAACACATTTAATATTGTTCTGTGTTAACATCTCAACCAAACTGAAGTGGAATATGTGTATCTCCATTCAAAAAGTTACTTTCAGTTGGATTGTCTTCAATCATACTTTGACTGGATTTGCTGTTAGACGTCAGTTGAGCAGTATATCAACATACTTCTGGATTTGTCGGCAGCGCAACTATCTTACCTGGGATTTTACGTCTCATGTTTATCCCACCGCTGCCACCAATTTGTGTCAACTTTGTTGTGTGCCAATAGACCTAAAGAAACAGTCAAGACAATCGCATACTTGGGTACGTGTTTGTGAAACCATCCACACCTACCTAACCTTATGTTGTATAACTGAACTATCCGAGCGAGACATTATGTTGCCAAACATTCATTCAAGTCTACAAAGTGCATCTAACCGCACTTTTGTAAACTTTTGTACAAACCTGTGCACATGTTAACAATTGTAGAGCTATTAGCTTTGTAGTTTTGACGTCACCATTGTGGGTATTGCAATAGTCTTTGTTTGCCTATTTTGTTGTTCGCCTCACATTTGACTTACGGAGAAAAAAATCAAAACAGAGAGCTTGCAACAGTTTGCAGAACATGGCTGGAAGCCATTACATGTAGTAGTCATGTCAAAGAAGAAATTTATTTTGACCCATCAGTGATGCAAAGACAACATCACCCTTACAAGTTAACAGCAGAGTTTGCATTACGATCTTGTATTATACATGATAGGTTCACCCAAAATGTGAGGTGACATAAGATTTGTATTCCGCAAATCCCACGTGGTGATAATGGTCATTACACAAACGCCCCAGCTTGACCGATTGTTTGCAAATTGGCTGTATATATGTCATAGCTTTGATCGGTACAACCAAAGCAAATAATTGTGCTCAAATCGTCTGTAAATGTAGTGTTTTTAATGTTGTTGTTTCGTGGAGAGATGACCAAGTGTCACTACCAGGCCCAATCACATCATCTCCTCATGTTAAGTTCAATGACCTAATATGTACTTGAGAATGACCTATTCATTGTTGGGTATGAAATAATGTAGTACCCAGAGTGCACATGACTGTATGTGTATTATTGTAATACATGTGGGGTCATTAGGGCATTGAACTTAACAATGGTGGGTGGGTTGGTTTGTGTAGTGATGAAGAAATTTTATTCCGTCAAAAAAACCTTATAACCCCAAACTGTATAAAATAATATGGGTTAAAAAAAATTGTAAAATATATAAGAAAACTTGGTGTACTGTGGATAGCTACGTGCAACAGTGTTAAGAACTCTGTGCTGATGAGAAAAAAATTAATCATGTTCACAGATAATTATGATGATAATAGTGCAAATTTTATTTGTAACCCTTGTGGTCTACTTTATTATAGAGTGAATTTGAATGAAGTTTGTGAATGAAGAAATTATTTGCAAACTTGCATTATAGATTGGGTTAACTGGATCTGCAAGTCTTGTGTAAACCTGGCTTTACAACTGGTCTAAACCTGGTTTGTAATCACTAAACTAGATTTATAATAATCAAGACACAAGTTGTAACCAAGTTTACATTCAATGAACAAGTTGTTCAACCATAGCTTATATTAATTTAGCTACACCAGGTTCAACTGAATCTGCAAGTTCTGTGTAAACCTGGTTAAGTGGTTTAAAACCCAGGTCTAAACCAGGTTTGTTATCATCAAGATACAAGTTGTAACCAGGTTTACAAGTTGTTCAACCATAGCGTATATTAATTTAACAACGTTTGCATCAGGGTACAATTGATGCACTTAGGTTGAGAGCATTGTTAAATGATTTAAGTACATTTATTTTTTGACCAATTTTGCAGCTGAATCTGCTTAATTGGGCATACATGTTATGATGCATCTAGATTGGTGAACATTCTTGAAAAGTCTCTTCCTATTTTACGAATATATGCTAGTAATAACCAGTTTCAGTAAAAATCTACCTATCAAAGTAAGATTTTTTATTTGGTTTTGATAAGATAAAACCAGAAAATTTTGAAAAGCACAATTTATGTAAACATTTTGATAAATGCTCTTTGATTTTTGACTATCACTATCTTAAGCATGAGATCAGTGTATTGCAACACAGATTTTAACATTGACTGCTTGGCCAACTGTGTGGGTTGCTTGGTGCACAGAAGTGGTAACTGCTCTGCTTAAACAAAGGCAGTGAACCCATCTGTGCAACAGGCAGCTCATGCAGTTGCAGAAAGCAGAATCTTGGATAACTATGTAGTTACTACCACACGAAATATAGCAATTCTATTGTGGTAACCGGATAGTTGTCCAAGATTCTGCTTTCTGCCAGGCTAGAACATAAAGCAGAATCTTGGTTAACTATCCAACTATCCAGTTACTACCACACGGAATAAAGCAATTCTATCATGGTAACCGGATAGTTGACAAAGATTCTGCTTTCTGCCATGCAGTTAGCCTTTTAGGGCTCTTCACCCTGATCATTCTCATAATGAGATGATAATTTATGTATAATGTATTCAAATTAATTCCTTGTGTAATATTGTTTCTTGATACTGACTCGCTGATATGGTTTTCAAGATAATTGTAGGCGGGCGGTAAACCGCGTATGTATCGCTAAATTAGTGTGTGCTGCTTCTGTGCTTTGTTGTCTAAACATGCTGTTTGTATCTTTTTATGAAAAAAAGGGTTTTGGCAAATTTTAATATGAATGAACGAGTAAAATTTCATCATATCGTACACAAATTTGAGAGATTCTGCAGTGGATTTCAACTGGAATAGCCCAATGTACATTCTGCACAGTTACAGTCACTAAGGACCACAATGGCCTCATCCCAATGCCATAGTTCAATAACCTCAATTAAACAACCATTGAGCAAATTTGACCTTAAGTTGCGGAGTATGAGTTTGTGTACCCAAATTTTCAAAGGTCATTCAATGAATGTGCAACTGTATTGGGGTTAAAGAACTGTGCCCTGATAGATGAGCATGTTGTGGATCCTAGTGAGTATATCAATTCAAGTTTCACTGCTATTGTTTTTCCTGCCAATGAGCATTCGTTAAAATCACAACTAAAATCACACTATTGTCCAAGATGAATTTTTTTTCTGGACAGACGTTTGGATCCTGTTTTTTAATGCAGGGGGACAAATATTGTAGCAAAATTATAAATTTTGTATGTTGCAATGGAAAATGTGCACAAAATATGTTGGCCCTACAGATGTGTGCATGGTTACAAAATGGTTGTTCAGGGTTACACCGATGGTAATGCTATTGCAAAAGGGAATTTCTTTTTTGTGGCACTTGCTTGTGCCCAGAAAAAAATTGGTTTTAACTTGAATATTTGTTGTCTGTCTAATAAATGAGTTGTTTAACAACTTAGGAATATTAAATAGATTATTTTTATCAGTACTGTATGTTAATAAATATTAATATAATATCACAATGCAACCACAAAGATCTATAGAAAATTTTTACAAAAATGGGAAAACTGTTCCGATCGATATGGGGTATTTCTTGTTTGGCAGTGAGTTGCTCTTTTTAATGTATATCGTTGTGCAGCTTTTACTAGCTATGTAACCGTTGCATAAACTGGTTTGATATGTGAAATTTATATATAATTGTTGCCCGATAGTTGCAGAAGGTATAGCTTTGTCCAAAATTCATGATTTAAAATAATTGTTTATTGTCCAAATTAATGATTTGTGGTATTGTTTAAGTCTGGGTTAGTTGTTTTATCAGAAAGTGATTTGATGCGCATTGTATAATAGATGGCCTGCTTTTGATGTGGTCATCAAAGTGTGATGTTAGCAATGTTGGGTAAACGGAAGATTAGTCAAGTAAGGCATGCAAAATTAATAGCGAAGCTTAAAATTTATTTAAAAAAAACGTTATATGAACAAAATTGATGAATCCATCTTTGGTATGAGGTTAACTCTCTGAGCACTACCTGCTGATCTAACATTGCCTCTAGATTGGTCTATACACGATATCTTCATTTTAATCAACAATCAGAATGGAGCTTTGCAAATAATTCACCCCAATTTTTTGGTGTAGTGAAATTATTCTAACAATATTGCTGATTGGTCCAATTGATAATGAAAACTTCTTTTTGACCAATAGGCATTAGGCAGGTACATGTAGTTGGGGTTAAAAGGACAGTAATATTGTGTGTAGCACAATGTAAAATATGGTTATAGAAATTCATGTAGAACTTGCGGATTCTAAGGCAACTCATAGCACAGCATGTTCGACTTGACCAAATGGGCTATTCCATTTGAAATCCTTACACCCCCTATGGAAACATGATCTTAATCTTCCACACAGCGGTGTAGGTTTCAAATGGAATTGCTTATTCAGGTAACCCCATTTGAAATTCACACTCTGAGATTAAGGTATTGTGTTCCATAGGAGGGGGTATGGATTTCAATTGGAATTGCCCAATGTGCAGTCTCTGACTTAATTAGCAGGCTTTGTACATTGTATGCGTCATTCATACCAAAAATGGATTTGTTTGGTATAAAACCTTCTTGAATTGTTCCATTTTCAGAAAGTGGTTATGTAATATAAGAAGCATTGTACCATTTTTGTAGTGACTACTGGTCATCTAACAGCATTTCTGATTGGTTGATAACTTGAAATGCTCATTTCAATTACCAATTATGACTAGGCTTTCAACTATTTATGGTCAAACTTGCATTTGCAGATGATCTTATTAATACCCTCGTTGATTGGTTCAAAATTAGACACAATATTCATTTTGGCCAATCGGCAGGTAGTTCTCATGGGGTTAAGAAGGATGGCAAAAGGATGAATTCAAAGGCAACATGCACAACACTTGAAAAGTGCAAACCATATATTTTGAGTAAGCGAAATCCACATAAATATTTAAAAGCGAGAGAAAAAATTGTCTTGTTCAGAAATGAACAGACTTCTTGTAATATAAGCAGTGAAAACTTTTCTTGTGTTTTTTTTTCTACCGCAGCCAAGATGTTAATTGATACCAAAGCTTTATTAATACAAGATGAAAGATTTTTATCATCGTTTTGTCATTCAGGGAAACTTACCCTGTGTGAAAAGTCAGATTTTTATATTGTAAAGGGCATAGATACTGCTGGCATTACAGTGATAAAGTAGGCAAGAATACACACCGTGTATATATCATGTTCTCTGTATATTGTTCCAATTATTTTTGCTTATTTTATCACTGCAATGGAGCGTATTTAAATAATGTTTTTGAATTTTCTTTTCTAGATATTTATCATAAAGCATGAAATTTAATTACCGCATTAGTTTTTCCACATCGCTATTTAATCAATCATGCTAGTCAGCTGTGTAATGTGGGAGAAAAAATGCGGCAAAGAAATTTCATGTTTTAGAATAAGTTTTTACTTCATTTCAGATGGGAAGGTACCACACAATGTTACTCATGTATAAATATATAAACATTTAAAAAAGTCATGTTGTAATTCCCTAATGTGGTTACCATGGTTACCGTAAACATAAAATGGAGTCATATCATAATTGAATTCATATGGTGCTTTTGATTTTTTCCAAACTTATTGAAAGTTTTTTCCCTCTCATTTTTTTGTTGTTGTTCAATGATTGTGTCATATATTGTATCAGACTTGTAAAATAATTAATAGTCATTGTTAATATTGTACAGAAACTTAAATGTGTGTTACTACAAACAATGTGGCAAAAAAAACACAACAAAATCATGTTTGAAAAGATGAAAACAGTTTTATAGTAGGTGTAGCACCCCCGGGTGCAAGCAGTCTGCATATAGTCCTCAATGGTTTTTGTAGCGTATCATTTTTTCTGTGCAAAGTACTCTGCGTGATATGGTGTGCGATTTATCGTCAGATTCTCTCAATGCTGCTTTTCGTAAGCGGGAGAAGAAAACCTCCCTTGTATAGACCGATTCTCCCTCTTTGTCGTTTTTAGTTTTGAACAGACTGTAGTGGATTTGTTTTTGTTGATTTTACATATGCACACAGGAGGTGTAAATGTATTGTATTATATTATGTCACTCCAGGCAGGCAGGCAGGCATCAATGTGGTTGTATATAGTAATGATGATGCCATAAATACTCATCATCTCTCCTTATAAGGGAACTTCTATTTTCAAACCAGAAGATAACAGCTAAAAACTGATGTACATTTTGATATTGAGAAATAAATGGAGAGATAGAGACACGATACTATCAAATAGAACTTGTTGTGAGTCTAGCGTCTTTTCTTCTTTGTCAGTACAATGTACAGCTGCAATAAGATACAGTTATGTAGCTAGGGGACTGCCCCCCCCTGTGAGAAGTCTTGCCCCTTCCCCCTGTGAGAGGCCTTTTTTGTAATATTTAGCCCATTTTTGGAGCGATTGCCGAATAGGGTGCAACTCGACTAGTCTTATTACAAGACTGCCCTACCCCAACCCTAAACCCTAACCCTAAACTCCGTAAACGAGGACTGGACTCAAGTCTAGCAAGTTGCACCCTATTCGGTAATTGTACCCCATTTTTGACTAAGTTTTCCTCCTGGAAATTTGCCTTGTCCCACCTTTCCCCCACCCTCTGAAAAAGTCTTGGCCATATATACCACTGACAAGATATTAAGCCCTCGCTAACAAATGTGCCGTCTTAATGGACTATTCCAGGTGAAATCCATATCTTCTTTAGAAGACATGTCCATGATCTACACCCCTTGTGTGAGAGATTAAGGTCATGTCTTCCATAAGGCCGCGATCACATAGAAGTATACAGTATTCGCTATACGATATACGCTCATTCAATCAGGCGGAGTTCACATAAGAGTACTAGTATACTATGTGAACTCAGCCTGATGGAATTAGCGAATACCATTATACAGTATACTTCTATGTGATCGCAGCCTAAGGGGTGTATAGATCTCAACTGGAATAAACCAATTGTGCACAACACCCAGATATTGGGGCTGATGATGTCCAAGAGTAAACAGGATGAAAAGCCCCCTGTCTTGGAAGCAATCAAAATTTATGTGAGAAATAAGAATTATTGTGCATTTTGTTTCCAGTCCATACTCACATAAGTTTTCCTGGGGTACTCTGATTTCTTCCTGCAACTGGGCTTTCTTCTCTGTGTATAATGTGATCCGCCTTGTCCAGTGGCGGTGCCATGGGGGTGGGGGAATGGCCCCCCCCAGTCAGAACTCTTGCTACCCAGAAAAAACCCAAAATTACAAAAATTTCCACTTTTTGCGGTAATTTTGCACAAAATTTGTTGATTTTGTCCCCTGAAATTCACTTCCCCCTTATGCACCCCCCTGAAAAAATTTCCTGGCACTGCCACTGGCCTGGTCTCTGATATCAATTGTGATTACAAGGAATTGGAAAGGGACGCAAATGGTCCAAGTATATAAGTTCAGCACCCAACCCTATCCCCAAACCAACCTATTGTTTTCTGGAGGAGGGGGTAACCCTATCCCCAAGTCAACCGGTTGTTTTCTTGGGGTGGGGAGATTTCACATGAAATATCAACCCATAAATCACTGCTCTTGAAAATGGGATCCTTTTCACTGACGGTATAAACCACTGGGTGAAATGACCAAAAAAGAAGTTTCGTATATTTGATTCACCTCAAGTCCGGTAGTGTGCGGACAAACCGCCCTTGTACGTGTTCATGTACGATTAACATTATGCGCCATTTGATACTGCGACCAGCAAAATATGCACCTACATGTACTACCGAACTTGTAGCGAACCAATGTATACTGTCTCAAAAGAAACTTATTATTTTTCACAAGGTCATATTTTAAAATCCTGTCCATAAAAATGAACAAAAATTACACACAGGATTACTTCAATACTCTACTCTAAACACATGTCAGTAACCAAGCAGTTGTCCAACTGACACAACAGTATAATGCATTGACACGGAAAACAGCTTCTGGGACCACATTCACAGGCGAATAATTGGAACCCAGCAAAAGAAATCTGTGAGAATGCATACAAGATCCTTACACAGGTGATTATTTCCAAAGAGTAAGTGGAATATTGCTGCTTCTGCTTTTCACACACTTTCTTCAAGAAACAGGTCTTGTTCCACACTATTCCATTTACTCACAGATTGCTTGTGTTGGGTGCCAATTATTGGGCTGTGAATGTGGTCCGGGAAGCTGTTCCATGTCAGTGCATTTTGCTGTTGTGTCAGTTGGACAACTGTTTGGTTACTGACCAGTGTTTAGAGTAGAGTATTGAAGTAATCCTGTGTGCAATTTTTGTTAATGTACAGGATTTTAAGATATGACCTTGTCAAAAATTGTAAGTTTCTTTTTGAGGCCAGTTTATATCTCTATAATAAAATTTGATAGTACCATTACTAGCCTACCCATTTTAGCAAAGGACCCTGAAATTGGGACCCTATTAACACGGTCTGTGTCTCTGTGATGTTGGATGAAATCATTGACACATTTGGTTTGGGGACCGATCGTTATTTACGGCAGGGGGGTAATGGGCGTTTTGGAAAAAATATCGACACAAAATTTTGCGTTCCCCCCTCGCGTCCGCTCAAAATTTTCGGATTCCCCCCTTGTTTTCCCAAATTTCTCTATTTAAAACTTAACATTCCCCCTCTTGGTTCAACGAAAATTTCGCGTTCCCCCTCAAGACCCCAAAAATTTCGGATTCCCCCCTCAAAACGCCCATTACCCCCCCTGTCGTAAATAACGATCACTCCCTTGAGTAGTCCTGAACCACCTTGTGTTTTCTTTTTCCTTTCTTAATTTTTTTTTACTGAAATGACAACGTACAAAACACGCGTCATACCTACCCTGGGAAATATTTCCTCAAAAAAAATATGGTGATAGCGCCATCTATCAGGTTATAATCGCCAGCCAATCAATCAATCATTCGCATGTGTTTCTAATATAAAATTCACAGAAAATCCTAAAATTATTAACATTTTCATGAACTTATATAAATTTTCGGTGATTGAAATTGATACATATTGACAAGCTATACGTTAACACAATCTAAAGTTTATATTTTGATTGTTAAGTGATGAGATTTAAGCAAAATTTATTTTTGAAGAAAGGAAAACTAGAATCATTTGTTGACATCTCCGGCTTAGCAGCGAAGGTTGCTAATAACGCTGTAATCCGTCAATATGTCAAATATTTGCTTTTAATTAAAAATTGCTGCAGGTATTGTTTATTGAATATTTAATACATGATATGTACAGACAACATGTAAACCTTGATGCTGTTGGTTTTGGAGTTTGAGTTCGATGCATTGCACCACGGATATCGGCTGACCAAGTGAGTACATTTTTAAGCTTACTTCAATACTTAACTTGGTACTTGGTTGGTGATCCTCCAAAATACTCAGAAGAGAGTTTTAACTGGAGGGAAAACTCCAATTACCAATTCAATCATCATCATGATTTAATTTTTTTCACTCTTGAAAACTATATATATATCACTTCTTATACACGTGTCACTTGTATGACCCACCCCATGACCCCCGGGGGTGGTGAGTCACTTTACAAAGGTGCGTCGGATTTAACTATACCATGACCCAGATGTGCGGGTAAACAATGACGGACATTTGCCGACAATGACTGAGCCCTCGTCAAAATTGTGACGCACATGTTAAGAATTATGACTGTCCTCATGACGCAAATTTGACTCACCATTTAGGTATTTTGACTGACACTGATGCACCTAACCATTGACGCACCTAGGTAAAGTGACTGACACTGACGCACCCCTCGGGGTATGTTGTGACGCATTATATTGAGTAAATGACCGCACCCTGCGCCACTAATTGGTTGGTAAATGACCCAACCATGACGCACATCCCCCGGGGGTCCTAGGGTGGGTCATACAAGTGACATGTGTGGGACTATTATGTACAAATGTACAGGTCGGAGGTCTTTCAGTTACAAAATAATTCGTGGTCATCATCCCAGGTCAGCACTCATGGAACATACCCATTTTAAACTAAATTTCTTGCACCTGTGCAATTAACCAGTTTGCCAGTACATCAGACATGAGTATTGTCGAGTATATGGCCAGGTGCAGCTAGCCTATGTCGCAGATATATATACCTGTGCTGTAGCGTACATCTATCTACTATCCACGACATCATGATGGTTACTTGGTGGATAGAGATTAGAAACGTGCAGCCTGTTTTCCAACAAAAATGTTATTTTTTCCTGACGACGTGTGTGGAAATTTCCTGGCCTGCTGCGTTGTGTGTAACAAATTACTGTACAACCTGTTCATAAAATAATATCATCCGTATCATCAATGAATGCTTTTACAGAGTGCAGATATTCCAGTCTATGGTTAGGGTTCATGACATAAGGGGCCGTTCATGATTTTCGCCATTTTCACTAAACGTACAAAGCGTATGTATACGTAACTTTTTCCAATGCCATGGCAAAGGATTCCATGAGCCTACTACTTTAGAAAAATTACATAATTCGTGTACATCGTGGAACATACTCTTTGGGTGCCTCCAGGCTTTTATTTTTGAAAGTTTGCATTAGTATATCTAGTAAAATACTCACTTTAGAAACCTACTGTCACCTATGTATCATGTACATGTCATCTGTGATTGCTCAACTTACATGTTGTATTCTACACATCAGCTTTTGTCCAAAGAAATATTTAAAAAGATGATTTTTCAATGATTTTATGAATAGCGAAAAGTCCACTCAACGACTATACATATGAATATGGTACCGGTAATGAATGCACGGATTGCACGCTAAATCACGGAGACACATACACGTATCTCAAATTTGCCTTTTTAGCCCTCACCTCACATTAAAGGCCTAAAAAGGGAAAGAAAGAGAAAGAAAGAAAGAAGATTAAGAAAGAACTAGACAAAGCTGTGGTCTAAGACCATGAACACAGCCGTGGTGTGACCAGGCTTGATGACCAACGACCCCTAAATCTCTGAACACCCCATAGACATTGGCTAATGTCAATGCATGAGTGCATGCGGCATTGCTCCAGATGTTATCTTATTTGGGCTAGAACAGGCATTTTGAATGTAACGTATTTAGTCTCGGACCAGAAGTGAACCCTTACTAGCAAATTCTACTGTTTGTATTAATTAAGGCTCAAAATATGAAAAATCAGACAATTTTGGTGTCAAAATTAATCAACTAACATTACAAAACAATTAAAATGTTGAACACAAGCTCTAAACAACATTTTTTTACATCTTCAGAATGCAAAAATTTGAAAAGAAAAAAAAAAAAACTTTTTCAGGAATTTCCAAGAATAGGGTCGGTTTTCTTTTGTACAGTAAATAGAAAAAAAACCTTTTTTCTGATTTTCAAAATTAGGGTCGGTCGGTTGAGGGCAAGCAAACATCTTTTTTTTTTGGCCTAACCACAATTCACATGTGAACATACTGTCACTCTGCTATGTTTTTCTTAGCTATTAAAATTTTTTGAAAGCCTTTGGTTTTACACTGGAAATGACCTAAGAAGACCCAATTTTGCTGGATTTGAGCAGGTGGTGTATGACGGCAGTCCCTAAATTCAGTAAATTTTCATCGTCAACCGTGTAATTGAATGGGATTATTTTGAAATTTTAAAACGCTTGAAATATCACAAACAAATAGGCCTATGTTGATAAATAATATAAATACAAGTTAAAACCGTTGGGGTTCGATAATGAACCCCACAAAACTAACCGAGTATCTTGGAAAATGCCATACGGCCGGGCGGTTTCACGAGTTGCCGGCTCGATCATGTCATCCGCCGCCTGGATTTGAGAAGGACTCAGAGCAGAGTCCTCAAGTCTTTAGGATCCGAGTCCGATTTGGTTCACCTCAAGTTCGGTTGTGACATGCGTGCATATTTCGCTTGCACCAGTATCAAATCATGTGCATAGAGTTAAACATTCTGAGTGTACACGCACACGTACAGGGCAGTTTGTAGCCACACTACCACAAAAAAGCATTAACGTCACTACCAAACTTGAGGTGAACCAAAATATAGTCCTGAGTCCTCCAATACTGCGGTAAAAGCATAAATTTGATCTAAGTTTTGCACTAGTTTGTAATGTTTGAATCTCTTGAGATACTCAAGTTTGCTTTGGGTAGGGGTGTGCCGCTGAGAATTTGGAAGTTGACCCATCAATATACCAATTTTTCATTTATACCAAAAGTCAAAATTTTCGGCCAAATTTAACCCAAATTTTCTTAGTTTTTACAAATTTGTACCAAATTTTCAGAAAATTTTGGCTAAATTGATAGCAAAATTGGGCTATTTTCCAAAATTGGCTAAGAAAAAGGTGTCATGATCCAAATAGGCACGTCCACATATGGTCATTTACCCCCGGTTTCTACGTTCTAATGCATGATGCGTAAGCCTCTTCCCTTCTTTGTTGGACATACCTTTGATATGAAATCAAACAAAATTGACGCAGGGCTGACTTTGCGAGAGGTTCATGGTGAACAGACACATATTTTGTGAACCTTGTTTTGCAGCTTGATATTGCTGCTATCCCCTCCCCTTTTTCATGTGATTGACAGGTTGCAGAGGTATGGTTAAATATGAATAGAAACAAACTGTCAATCATTCTGACTTGAGAATTAAAATTGACATCAATTTGTAAGAAAATTACACAGACTGCATTTTTTCACAACAAATTATATAACATACATGTACTAGATGTATTTATTTATTTATTTATTCTTTCTTTATAAGCAGGGTAATCCCATAAAATGTTTTAACACTGATCTTCCTAGGGGCGCTGCAAGAAGAGCCATACATTTATAAATTTAGAAAGCAAATTTATACTTCTACGCTACTCAAATTTGGTACACTCACCGGAGCGCTTTCACCGGGTCAACAGGTGTCTTCAGCGGATGTCATTGCTCTGAAGATTGTTGTTGCTAGTGATGTAGTACAAATGTACTAGGACACCTCCGATGACGTCACAGATGTTGATGACGTCAAACTTGAAGATGTTGACTTAGCGTAGAAGTATAAATTTGCTTTCTATTTACGTTTACCGTTACGTATGAATATACATCATTATATTTATCAATTTAAATATACAACTTAAATAGTATTCATACAGAGTACATGTGGAAAAATATATACTTGAACATGAAATAATTATGTTTACAATAAACTTATGCGACAATGACTAGATAATAACACTATCACATGGCAGTTCTGTTAAAATGGCATTGTCTGCTTGTGATAATACAATCTTTAAAAGTTATATGGAATATTATCTTTATTTATATACATAATAAGTATAAAAACAGGGAAAATCTGTTCCAACTGACCGGCAGGGAACCAAAGGATGGATCCAAAAGGATACAACAGTGTTACACTAGCAATGGATAAAATTAAAAACAGGGAAAATATGACACAACATCCAATGGGGAGTAACATAAGACATACATGTATAAACAAAGTTAAAAACCCGACGTTTCGAAAAGACAAAACTTTTCTTTCTCAAGGGATAAAATAAGAGACCTGCTCTCAGTATAGTGGAGACCAGCTCTCTCTTATTTTATCCCTTGAGAAAGAAAAGTATTGTATTTTCTAAACGCCTGGTTTTTAACTTTGTTTATATGTCTTATGTTACTCCCCCATTGGATGTTGTGTCATACATAATAAGACTATAAAAATGGCATGATGAGGACACTTTTCATCAAAGAGCTAAGCCACAATAACATGAAGCGCCAACAAGATCCCAATTTCTTTTTTCAATTTTGTTATAAGACCAAAATGAATGAAGATTTCAAAATCTGCTTTAGTTTTATTGGGATAATGTTCATTTTCCATGTTTGTGAATGTGTTAATCGGTTAATGAAGGTTTTTGGTCCAAAATTTAAGATTTTTTATCTGAAAAAACAAAATTTAGCAACAATGTATCTTGTTGAGATAACATGCTATCAACATATTATTTATTTAAAAAATCCATTACCCACTTGTATTACATGTAGGGCCTATACTCCCTAAATATGGTATAATCTTAGACCCTGTTCACATTAGGAAATTTCTTCACTCGACGAAGATAAGTCAATCTTGATTTTACTAATTAAGCATGCGTACACATTACGCTGAATGAAGATCGAACGAAGACATTGCACAATTTCATGAAAGGTAACGAAGCTATTAACGGCCGGCTATTATGAAAGCCGGTGAGGGCCACTTGTTACCTGATCACTTTCCTTTTTAATCTTTGTTCGAGATTTGTCGAAAGAAGAAAATTTTCTAATGTGAACAGGGTCTTAGTGACAGTGACTGTTAATATATTAAAGTTATAGTGCAACAGGAACAGTTTAAAAGTAAAATTGGGTTAATTGAAAGGCATCAATTAATGCTCAACTAGAACTAGCCCCGTTCCACAAACCGCGACGCAAGCGCTCGCTATTCGAGAGGCGTCACAGTTTCGCTACGCTCACTTTTGAGAGGCGTCGCAGTTTGTGGAACGGGCTAGTTCTATGCTCAACTAGATATTTATTAAAGTCCAGGATGACATTTCATGTTGCACCTGGCTTGCATCGGCTAAACAAGAGCTTGGCTCCACGCCTGATCAATACACCATTGACTGAATTGTACGGGACACATTTCATGTTGCACCTGGCTTGCATCGGCTAAACAAGAGCTTGGCTCCACGCCTGATTAATACACCGTTGACTGAATTGTACGGGACACATTTCATGTTGCACCTGGCTTACATCGGCTAAACAAGAGGTTGGCTCCACGCCTGATCAATACACCGTTGACTGAATTGTACGGGACACATTTCATGTTGCACCTGGCTTACATCGGCTAAACAAGAGGTTGGCTCCACGCCTGATCAATACACCGTTGACTGAATTGTACGGACACATTTCATGTTGCACCTGGCTTACATCGGCTAAACAAGAGGTTGGCTCCACGCCTGATCAATACACCGTTGACTGAATTGTACGGGACACATTTCATGTTGCACCTGGCTTACATCGGCTAAACAAGAGGTTGGCTCCACGCCTGATCAATACACCGTTGACTGAATTGTACGGGACACATTTCATGTTGCACCTGGCTTGCATCGGCTAAACAAGAGGTTGGCTCCACGCCTGATCAATACACCGTTGACTGAATTGTACGGGACACATTTCATGTTGCACCTGGCTTGCATCGGCTAAACAAGAGCTTGGCTCCACGCCTGATTAATACACCGTTGACTGAATTGTACGGGACACATTTCATGTTGCACCTGGCTTACATCGGCTAAACAAGAGGTTGGCTCCACGCCTGATCAATACACCATTGACTGAATTGTACGGGACACATTTCATGTTGCAACTGGCTTGCATCGGCTAAACAAGAGGTTGGCTCCACGCCTGATCAATACACCGTTGACTGAATTGTACGGGACACATTTCATGTTGCACCTGGCTTGCATCGGCTAAACAAGAGGTTGGCACCACGCCTGATCAATACACCGTTGACTGAATTGTACGGGACACATTTCATGTTGCACCTGGCTTACATCGGCTAAACAAGAGGTTGGCTCCACGCCTGATCAATACACCGTTGACTGAATTGTACGGGACACATTTCATGTTGCACCTGGCTTACATCGGCTAAACAAGAGGTTGGCTCCACGCCTGATCAATACGCCGTTAACTGACACCTGCAGACCAAAACACATGTAGTACTCAAATGAGTATGTTCCATCGTTGTGGTCCAGCACTTGAAGCAAGTTCCCATCTTCTAAAGCCTCAACGTGGGCTCCACCAGCGGTCATTGGTTGTCCAGTGGTATCTACCGTTTGAACGACTGCCTTGTTTGAAAAATCTTTTCCTGGTAATCCGACTTCAATAGAGCAGCGGAGGGGTCAATTTGTGGTGATGGTAACCTCAACTCTATATCGCAAAAATGCTGCAGGGAGTCTTGAATGCGTGCCATTGCTGTATGGTGTGCATCAGTGAGAGTAAAGTTAGTCTTATCTGAAAACGACGCAGGTAATTCTGTGTTTTCTAGCTCTTGTAGTCTGGTCATGATTTGTCGTTGTGAGTCTAGAAGTTGTGTCTGATGACTGTCAGGGATGTTTGTACTTGTACTTGTTTCACCAATTTGTTTACATGCTTCGTTAGCAAACTCGCATGCACTGATCATCTTAGCGGAGAGAAAGTCGGCCGATTCAATGCTTTTTGTTAAACGATTTGTCTCTGCTTGATACAACCTTTTCAAACTGGAGTGAGCTTGGTTAAATTGGCTTTCAATCAAGATAAGAAGTGTTTGCTTCGATTCTTCTATTTCTGTTTCCATTTTGTCAAAATTTTCTTTCCGTTTTTTCTGTAATGCTTCAAATGACACTCTTTTCTCAACCAGCTCTTGATTTCTGTCACTAATTCTTGCTGATAACTGCTGTATATCAGATGCCATTTCATTTACAGCTGCTGACAAATCAATAATATAATGACCGTGATGATCATCACGGCACACTGCACAAACAGCAAATCTACACATGGTGGACGTGCAAAAGTACAGCAAATCTTGATCATGCTTTCGGCATTTTGTAGTTGCCTGTTGGCGATTTGAAAACTTGCGTTTCTTTTCCTGTAGCTCTTGTATGGTAGAGAGTTTGTGAGATCGTAGAGGGGCCATTCTTCTGTGTGCATCCACACAAGTTTGACAGAGGAAGCAGCCACAATCATGACAGAAGTTTACTGCTTGGTTGTCTACCTCGTCACAGCTACCACAAAACATGGAAACACTGAAAATATCACGATACTCTTTTAAATTCTCGACAAGGAAGTTATTAGGTAGATTGTCTACAGTTCCTCCTGGTAAAGCTACCACATAGCGGCAGTTAGGGCAATTAAACTTTGGCCGCTGACCAGCAAGGGTTTGGAGACAAGTTTTACAGTATGTATGTAAACAAGGCAGACATTTAGCTTGATGTGTATCATTATCATATGACTCTGCACAGATGGAACAAGTCAAAAATTCTTCTTTAAAATCCTCTCTTCTTTGTGCATGTGATATAGAAGTAGCCATGATTTTTTTAGACCTGGAGCAGTAAGGAGCAATAAGGAGCACGATTATATTATAAATCAGATCTATATATCAGCAATCATATTATTATAGCTCAGCTTATCCACCATTTTACATGGATGTCTATGTTTACACGTACATGTAGTCAGGTCATAAGGCAACACAATCCCAATCATACCACAAGAGGGCAGTATCACTTGTTTTAGGGAGCTGTTGTTGTCATCATTTAATATCATTCTTGTCTCGTCTGAACAGAGGGAGACTTTAAAAGTGGTCACATCCCCAGGGTCCCATCTGGTGGGGTTTATGCGTGGGGGGGGTGTATGTGTGTGTTTATTTTATGTAAATGATATCTTTTCATTGTGATCACTGATGATATTCAGATATTACCAAATATCCAACTAATATCTGTATTGTTTTTTCCTGGGAATGACCAAACGGGTTGTGCCGCAAACATGAGTAGCATTTTTGGGATTTTGGTATGTCAATGGGTCTTAATTTCTTGAAAAATTGGTATATTTGATAGGTCCACTTTCCAATTCTCAGCACATACCCATACAAAAACCAAACTTGAGAACCCCCCCCCCCGGTAAAAAAAGGTTTTGCAGGCAAAACCCGAACCCTGTCCCAATGATATAATATTTGAAACAATCAAATTATGTTAAATATGCTTTTTGCTCATTTCCTTTACTCTCAAGTTAACTCTGATCAGTGGCGGTGTACATGTAGCTAAAGGAGTGAGTGCCAGTATAGGAGCTGTGCAAAACAGAGGGGGGGGGGTATATCATCAATTTTTTGTGGGTATGCTGACAGCGGACCCGTAAAAAGGGGGGCCTTTTGGAGATGCAGACAGTCAAAATCAAGAGTCTTTCTTGGTACATATGGTTGGAAAATGCCTGGAAGGGGGATTAATTTCAGAGCTGCGAACGCTAAAATTCAAGCCGGGAAATCAAGGGTCTTTCTTGGTTTCTGGTTGAAAATCGCCTGGAAAAAACAAACAATTTGAGGAATGAGCAATTTTGGGGTCTTTTAGAGCTGAAATTATAAGAATCCAGGGTCTTTAAGAGTTCTGTTTTGGTAAAATTCAGGTCTTTGCACTGTTCAAAAACATGGGTCTTTCTGGTGGAGCCCCGGGGTAGAGCATACCCGTATGGTCATTTGTGTTAAGTCCCCCCCCCCCAGCCTACATATTTTTATTGCACCACTCCTAACCCATAGTACCAACAACCTTTCTGCAGTGGGTGCAATTATATTGCAATTTAGCAAATTTTGTTAAGTACTATTAAAAATAATTTGGTTTCCACACCCCCACCCCTGCAGGCGAAACAAATTTGGGGTCAACAATTTCACAATTTCAGTTGGCTAAAAAGGCTTTCAGTGGGCACTGAAAAGGCCGTCCATGCGATCCACCCCTATTCTAACTGGTCTAGTGACGGCCCGGTCCCCAACTCAAAAGTGGACAACCATGAGAGTTACTAAATCTTTCAAAGGCCCTGTTTGCAATGATTTTCATCAAATTTCCCCCCCCCCCCCATTTTCATGCAAAATCAAGGACAAAATTTGGCCAAAAACAACCCCTTTTTTGTGGTTTTCAATGACCAGAATTTCAAACACCCCTGTTCAATGATTAAAATTTCAAACACCCCTTATCAATGACACTAAATATTGACATAAAATTTCTGGATTTTCTCAAGTACCCCTTTTATCCAAATTTCACAGACAGTGCAAATTAAATATTTTGCTGATCACTGTCAAATTTCACAGACAGTTCAAATTAAATACCCCGTACATGTATTTTGCCAATTTCACGGTCCTTGCTACTGGTAAAAAAAATAACCCCTTTTCCGCGCAATTTGGTAACTCTCATGGTTGTCAACTTTGTGTTGAGTTGGGGGGGCCGGGTGACGGCCAATAGTATTAAAACAGGTAATGAGACATGTACAATATATAATTCTCTTTGATTCATATTTAACAAGTTTATTTGTTTTCAGAAACTGGGTGTAAAGTTTACATAATACATAATCTCAAAATTATAGATGTTTTTAATTAAATTTAATTGTGCACAAATACCAAATACCCATTTTCATATTTTTGATCTGAAATTGGGACTATATTGAAAAGAGTATAAAAATTGTGGTACATCACCTGAAAAGGTGAATTTTGTTTTACATGAACTAAATCTACATTGTAATGCTTACACAAAAACATTTTTTTTTGTATTTGTAAACTCATTTAAGTTTAAACAAACACTATGAACTTTTTTGGTAAATTACAGTTAGCCTTGTACAACAAACTTTTTTAATGTTTCGGTGTTTTTCATGTACATGTACAAACTTATTATTAAATACTGAACAGGAACATCATTACACATTAATTGTTGCTTCTATGGAAGACTCTTAATCTTAGGCCCAAAAAAATTGTTTGCTTGCCCCCAGTGGGATTTTTGGGGTGGGTTGGTCAAATCTATATGTTTTTAATGACACACTACTGTATAGGCCTAGGCAATTGGTCATGTGGAAAGATAAATCAATACTTCAGACCATCAATTGATACATGAGTATGATATGACACACCATAGAAATGTACATTGTAGATTCAATTAGGGTGACTGAACACTTACAGCCAGCCAAAGGCACAAAGTTTATTGAAAACATGGATGCAGGAATGGACACTAATTTTATTATGAAATGTTATATGAGTTTACGGTAATGATTTTCTTCTCAATAAAATGTTGTTGGCCAAATTTAGCTTTGAAATGAAATTTACACACAGAAAAAGTAAACATCAAAATTAGAAACCAAAGTCTAAAAAAAAAATGGAAAAGGGCCGACTCTGATTTTGGCCAATTTTGGGTCGGTCGTTGGAGGGCAAGCAAACAATTTTTTGGCCTTACATGTATCTTTCTGGGTGAAAAGACTTTGGTGTTAACTTATGAGCACTTCATGTTTTATTCTTATAAGTATTTTAATAGTTTTAGGTTTGTTTCTTCTTTTCAAGTGGGTTTTACTTGGTTGCTGTCTTACTGTAAAAGTAGAAATTTTCATGAGGCTTTTATTTTCGGGAATATTGCGAGTTGACATTAAATTGCCAAAGTAAAAGCTTGCGCAAAATATCCTTTTGCAATAAAGATGCATTGCAATTAATGTAGATACCATGCTGGACCTGCCAACTGTCCCTCATTTTGAGGGACTCTCCCTCATTTGGGGTTTTCCAAACTTCCAAAGTGAAAAAGAGGGATAGTCCTGCAATGATGGCAAATTTAAATGTACAATGTACATGTAAGAACACCAAAGAATGATGCAAATTTCACTTTAAAATTTTGCTATTCTGTCGGTCCGTGTCACGTCACTTCCGGTTGATGATGTTCGAGTGAAAACAAGTTCCTGATTCGATTTTTGTTGATGATTTCTGTCATTGGTGTTATGTAAATTTAGACCGCAAATAGTCAGTGGAATCCCACAACCGTTTCTAAGTCTTCAGAGTGGAAGAAACTTACTTGATTTACCGCTTTATATACTGACAAACTTAAAATTAAATTCCATGGTCGAGTATCGCTTTTTTCCGAAATTGAAGGTCACTCCAGCAACATCGCTATGTAGCCTCCTTCACAGACGGTTTCTGTTGTTCATAACAAAACGCAAGCCTCATGCAGATTGGGCTCGAGACTAGAGATAGCCCGGATGTCCGACCGACAGAATATAGCATTCTCTTTAGTCTATTGTGATCAATTTAAACATGCAAAACCTTCATTGAATTTTCTGAAAGTATTGCACACCTCAAGTCTTTGAATTTGTCAGTACCTGGTTTGTGTACACGTATAAAACAAGTTTTTGGCCTCAATGTCTCTCTTTCTGACTTGGGTAGGTTGGCAGGTCTGAGATGAAAATTCTCACACATTTTCTGAAACTATAAAATTGCGAAAATATCTGCATGCAAAAATTTCTACTTTTACAGTAACCATCATAATAATGGCAAAGGACATCCCGATAGTGATATAAAATTTAGCCCATATTTATTGGTTGAGCTATGAATTAAAAAAATATTAAAGGCCATGCGTCTTGAACTCGCCCCTAATTACATCTTGTGCCCTTTTCCAGCTTAATTACGCCTCCCGTAAAAAAGTCAACATGTCTTTAAAAGTATTTACCCCACCATATGAAAAGTATACATTTACTGAAAGGAAATTGAACAGGGAATCCAAATATATGGCATTTAAAAAAAAGTATGGGGGTAGTGTAACTAAAGGTGACAGGACTAAAAGTTTCGGCAAAAAAAACACTACTAAACCTCTACCCCTACCTTTGATTTCTTATCAGATTTGAACTCTACATAAAATTCCCCTTCAGAAAATGTATACTTTGCACAGGGTATGGTACATGTACATCATATCTTAACAGATAAATCTTGGAATGAAAATATTAAATATGGGTATTTTGCGTCACAAAATATAATCTGAATTTCGTTTAGCACACAATATATGTTTCATTCCTACTTAATTTGATACCAAATTTAAGGCAATTTTGCATGCTTTTGAAGGTTGATGCTCAGATTGTGGTACATACATGTACATACCGTGACCACTTGGGTATAAGCCCACCCCCTTAGATAGTACTGGGCTTATAGCCGAGTGCACCCTTGTTCCCAGAATGTTTTTGAAAATAGGGGGTGGGCTTTTACCTGAAGGTAGGCTTATACCCGGGTGGTTACGGTACATACAGAACTTGCAGAAGGTTCGTCTCAAAGCTCACAAATGGTTTGAAAACAAATGCGAAATGCAATTTTTTTTAAATTCCCGACTTGGTATTTCTTGGCTTATACCCGGGTTTTTTGCGATTTTACAAATGCGTGCGTAAGCTTTGAGACAAACCTTTTTTTTTTTTGTTAGGCCTTATCATGTATCATTGCAACATATCACATATAATACATTGTACATGTCGAGGGTTGACAAAAAGAAGGCCTTAAAACTCACTTTTGGCCATTTTGAGATTTTGGTACCAAAATAATCTGTAATACCCACAGATTCTTAAAATCATAAAATACTTGGTCACATTTCAATACAAAATATTATTTTTACTCATTTTTCTCAAAAAGGCACTTTTTGAGTTAAGGCCTTCTGTTTGTCAACCCTCGATGTAGCCTACAATACATGCAGAACTTTGATCAAAGAAGTATGTAGGGCCTATATTATTTGAAAATATTTTTAGGACTTGTATGCGTGGTATTTACCTCTACCTCCGCCCCCTCTGGACCTGCTACCCCTCTTACGAGGAGGACGATACTGATTACTTGTATAGCCCCGGGGTGCATTACTTGTATAGCCCCGGGGTGCATTACTTGTATAGCCCCAGGGTGCATATGTATTACCTTGCTTTACACACGATGTTGATCCTCCTGACGTTCTTAAGTCACTTCTACCCCATCCACTTTTCTGTTCACCTCCACCCCAGCCACCCCGACTACTTCTCGATTCATGTCCACCCCCATATGGATAATATTGTGCAGCCCCATATGGATCATAGCTGTATTGTGCACCCCCATATGGATGATATGGCCCATGATATGGAGTATACCCATATGCTTCTCCCATGGTTGGCGGTGGCCTGAATCCATATTCATCATCAGATCTTGGCTCTGTCTGATCTGCACCATTCTGGTCATCTCTTTCATCCTGATCCCTGTAGTACCAATTGTGATGTTCTGGAGGTTGATCGGAGTCATCATTTGACCAGTCAATAACATCTTCTTTAAACTCTATACCGCACAGACTTTGAAGTGAATCTTCAATATTTGCTGCGACTGAATGATGTGCATCTTTGAAAACAAAGTCAGTCTTCTCTGATGTTATCTCAGGTAGATCCATCTCTTCAAGCTCATGCAGTTTTGACATGATTTGATCTTGTGCAGCAAATATCAGCGTCAGATTACTAGTTTCACAAGCATGTTTGGAATATTCACAGGCACTTACCATCTGCGCTGAGAGAGAGTCTATAGACTCCAGAGTTGATGATAAGACACCTGTTTGAGTCTGGTAAAGACTGTCCAAATGATTCTGCGCCTTGTTACATTGAAGCTTGATCAGTTGGATAAGCTTTTGTTCATGTTCCTGTATGGCTGTCCGTTTCAAGACAAAATTATAATTGAGAGTTCCATGCAAGGTTTCAGTTGCTGATCGCTTCTCTGCCAGCTCTTCATTTCTGCTGCTCACTCTCGCTGATGATTGCTGTATGTCAGCAATCACCTCATCAACAGCTGCTGTAATATCTAAGAGTTCATGACCTCTGTGCTCTACAAGACCGCACACAGCACAGAGTGGAGTTTTACAGTTCAGCTCCTTGCAGAAAAGAACCAATTCTTGCTTGGAATGTTTCTCACACTGATGTGGCTGTGTCGTAGGATTACATTTCTTTTCTTGAAGTTCTGTTAATGAAGAAAGCTTGTGTTGAAGTCTTAGTCCCAATCTTTCATGTGCATCCATACATTTCTGGCAGAGAAAACAGCCACAATCATGACAGAAGCCTACAGCCTGGTTCTCTTCATCGCAACTTCCGCAAAAAATGGCAACATTGAAAAGATCGCGATACTCTTTCAAATTCTCCACAAGGAAGTTGTTTGGTAGACTGTCTACAGTACCGCCTGGTAAAGTTACCATACAGCGACATTTAGGGCAGTTAAACTTTGGCCGTTGTCCAGCATGGGTTTGGAGGCAAGTTTTACAGTATGTATGTAAACAAGGCAGACATTTAGCTTGATGTGTATCGTTATCATATGACTCTGCACAGATGGAACAAGTCAGAAATTCTTCCTTGAAATCTTCTCTTCTTTGCCCATGTGATATAAAAGCAGCCATTATGGTTCTTATCAGTCCTGGAATAATATAGGCTACATGTACACATCAACTCATAATATAGCTTATACATCCACTATTGATAGCTATTGATTGATATTCATTGTCATCATGTACTTGAACATGTTGAATAGCAGGGCTAGGTCAAGCATGTGGTCATGTTGATGAGCACAGGGGTCAACACTATCCAAATCATACCATACGAGGGCAGTATTACTCCATTCAGGGCTGTCAATGGGGTGTTGTCATCATTCCCATTTTTATGTGGAGGAAAATATCTGCAATTTTATTTGCCCAGCTCTCACAAACCAAAGAATTTCATAACAAAAATGTCTTCTTAACTGAGTCAAGTCTTATGGATTTTCCCTAATATCCTATAGTCTTTAAGATTTTTAATGTGAAATAGACCTATTGATCAGGTCTTATAATGTGTATCCTGGGTGCATGCGCGTACGCAGGAATTTCTCAAGGGGGGTGTGATGATAAACAATAAAAATGGCCGCATAGCGGTCATCCCGTCGCGCTTGCGCGACGCAGGGGGGTGTCTGAGGGGATGTGCCCCCCTCAGAATTAAGAAACTTTTGGAAAACGAGGACCGAATTGAAGCGATTTGGTGGACAGTTTTGGCACTATTAGTGTGTAAAAGTTCAATTTGAAAAAGCCGAAAATTTGTGAAATTACGATCCATGAAGCTTTTCGTGAACAAGTTTTTCATACAGTTGTAGGCCTATGAATTGTGTTAAACACAAATTGGTAAATGTCGAAAGCAGGAGCAAAAATGGCTGCTTGTTTATCCACTACGCATGGGCTGTCTGAGGGGGTATATGTAAAGCCAAGAATTTTCCATACAGAAAATTCCGCCAAAATCGCGAATTGGAGGTAAAGCGAAAACGCATTTCTGAGAAAAAAATAAAAAAAATAATCAAAAATGACCTAGAAAAAGGAAAAAAATACAATTGAAAAGGGGATAAAATACTAAATGAAATGAGTCTTCAAAATTCATCAAAATAAAGTAAAATCCGTCAAAAATTTACCGTACAACTCCCCATTGCAGCCATGATACCCAATTACCCATCCCAACTTTGCAAATCGCAATGATCGTCACAAGATTCTTGTGAAATTTTATTATGTCAGAAATGTGCTAAAATTACAAAGCGGAGAAAAGCGGAATTTAGCATTTGTAAAGCAGAAAATTCTTGGCTTTAGGTATATGCCCCCCTCAGAATTAAGAAACGTTTGCAAAATGAAGACCTAATTGAAGCAATTTGGTTGACCATTTGGCACTATTAGCATGATTAGGGATGCAGGGGGTGTCTGAGGGGGATGTGCCCCCTCAGAATTAAGAAACTTTTGGTTAATGAAGACCTAATTGAAGCGATTTGGTGAACAATTTTGGCACTATTAGTGTGTAAAATTTTAATTTTAAAAAGCCGAAAATTTGTGAAATGACGATCCATGAAGCCTTTCGTGAACAAGTTTTTCTTACAGTTGTAGGCCTATATGAATTGTGTTAAACACAATTTTTGGTAAATGTCGAAAGCAGAAGCAAAAATGGCTGCTTGTTTATCCACTACGCAGGGGGGTGTCTGAGTATGTCCCCCTCAGAATTAAGAAACTTTTGCAAAATGAAGGCCTGATTTGGTGGACCTTTTGGGACTATAAGCATGATTAGTATGTAGAATTTGAGTTTGAAAAAGCCGAAAATTTGTGAAATGGCGGTCCATGAAGCCTTTCGTGAACAAGCCTTGCCTACAGTTGTAGGCCTATATTTGTGTTAAATACAAATTGGTAAATGTCGAGAGCAAAAGCCGAAATGGCTACATATACTTTATCCACTATGCAAGGGGGTGTCTGAGGGGGGATGTGCCCCCTCAGCATTAAGAAACTTTTGCAAACTGAAGACCTAATTGAAGCGATTTGGTGGACCATTTAGACGCTAATAGTGTGTAAAATATTAGTTTGAAAAAGCCCAAAATTGGTGAAATAATGGTCCATGAAGAAGTTGGAAAAATGTGCAAAATGAAGGTCCGATTGAAGCCATTTGGTGCATAATTTTTACACTATTTAAATCATTGCTTCAAACAGAAAAAAGGGCCCAAACTCAATTTGCACAATTAAAACCTTTAGGCGTACGTACGTACGTTGCCGGGGTAGGGTCCGGGGGTAGGATGTGGGGTGTGACGATGTGGAGGTGTTGGTGTTAACATGTAGGCCCTATATCCATGTCAATTAACAATTAAAACCTTTACGCACGTGACGTTGCCAGGGTAGAGGTGTGACTGCATGATGATGATGATGTGTGTGGGGGTGTGGGGGTGGGGGGGTGGGGGGGTGTGTGTGTGGGGGTGTTAACATTAATCGACACATTTACGTATACGTTGCCGGTCAATACCGGGTAAAGGGGTTAGAAAAATTTGTGTGGGAATAGTTAAGGCATCTATAGGCCTATGATAATTTGATAATATGTCATGCCTTACTCATCTCCCTCCTCTCCTCTTCCCCCTCCCCCCTCTCTCTCCCTTTCTCTTTCTTTGCCTTTTCTCCCCATTTTTTATTTTTTTTTGGACAGACACAAGGGGGGTGTTTCACACCCGTAACACCCCCCCTGCGTACGCCAATGCCTGGGTGGTGAAAATGTTTTATTCATGATATTCTTTACTTTTTTTCACTTTCATTTGTCACTCACCACCCAGGGGGTCATATACCTTCTTGGCATTTGGAGTTAGTAAATGGCATGTGCTCTTCTAGGCTGGCCCTGTTGGTCAAGTACAAATAATTGTAAGATTTAGAGTGCACCCAGGGGGGCCACTGGTCATAGACCAGGGGGTATCATGCGTGGCCAAAGATTCAAGTAAAAAGGGTCTTTTTTCATGATCAGGCACTGTACTTAAGTATCGTGAATAGGGTATCTAAAACAAGGAAATTTGAGAAAAAGGGTATATCTTGTACAATAAATCAGTGTTTAGGGTCCTTTGAGACAAATGTAGTATGTAATAAAGGGTAAAAATTATGAACTTTTGAATTTGTATTTTCCCAGTTATCATGAAGGGTTTTAGAGTCAAAATATGACTGATTTACTTGCTTCTAATGGGGGCAAAAATAATGTCAATACTTATTTAGGGTATGAAATTGCACTTGTCATACTTGTTTAGGGGTGCATTTTCAGACCTCGTAAATACTTGTTTAGGGTGCTATTCGAAACTTCGTGGCCACGCATGATACCCCCTTGTCAATGACCAGTGGCCCCCCCGGGAGAGTGCATGGTAAATACAATACCTTCTACAGTCTTACATTTTACAGGCAACATTTAAATGTTGGGTTATAAAATGGATATAAAATGTTTTATTAACATTCAGAAAACACTTTTGAAAAGTTGACACAAAATATTCTTACAAACAAAAAGTTTTTTCAGATAGAAAACCGAATATGAAAAAACTGGACCACACCAGGGCTGTCAACTTTTTGGAATTGCTTGGCGTGAGACAGAGGCGTACTGGGATTTGCCGACTCCAATGTTCATTTTGTACCATGATTATTGATGCTCGAGAATGTGAAAGGGGGGGGGGGTTAGGAACAACAAATTATTCATGACGATGCGTGAGATTTTACTCATTTTCTACTCATTCTGACCCAATGCGTGAGACTCACGGCCAATGCGTGAGAGTTGACAGCCCTGGACCCCACCCCTTTAACCCTGATGACTGGCTGTCCTAAAAAGTGAACCAAAATGATATTACCCAGTGATTGCAAGTAGTCTACGCTCACAACCCTTTACCCCTTAACAAGTTTTATCTTTACACCTACACCAAAATTTTCCCCCAAACAACAACTTTGCTGTGAAAAATCATTTTAGAACACATTTACCCCAAAATGTGAAAAAAGAAGTTAACCGTGATCAAAAAGCTACCTTTTTATTGGAAATCAATGTATTTTAAACCCCAGAGTAAGTGCCTGGAGTAAGTACTAAACAGACAACACAAGTGACTTGTCTGACCACACAGACAAATAGAGAGAGGGAGCCACTTTGAATCATTCGCTTTTTTGGGGTTTCATTCACTTATTGAGAACACAGTGGCTGAGCGGAACGGACTCCGACTCATAATCGGAAGGTTGCGGGTTCGAGCCCCGGCAACGCCATAGTGTTGTACCCTTGAGTAAGGCACCTTATCTCAATTACTCCTCTCCACCCAGGTGTATAAATGGGTACCGGCATTCTTAAATGCTGGGAAGGTAACAGACTCGCTGTGGAGGAGATGTAGCGATCCCCCTATAGCAACATTACATGGAGGAGTCTGGCCCAGTCGCCAATGAAAGAGAGATGGTCACTCTGATCACTGTTTATACAGGATCGCCCCTTTACTTTTGATATTTAACTTTCACTTCTTTGTGGGGAAACACATGCATACAGTGTGGTTTTTTTTTCAAGTGCCCCCCTGGTCACAAGCAACAAAAATAATTACATTTTTGTTTATTTAATACCAGGCTGTATACATCTGTACCCAACTTGTAAATATTTAGAGTTACACCTCCATAAAGTAATAAATCTTTGCTGGTTTTTCATTTGTATATATGTGACATGATCAAGGGGAATGAGTCGCATGTCGACCCTGGTCCAAAATGAGTTTTACACATGTTTCTAAAGAGGACATTTTATAGAGCTTTCTGAAACTGAACAGTTACGTCAATTTATCAATTGCTGAAAACAATATAAAACATAAGAATTTTAACAATTTCTTTGCTAGTATCTCAAAATCAATATAAATGACATCCGACTCATTTCCCTTGATCGTGTAACATATTAGCGGCCCGGATTAGCGGACTTTGAATGGACTTCCTTTCATTGGGGTACCATTAATGTTCACATGAATAGGAGCACCCAGACTCCAGTATTCAAATGTATATGTGCCATCATTATTGTCCTGTACTAGAAGTAACTTGCCACCCTGTGAAGCTACCACGTTGCTACCACCAGTGGTCATCAGCTCATCTTTATTGGAATCAGTAAGCCTATAAACAGTTACAGTTGCCTTTGGGAAGTACCAAGTTTTACCTTGCTGTCCTATATGAATAGTACTGGATCTGGACTCAACAGGTGGAAGTGTTCTACATGTAGGTGGATTGGATAAGGCTACATCCCCCGGGGCTACATCATATAAATGTTTTATAGAGTCTTGGATTCTTGCTGTGGCTGACTGGTGCTTGTCCGTAAAAGTAAACTCAGTTGTCTCTGATGTTATCGCAGGTAGCTCTGTATTTACCAGCTCATGAAGTTTGGTTGTAACTTGGATTTGTGCAGTTAGTAGCTGCATGGGATGGCTAGTTTCACAGGCTTTGTTAGCAAACTCACAAGCACTTGTCATCTGTGCTGAGAGAATATCTATAGACTCGAGGTTTGATGATAAATTATCCATCTGCGTCTGATATTCGCTACTCAATTGATTTTGAACTTTCTTGCTCCGATTCTTGATCAACTTAATAAGTTGTTGTTCCGATTTCTGAATGGCTGCCTTTTTAGAGATAAAATTACCTCTCAGAGTTTTCTGGAAGATTTCGGTTGCTGATCGCTTCTCTGCTAGCTCTTCATTCCTGCTGCTTACTCTTGCTGATGATTGCTTTATGTCAGCAATCATCTCATCGACAGCTGCTGTAATATCTAAGAGTTCATGTCCTCTGTGCTCAACAAGACCGCACACAGCACAGAGTGGAGTTTTACAGTTCACCTCCTTGCAGAAAAGAACCAATTCTTGCTTGGAATGTTTCTTACATTGATGTGTTTGTGTTGTAGGATTACATTTCTTTTCTTGAAGTTCTGTTAATGAAGAAAGCTTGTGTTGAAGCCTTAGTCCCAACCTTTCATGTGCATCCATACATTTCTGGCAAAGAAAACAGCCACAATCGTGACAGAAGCCTACAGCCTGGTTCTCTTCATCACAGCTTCCACAAAAAATGGCAACATTGAAAAGATTGTGATACTCTTTCAAATTCTCCACAAGGAAGTTGTTTGGTAGACTGTCTACAGTTCCTCCTGGTAAAGTTACAACACAGCGACATTTAGGGCAGTTAAACTTTGGCCACCGACCAGCATGTTTATGGAGACAAGTTTTACAGTATGTATGTAAACAAGGCAGACATTTAGCTTGATGTGTGTCATTATCATATGACTCTGCACAGATGGAACAAGTCAGGAATTCTTCTTTAAAATCTTCACTTCTTTGTGGTGTTGGTACTGAAGCAGCCATTTTTATTCTAAAATATAATACTTTTCTGTAGTGAAGTTAGGCACAAGCAGTGATAACAATAATGCCAAGCTCTATGTTTAATATTACATGTACATTCTATTTTGTACTTTGACACCCATTTTGGGGATATAACTAGTTCATATCTCATTGGGTTATTCCAGTTGAAATCCATACACCCCTTAAATGGACCACATGATCTTAATCTCCTACACAGGGAGTGTGAATTTCAAATGGGGTTACTTGAATGGGTGATCTAATTTTAAATCCACACTCCCTGTGTGGGAGATTAAGGGTGGTCTGAACCCTGGAATTATGGAAACTTTCGGGCCTCATAACTGCTAAATTATTAGTCCAAAGAATATAAAAGTATACATTTTTAGAATGGAAATGACTTGATGAAATTCATCTGTGAGGTCCAATTTGGGCTAAAATGCTCATTTTTGGAGAAAATCACAAAAAACAAGTTTTGTTTTTTTATTAATTTTTAAAAACTAGATAAAAATATCTAGGGACTGTTTTTTCATTTTTTTAAATTTTGACCAACTTCACCAAAAATATTTGAAATTTGGGCAAAAATCAGGCTTTTTTATGATTTTTTTGAAAATTTTGCATTTTTTGACCATTTTTGGTGCAAATTTCTCAAAGTTGGTCAAAATTCATAAAAATAAAAAAACGGTCCCTAGAGATTTTTATCTAGTTTTTAAAAATTAATAAAAAAAAATTTTGGCCCAACAATTTTTTTGTTACGTTGCGCGAAAAAATTTGGGCCAAAAAACCTGTTTTTTGTGATTTTTTCCAAAAATGAGCATTTTGGCCCAAATTGGACCTCACAGATGCATTCATCAAGTCATTTCCATTCTAAAAATGTATACTTTTATATTCTTTAGACAAATAATTTAGCAGTTATAAAGCCTGAAAGTTTCCATAATTCCAGGGTTAAGACCAACCTTAAGGTCATGTCTTCCATAGAGGGTGTATGGATTTCAGCTAGAATAGCCCATTTGATAAGATCAGTTGAGCAAACTTCAGGTGACACTCGGCATGCCTAGTGCCGGGGGTTGTCTCACTATAATATAAATGGTGTACTAGGTGTATGCATTTTGTTTTTAGGGATGCCCCTTAAAATGATGATACATTCATGACTCGGTCATAGTATCAAACTTGCTGGTGATAAGCAATATTGTATCAAATAGGAGGAATAGTGCACTGTTTTTATGGCCAGCTCAATCTCTACCGGACAGAAATGGGATCAGTTATGTTGCAATATACATCTTCTGTTTAGCTCCTTTAACAAAATAAA
Source organism: Amphiura filiformis (assembly GCF_039555335.1). Taxonomy (NCBI): domain Eukaryota; kingdom Metazoa; phylum Echinodermata; class Ophiuroidea; order Amphilepidida; family Amphiuridae; genus Amphiura; species Amphiura filiformis. The sequence continues at coordinate 2,402,607 of NC_092646.1, forward strand.
AGCAAACTTGTTTAGATCTTTTAAAATTCTGATTGCACATCCAGCTTTTCATGGTATTTGGAATTATAGAAGAAATAACACTTGGCTTTGACTTAAAAACCTCAAACTTACAGAATTACAAGTAAATTATATGAAATCTTTGCTCTGTGTGCTAGCCATAAGCTTCAACATAAAAAGTCTAAGTTTTGAGATATTTTCTCAAAATATTTTAATATCTTAAAAGAGCTATCTTAAAAACCACTGAACTAATACTAGGCTTGTTTGTACTCATTTTAATGCATTTTTCATGCTGATTCAAAATATGGTCATGAAAATGTATAATGCTGAAAATGCAATCGACACCCGTGTGAGAAGGTTAATACAGCTCACACGTGTCATACTCTTATGCATGTTCTAATGCACAAAGTTTTGATCTACTTTAAAGTATTTTCAGCAATTTTGGAGTGCCATCAGTCACACGAAGCGATCCAATATCAATTCAGATATCTTTGCCAATTATATGCCAAAGTATGGCAGTATTTATCATGACCAACAATTTGTTATGTTGCTTATTAGGGATATTTCAAACTTGAAAAAATAAATACTTTTTCATAAGGATTTAACTGCTAATTGTATGTTCTTTTCTTTTTATTTTTCAGGCTTTACATTTTTCTCCAAATGATGCCATCTCAAAACCAATAGCAGATAGAGCATTATGAGTAGGCGATTTGGCCAGAGTGCTGCAAGAAATGCCCCATTTGGCACGGACGTCCAACCCACCACTAAAACAAGGATCGTTGGGGGAAAACAAGTTGAAATTGCTGTAGATTCTCCACCCACTAGGTAAGGGGGATTTGGGGGTCTGGGTGTGGAATATCAAAGCTACCACTAAAGTGAGGATCGTTGGGGGAAAGAAGTTGAAATTGCTGTTGATTATCCACCAACTAGGTAAGGGGTGTGTGGACATTGTGGGAGGTCAGGATTGTTGGGGAAAGCAGATTGAAAGCCCTGTAGATTGTCTACCAACTAGGTAAGGGGTGTGTGGGAGGTCTGAGTGTGGGACATCCAACCTACACTAAAGTGAGGATTGTTGGGGAAAACAAGTTGAAATTCCTATAGATTCTCCAACTAGGTAAAGGGGTGTGTGGGTGGGGTGGAAGCTCTGGGTGTGAGACAACCAACAAAACACTAAAGTGAGGATCATTGGGGGAAAACAAGTTGAAATTCCTGTAGATTCTCCTCGGTTATGTGTTTGAGGCACTGGCCCGGGGGCACTGGTGTAGATTTCTTTTCGACATGGGGGAATTGGGTTTTGTGAAAAAAAATTTGAAGCAGATAGAATCTAGTCCCTTGGTACAAATGCGTACGAAAAATTTTTGTCTAAAATGGTCAAGTAAATTTGAGAACCTCTGTTTTAGCACATTTATAATCAAAGATTAGGATTTAATTAAAAAATGATTTACTTGTTTTAAAATTTCAGTGCTGGCAGTCGTAGCAGCCAGAAGAGTTTACCACCGTTGACATCAGGACCACACGGCACCCCACCAATAGAAACACAGCCATCGTTACAAGGATATGAAGATGAGGATGGGGAGGAAGAGGAGGAGAGGGAACAGTTTGCTGCTTTCACACAGGTACAACTCAGATGCTAGTGGGATATTCTATTTGCAATCCACACTCCCCCTGTAAGATTTAGGCAAAGTCATCCACAGAGGGAGTATGTGGTTCAAATTGAATAGACAATTGGATAGCTTCCATGTGAAATACTCGATATCACTCCAGTTATGGAAGATATAGTAAAACCATATACTGGGGGAGTATAGGTTTCAATATATAATTAACCCCAGCCAATTCCATTTGAAAAACATATTCCAGTCTGGAAAAAAACACAGAAAATGATCTTATTTTGGGTGAAAATTGTCCTATTTTGGGTGGAAATTACCCATATTGGGTGAAAATTGCATATTGAGCAAAAATTGCCACCCCCACCCCCTAATTTCACCCCTCCCCTATATTTCCCCCAGATAAAAAAATCCTGGTGCCCCACTGGATATATACTGATAAAAAAAAATTGTGTTTGGGGCAAAATATGGTAATTTTCAGCGGTAATGTAAATATTGGCTATACATGTGTATACTATTATACTTGAGTAGCCGTGGGAATGATTGATTGTGAAGACCTGTAGATCTGGTGACATATTCATCAGATATTTTAATATTAAAATACAAAATACTTGCTTTGAAATTCTTTATTCATCATGTATAGTAATAATTCCAATGGAAATATCTTTGTCATTGTGTGTTCGTGTATTCATGCACGATTATGAGTTATTATTTTCCAATATTGAGGTATGGTTACCTTCTTGCAGAGCTGAAAAAAATAATATCAAGTAATCGGGTCACTTCCTTTGGCTATATATCAGAATTGATTAAAGCAACAAATTACTTTTATTGTGCCTAGCAACAAATGATTTATTTTGCTTAGCAACAAATTAATTTTTTTATTTGATCATTATTGTTTTGAATTTTGAAGAATGATTGTGAAAGAAAATCCAAGGCAACCACATTAAATTCAGTGTAATGAAAATGCAGGAATTAATCATTATGACAGCCATTTTTAATATAGACAAAATAAATAAACTAAAATTTATGTTGCCATTCATTAATCATACTGATGCAATGAAATGTTTGTGTCACATAAGTTTGATAGTGAATACCATATTCTTCCTAATTAAAGCCCCCCCTCTAATAAAGCTAGTCCCCATCATTTTTTTTTGTTTTCAACCAAACTTTTCCTTAAAATACCATTCAATACCTGTATTTTGAAATTTTTTGTAGAAATTCCTTATTGTTTGTGGAGGGCCACACTCTGCCAGAAGGCACTAGTGATGTTTTTAACAGGAATTATCATTGTAAAAAAACAATTTTGGAAAATGCAATGCCCCAGAAGATGAATCGTTGGTATTTCCGTATGCTTACATACATTGTGACAGCCAGAGAGATTGACTGTAACGAACAGCTATAATTTATTTTAACAAACTGCTTTTAAGTTTAAATTTTGAGAACCATGTAAAAATATTACTTAAAATACATTGATTTTCATAGTATTTATGACTAATGTTTTCCTCTTTCTTTCTTACATATTGTTATTTTTCAGAAAGAGAATGCCAGAAATCTTTACTCAAAAACAGCCCCAGCAGATAAGAGCAACTCACATATACATAATAGAGACCTTCCTGGATCTCATAAGTAAGATGGTCCCAGTAGTGTAGCCAGGGGGCATGGGCAGCTGAAAGTTTTGAAAAATGTTTTCTTGGCATTTTTAAGAAAAATATTAAATTTGATTAAAGTTCATATCTGCTCTTATCTTATCTTTGCTAAAAACCAACAGTTGCTGTTGACGTGAACTAGCTTTTACAAAGTTTTCATTATTTGTCTTTATATGTCAGCTTCAATTTAAACCAACTGAAGTGATCGACCAAATGGTATTTTATGGTCACTTCAATTTGGCCTACTTATGTCTTATTTGTAGATATATGTACAGATTTTTTCCATTTCTGTGACACCAAATTCTTATTTTGTTTTTACTTTGCCTACAACAAATGGAGAGAGATACGAGGGTGGAGGTAGAACTTTTTGAATGACCCTCGTATTCAACATTTTTTATTGCAGAGTGCTGCCACCTATAAGCAGCCATTCACCATCCAGCTCCCATTCCCCACACAATAACAACACCATTGATGACTTCTCCCACTCATCATCACCAGCTAGTACACAACTCAACACACCAGGAGTCAGTTTCAGCGATCAACTGAAAGACGCCCTCGAAGGTTACGATCCGTACATGTTTCAGGATATGTATAAGGATTTAGCACAGTATGATCATAAATTGTGTGGGTATGTGAGTGAAGCACAAGCCAATATGGTGGCTCTAAGGTTAGTTGTATTTTTATGAAATCATTATGAATTCGGCAGACGGCAGAGTCCGGATTCAGTTTTTGGCAAATTCATCATCGTTGACCGTATACTGCGATGCGCCATTAGCTAACCCTGTAGTGATATAATCAGAGCCAGAGATAAAAATGCTAGTTCGCATCTGCCGTTACTCATAAACGATTTGTTTATGATTTGTCAAGGTGATTAAAGTGCAGCGGTAAAGCAATGTACCCTATGGTTGGTTTTGCATCTCCAAACATATACAAACCTTCTCAAAAGTTTGGTAGGAAACTTTCTTTCCTGAAGCCACCATGTCACTGTTCAATATCATTGCCGTATATCTTATTTGGAGTAAGTTTTTCACCCTATGGGTACAACTACCTTTTGTAGAGTGCCCTTCATTGGTTAATTACATATGCTATCTAAAATGCTATGAGTTTTAAAATATTGGACTCGACTATGTCTCGTCGAATATATTAAAACTCATAGCTCGACCAATAAATATGGGCTAAATCGATCCAATTTTATATCGAACTGTGGGACAAGCTTCTTGACAAAAATAGACCACCTTCCATCTTTCAAGCAAAGAAAATAAATTTATTTTGACTTTCGCTGCTGTCTTTAAGATGTCGATGGTGTTTGGTATGCGATCACATATCGCATCATATTATACTTCTTCTTCTTCTTTCGGTACTGTGCAAAACCTCAAAAGAGTTTCAACGCACATTGGTTGATTTGCAAGCATACAAGCGCACAACATGCTCCAATTGAACAGCATATGTACATGATAAAAAGTTTGATGTGGAAGAGCATGGAGCTGGTAGGTGCAGCTCCATGTAGATTTTTGTATTATTATAATAGCAATTTGTTTTCATTTTTCCAGACATCAACTTCCATTAAACACCAACATGCTGAAGCTTCTCTTCTCCAACTTTGCCAAGGATGGCCACCCCGAGACGGTCAACTATGAAAAAATGATCCAATATCTTGCAAGGGCCCAGCTAGGAACGGCAGAGGCTGAAACCTTATTACAAGAATCAGTCAATAAGTGAGTGAAGGAACAATCAATCAACCAATCGATCAATCATAAAATGATTCAATCAATAAACCAACAAAATAATAGTATAGAAATGTATAGAATTCTTAAATAGCTCTAGTCTTTGTTTGCTTTAGCTAAATTCTGTACAAGTTGTGGGATTTAACAGGTCATTCGTGAACCTCGTTGACTTGAGGATGATTTGAAGTGACCGCTAATTATATGACTGTTTGATATGTATTACCAGCAATTTGGAAAAATAAATATATGTAGCACCGAAATAAGGTGCCCTTTGCTAACAAACCATAACTTCGCTTCTGTTATCTTTTGAAGTCAAATGATATATTATTTTAAAGCTTATGATATATATTTTCTAAACACGAAATAAACAAAATTGACCGGAAGCCGACTCCCCGATATTACAAGCGTTTTGTGGTGGACGTTCACAAACATGATGCAATATCCAGCAAGCTGGGGTCAGCACAAGCTGATACCCTATATGCCAGAAAAATGGTGACATCACTCCTTGGTAACTGGAATGATATTGCATGCGGTGGACTTTGTGTGGTGATCATTTTGATCATGGTTCAGGACTCAAAAGTGTGATTTAGTTGACATATTGTTAATCGGATTACACATAACATTACAATGATATATTACAAGATTCAGTTAATAAGTGAATGAAAATAACACTAATCAAGCGATCAATCATTCTTTCGATCAATCAATCATAAAATGATGCAATATATAGCAAGGGCCAAGTTAGTATCAGTAAAGAAACTGACTGAAAAAAAAATCAGTTAACTAATCAATGAATTAAAATTATTCAAAAGTTACTTTTTATATGGTGTTAGTCAAAATCCAATGTATTTTTAATGCATTTTCCCACAGGTTTGTAAATGCCCCTTCCTCAGCTCACAGCGGTTCATCATCAGGTATTGGGTCATCACAACAAGACTTAATTGACAGATTTGACAGAGATAGAGAAGAATTAAACCAACAATTACAGCGACAGAGACAGCAACAGGTACCACAGCAACAGCTACAGCAGCAGGAAGGGCATAGACAGCAGCAGCAAGGAGGGCATAGACAGCAACAAGGCGTACAGCAGCAGGGAGGAGGGCATAGACAGCAGCAGCAACATGGAGGACAAAGACAGCAACAGCAGCAGCAACATGGAGGACAAAGACAGCAGCAGCAGGTGTCTGATCAGTATGCAGGACAATCAGGGTTTGGAGGAGGTCAGGGAAGGCATCAGAGGTCACCTGGAGGTCAAAGGAATGACAGAAGACAGTCATTAGAAAGAGATGATAGACAGTAAGCTGATGATGTAGACCGGGGGCAATAAAGTTTCTCGGTGTACACATACCAGAAAAACATGAATTAAAGGTCCTTTTCAGAGAATGAGCGTGATGTGAGCTCATACAATAGGTTGTCATTTCCTGATTGATGTGATGGACTGTGAATAGGTTATTCCAATTGAAAACAATAGACCCTATGGAAGACATGACCTTAATCTCCTACACAGGGCATATATATATCAATTGGAGCCACCCGTATAATTCCGGTAAGCCCCATTTGAAATTCACACTCCCTGTGTATAAAATGGATTTCAACTGGAATAGCCCAATCCTGGGAGCCTAATGTGACATCTTTTGTGAGAATTCACATTTTTTAAGGAAAAAAGTGTGTAAAATATGCTAATTGATGCAAATTTGATGCTAATTGTTACAAAATAATGCTAAATATTCATACCCATATTCTATAAAAATGAATATTTCACAAATTGTATAACCTTAACCCGCTGGACACTACTGGTCATCTAACAGCATTTCTGATTGGTTGATAACTTGAAACGCTCATTTCAATTGCCAATTATGACTGGGCTTTGAACTATTTATGGTCAAATGTGCATTTGCAGATGATCTTATTAATACCCTCCTTGATTGTATCAAAATTGAACACAATATTCATTTTGGCCAATCGGCAGGTAGTTCTCATGGGGTTAATAACTGTCCCAAATAGTGAACCAAAATGACATTTTTGAACTGTTATTGTGTGACTATACTTTGATCAGCTCGTAATCGGCGGGAATTGTTAGGCTTATATCACTACGCCAAAATGTAGACCGACATTAAAAGTGATATAGTTGACATATTTGTCTATATTTTGCATGTTAAAGAAAGTAGACAAAGTTTATGACCTCAATGAATAACTTGTGATGCTTCTGGCGAGATGTCACAAGACAATTTGCAAAATAAAATATATTGATATTAATCCGCGATGTTATAAATCCCGTCGATTACGAACTGATCAAACTATAGTAAGATATTCTGGCATTTCAACTACATTTTGTTTTCATCTTTTCCCATAGAAAACAAGAAGCAAAGACAAGCGTTTCCCCAACCAGGTATGTAAATTACTTCAATTAAAGGTTAATAAATGCTGCTCTTCTTGCCTTTATTAAAATAAAAGTCCGCTCGTTTTATTGCCACTAAAACTAATAAACTGGATCGGTACTATAAGACATTTTCTTTCTCTTTATAAATTTTTCTCTTTATAAATTTTATACTTCATTCCACATCTGGAATGTATTTATTTTGTAGTACATTGACTGTGATTTAGCGCTGGCAATGTTATATTAGTGGTTTTTATTTTTTGGTTTTTTTTTTCTTTTCATGGTTAGTATGTTTGTGGGAGGGGGTGTGTTTGTGATTGTGATTGTGCTGTGTCACCTGTGCCTTGTCCTGTCTTGTCGATTTTTTTTTAATGAAAGCACCACAGCTTTTGCTGGGTGGGGAAATAAAAGATTACCGACTGGTAGCCATGGGTGTTTCGCTTGCCCAGCCAACAAAACCATGCATATATGACTTTGGGTGATTGCATCATAGCATCATGTGAGATGCATGCATGCGCAGAAGTTTTCCTTGTAAGATTTTTTGTGGTTAGGGTTAAAATGTTAACTGACTAACATAGCAATATTCATGCATATTTTGTTATTATACAGGAAGCCACTGCGAGCATTTTCAGATCGTGAGGATGCTAAGTTATTGATGATGTTGGAGCAGCAGTATATACAAGGTGGTGAAGAGCCGACAGATTTAGTTGTAATGAGAAATAAATTATCAGCCAAGGATAAATCACAGGAAGGAACATTGACTAAGAAAGAGGTATGTGGCTTGATTTTCATGAGTCAATATCAGCTAAGGTGAGAGCAGGTGGTGAGCACCATGCATTCTATAAATTCAGTACATTACAGTTGTCAACCGTGTAATTGAATGGGATTATTTTAAAACGCTTAAAATATCACAAACAAGTAGGTCTATGTTAATAAATAGTATTAATACAAGCTAAAACCGTTGGGTTCGATAATGAACCCCACAAAACTAACCGAGTATATAGAAAATACCATACGGCTGAGCGGTTTTGCCGGCTCTCTCCGACCATCATGCCACTCGCCGCCTGGGTGAGAGCAAGAAAAACTAGTACTCATGGCTATAATCAGAGACTGAATTAAAAAGACTAGCTTGCATCTGACAATCAACTCGTTACAGACCCGGAGGGTCACTCACATATCATGGAGCTATGCATCTGTAATGCGTTATAAAAACGTCAAAAAAGTTAATCGGTTAATACGCCATTTAGGGTACAATTTTGGTTAAAACACAATTTAGAGGGTGATTTTGGTTAATCATGCCATTAAGGGTTTGAAATATGTAGAGTTACACTATTTAGGGTACCGGCACTGATTATGCCACTTAGGGTCCAGTTTTGGGATTGATTAAGGGGCCGTCCATAAGTTTTCACCATTTTCACTTACGTACAAAGCGTACGTAAGGGGGAGGGAGGGGGTAAAAATCCTGGGCATGTGTACGTAAGAAAAATGGCAATTTGTGTGAGCAAAAAAAAAAATATGAAAGTGAAAAATTATGGAATTTTCCAATATTTTATTCATAAAAAATGATTTTCTCTTTAATTTTGAGTCTAATATGCACAGTGGTCATATTTTACATTAAGCTTAATTTAGGATCAATGGCAGCAAATGCTCTAGTGTGGATTGTCACTTTTGCGCCTAAAGACATGAAACCCATTGCAGGAACATACACCAAACATGCCAAAGGGATGTCTCCCTGGTCCCAATATATATGATGTGATACCGGGGGTTCTTATTGCAAAAGAGAGTATAGGATGTTCAGCAGGTCTTGGAGTGCATTAATCATTTTAGTTTAGATCCGTGATGCATTTTAAGCTATTATTTTAATTTATTGATGGCTTTCTTTTTCATGAAAATATGGTTTAAAAAGGAAGGTTTTTTAGCATTTCTCAACTTATCTGTAAAAACATTAATCCAGAACCAACTGTCCTCCTGGAACACTAATATAACCATAACCCTAAACCTAATCAAACCTTTAATCTAAACTCTAACCACAACTCCAACCCACCACCTCAATTTTGCTTTTGGTAGTAGGCTTACGGAAATCCTTCGCCATTTTATTTGTACGTAACTTTCGAGGAGAGAGGGGTAAAAAGTTACGTGCGCTTTGTACGTAAGTGAAAATGGCGAAAATTATGGACGGCCCCTAACAAGCATGAGTAGCTCCATTATATGTGAGTGACCCCCTCCCCCTGGGCTTACAGCCTGTGATTGGTTATTCACTTGAGAAAGTTCCTGCTATCTTCTTAGCCGTGTGATATGACATGATATAAGATGGTTCAGCACATACAAGTCAACGCTATACTTGTACGCGCTATTTGAACCAATCGGCGGTGCATAGCAACAACAGGACTGATCGATTATAAGCTCTAGGTAATTCCTTGTTATGAGTCACATTTTTATTTGAATTAAAGTATTTAAGAATGAGAATAAAGATATTGTTTTAGCTGCTGTTGTTGATCTATCGTCTCATATAACACGGGCAACACCATTATTTTTGGCTGAAAACAACTCAACCTCGCATCGTTGTTTTTCACCTCCTTGTTTTTCGCCTCCTTGTTTAACTTAAAATAATGATCTTGCCCGTGCTATATAAGACAATAGATGAACAACAGCAGCTAAAAACAATACCTTTATTCTGTAAATAGTGCGTCAAAGGAAGATCTGGTGCCTTCATCGGAGAAAATTTATTGTTAGGATGTCTTTGTTTATTACAATTTCAGATTCAAGATGTATGCTTTGCAATGAGAGTACCAGTACAGGGTTCATTGATGGAAAAACTAATGCAAAGATGTGATACGGGAGAAGGGCAATACAGGTAAGTAGGTAACATATAGTTTAAAAATTGGTAAGTGACTACAACAGGTCACATCAAGTGCATCTCTTATGCGCTCATCACCAATGTCACGCTTGTATGACAACGATTGCCTCAAGCGCATTCCAAGGAAAAATCAAATATCCTCAATTTTTGCTCCATGCCTGTATGAAAATGGCGGTCGAGTCCTGGTTCTCCTTCTCTAATTCTGCGGTTGCGGCCAACTGCATACACAACGTTTATATCAATCCACGATGGTATGAGTCATGTCACAAATTACCGTACTGACGCGAGTATAGTCCCACCTTCGAGTAAAGTCCCACCCCCAAATTTTTGACTTTGGAGTGTCCCTGGACCCTAGACCTAAATGCTAGGATCATTCATGGTTGATTTAAAAAAATTTAAAAAAATTGAATTTTGCACGGTGTTTTGTGTTTTTAATATGAAAATTGATACTTTGTTTTCATGTCATACTCTATTAATGATATCAAAATACATTCAAATTCAATGCATTTTGAAATCATTAATAGAGTATGACATGAAAACAAAGTATCAATTTTCATATTAAAAACACAAAACACCGTGCAAAATTCAGGTTTTAGGTCAACCATGAATGATCCTAGCATTTAGGTCTAGGTCCAGGGACACTACAAAACTGAAAAAATAAAAAACTTTAAAAATAAAAAAATTTGTTTTTTGAAATTTGAGTATAGTCCCACCCCCCAATTTTGAAAAATATTCACCCAAAAACGGGGTGGGACTATACTCGCGTCAGAACGGTATATGTGACCAGATCTGATCCAATCAGGCTAAAGTCATCAATAATGAAATGGAGATATAGGCAAAAAGTGAGGATAAAAAACATAAGAAAATGAACATATAAAAGGTTTATCACTTTGCAACCAACTTTTCCAAGAACCTGGGGATTCAACATCAGTAAGTGTGGATACTGAGCAAGATAGTAATTGTAGTAACTCAATTTTAAACATTTCTGACTTTGGCCTGAGTGAATAGATCGGGTCACATATTGTTATGTTGTTTATTTAACTTGAAAATGATAGTGCTACATGTATATGCAAAATAATGTTCATTATATGCTCAATATAATGTATAACATCTCTACAAATAACATTGAACACTTGTCATTCCATCCACAGTTGGCCTGCATTTATTGATTTCTTAGAGAGAGTCAAGCCATTAAGTACAGGTAGCAGCAAAAAAACACCAGAACCACCGAAATCTAAAACCTGGCCTATGAATAACAGGGAAGAAAACAAAGCACCTAGTGGCAGGGCACCAGGTCTACCACAAGAACCAGGACCACCACCGTGGGAAACACGCAAACCATTAGCGGTAAGATGGATAACCTGTTGTGATGTACCCTGTATTAATCCTATATCATGAAAAAGGGGAAGTTACCTTTATAATCATGCAATAGGTTGTTTATATTACATCTAGGGGAAAACCCAGATGAATGCAATAACAACATCATTTGTCAAGACTATTTATGTCAAGGGGAAATCCCTGAGACTGTAAAGAAAGATGATGACATCATGGGGAAAACCCACAGGAAGTGATGTAAGGTGAAATGTTAATGTCTATGATTAGAACATTGGGAAAACCCCAGATGGGGGATAAAACACAATGTTAACAGTAATTCTAGGCAGACCTGTATCGATATGATTGTAATGTGAATGGATGTAGCTACAGCTCTCAAAAAGAGGGTATTTAATGTTAACCAGTTAAAATCAGGATACTCAAGAAGTATTACTGAGTGTGGCCCTGGAGATCATGAGTTTCCTACAGTGCTATTTAAAACAGCCTCTGAGCGATGGAGATGGATGGATATTTTCACCGACAAGCTGGAAGTATGGTTATTTCAAAGCTACGAAAATGGCCTAAAGTAAGACATAGGGTCTACTGCGGATTGTAAAGGACTTTGTGGAAAAGGTTACAATTATTATCATCTGGATACACATCTGACAGGCTGCAATAGCCTTTATTATTGTCACAGTTTATAGTGTTGATCTGGGCTAGCTAGCTAATATGCTTACAGTCCAATTCCTTCAAAGAAAGGAAATTGCAAACCAGGATTTTGATTCAACGCAACTGTCAAAATAAGTGGGGACAACTGCATCGCAGTCCTGCTTCCTGAAGATATTGTGTGAAAGGTGGAAATAGCACCAAGATTGGAGAAAGCAGCGCAAGGAGTTAAATTTGGAGAACTGCGCAAGGAGTTTAATATTGGAGAACGGCGCAAGGAGTAAAGTGATTTGGAGAACTGCGCAAAGAGTTACGAATGTGTTTGGAGAACGACGCAAGGAGTTTGGTACTTGGGAGAAAGTAACACCATTTTCGTATGAGGATTTTATACGCAAGGATTTATTAATGCTAGTGTACAAAGGACTTCGCTGATTTTCGCAGGACAAGTGAATAAGGATATATTACATCAGTCGTCCAGAACATTGCAAGAACTTTATGATCACCAAGAAGAAGAATGCTGGCTAAGTACAAAATAGATAAAGAGTGATTATATTTGATTATTGTGTATGTGCATTGTTGTCATATATTGTACCAATCATACCTGGCTTTCAATTAAAGACTTAGATTTTATTAGCTTAATCAAACAGTGTATTTGTGTTGTGCATTTGTGTGAATTTGGGTAAAAGGTGATTTTGGCCTTGAGTCAAGTACGACTCGTAACACTGTCTTGTCTCAAACTGAGAGTAATGCCATGTTGGATTTTGCAGTGGCAGATTAGAATCGTGCATGCTAACCTTAATCCCGCAGGGCATATACATACGCATAGAAGCAGAATTTGTCCACATGCTAGCAACACAACGGCAGTGGGAAACGCATTGATTCGATTCTGTCGCTGCAAAATCCAACATGGCATTACTCTCAACTTAGACGAGACACACTATAAATATAACCTAGCAAATGATTGAACAATTGTGCCTGTTGAAATGGCACCAGTTGCACTGGTCAAGTTGAGAAAATATTACATTCTATGAAAATGTGTGTTTTGGGGCAAATTTATTACTTGCATGGGTGACTGGATAATATCAACTGGCCATGTGAACCAGGGTGTGACAACTGACCTCATTACTGTATATTCCCGTAGACTTTAAGAACCAGACAGAGCCGCTGGTCACATGTTTAATTTCATCCCTCAGTAAACTTGAATCATTTTATTATCTGTCTGCTACAGAGACTTCACCAGAGAGCATCACCTACAGATGTAGAGAGAGAAATCACACAATATGATGACCGGGCTGATCAAGACTTCCCATCTCATCCTTCCAGCTCAAAAACCACCCACAAACCAAACTCTGCCTCAGAACGTAGTCAACTTGAATCCCTAGCTAGATCACATAGGGCTAGGGCTATGCATGCTAACCAGGAGAAACAAAGGCAAATGGCAAAGGCTGAGGAAGAGGCTGCTGGAGAGAGGTGGTTTGAGAGGTTCATGCATCTTGCTAAGGGATTATATAGTGCTGATAGTACAAATACAGGTATGTAGACAAGACTCTAATTTATGCATCTTGCTAAGGGACTGTATAGTGCTGATAGTACAAATACAGGTATGTAGACAAGACTCTAGTTCATGCATCTAGCTAAGGGTTTGTATAGTGCTGATAGTACAAATACAGGTATGTAGGCAAGACTCTAGTTCATGTATCTAGCTAAGGGATTGTATAGTGCTGATAGTACAAATACAGGTATGTATAGACAAGACTCTAGTTCATGCATCTTGCTAAGGGATTGTATAGTGCTGATAGTACAAATACAGGTATGTAGACAAGACTCTAGTTTATGCATCTAGCTAAGGGATTGTATAGTGCTGATAGTACAAATACAGGTATGTAGGCAAGACTCTAGTTTATGCATCTAGCTAAGGAATTGTATAGTGCTGATAGTACAAATACAGGTATGTAGACAAGACTCTAGTTTATGCATCTAGCTAAGGGATTGTATAGTGCTGATAGTACAAATACAGGTATGTAGACAAGACTCTAGTTCATGTATCTTGCTAAGGGATTGTATAGTGCTGATAGTACAAATACAGGTATGTAGACAAGACTCTAGTTTATGCATCTAGCTAAGGGATTGTATAGTGCTGATAGTACAAATACAGGTATGTAGACAAGACTCTAGTTCATGTATCTAGCTAAGGGATTGTATAGTGCTGATAGTACAAATACAGGTATGTAGGCAAGACTCTAGTTCATGCATCTTGCTAAGGGATTGTATAGTGCTGATAGTACAAATACAGGTATGTAGACAAGACTCTAGTTTATGCATCTAGCTAAGGGATTGTATAGTGCTGATAGTACAAATACAGGTATGTAGACAAGACTCTAGTTCATGCATCTAGCTAAGGGTTTGTATAGTGCTGATAGTACAAATACAGGTATGTAGACAAGACTCTAGTTTATGCATCTAGCTAAGGGATTGTATAGTGCTGATAGTACAAATACAGGTATGTAGACAAGACTCTAGTTTATGCATCTAGCTAAGGGATTGTATAGTGCTGATAGTACAAATACAGGTATGTAGACAAGACTCTAGTTTATGCATCTTGCTAAGGGATTGTATAGTGCTGATAGTACAAATACAGGTATATGTAGACAAGACTCTAGTTCATGTATCTTGCTAAGGGATTGTATAGTGCTGATAGTACAAATACAGGTATGTAGACAAGACTCTAGTTTATGCATCTTGCTAAGGGATTGTATAGTGCTGATAGTACAAATACAGGTATGTAGACAAGACTCTAGTTCATGTATCTTGCTAAGGGATTGTATAGTGCTGATAGTATAAATACAGGTATGTAGACAAGACTCTAGTTTATGCATCTTGCTAAGGGATTGTATAGTGCTGATAGTACAAATACAGGTATGTAGGCAAGACTCTAGTTTATGCATCTAGCTAAGGGATTGTATAGTGCTGATAGTACAAATACAGGTATGTAGACAAGACTCTAGTTCATGCATCTAGCTAAGGGATTGTATAGTGCTGATAGTACAAATACAGGTATGTAGACAAGACTCTAGTTTATGCATCTAGCTAAGGGATTGTATAGTGCTGATAGTACAAATACAGGTATGTAGACAAGACTCTAGTTCGTGTATCTTGCTAAGGGATTGTATAGTGCTGATAGTATAAATACAGGTATGTAGACAAGACTCTAGTTTATGCATCTTGCTAAGGGATTGTATAGTGCTGATAGTACAAATACAGGTATGTAGGCAAGACTCTAGTTTATGCATCTAGCTAAGGGATTGTATAGTGCTGATAGTACAAATACAGGTATGTAGACAAGACTCTAGTTTATGCATCTGGCTAAGGGATTGTATAGTGCTGATAGTACAAATACAGGTATGTAGACAAGACTCTAGTTCATGCATCTAGCTAAGGGTTTGTATAGTGCTGATAGTACAAATACAGGTATGTAGACAAGACTCTAGTTTATGCATCTAGCTAAGGGATTGTATAGTGCTGATAGTACAAATACAGGTATGTAGACAAGACTCTAGTTCATGTATCTTGCTAAGGGATTGTATAGTGCTGATAGTACAAATACAGGTATGTAGACAAGACTCTAGTTCATGTATCTAGCTAAGGGATTGTATAGTGCTGATAGTACAAATACAGGTATGTAGACAAGACTCTAGTTCATGTATCTTGCTAAGGGATTGTATAGTGCTGATAGTACAAATACAGGTATGTAGACAAGACTCTAGTTTATGCATCTTGCTAAGGAATTGTATAGTGCTGATAGTACAAATACAGGTATGTAGGCAAGACTCTAGTTTATGCATCTTGCTAAGGAATTGTATAGTGCTGATAGTACAAATACAGGTATGTAGGCAAGACTCTAGTTTATGCATCTAGCTAAGGGATTGTATAGTGCTGATAGTACAAATACAGGTATGTAGGCAAGACTCTAGTTTATGCATCTTGCTAAGGGATTGTATAGTGCTGATAGTACAAATACAGGTATGTAGACAAGACTCTAGTTTATGCATCTTGCTAAGGAATTGTATAGTGCTGATAGTACAAATACAGGTATGTAGACAAGACTCTAGTTTATGCATCTAGCTAAGGGATTGTATAGTGCTAATAGTACAAATACAGGTATGTAGGCAAGACTCTAGTTTATGCATCTTGCTAAGGGATTGTATAGTGCTGATAGTACAAATACAGGTATGTAGACAAGACTCTAGTTTATGCATCTGGCTAAGGGATTGTATAGTGCTGATAGTACAAATACAGGTATGTAGACAAGACTCTAGTTTATGCATCTTGCTAAGGGACTGTATAGTGCTGATAGTACAAATACAGGTATGTAGACAAGACTCTAGTTTATGCATCTAGCTAAGGGATTGTATAGTGCTGATAGTACAAATACAGGTATGTAGACAAGACTCTAGTTTATGCATCTAGCTAAGGGATTGTATAGTGCTGATAGTACAAATACAGGTATGTAGACAAGACTCTAGTTTATGCATCTAGCTAAGGGATTGTATAGTGCTGATAAACACCTCAAAAGAAATAAGTCCCCCTCTGAACATGTCGTCATAACATCGTAAGGTTTCATTTTGTACCAACAAAACTAACTTTGAAATAATTATATGACTGTTTACTAAGTGCTGTGTGAAAATGAGAGATTTCCATGACTTCGGGGCTGAATGAGCCTAAATTGAAGGCAAAAACTGCCCTTTTCAAAAGTCACAAAGTAGGCCTATGCTTGTCACAAAAGTTGATTCATGGCTTGTTACTAATGGAAAACCCCATGTGTTTGAGTGCAGTTTAAAATCCTCACCAAGTGAACATTTACTGTAATGTGTATCGATTCTTGATCATTCAGCCATGCAAATCCCCTTGGTGCAGAGTTCAGCACAGTGAGTTGTAAGATGGTCAGTTCCATTCCTTGTCCCAATCGCCTTGCAGTTAACAAGCATAGGCCTACTTTGTGACTTTTGGAAAGGGCACTTTTGTCTTCAATTTAGGCTCATTCAGCCCTGAAGTCATGGAAATCTCTCATTTTTTCACAGCATTTAGTCAGAGTCATATAATTCTTTCAAAGTTAGTTTTGTTGGTACAAAACGAAACTTTACGATGTTATGACGACATGTTCAGAGGGGGACTTATTTCTTTTGAGGTGTTTAGTACAAATACAGGTATGTAGACAAGACTCTAGTTTATGCATCTAGCTAAGGGATTGTATAGTGCTGATAGTACAAATACAGGTATGTATAGACAAGACTCTAGTTCATGCATCTTGCTAAGGGATTGTATAGTGCTGATAGTACAAATACAGGTATGTAGACAAGACTCTAGTTTATGCATCTGGCTAAGGGATTGTATAGTGCTGATAGTACAAATACAGGTATGTAGGCAAGACTCTAGTTTATGCATCTTGCTAAGGGTTTGTTTCATTATTTTATAATCATGATACCATTCTTGACCTTAAATTTGAACTCCAAGTACTAAATTTTGAGAAATTGTTGCTAAAATGGGCACTGACCAAATCCTAGTAGTACAGAAACCCCATTTCATGTCATCAAACTTCAGTCCTGGTGGCACTTGGGCAATAGAAACATATTAGTTTGATCTTTCGATGACCATATATGCTTGGTCGATCTTTATTATTTATGAAATCAATTGACTTGTTGATTGTGATAACATAGAAATATTTACCTGTAGTGATATTGATCAATAATAAATCTAGCATTAATTCTGATTGATTAGGCGTTAGTTCATTAATAACAAGCATCGAAGCAGCATTGACGTTTGATCCAAAGATCGAACAAAACTGTTTCTGGTGCCTTACCCAGCAAAACATTATTTAGTACCCCCAGGTCCAAATATAAACCCGGTTTTCATCCCTGTCCTCATTCAAACTGTTTATTTAAAGTTGTTTTTTATTCTAAAAAAATCATGTGTTTTCCTCTTTTTAACTTAACAGGTTATCTGTCTAAAGAAGAGATGCATCGGATACTCAATAACTATAACTTGATATACCAGCTTGGCTTTCAAGAATCCCGCATTGATAGAGTCATCAGCACACATTCTACACCCAAAGGTTTGGTATCTATTGAACATTTACTAGAAACACTTAGAGACCAAAGGAACTGAAATGTACAAACTATCAGAAGCTGATGTTGAGAGGAGAACTTTAATTTTTTGCTTTGTCAACCAGCATGTACTAGAAACACTTGAAACTAAAATGAACTGAAATGTACGAACTACCAGAAGGTGATGTTGAGAAGAGAATCCAAATTTGATAGCTGTGTCAACCAGATTGTTCTGATGGATATGATGTTATATTATCAGCACATACATGCAACACATTTGAGAACTACTTAATGTACTTAGATGTTGATGCTTGTGCATTAGAAGCAACACATGGCACACCCAGATGATGTTGTCTTTCAGCTGCAGAGAGATTCAGGGGCGTAGCCAGGATTTTGGGATGGGCGTTTTTTTGAAAAAGTGGACCTTTTTTCCCAAAAATGGACCTTTTCCCAACATGTTGGACTTTTTTGACCAAGAAAGCATAAAGAACTTAATTGCAAATGGGCAAATTTGAACCTTTTTAAGTCATGCATCTTGTGGGATTATACTTGTGGTATTTTTGGTTTCTAGCCATGTTTGGTTTAAAGGAGTATTTTGTGATCTAGCATCCTCTTTTTATAGTATGTGTCAGTTTTATATCCATGGAAGATGGCTTGTTCTCAAAATTTCAGTTGAAAACTTTTGGTTGTGTGTTTGTTTGAACTCGCATTTGTTATAAAATTTAAATGGTAGCCCAAGAATATGTGACACAATCTGGTCCATGGAGGCCAAAGGCGGCACATTTTGGGATGAAGGCATGAATATTGAGCAAAAAAAAAAACCCAAAATACATAAAAAACAGACGTCACAAAACATTAATGTATGCTAGACTTTTTGTATTTTCAGTGTATGATAGCCTAAAGTTTGTATAAGGTAATAACAATAGTAATAGGCCTATATTGTGAATTTCAAAAATCTAAATTATTTGATATCAAAAGAACATTCCTTGTATCCCAAATGCAATTTGGTGTGTCTGATGTGCTCTCAGGCCCACAAAAAATACTGTCCAAAGGTGGGTGAGCGACCCGTTGCGGACATCATGCATGTTATGTATGTTATAGACCTTGCCCTTATAATATATTGGCATTGAAACAAATTAAAAGAACATATCTATGTTGTTGTTTTTTGAGTTGTGTAACAGAACTGTAGCATGACCGACCTTGACTGTTAGTATCAGACAGTATTGGCTACCAAATGTTTAATTATAACATATGTTATTGTTTAAAATCTTAGAATATTGCTTTTAAGGACATTATGCATGTTATGTAAGTTATGGACCTTGCCCTTTTACAATATCTGAGGGTCAATCAAAAGTAATACCTCCATCGTCACATCTCTGTTGTCTTATGTGTCTGGAAGTTGAAATTACTCATGATTATACTCTTAAATCTTGGCTACAAAATAAAAGTTCATTTGATGAAAATGTGATTTTGGTTGTTAAGATGTGCTGGTTAAAGCAATTACAGATTTGGTATGTCGGAAACAGTCTGAAAAGAAAGTTTTATTTCTAAAAATGAATAGATTAATTTATTTTTGTTCAGATAATTTAATCAATATCTAATGCTTGTAGGTAGTACACTTTTACTGGATATCTTGTCTTTTGCACAATGAAACTGATACATATTCAGATAAACTTTCATATTGACCCTTTCCCATCATAGGTTATTGATCGGGTGACCACTACAAAATAAAAGTTACTTGATTAAAATGTAATTGGTTGTTAAGATGTGTTGGTTAAAGCGAATACTGATTTGGTACGTCAGAAATGAAAGGCTAATTTTGGTTATGGAAATCATTACAGATTTATATCTAAAAATGATTAATTTTTTTTGTTCAGATAATTTATTCAATATCTAATGCTTGCAGATAGTACCGTTTTACTAGGTATCGTAGTGGATACCGGCTGTGCCGGCATCCACTACTCAAAATATTGGACCTGCCTGTCGTCTATCACACGGTAGAGGATAGGCAAAATAAAAATTCCTATCGTTTATTCTCTAATTCATGTTCAAATTAGCCTTCATTATGACCCTTTTCCATAGATTGTTGACTTTGATCGGTGAGCACTTGTTGTTTCAAGTTGTATTAATATCAATATCCTGACACGAAAGATAACAGAGATGCTAGATGTGATGATGGAGGTAGAACTTTTTGAATGACCCTCATATATTGGCATTGAAACAAGTTAAAAAGAACATGTCTATGTTGTTGTTCTTTGGGTTGTGTAACAGAAGTGTAGCATGACCGACCTTGACAGTCGGTATCAGACAGCATTGGCTACCAAATGTTTAATTATGCAATATGTTATCCACCTTTTACATAATTGACCACTTCGCTGCCATTGAGGGCGGTTGGCTCTGTTAACTCCAATTATGCCGGAGTTAGCTGATTGGAAAACTGAAAGAAAGGCCAAAGATGTAAATGACATACTCGCAAAGTTAATTAGCAAAAGGGAAAATGTGATGAAAATGGTCTAAAATTAAAAAGTACCAAAAAGGCATGAAAATCATCAACTAAATTTCAGGGTGGCCAGCATCCGGGGGAATTAACTGACATTTTTAATTAAGTTTTTTTCATGGATATCTATTGAAACATACCCTAAAAGTGGATGCTAAAATCACAAAATGTCCTTTTTACTTTTTAAAAGGACATGTACTCGCTCAAATTAGAGAGGTGATTCAGAGTGCAAGGTGTTGGTAGAAGTTGTTTATATAATAAAGTTAACATGTTTACCTGCTGTGGGCTATATTAACAAAACATGAAATAACCTTGACAATGATATTGATGAAAATCTGCAAAAGTTGTACATGTAAGGCCACCTTTAAAACCTTAATTAAATTCTAAGACTCAAAGCTTGATACAGTAGCTTTGAGACTGGGGATTTAAATAAGATGGCTTAAGGTCAGTCCTATAGAAAAATATTAATTTGTGTACATTGTGGAACATTCAACAACGCTTGTTACTCCGTGACTAATCATGCTAACTACACACGCGTACAACGCTACTCTACGCGTCCATATTAGCGAGGCTATCTGCGTACAACTGCTTACTATGCACAGCCACGCCAAGAGTATGTTCCACGATGTACACGAATTTGATAATTTTTCTATAGTATTTTTATTCAATTTAAGTTGCATTCTATGAATGATATGAATGAAATTTTGTGAAAGTCTTTGAGGGGCATTTTGTGATTTTAGCATGCCCTTTTAAGGTGTGGTGTATTTGATTATCAGTGTGTCAAATTCAACAACAAAAAGCAACCAGGTTTCAAGACCATGCTTTTGAAAACTTGTTAGCAAATCCAGACTTCAAAATTTGTGAAATTCATAGATTTAGGAGCTTGTACCCCACCACCCACCAACCTTCCCCTCAGGATCCACTCATGACACGCACTACTAAATCCCTATGGTCCAATTTCTCAAAGCTTGGCTAGTGGTCAGGCTTCCTAAGCCAGCAGGCTAGTCTTACTAATGTGGATCCATTTTATTGATTTATCTTTCTAGATGATGTATGATGTGAAATTGTAGGCACTTGTATATAGGACTAATGGAAGCCTGACCACTAGCCATGCTTCGAGAAACTGGCCCTAAAATGTATGTTGAGTGCCTCTCTTTGACACATGACTTTGACTATGAGTTTCAAATAGAATAGACAGTTGGGTAACTTCTATTTGAAATACTCACTCCAATTGTGGAAGATACAGGTAAAGCCATAATACAGAGGGAGTATGGGTTTCAAAATGATTAACCCTGACCAATTATATTTGAAAAACATACTCCCCCTGTGCAAGATATTTCCAAAATATTCCACAGGGGAAGTGTGGATTTTAAATGGAATAGCCCAATGTTGGCATAATGGTTCACATTTGGTGACAGATTGCAACAATGTGCCAGGAAGTTGACCAATCAAACTTATGATACACTTGCTTTGGTGCATGTTAGTGAGGACCTGTGAATTTGACCCCCCCAATTCTGGTACTCCAACCCCACCTTCAGTATTTGGTTGCTTCCAGGTCCACTGCTTGGATATAAAATCTGGTATTCCATAATTAAATAAATAAATGTAGATATTTATATAGCGCTTTATGCCGTAAACAGCCTCAAAGCGCTTTACATTTATTCTGCCATCATTAGAATATGTCGGAACCACGTTTGCAGCCTACAAGTGGCGCATAGTCCATCAGTACAAAGACTGTGACTACCCCTAACAGCTTCACATTGCACCTGGGTGGGGTGAGGCAAGCGAGGCAAAGCGCCTTGCCCAAGGGTGCAACACGGTGGTGGGACAGGGAATCGAACCCACGCACATTGAGCAAGCTCTCAGATTATGAGTCCAAGGCTGTAACCACTGAGCCACTGTGCCCTCAATTCTCATGTTGTCACATCAAGTTTGGTAATTACATTTTCATTAGTCATCATAGTGAATTGTGCTAATCGGGCATATTTGCATACGCAGCAAACACAAAACATTTTGTAAAAAACATTTAAATGTCTGGTTATATAAATGTTAAAACACAATTGTGAAAACTTGACAAATGGTTATTTAGCTACTTGTTGAAAATATTTTTGCAAAAATGTTTGCCCAAAAAATTTTACAATAACATTTTAAAAACATTTTCATAACCATGATTACCTTATTATAACCTGACATTTTTAAAAGTTTTTAAAAGTGTTATAAAATATTTTTAAAAGTGTTATAAAATGTTTGGAATAAACATTTTTAAGTAGACGTTTGAAGAACATTTTTGTGTTTGCTGGGTAGTTTATACATAATATACATGCACATGTGCATACAATACAAAGTGGCAGCAAGCACTATGCTGACATAACTACCAAACGCAGGGTGAAACAAAGTTCGTAGAGCTAATATGAATAAATGTTGCACTTTATTAGTACAATACAGTAGCATATACATGCAAGATGTATATCTTGCTTTGTGTATGGCAAATAAATCTGAAAAAAAGTTGAAATTGCTTGTACATTAGGTCAACCGGTTTTGAATAATCAACATATTGATTAAGCCAATTTTTATTGAGACACATTGTACTTAAAGGGGCATTTCGTGATCCACAGCCTCATCCCCCCACTTTTCTCATAAAAAGTTGAGATTTTTATATCACTGGAATACTCTGGCTACATAATGTTTATGTACAAAATATTTCTTGCAGATTAATTCGTTTAGCAAAGATATCGTGAAATTTGAATTTCGTTCTGGTGCACCAGAACGAAATTACAACGTATTGTCTATGGAGCAGTGTAATACACATAATCATGCATAACTCGCAAACGCAAAATCTGAATCAACTGAAATTTTGGGAATATGCTTTTTTCGTGGATATGTACTGAAAAATGTCACAAAAAGAGGATGCTAGGATCACGAAATACTCCTTTAAGAAAATTTTAAGGCATGTTCTATATCGTGTACATAGTTCTTATAGAAGCATTTGTAAGTATATGAAATAATGACATGTGCCTTAATGCAGTGCAATAACTATTAACTTTGTTGAAGTTAATAACTATCAACTGTACACAAAAAGTATCCTAACACTTAAAAGAAACGCCATATCTTAAAAACACTAAACCTAAATTGCCAAATAAGTAATTAATAGATGGAGAATTTTCTTCTTCATATTTTTGATACCTATTTCAGTACAATGCAACTTATTTTCCCAAATTGTACCAATGCGGATACTTTTTGTGCACAGTTTATAACAAAGGACAGAAATGAAGAAAGTATAGTTTGATCCTGTCAATCAAATCCCCCACGGCCTGTGATTGGTAAGTATACTAACCAATCACAGGCTGTGCTGCAGTTTGATTGATGGAATCGTCATAAGCAAACTAGTTTTTTTATTTACGACTTTTATTTTATAACAGATAACTATGATCTACTTCCATTTCATACCCACCAATAACATTGTACATATAGATGTTGCTTTTGTTTATTTACAATGATTAACACTCAGACAAAAGTCAGAAATTGTGCGAAGTGAGTTGTTATAATTTCTAAATTGAGTATATGCCTGCTGATGCTGAAATCAATATGTTTATAATTTTGCAGGTTTTGCCTTAAAAGTGGGGGGGGGGGGCAAGAAAATGCCTTCCTTGACCCCCCCTAATGATTTCATTATGACTGACTTTGGTCTGATTGGATCAGTAACTAAGGGATGAAATCAAAACTCGACTGGCTGTTGACCGCCGGTTGCGCGCTAAACAATGGTAACCGGGCAGAACCGGCGGTCAACCGCCTGTCAAGTTTTTATTTCATCCCTAAGAACATGAGGTATGCCAGGATGTGGGGGTTACAACAGCAGTATGTGTAAGTACACAGCAGACTCTAAACATTTGACAGAAAACATTCAAATGCCGGGTTATATAAAGGGTAGAAAACATTTAAAAACATTCAAACACATTTGGAAATCCTGTTGCAAAACAAATGCAACATTTTGTTTAAGCGTTTTTTCATAATAGCTCATAATAAAGCTTTTGAAAAACGTTTCCATGACCTTTATATAACCCAACATTTAAATTTAATTAAAGTGTTTTGACCAAAACATATGTTTATAACATGTTTATGTTTACTGAGTTTGTTCTTTTTTCTGTTTCTCTCTCTCACTCCCTCTCTTTCTTTCTCTCTTTCTTTCTTTCTTTTTTCTTTCTTTCTTTCTTTCTTTCTTTCTTTCTTTCTTTCTTTCTTTCTTTCTTTCTTTCTTTCTTTCTTTCTTTCTTTCTTTCTTTCTTTCTTTCTTTCTTTCTCTCTTTCTCTTTCTTTCTCTCTCTCTTTCTTTCTTTCTTTCTTTCTTTCTCTCTTTCTTTCTTTCTCTCTTTCTTTCTTTCTTTCTTCTTTCTCTCTTTCTTTCTTTCTCTCTTTCTCTCTCTCTCTCTTTCTTTCTTTCTTTCTTTATTTCTTTCTTTCTTTCTTTCTTTCATTCATTCATTCATTCCTGCTATGATTTTGTGTGTACAAAGGGTAAAGCTGCCCAGCTTCATTAGAGTACTTTAAAAACCAAACTTGAAATATAAATATCGTAAAGTTGAAATTGTCATTTCATCATTGGGCAGGAAAACCCTCCTATGAGCCATTGGCACCTGAACATGTTTTTAAAGCAAAACCTCCAATGTAAGATGTTGGCAGTTTTGTTTTAAACATGTTCAGGGGCCAATTTCGGATTTACAATGTAATTATTTAGTAATTGATTTTAAAAAGTCATTTTTGTTATATTTTTTTCCTTCATATTTGTTTCAAATTTATGAAATGTATCTATGTATGTATGTAAAACATGTTTCCCTTATTTGAAAAAAAAAGACCCCACTCGAGCACTTGTGATCCAAAAAGCTTAGTGTTTCCCCATGTCCGTCCATTACTGTTAGATTATGAGTCTGATGCTTTATAAATACATGTACATTATCTATTTGGTGCCTCTTTTTTGATTAAATGCTATACATTCTTCCTATGTTTACTGTATCTTCCACTTTTTGTAATTTTATGTGTATAAATATTTTTGGGAAGCACAAATAAGATTTTATCATAAAAGATGCTTTTGTTATGAATTTGACAAACTGCTGAATCTGGATTTGTCTCCAAATTTACACACGTGGGTGTCGACTGTAGAGGACACATTTCAAATTTTCTTAATTCAAAAAATTTTCTTAATTCAAAATTTCAGAATTGCAATTTTTCATATTTGGAATCAGCATGAAGAAAAAAAAAATCCTTCAAAAAGGGATGAGCAGCAGCAGTACAGGCTAACTATAATATTTTTGTTAACTTTTATTTGAAGAATATCATGATTTTTCCCCAAAAAAGTTTTGGCAGTTAACCCGTAGTCATATCTTGGATTCTAAAATTTCAGAATTGTACTTTTTCATATATGGAATCGGCATGAAAAATGCATTAAAATGAGTACAAACAAGCCTAGTATTGGTTCAGTAGTTCTTGAGATAGCTCTTGATAACTTAAGAAAATATCTTAAAACTTTGAATTATTGAAGGCTATGGCTAGCATGGAGAACATTAACTCTCTCCACGCGGGTGTCGACTGCAAACGACAAATTATATATATTTTTGTTATGAGGTACAGGCATAGCGTAGATTCCGGGGATGGCGGATAAATATAAATTTTGACGCCTTTATGTGGGTTTCTGACCAAATGAACCTCATATTTGGACATTTTAACTTTTAAAAAGTGCCAATTTTTGCATGCTTCATGCAAATTTATTCTACTTTTATACCATATTTCACCAGTTAGCAAAATGGCAAAATTGTTTGCACGCTTCACACATATTTTTAACTTATTTTGTCGCCAAAAGGTGTTGCATTCACTTATACTTCAAGGAAAGGAAATTTTTCCATTTTGTTATTTGTTACATGCATTTTATTGTAGCTATTTATTGATTCAGACACTATTAAACAATGTCAAATTTCAACTATAAAGTCTCTGTATCTTTTAAAGTTGTTTGTACTCTCCCAAGGTTTGCATTATTGCGGTCCGAAATAAGGTTTGCTAGTAAAAGAAAAGGTTTGCTATTGTCCGTATACCTTTCTGGAGTCAGTAAAGTAAAATCAAATTTTGAGATTTTCTCAAAAACTGTTAAATTTTGCAGGAATCTGTTATGCTAGTTGAATTCCTGGCATCATTTCCTTTCTAAAAATGTATACTTTTCAATTTTCATCATTACATTTAGAGATACAGTAAAAAACAATAGGCCTATCTAAATTACTGAATCGAGAAAGGTATAGGCCTACAGACTATAGTCCAAAAAAATGTTCACTAATCTAAAATTTGGGTAGGGTTAGGGGGCAAGTGAACTTTCAGCTGTTAGGACTATCGTATAGACTGAATGAATAGGTTACACAATTTTTTGGCAATTTAACTGCTAATACCATCATGGCCTAAAACTGGCCCAACAAGTAAACAAATTGGCTCAGAAGACTAGAAACCAATAGAAATAACAAAATAAAGACTGGGCTCAACCCTGTAATTATGCAAACTTTTGAGCCTCATAACTGTTTTTGAGATATTAAGAAAAAACTTAATATTTGGAAAAGTTTTATAGACGGAATGTTTTCATCTTCAGTGGACCTTTAATACATGAACATACAATATTACATACATTCAAAATTATATATGATGTTTCCATGGCAACGGTACAGGTCTTAATACGAGCTGGAGTTGGGCCCTTCTTCCACTAATATATTGCAAGTGCCAGTTTTGTGTTATAAATAGCCACAGAAATTAGGTAATCACCATTAATTGCACAAGTAGAACTCATGTAATATGCTAGAAAGAAAGTTTATTGTAGTGAAAAGCAGATTTCATGGATGAACAAAATTCCTCTTTAACCCTATATTTGTGGAAGAAGGGCCCAACTCCATGGAGTTGGGCCTTTCTTCCATGAAACCATGATTAAGTGTACGTGGAAGACTATTTAGAAAATTAATTTTGGCTCATCTTTCACACACAAGGAAGATCAGTCTGCTGGCAATAAAATGCTGGGTCTAACTCATTTTTGTAAAAAATTGGAGTTGAGCCCTTCTTCCACTCAGGTATTCAATTGTTGGTCTAAATTAAATAAAAGTATACATATTTTACTCGGGGAGCTAGGACCACTTTCTATGCACCCCCACAGGACCAAACCAAACCAAATTTTTTAGGTTCCTAAGATGACCCTAAAACATAATCAGGATAGTTCTCAAATTGTGTTAAAAAATTCCAATGTATTCCCCTAGTCACAGGATTCAGAAAATGTATAGTTTGACCTATCTAGGATATAATTATTGTTCTTGAGTTATAACCAAAAAGGTCAAAGGTCACGTGTTTGCCTCTATAGGGGTCGTAGAGGCAAACACGTGACCTTTGACCTTTTTGGTTATAACTCAAGAACAATATGTCCTAGATAGGTCAAACTATACATTTTCTGTATCCTTGTGACTAGGGGAATACATGGGAATGGTTTTTAACACAATTTGAGCAAGTTTAAAATTTTGACCCTATGCAAAGTTCGATGACCTTTTACCCCCCTTGGGGCCAGTTTATATTTTTGGGAACATCCTGATTATGTTTTGGGGTCATCTCAGGAACCTAAAAAAGTTGGTTTGGTTTGGTCCTGTGGGGGGTGCACAGAAAGTGGTCCTAGCTCCCGAGTATTTAGAATGGCAAAGACGTGACAAATCCATCTATGGCTGGATAAAATTCCACAAAAGGGTTTTTTTCCCCAAATTTTTTGGGTTTGGGAAACGTAACAAAAATATTCTTGACCAACTTTTGACCAACTTCACTAAAAACATTTTAAATTTGGACGAAAATCAGTATTATTTTTTCAACCATTTTTGTTGCAAATTTCTCAGAGTTGGTCAAAATCAAAGTTATAAAAAAAAATGGGTCCTAGATTTGTTTTGTTTTGGGTGTTGTTTTTTGGGTTTTTTTTCTCCAAAACAGCATTTTTGCCCAATATTTTGACCTCACAGATGGATTCATCAAGTCTTTGCCTTTTACTTTAGACCAACAATTATTTAGCAGTTTATATAAGGCGCAAAAGATTCCATAACTTTCAGGGTTAATCCCACCAACCTTAAACTAACCCACCCAAGTTTAATGCACCAAACATGTAAGCTGAGTTGGCTGCTGGCATCAAATAAGACGTTTTCGCAAAATGTATACAGGGTGTCCCAGAAAAAATTACCGAGTGAATAAAATTGAACGTAGGTCGAGAACTAGACATCAAAATCAAATAATTAAAAATGTAGCGCATAGCCTATTTTATTGTGCATCACATACGAACATTTTGTTTGATTCGGTTGAATGGTTGCGAAGAAATTAACAATTACATAATGCAC
Organism: Amphiura filiformis; assembly: GCF_039555335.1. Lineage (NCBI taxonomy): Eukaryota > Metazoa > Echinodermata > Ophiuroidea > Amphilepidida > Amphiuridae > Amphiura > Amphiura filiformis. The sequence continues at coordinate 2,431,765 of NC_092646.1, forward strand.
GCATCAATGTAGTTCATTCCAAGTTTGATAAATAGGCACTTTTTCATACTCGCTCACCGCTTCCTAAAGTTTGTGTATCTCATTAAATTAGTCCACATTAATTATTTTATAATTCGACAGTGTTATGTTATTAATGTTTTCACTGAAGATGAATAATAGTTGATCCGAGAAAACTTTGATTTCTGCAACTTTAATTCTTTAGGTTGTGCAAATATGTTATATTTTAACTTTCCAAAGAACATTTGAGCCAAGAATGACATTGAACAAGTGCTTACAGCTTTACGTGTGATTTTTGATACCATGCAACATTAATGTTGAAGTTTTTAAAGATTCAAACTTTGCATTACAATTTCTTGGAAATATTCCAAAAACATTGATGTGTGTGAGGATTTTTTAAAGCCAGATGGAATTCTTTATGCAACATTTATATCAACATTAACGAAAAAAGATATTTACAAGTACCGAGCATCATCTTACATGCAAGCTTTCATTTTCAATGTCGTGTAGGTTTTCAAATTTGAACAAAACCTAATCAAATGTTTTGCAAGAAACAGATGATTTAAAAAGAACGAAAAGTATTTCAAGGTACAAAATATGAAACCCATTGACATTTAACCACTATTGCCCATTGTGTTGAACGATCTTTCTTTCAAACTTGGAATGAAGTGAATTGATGCATGCGTTATGTGAACGCTCATTTCTTCGCAATCAGTCGACCGATTCCAGTAAAATTTACGTATAGGATGCAGAATTAGATAAGCTACACGCCGATGTTTAGATTTTTGGATTCTGATGTCTATTTCTCGACTTACGTCCAAATTTATTCGCCCGGTAATTTTTTCTGGGACACCCTGTATAAAGGGTATAAGACGTTTTTCAAAATCAAAAATTTATTAAAATAACATTCAAAAACATTTTTTTGCAAAAAGCAAAAAAAAAATCCAACATAATGTTATTTCAAAAATCCAAAGATCCATTTCAATCTATCTGTCAATCTATTTGGATTGATTCTTTCGTCACATGATGCATTCGAATCAGGCGTAGATCCGGGGGGGAATGGGGGTAAATCCCCCCAATATTTTGCCAGGGGGATGGTCCATACAATCATCCCCCCCAATGTTGACACCTGATAATGGGTTTCTGACCAAATTAACCCCATATTTGCCCATATTAGCCCCCAAAGTGCAAATTTTCGCGCGCTTCGCGCGCATTTATTCTACTTTGACACCATATTTGATCAGTTTAGCTTCAAAATAGCAATCTTTACGCACGCATCGTGCCCAATTGTACCATAAACTTATTTTATCGCCAAAAGGTGCTATTGACTATACTTCAAGAATTTTTTCCAACTCCACCCCCCTGTCAAAAAAGAAATCTACGCCACTGATTCGAATGGAGCTTCATATTTACAAACATTGCCATTTTCTTCGTTTTATTGCCAAATTGTGCAAGTTTTAACTTCTCAATCTAATTTCTCAATTAGAAATCTTTCAAAATCAAAAAGTGAAATTAAATGGAAATGACATCAAGAAATTTGCTTTAGAAATTATGATCATTATGTTATATCCTTGGGTTTCAAGCATTTTTCATTCACAGTAAATCAGCTGACATTCCTTTCAGTCGTTTGTTTATTTTCCTGATCGTTTCCATTTATGGCACTTCAAAACATTTAAGCGTCTAGGCAAGATCATTGCACTATGGGCCACAATGGCCTCATCCCAATGGCATAGTTCAATAAACCTCAATTAAACACTGGTAAGTGCAAAATTTGACCTCAAGTTGCAGAGTATGAGTTTTGTACCCAAATTTTCAAAGGTCATTCAATGAATGTACAAATGTATTGGGGTTAAAGAACTGTGCCCTGATAGATAAGCATGTTATGGATCCTAGCGATGCCATCTGATATGGGGCTTTCGGTGCTGCCGGTGGGGTTGAACCCTCTATTCTATTACTCAACTTTGCACATTATGACCTGTATTGCATGCATGGAGTGTTGATCCGAAACTTGCAAATACTATTTTCGACCTCAGTGTGAACCAAACTTAACAGACGATTGATACTGTGAATGAAATAGGTATACTTCCCCGGGCTACAAATACACCCCATCTACAGTATTATGTTTATACGAAGCCGGGATATGAAGATGGTTTTTAGTTCAGGACTGCTAACTGGCTGCTGTATTATGACTACATCATTCTTAGTTCGCGTTCGTTAAGCCATAAGTCCTGAACTATGTGTCAAATTAAATATATTTGTGATATATCATACATCACACATTTGAGTCTTGCTGCCGAAGTCTTTCCGGATCTGGTCCAGAGTTTCAACTTGTCTGAAGATATTCGCATCGCAACTGAACATCAAGCAACTAGTCAAGCATCATGACACGCAAGCCCGCACGCAGTTCGACCTGCGCTGCATGTTGCTTGGCATATGCCAAATGTGTCATAGTTGGATTAAGTATCATCATTATAGTGTGTATCGTTGGAGCTATCAAGGGTCCATCTGCTGTCAATAAGATAGTGGCTGACAAAATCAAAACTGTCGTTGATGAGGTGAGTCAAACTGCTGAACATGACCACGAAACTGTATGCCTATACCGTGGTATGGTATATATCGCGCGGTTCGCGCCGTGTTATCCGTGTTATAGGTTATCCGTGTTATATAAGCTGCATATCCTATCAGCGACTGCTATACCTTGTAGCTCCTTGTTTAGGACTTTCAAAAGAAGTACATGCATGTGCAACCATGACTGTTTCAAAATAACCCGCCAAAGTCATGCAGGTAATCGAGGTCGTGCATTGAATTGGTTTGAATGAGGAATACTACGGGAACCCACATGAGTAAAGTCGATAACCTCTATTTCGTTAAGAACTCAAGAATCCCTAACAGCTACGCAATGCAAGGGGGAAATTGGTGCTCAATGAGTACTGGCTGAATCAAGTTCACTGTCACATTAAAGAGGTCACTATCAATATCAATAATACGGCTTAGATCTATGATCCGAATTATCATCACCGTCACCACTGAGCAGCATCAACCCCCTGCTAATAAAGAAGATCCGCCTCGTTCATTAGAAATGGTGTTTTTTAACTTTTTAAAAAAAATTAAAATTGTGTAAAACCCCAGAGCCACCCTTATGTGTTCGCGCTTCGCGCTCAAAAGTCCACTTTAAGTTAAATTCGCACCCCACTACAAAAATCCTGGCTACGGGCCTGACCACCACCGCCATCATCATCATCGCCTCAATCTCCTCGGAGTCTCCAACACCATCTCCATCTTCATCGTCGTCATTCATCTCCGTCTTCTTTATCTTCATCTTCTTCATCTTCATCTCATTCGCCATCTTCATCTTCATCTCTTCGTCTTATGATCTTCCCTTCTGATCTTCATCTTCTGAGATTTGAAGAGGTTATAAGCAGGGGTTTAGAGCATTAACATGAAAATTAGCACCACCACTACCACTACCGTCATCGTCGCGACATCTCCATCTTCAGTGCCGCCGAGAGCCATTACGGGCCCGGGGTAAAATGAACGTCAGGGCCCTCTTTTTAACGGGCCCCCTAAGGTCTCTTTGCTTTGCTTTTATGGGCCTATTAAGGTATTGTCCCTCGGACCCCGAGCCCGGGGGTAACGCACCCCCTTATCCCCCCCCCTTGTCGGCGGCACTGTTCATCTTCATCGAGCTTCATCCTCTGTATGTAGTCCATCGTCACGAATATAACACAACCATTCATTCATATTTTAACTTCCATACTGAAAATCATTACAATACAACAAGACATAAAAAATGCAAACACGTTATGGAGGAAAAGGCTGGAAGACCAAAAAGGCCTGGAAGTTTGTCTTTTTCTAAAATCAAATGAAATTACCAAAACAAAGCAACTTTAGATAACATAACCAAGGTTTTATGTGTAATGCTTTGACAGAACCAAAAGACAAGACAAGGAAAGGGAAAGTGCTCACGGATATGGATTGCGGAAATGTTTAGCTGATTTTGAAGCTTTCGGATTTTTATCTAAAGAATTCCAAATAGTTGAACTACTACCGGCGAATGGCATGATCAGAAAAGACTGATTTTCTTGTTTTTGGTTTAATTTATGTCATTTACATTAGTATAGTCATGGATGTCAGAACGTTTGGTAAAATAATTATCAAATGAAGAGGGCAGCTCATTTATGGCTGTACATGAATGTACCTAATTCCAGTGTGTAATGTACATATCTTCATATTTTAAAATGGTAAAGAAGATTATAAGTTTAGGTCCAGATAAGGGCTGGGGTATGGAAATTTGCACAGTATTTTTTGTTTATAAGTTTAGGTCCAGGTAAGGGCTGGGGTATGGACGTTTGCACAGTATTTTTTGTTTATAAGTTTAGGTCCAGGTAAGGGCTGGGGTATGGACGTTTGCACAGTATTTTTTGTTTATAAGTTTAGGTCCAGGTAAGGGCTGGGGTATGGACGTTTGCACAGTATTTTTGTGGGACAATTGATCGTTGGCTTTACATACCAGCTACATACAGTACATATCATTAGATTTATAAAGTTTACTTCGAGGACTGTTAAATATATAAAAAAATAAACATCAATTTTTTATAATTTTTCATAAAATTTGTATTATATCGCGAATTTAAAAAAAAAATCTAAATTATTTGATATCAGAAGGACTTCGGGTAAAAAAAATTCGAAAAAATGAGCAAAATTTAGTTTGTTCCAAATTCTCCAAATTTACCATACATGCATGCTTTGCTGAAATAAGAAAACTTATTTCCGTATAAAAAATTTCCGTAATATGACATTTTGATGATAAAATTCTGGAACTTGAAAGCTGAACCTAAACTTTATAACTTATTGGTAACTTATTTTTAGGGTCCTATTTCGTGGCATGGAGTTCAACTTGCAACCTGACTTGACGTTTTGAGCAAGTTGTATGCAATTGAACAAACGGAAATTATTCATGACTCAACGACCACGTCTATCTGCAGTTGTTGCAGTTATTGTTGTTTTCTGAAGCGTATAGAGTGTACACAATACAAAAATCAGCTGACATTCCTTTCATTCATAGAATTCGCTTATTATTCTTGCTACTGATTTATTTGCATGCAGACCTCGAAACATGCTAAATGCGTAATACCAGAGGGTAAATACGGATGATAACTTCGTCATTATTGGGATTATTATTAGGAACTGATCTGGAACGAGTCCAATGAAGCTTTTTCGCAGTATGTATATATCTGTGTTTTACTGATGGGTTTGCTCTTCGATCTTCCCAAAATATGCTACTTTGTGAGTTTCAGAGTCAAAAACTTCATTTCGGCACTACCGCAACAGAACATCAAGCTGATCTAGTCAACCAATATGGCACGCAGTTCGACATGCGCTGCATGTTGCTTGGTATATGCCAAATGTGTCATAGTTGGATTAAGTATCATCATCATAGTGTGTATCGTTGGAGCTATCAAGGGTCCATCTGCTGTCAATAAGATGGTGGCTGACAAAATATCAACTGTCGTTGATGAGGTACGTAAAACTTGTTGCTGCTGATTGCGGAACATAATCTACAACTTCCCATCTCGGAAACCTAGAAAATGTATTGTGCGTTTGTCCTTGATGAGACATGTAACAGCTCTCTCTGATTCTGATGCGCGTCATGCTAGCAACTTATTTATATAAGGAGTGCCGCATTAAATTTGTGTACTTCCAGGATGGTGGATGGTTGGGGGAGGTGCAAGCCGAAAGAGAGGGGGCAAGCAATTTTTGGCACAGGTTTTTGGCAACCGTTTCAATATCGTGTCATAAAAAGTTTGTAGAAGAGGATTTAAAACATTCAAATATGGAATACACATCACATCTGTAAGAGGGGAGGGGGAAACATTGTGGCACGACCGAGGGAGGCTCCAAAGGGGGGAAGCAAGTGATTACCAGCAAACTATTTTGAGAATTCACCACCCTGGGGTACGCAGAAGTAATACATCCCTTATGATGATTTATATAGTTTGGACGAAGCGGCAATCACCTGTAAACTTGACATCGTTCATGTCGTGCGCCACGCCCACATCCCTACATTTTTTGACTTGCTTGGCTTATAAATTATTTTGTACTAAAAATTCTATTTTATTCTTCTTACAGATGATGGTCTTATCACCTTCCACGCAGCTCTTTCAAAACTGGGTAGATCCAAAAGTCCCGGTCTATCAGAAGTTTTACTTTTTTGATCTCCAAAATCCTGATGATGTTCTCAATTCAGGAGCGAAACCTCGATATGTCGAAAAGGGCCCCTACTCATACCGGTAAGGCCTCACAAATAAACATCTCAAAAAGTAACTACCCCCCCCCAATAGTAGGGCCTATTACAAATCTTTAAAATGCGTTGGAAGCAGAATATATTTCTGCGCATTTTGACACCTCATTTGATACAACAGCCCAGAAAACAATAAGACACCGGTCAATTTAATGTAGTGAGGTCCAGATTTTGAAAGTTGCACTTACATACAACACAAAAACACTCAAATATCATTACACAGATTTCCTTCCAGTATACTGAATACAAATCAATAGAATTTACTGCAACTTTCAAATCTTGTGTTGCATGTTTTAATTAAATGTACGCTGTGACGTCAATATTTAATCAATTGCTACAAATGAGGTGTCAAAATGTGCGGAAATAAATTGTGCGTCCAACGCATTTTACAGATTTGTAATACAATTGCCCGTTTTTGAATAATGGTCATTATTTAAGGGGGGGGTAGTTAACTTTTTTTTGAGATGTTTATATCTGTTTGTATTATGTTGTAGGCCTAAGTGATGCTATTAATTCGGTCTTCAATTATATCTTCAGTAGACAACAGTTTATGTGGTGTAATTAGTATGATGCAGACAGCAGTCTGCATATAATTGTCATCGTGGCGCTATCTTTAGTAGATGACATCATTCCTGTATAATTGTCACCATCATGCTATTTTCAGTAGATACCACACAGTCATATCGTCAGTAGATAACGGTCTGTAATTTTGTCATGATCGTTATGAATTTAGCAGATTGACGATAGGGGAATTTTAAGCAAAATGAGTTTAAATGCTTCTGATCATGTTTCAGGTCTTTCGTTTCCATCAAAAATTAATGGTATGCATACTTCCGAACGTAGATATTCCCCCCCCCCTCCCTCCCTGCCAGAAACGTAATCCTGAAATGGTGAAAATCTGCTGGGGCACAACAAGAAATTTTTAAAATGGGCATCCCTATATAGCAGATAGTTTCGCTGTATAGGGTAAATCATGTACAAAACTACACTGAATTGAACTACAACTGAACTACTTAATCCAACAACTGATTTTAAACCGTCATTGTTTAGGACTGGAGTCTGGAAAACGGGGATAAAACACACGTTTCGTGGATGATTGCTTTGGGTTCACGTTTTCGATGGTTTAAAATTCTGTGAGTTTTTGGTGTCAAATATATCTGACCATGTTGAAAATTCCTACCAAATCTCAAACATAAAGCGGCCCATACATGATCAATTTGATTGATCAATATTGGGTTCTGATTGGGACCCTTGTTGCAGGACTGGATACAAAATAATATTTCTCTTCAATATTATTGAAGATTATTATCTAGTTTGATTTTATTGACGGTTAACAACAAAATCACTATTGATGTTCGTGTGTACAGTGCACAATGGCAGATTTTGTATCCACTCTTGTATCTAGGGTCTTTGTTATTGATCAATCAAATTGATCGTGTGTAGGCCGCATAATGCATATTCATTTGTACAAAATGAATTAAGGGGTGGGGTATGAACGTTTGAACAGTATTTATTGTGGGACATTAGAGCACATCAGACATATCGAATTGCATTCTGAATACGAAGAATGTCCTTCTGATATCAAATAATTTTGATTTTTGAAATTTGCAATGTAATACACATTTTATGGCAAATGATTAAAAATCGATATTTTTGCTATTTAACAGTACTCGAAGTAAACTTTATAAATCTGATGATTTATACTTAAAGTGTATGTATAGGTGGGATGAAAAGCCGACGATCAATTGAAAATTTTGACCTTTCGTATTGAAGATATGGATTTTTTTCCCAAAACACCAAAACAAATTAGGTCTTTTTGGGAAAAAAATCCATATCTTCAATATGAAGGGTCAACATTTTCAATTGATCGTCGGCTTTTCCTCCCAGCTACGTACACTTTAAGAACATATCATTAGATTTATAAAATTTACTTCGAGGGCTGTTATATATCAAAAATGTGAAAAATATCAAATTTTAATAATTTGTCATAAAATATGTATTATATCGTGAATTTCAAAAAATGAAAATTATTTGATATCAGAAACACATTCTTCGTATTCAGAATGCAATTCGATATGTCTGATGTGCTCTCATGTCCCACAAAAAATACTGTCGAAACCCTCAAAACGCTCATTCCAGATCCCTTAAGGCTAAGGTCATATGTATTATGAACGCGATATATGTCAAGGGTCGTCGGATCATCATGATAATTTATGACAATATAGGCCTATTTTGTCCCGATTTCATATTGTTCCCGAAACCAATGACCGTGAAATAAGGACAGATTAATATGGTCACAAATTTGAAGCGTTCTGGAGGTCACTTTTTAAAACTTAATAAACACCAAGTTGGAAATTGGTGTTTGGAAGATGATTTAGCAAAATATTATTATACGTAATTCCAGCTACGTTGACATCACGTGACGTCACCCTGGACAAATTCTATTCACCATGTTCACTGTCAGAGTATGAAGCTACCCAGCAAACACAAAATATTTTCGACATCATTCGCAAAAGGTTGCCAGAAAACGTTTAAATGTCGAGTTACATAAAGGGTATAAAACGTTTTTATAATATTCAAACATTTTTAATAACTTACTGCAAATAATGTTATTTAAGTGACAAAATATTTGGCACAAAATGTTTGCAAACAATATTTTACAATAACATTTTGAAAATGTTTTTTGTAGTGTGTTTCATACAAAACGTTTTAAAACGTTTTCTTGACCTTTATATAACCCGACATTTAATGTTATTAAAACATTTTTAACAAAATCCAAAATATAACAGGTTAAAACGTTTAAAACCCGTTTTGTGTTTACTGGGTAGGTCAGAGAAGGTTTGTGTGTGTGAATGCAATGGAGCAAATACAATGCGCAAAAGAATTAAAGTACAGTTATGTTCACCCCTGTACGAAACAAAGACAGATGTCGTAGCTGGAACCAGAGCAGCCAATAGCTGCATCATTTAGCTCGAATGTAAGACCTTATTCGTTGAAGTCGTTCACAAAATAAGGACACGACGATCCCCCGGGGACGATCCAAAAACCCGGTAGAGTATAGACGTAAAACGGAAGATTTTGGCCCGATAACATGGTCCAGGACCATATGGTCCTTTTAATTTTGACAAGGGTGAACATAACTGTACCTTAATTCTTTTGCGTACTAGTGTAGATCTGCAATAAATACATGAATTAGGGAGGTTAGTAGTGTAATTCGCTACTTGCACGGTTCCGCCATTATGCACTATGTGCGGGAGAGCCTCGAACTGGCAGCATACATGAAAGGAAGAATTATGTAACCTTACACAGAACGTTATGACTAGTTCAATTCCCATTCATGTATGCTGCCAGTTCGAGGCTCTCCCCGCACATAGTGCATAATGGCGGAACCGTGCAAGTAGCGAATGGTCTTCTCAATTCCTTCTCACCACCGTGGCCCGGGTTCAATTCCCCACATTGCCCACATGTGAGTGTTGGTTACCGATCAATGCTTGTCCTCGCAGCTTTTCTCCGGGTGCTCCGGTTTTCTTTCTGCATTTAATATCAGACCTCTTCCCAAATCCCTGTCCCGTCGATTCGGTTGGCATCCCTTGAATTTTAGTAACCTCTGAGCACACTATTGGGCGTTGGCTTCGGTCTCATCAAACCACTCTAATATCTCTTTGAAAGTGACAGAAGTGTTATGGGAAGGTGGAACAGATAATAATATAGAACTGAAACCTTTTGTCCCTATTCAATGCACCTCCCGTCCCTATATCTGTTTTGCGGTACCAATGGTTACACTGCAAAAAAATACTGAGTAAAAAGGTCACAACTCGACAGTTTAGTAAAAAATTTGAGTAAAAATTACTCAACATTGAGTAAAAAGGTCACAACTCAACAGCTGAGTAAAAAATTACTCAACATGAGCAGTAAAATAATTTTGGCAGTGTACTTTTGCACTGATATTTTACTATATTATAGCATACAAGTCATATTAATCATTCCTTATATGAAATTCAGATCAACTTGCTGTTATGTGTCTTATATCAATTCAATTTTCTGTAAAACGCTGGTTTGCGTGAATGGTACCCAGGGGCGCACGTAGCCAGCTTTCTCTGTGATGGGGGATTTTGGTGGGAAATGGGTTCCTTTCCCCTTCTCTATTCCTTTTTCTTTCCAATTTTCTCTTTCATTTTTGTCACAGGGACACACTTATCTGTGACCTATGGTTTTGATGACCTCTTGAAATTCACAAGTAGGCATAAAAGTAGACATGCCAATATGAACCTTTTGCACAATTTTTAGCCATTTCTTGAATTACAACAAATTTGAATTACACTTTATATTATTGATATACAGCATCTTCGGTAGATAGCAGTCTGCATATTGTCATCATGATGCTATCTTCAGTAGATAGCAGTCTGCATATTGTCATCATGATGCTATCTTCAGTAGATAGCAGTCTATATGTTGTTATTATGGTGTTATCTTCAGTAGATAGCAGTCTGCATATTGTCATTATGGTGTTATCTTCAGTAGATAGCAGTCTGTATGTTGTTATTATGGTGTTATCTTCAGTAGATAGCAGTCTGCATAATGTCATTATGGTGTTATCTTCAGTAGATAGTAGTCTGCATATTGTCATCATGATGCTATCTATATGTTGTTATTATGGTGTTATCTTCAGTAGATAGCAGTCTGCATATTGTTATTATGGTGTTATATTCAGTAGATAGCAGTCTGCATATTGTCATCTTGATGTTATCTTCAGTAGATAGCAGTCTGCATATTGTCATTATGGTGTTATCTTCAGTAGATAGCAGTCTGCATATTATCACCATGATGCTATCTTCAGTAGATAGCAGTCTGCATATTGTCATTATGGTGCTATCTTCAGTAGATAGCAGTCTGTATGTTGTTATTATGGTGTTATCTTCAGTAGATAGCAGTCTGTATGTTGTCATTATGGTGCTATCTTCAGTAGATAGCAGTCTGCATATTGTCATTATGGTGTTATCATCAGTAGATAGCAGTCACGTATGTTGTCATTATGGTGTTATCTTCAGTAGATAGCAGTCTGCATATTGTCATCATGGTGCTATCTTCAGTAGATAGCAGTCATGTATGTTGTCATTATGGTGCTATCTTCAGTAGATAGCAGTCTGCATATTGTCATCATGGTGCTATCTTCAGTAGATAGCAGTCTGCATATTGTCATTATGGTGTTATCATCAGTAGATAGCAGTCATGTATGTTGTCATTATGGTGTTATCTTCAGTAGATAGCAGTCTGTATATTGTCATCATGATGCTATCTTCAGTAGATAGCAGTCTTCATATATGTCATCATGATGCTATTTTCAGTAGATGTCAGTTTGCAGTCTGCATATTGTCATTATGGTGTTATCATCAGTAGATAGCAGTCACGTATGTTGTCATTATGGTGTTATCTTCAGTAGATAGCAGTCTGCATATTGTCATCATGGTGCTATCTTCAGTAGATAACAGTTTATATATTGTCATCATGGTGCTATATTCAGAAGATAGCAGTCTACATATTGTCATCATGGTGCTATCTTCAGTAGATAACAGTTTATATATTGTCATCATGATGCTATCTTCAGTAGATAGCAGTCTGTTTATTGTCATCATGGTGTTATCTTCAGTAGATATCAGTCTGTATATTGTCATCATGATGCTATCTTCAGTAGATAGCAGTCTTCATATATGTCATCATGATGCTATTTTCAGTAGATGTCAGTTTGCATATTGTCATTATGGTGTTATCTTCAGTAGATAGCAGTCTGTATATTGTCATTATGGTGCTATCTTCAGTAGATAGCAGTCTGCAGATTGTCATTATGGTGCTATCTTCAGTAGATAGCAGTCTGCATATTGTCATCATGGTGCTATCTTCAGTAGATAGCAGTCTACATATTGTCATCATGATGCTATCTTCAGTAGATAGCAGTCTGTTTATTGTCATCATGGTGTTATCTTCAGTAGATATCAGTCTGTATATTGTCATCATGATGCTATCTTCAGTAGATAGCAGTCTTCATATATGTCATCATGATGCTATTTTCAGTAGATGTCAGTTTGCATATTGTCATTATGGTGTTATCTTCAGTAGATAGCAGTCTGTATATTGTCATTATGGTGCTATCTTCAGTAGATAGCAGTCTGCAGATTGTCATTATGGTGCTATCTTCAGTAGATAGAAGTCTGCATATTGTCATCGTGATGCTATCTTCAGTAGATAGCAGTCTGTTTATTGTCATCATGGTGTTATCTTCAGTAGATATCAGTCTGTATATTGTCATCATGATGCTATCTTCAGTAGATAGCAGTCTTCATATATGTCATCATGATGCTATTTTCAGTAGATGTCAGTTTGCATATTGTCATTATGGTGTTATCTTCAGTAGATAGCAGTCTGTATATTGTCATTATGGTGCTATCTTCAGTAGATAGCAGTCTGCAGATTGTCATTATGGTGCTATCTTCAGTAGATAGCAGTCTGCATATTGTCATCATGGTGCTATCTTCAGTATATAGCAGTCTGTTTATTATCATTATTATGTTATCTTCAGTAGATAGCAGTCTGCTTATTATCATTATGATGCTATCTTCAGTAGATCTCAGTCTGCATATTGTCATCATGGTGTTATCTTCAGTAGATAACAGTCTGTATGTTATCATCATGATGATATCTTCAACAGATAGCAGTCTGCATATTGTCATCATGGTGCTATCTTCAGTAGATAGCAGTCTGAATGTTGTCATCATGGGGCTATCTTCAGTAGATAACAGTCTGCATAGTGTCATTATGGTGCTATCTTCAGTAGATAGCAGTCTGCATATTGTCATCATGATGTTATCTTCAGTAGATAGCAGTCTGCTCATTGTCATTATGGTGCTATCTTCAGTAGATAGCAGTCTACATATTGTCATTATGGTGCTATCTTCAGTAGATAGCAGTCTGTATATTGTCATTATGATGTTATCTTCAGTAGATAGCAGTCTGTATATTGTCATCATGATGCTATCTTCAGTAGATAGCAGTCTGTATATTGTCATCATGGTGTTATCTTCAGCAGATAAAAGTCTGCATATTGTCATTATGATGTTATCTTCAGTAGATAGCAGTCTGCATAATGTCATCATGATGTTATCTTCAGTAGATAGCAGTCTGTATATTGTCATCATAATGCTATCTTCAGTAGATAGCAGTCTGCATATTGTCATCATGGTGTTATCTTCAGTAGATAGCAGTCTGCATATTGTCATTATGATGTTATCTTCAGTAGATAGCAGTCTGCATATTGTCATCATAATGCTATCTTCAGTAGATAGCAGTCTGCATATTGTCATCATGGTGTTATCTTCAGTAGATAGCAGTCTGCATATTGTCATTATGATGTTATCTTCAGTAGATAGCAGTCTGCATATTGTCATCATAATGCTATCTTCAGTAGATAGCAGTCTGCATATTGTCATTATGGTGTTATCTTCAGTAGATAGCAGTCTGCATATTGTCATAATGATGTTATCTTCAGTAGATAGCAGTCTGCATATTGTCATCATGGTGCTATCTTCAGTAGATAGCAGTCTGCATATTGTCATTATGATGTTATCTTCAGTAGATAGCAGTCTGTATATTGTCATCATGATGTTATCTTCAGTAGATAGCAGTCTGCATATTGTCATCATGGTGTTATCTTCAGTAGATAGCAGTCTGCATATTGTCATTATGATGTTATCTTCAGTAGATAGCAGTCTACATATTGTCATCATGGTGCTATCTTCAGTAGATAGCAGTCTGCATATTGTCATCATGGTGCTATCTTCAGTAGATAGCAGTCTGTATATTGTCATCATGGTGTTATCTTCAGCAGATAAAAGTCTGTATATTGTCATCATAATGCTATCTTCAGTAGATAGCAGTCTGCATATTGTCATCATGGTGTTATCTTCAGTAGATAGCAGTCTGCATAATGTCATCATGATGTTATCTTCAGTAGATAGCAGTCTGTAAATTGTCATCATGATGTTATCTTCAGTAGATAGCAGTCTGTATATTGTCATCATGGTGTTATCTTCAGTAGATAGCAGTCTGTATATTGTCATCATGATGTTATCTTCAGTAGATAGCAGTCTGCATATTGTCATTATGGTGCTATCTTCAGTAGATAGCAGTCTGCATATTGTCATCATGGTGCTATCTTCAGTAGATAGCAGTCTGTATATTGTCATCATGGTGTTATCTTCAGCAGATAAAAGTCTGCATATTGTCATTATGATGTTATCTTCAGTAGATAGCAGTCTGCATATTGTCATTATGATGTTATCAGTAGATAGCAGTCTGTATTTTGTCATTATGGTGTTATCATCAGTAGATAGCAGTCTGTATGTAGTCATTATGGTGCTATCTTCAGTAGATAACAGTCTGTATGTTGTCATTATGGAGCTATCTTCAGTAGATAGCAGTCTGTATGTTGTCATTACGGTGTTATCTTCAGTAGATAGCAGTCTGCATATTGTCATTATGATGTTATCAGTAGATAGCAATCTGTATTTTGTCATGATGTTATCTTCAGTAGATAGCAGTCTGTATGAAGTCATTATGGTGATACATTCAGTAGAAACTATAGCTATAGTCTGTATATTATCATTATGGTGTTATCTTATATAGATTAGTCTTCATGCATATTGTCATTATCATACTAGCTCCAGTAGATAGTGTTGTCTTTATGGTGCTATCATCATTCAGTAGATAACAATCTACATGATATTATCAATAAGCGCCATGAGCGTTATTTTGTTGACGGATACCAGTGCTTTTATAAGTCTACGTTATTATTATCCTATTTTCAGTACACAACAGTCTGTGTGTTATCATAATGATGCGATCTTCAGTTGACAGCGGTATGTATATTTCATTGTGGTTCTATCTTCAGTAGATAGCAGCATGGACATTCCATAATAACAGTCTGTCACCATGGTACTATTTCAGTAGATACCATGAAGTCTGCATATGGTCATTGCTGCTATGCTATCTTCAGTAGATAGCAGTCTGTATAATGGTGCGATCTGAGGGCCTGCTTGAAAAGCAGTGCTTGTCACTGAAGCAGTATTACCCTCAATAAAGAAAGAATAAATAAATAAAAATAAAAATAAATAAATAATAAAGATCTTCAGTTCATAGCAGCCTGTATAATATCTTTTGGTCCTATCTTCATTCAGTAGATATAGCAATCAGCATTATTCTATAGTGCCTTTAGTATATATAGATAACAGTCTGTATGTTGTCATTTTGGTGCTATCTTCAGTAGATGTATGTTCTCATAATGGCATTATAGTCAGTAGATAGCAGTCTCTGTGTTATCATTTTTTGGTGCTATATTCCAGAGTTAACAGACTCTGTGTATGGTGCTATCGTCAGTATAGATTTAGCAGTCTTTGTATGGTGCTATCTCAGTAGATAAAAGTCAGCATGTTTTCATTATTATTTTATATTAGTAGGTTTCAATCTGCGCTCTTTGAAACAATACACATCGAATATAGAAAAAGGGTTCTATTGATTGATTCTATAGGAAATTGAAATTATTTTCTGTTATGCTTTATATTATTATTATTTAGATTACTTTATATCTATGCAATAAACACCAGCCCAACTTATCATTTAAAGGGAGCAAGATACTGTTGATCTCTGCTGAAGAGTGTTTGGCAACCTCTCCTCTCCTCTCCTCTCCTGGGTTATCACGCTTTATCACGATTTATGTGCCGGTCACATCAAGTGTTTTTACGATATATGAATCTTAATCTGTATTATACGTTTTACATTGTAATATATATCATTATTGTTAATATTTATTATCATTACTCTATTTTTGTTTTTAATACAGCCTTCACGTTTCCCGTTACGATGTGGAGTTTGGTGACAATGACACTTTATCCTATCGACAACTCAACTGGTTGGAGTTCGCTCCTGAAGTGTCAGCAGGATTAGAGAATGACAGTATTACAACTATTAATGTGCCGTTTGTTGTGAGTTGAACTTAATGTCAGTATATAAAATGGGCTCAAAAAGAAACTTATAATTTTTCACAAGGTCATATCTTAAAATCCTGTTCATCAAAATGAACCAAAATTACACACAGGATACTAGCCACATGTCAGTAACCAAACAGTTGCCCAAGTGACACAACAGCGACGTTTGCAAACACGGATACATACAGTCCCATATATTCCAGTGCATTTTTCAGTTGTGTCAGTAAAGCAACCATTTGAATATTGACATGTCATTAGAGTAGAATATTGAAGGAATCCTGTGTGTGATTTTGGCTCATTTTGATGGACAGGTTTTCAAGATATGATCATTTGAAAAATTCCGGGAAAAATTGTAAGTTTCTTTTTTATTCCAGTTTAGTTTTGAAAGTGCCCGTCTCTATGAGACAAAATGTTGACAAAACTTCGAGTAGAAGAACTCTCAAATAGTTACAAAATAAATCTAAATTAAAATCTTTTGAGGGGAAAATCGCAAATGAAAACGGTAAACGAAAGTGAAACCAAAAACGGAAAACAGAAGCACAACCCGCCCCCAAACAAATAATCAAAAAAGAAACGTCCGACTGGATACTGGCCTGTGAGAAATCATGTGGACATCCGTAATCTTCTAAAATACCGGTATGTTCGGGCTATAGGCAGGTGGGGTGGGGTGGGGTCGGATGCGATATTGCCATTTGACGTCGCCATTGGATTAACACGTAATCATGAAAACGTTTTAGGTTATATTTATACGTAAGGTCAAAATTTTAATATGATGGACGGCTTTTACTCCCAGCTACATACATAGACCTACACTTTAAATACATATCGTTAAATTGTTTGCTTTCATTTTTTGTCAGGGGTATTTTTTCTTACTTTTTTGTCAGTGGCACTCCCCGGCTACGCTACTGATTAAGCTTACTAATCAATGGTAACGATACCAGACTGTTTATCTCTTTTACGCCTTACGAAAATTATTTTAAGCAATTGCCCATGGCAAAGACTTCGCCATAGTTGCAATTTTTCGAGAACTTATTTAAATCCAAATTACATGTTGCTTGATATTTCAAGGTATTATAATAATATTTAATTTCTTGTTTAAAACTTTTTAACGTTTTAGGGTCTTGCATCTGGTGCTAAACATCAAGACTGGTTTTCCCGCCTAACCGTATCAGCATTAGCCAAAATCCACGAACACGAAATGTTTACCAGACTCACGATAGGGGAGATATTATGGGGTTATGAGGATCCATTGCTCAAACAACTGCAATTAATGGTTGGAGAAGAAAAGGTCCCTACGTATAAAATCGGTCTCCTACTCAGAGTAAGTATTTCTAACGTCTTTATTTTAAATAGTTATCATTTTATTTAAACAAATTACAGCTATTAGTAGTTGTTGGTATGGATACTGTCCATATGTGTATCAATGAAGCAGCTACCCGGCAAACACAAAAAATTCTAAACGTTATTAAACGGTATTAATGAAGTAGCCATCTACTGTTAATATGGGTATTGATAAGTAGCTATCTACCGCTGATATTAGTATTTATAAATCCGTTATCTACTGCTGATATTGACATTGATGAAGTAGCCGTCTACTGCTGATATGGGTATTGATGAAGTAGCCATCTACTGCTGATATTAGTATTGATGAAGTAGCCATAAATACTGCTGCTATGGGTATTGATGAAGAAGCCATCTACTGCTGATATTAGTATTGATAAAGTCACTGTCTACTGCTGATATTGGTATTGATGAAGTAGCCACCTACTGCTGATATTAGTATTGGTAAAGTCGCTGTCCACTGCTGATATTATTGATAAAGCAGCTATCTAATACTGATATTGGTATTGATGAAGTAGCTATCTACTGCTGATATTGGTATTAAAAAAGTAGGCATCTATAAAACTGCTGATATTGGTATTGATAAAGTCGCTGTCTACTGCTGATATGGATATTTATGAATTATGAAGTAGCCATCTACTGCTGATATTAGTATTGATAAAATGCTGTCTACTGCTGATATGGGCATTGATGAAGTAGCGGTATTACCTTCCTTCATTCAAAGGATAATATCTCCCAAATGCAGCAACAAATTTATTAAGTAGTACCGGTATACTATTTAAATCAGTATAATTTACAGTCCTAATGATACATATATTTTATATTTTTAATATTTTCTAGAAAAGACTGATGTGTCGGGAACAATCATTTTGATACACCCTGTACACTATCAAGGGCGTAGCCATTTACCACTTTGGTTGGTGACAGTATTTCATAAAAATGATATAAATTAAAAAAATGATATAATTGAAAATTGGTATATCAAATTGATCATTTAAATCTAGTCAACTGGACTTACTATTTTTTACTGGCGACGTTTCACATCCTATCCTGAATGACTGAGAATATACACAAATATACGTATAATTGTTATGTTTCTTCTCACTTAGACTAATGGATCCAGATTTAGTACTGTAGTCAACACTGGAGCCAGTAATTCTACGATGTTGAATAAAATTGTGACATTTAATGACAAGACTGCGTTTAAATTGTGGGCAACCAAAGAGGCCAACATGATCAATGGATCAGGTATGTTGAACTCTCTACACGCGGGTGTCGACTGCAGGCGCTAGGCGACCAGTTTCATTTTTTTTAAACAAATTCAGAAATGTCAAAATTGTTAATTTTCATGACCATAGAGGTCGATCCTTTATGTAATTATTTCGTGTAAACTAATCCTGACCCTAACCCTAATCCTAACATTAACCCTATAACCCTAACCCTAAACTAACCCTAACCCCAATTTCGTGTATATTTACATGAGGGATTAACCCATATTTGGATTCAGCATGAAAAATGCATTAAAATGAGTACAAACAAGCCTAGTATTGGTTCAGTGGTTCTCATTAAGATCTTGATATTTTGAGAAAATATCTCAAAACTTTTTATGAAGCCTATGACTAGCATGCAGAGAGCAGTAATGAATCAGTCGATCAATCAATCAAAACTTCGCTAAAAATCAAAACTATTTTTAGTGTGTATAAAAACCAAGCACTTAGGCTAATCGATCACTATTCAAGCAAACAAGCAAGTAATGAATAAATCAATCAAACGATCGATAAATCAGGCAATCAAAAACTTTCTCAAAATTACCCAGAAACCAATTAATCAATTAACCGATCGATCAATCCAAAATGTACACTTCACCGTAACATTTTATAAATCATTAATCATGTAATATGCATTCTATCAGTTTATCCTGAAAATTATTCTTATTCCTCCACAGATGGTAGTATGTTCCATCCTGGTGTGACTGCGGAGGAGTCTTTTTATGTGTTTAATCCAATGCGTTGCAGGTTAGTCTCTAACAGCTTCTAACAAAGGCTTCACTATGCCATATAGTTTAATGCATGCAAAAAGCCAAATAATTATTAATATCCCGAATATTCAGATGATCAGATATTTCAGGAAGCAACCACAAACGATGACCAAATACCGTAAAACCCCGTCTACAAGCATATAGAGTGCTTCTGATGAAAGCTACATTTATCCAGGCGCCATTATGGAGTATGAGCAAATAAATTACGGATCCAAGCATATACAAACAGGTATTATTTTAAGACCAATCTATTGTATTGGTATATTTACGCTGGCTTCGAATTAATTTAGCTTTCATAAAAAACACTATGTATGCTTGTAGACGGGGTTTTTTTTTTTTACGGTAGATTAGGCCTAACAATTTGAACATATCAAGGTCAGCAGAAATCTATGCGAATTGGTAGGCCTACCAGGATTACAATTCAGTGAAACGTGTGTTTGCTGGGATGTCATAATCCGGGGACAAATCCATGCCCATGCTAACTAGCAGACCCACTCGGGAAGGAGCCAGATTCTTTCTGTTCGTGCAAATTCTACAGTTCATCTTGTTTTACACGATTTCTTACTTTCATTAGATCCGTCCCGTATATCTACAAGGAGTCTCAGCTTCATTATGATATACCAATGATGAAGTTCCACATCCCGTGGTATACATACGCCAATGCATCAAGTTATCCACCTAATGCTGGGTTTTGTTTGCAAGACAGTTGTCCTGATGGGATCCTAAATGTAACCGCATGTACAAGTAAGATATTATTTTGTGTTATTATAATATTAATAATCCATATTTTTATCATATCTTTATATGAATCACAACTCCAAATCCAAATTTCATTCAATAGAGGTTGTGCATGTGACGAATCATACCGTATATGGCGGATTACTCAAATGTATCAGCAAAAGCATGATTGCAATCTACCGCGACAGTTCGTCTCACACACATAACAAATGCACTATGATCAAATAGGTTGATGACAACATTTGATTGAATGGACAGCACTGCGCCATGATTACGGGGAAGGACACCGGTTCAAGTCCTTTGTTTAGTACCAATCAATAATTTCACGCACAACCTTTATCTACATGAATATATGAATACAAAACCCACCCAAGTCCATACGTTGGCCAAATTGAGTTAAGCATGGGAAATTGTTGCTATACATAGGCCTGTCCTATGTATGAAAGAACAACTCAAATTCATCATCTGTGTCTATTGAGCATGTGAGAAATAGCATGTATGAAAGAACCACCAAATTCCGTGATTTGAGTCTTGTAACACATTGATTGAAATCCAGTATGTATAAAAGTCCACTTGTAACACATTCATTGCTAGAGAGTGACTTTTGAAAAAAAATGGGTTTAATAAAGGAACGTGTGTGGTTTATATTACATGGCAGAATGCTTATCAACATTATACATACCTGTGTGCTTTATTTTGTATTATCTTACTAGTGGTAATCTCATTCCATCGTTGTTGTCTTTGTATATGATTCAAAAAACCACCCAAGTCCAAAATTTAAAATGAACCCTACAAAGTCCCTGAAATGCTAATTGTCATACTTTATACAGTTTAATCCACTCATTTGCACGTAAAACTTACCATATTGACCAGGTAAATCTAACTTAAGGAATTAAAATGATACACAGGTTTTTCTCTCAAAATCACTTCCCATGGACTTGGGTGGGTTTTGTATTCATATATTCACATGTATGTCGGAGAATATTATTTCCCATTTATTTTTGGTGGAAATGGAAGATCACCCGAAACCTAGCCAGAAGCATGCATTAACTCAATTTGCTCAAAATTCTCAATTCGCAACACTGCCGAATTCATAACGATACGTGTTCTAAAATTTTAGAAGGACCGATAGAATGGTACCAACGTTTTCAAACACCGGTTACGTAGAACAGCGATTTTGCGCATTCGTCACTCTGCCGAATTCAAGGAATTATGATTAGGATTTTATCATGATCGTTCATGTCTGATCGTCTCATTATAAATATTTGAGTTGACATCTATGTCTTAATGGCCTAATGGCCTTTAACTCTCTCTACGCGGGTGTCGACTGCAGACGACAAGTTTGCAAAAATTAAAACTTCAAAACTTTCAGAATTGTACATTTTCATGACCATATTTGGAATCGGCATAAAAAATGCATTAAAATAAGTACAAACAAGCCTAGTATTGGTTCAGTGGTTCTTGAGATAGAACTTGATATTTGGAGAAAATATCTCAAATGTTGGATTGAAGCCTATGTCTAGTTAATCTCTAAATTTGTATTTTCCAGAGGGACCCATCGGGATGTCTTTACCTCACTTCTTGTATGCATCACCTGATATCATAGAATCGTTTGATGGCATCGAACCAAATGAAACCAAACATCAAAGCTACCTCACCGTCGAACCGGTAAGATGAACGACATTGGTATTATTGATAGTATCATTGCTGTAATCATCATAATCGTGGTCTCCGTCCTCGTCTTAGTCCCCGTCTCTGTCCCCATTCTTCATCTCCATCTCGCCATCTTCATCTTGGTCTTCATCTTCATCACCACCACCGTCGTTTTTATTGCATTTTTTTCTGCTTATGCTTCTTCTTTGTTGTTCATCTTCTCCAATGTCTGCTCCTTCTGCCATCTTCATGTCCATGTTCATCTTCTTCTTCATCACCATCATCTTATTGCGTTTTTTCTGCTCCTGCTTCTCCTTTGTTATTTTTTCTTTAGTATCTGATATTCTGCTTCTTCCGCCATCTCCATGTTTTTATTCATCTTCACTTTCATCTACGTCTTCATCTTCATCTTCTTCTTCATCTTCTTTGTTTTCATCTTCTTTATCTTCATCTTCTTTGTCTTCATTGCCATCATTTTGTTATGATTTTTTCTGCTTCTGCTTCTTCTTTGATGTTTATCTTCTTTAGTGTCTGCTATTAACGTATAATCATAATCTTGATCTTCTTCGGTGTCTGCTTCTTCCCCATCTTCATCTTCGTCTTCGTCTTCATCTTCATCACCACCACCCTCATCTAATTGTGTTTTTTCTGTTTTTACTTTGCTGTTTATCTTCTTTTCAGTTTCTGCTTCTTCCGCCATCTTCATCTTCACTTTCATCTCCCATCTTCATCTTCTGTGTCTGTAGCTTCATCGCCATCATCGTATTTTTTTCTGCTTCTGAATTTTCTTTGTTGTTTATCTTCAATGTCTGCTTTTGCCACATGATCATAATCTTGTTCATCTCTTTCAGTGTCGGCATCTTCCACCATCTCCACGTTCATTTTCATCTTCGTCTTCGTCTCCATCATCATCATCATCACCATCATCGTATTGTTTTTTCTGCTTCTGCTTCTTTGTCATCTTCTTCAGTGTCAGCTTCTGACATCTCCACGTTCTTGTTCATCTTCATCTTCATCTTCATCACCATCACCATCATCATCTAATTGTGTGTTAATTTCTGGTTTGCTTCTTTGTTGTTTATCTTCTTAGTATCTGCTTCTTCATGTTATATTCATGTTCACCTTCGTCTTCATCTTTATCTTCATCACCACCATCAGATCATATGCTTATTGTGCTTCTTCTTCTCCTTTGTTGTTTATCTTCTTCAGCGTCTGCTTCTACCCTTAATCGTCTTGCTCGTCTTCTTCAGTATCTGCTTTTTCCGCCATCTTCATGTTCATGTTCATCTTCAACTTCATCTTCTTTGTCTCTATCATCATCATCATCACAATCTCCATCATCGTATTGTTTTTTCTGCTTCTCCTTCTTTGTCATCTTGTTCATCTTCTTCAGCATCTGCTTCTTCTGCATAATCATCATGTTGTTCACGCCCACCTCATCATCATCCGCATCAAATCAATGTATTATTATCATCCAGATTACAGGTGTATCTTACATACAAAGGCGGCGTCTTCAGATGAATGTTTACATGGAAACTGTGGATTCAATCATGTAAGTCCATAATGACGCTTTGAAATATAGTTTATAGTCCTCAATCGTTGACGATGAGCCAATAAACATGTTGGCCAATGAACTATAGGCGTGAATACCGGGAGATGGGAGGGAGGGGAATCCCACCTAATGATAAGGGGGATGATCACCCCTATCCCCAATGATGCCTGCAAATTTTAGCGGTCTTCGCGCAAAATTGTTCCACTTTTGCAGCACATTTCACCATTTTAGCTTCAATATGGCAAGAAAATGTTACTCTCTCTCGCGCATTTTGACCATAACCTTATTCTGTCGCCAAAATGTACTGGATTTACTCTACTTCAAGAGAATTTTTCAACCCCATTCCATCCCCCCGTTTCCCAGGAAAATAGCAAGAGAGTAACATGATTAGGTGTAAATTTCAATTGAGCACATGAAAAATGTTACAAGTAGGGTCTGAATTAATGGATTTTCCCATATCATGATATAGGCCACCAAAATACGCCATACAATAGGATACATAGTAGCAGTGGCCAGTCAGTTACAATCTCACTTCCACATCAAGTGGTAGCTTTACGTATTGTTTTAGATGCAAAAAGTAACCCTCCTAGCTCCTTCTCATTGGGAACGAAGTTTACTTGTCTTTTTAAATATTCCTAATCATACGTCTCTTTGCAGGCAAACTGAGGGCGTACGTTCCATGTACTACCCATATTGTTGGATAGAGATGGTGAGTCAGCTATGTATAGGCCTATGCCGCAGAATTATCAATACTCGGGAGATGGGGGTTAGGGTGATTCACAAAAAATGAAATTGTTATTTTTCAACGGGACACCCCCTCATTTTGTTCATTTTGGTAATAAAATTATACCTGCAAAATATGAAAAAAATTCAAAAAAGTTTAGGGGGTGCTACCGGTCAATGAACTTTTGTACACAAAGTCAATGGGATTTTTTGTCAAAAATTTCAAACGCTTATTTCAGGGCCTAAAAAGTCTACCAGGCTTGCAAAACGGAAGTAAATGTTCAATGATATACCTAACTTTGTGAAAACATGGGTTTTTACCAAATTAAAGTTCATAGTTGACTGTAATAATAAAAAATGTTTCAAAAGTGACAGAGGGAGTGTAGCTCAAGAAAAGAATACCCTGGGATATCCCTGGAATCCCACCAGGCACCCCAAATTTATACCTTATTGAACTGAACTGTTGATAAAAAAAAGATTAAAATTCTTCACATATTAGTTTACCCCAATGGTGATACCAGCTTTTGAAATCTTATGTAATAGTAACTATCAAAATCCATACATCTGTATCAGGGGTGGTCATTATGGCCATACCTGATGAAGATTTGTATTGTTTGAATTGAATGACCACAGGAAGGATTAGATTCACCATGGTTGAAAAGAAATGTATATAAATTGGGGTCACAACATTGGATAGTGGCCAGTTCAAAACTACACCTTGTGCAAGGTACTTGTGACAAGAGCTAGAGTGGCTAAGACACATTTACTACTGGATTACACATTAAACATTACACTACACTTACATAAAATTACAAACCTACACACATTCAACACTTGAATAACATAATTTACAGTTACAAACCTACATACATTTAAAAAAAAAAAAGAACTAGAGCCCCATAAACACAACTTTATATTAGCCAAGTACCATAATATTTTGGCTGTTCCAGCAACTGCCTTGCCCCAAATGTAACAGTTTTCACAAAAATGCAATTTTCTGGAAAGCGGGTTAACATTTTTACAATTTTCTTTAGCATTTATTTTAAGGACATTACTCACACTATGATCAAATATTTTGGCACAATCAGGAAAATTAACATGGCTTTTTGTGTTGTAAAGAAAATGGCTCATAAATCCCATTGACTTTGTGTACAAAAGTTCATTGACCGGTAGCACCCCTAAACTTTTTGATTTTTTTTCATATTTTGCAGGTATGATTTTATTATCAAAATGAACAAAATGAGGGGGTGTCCCGTTGAAAAATACCAATTTCATTTTTTGTGAATCACCCTAATGGGGGTGTTTGTTTGTTTGTTTGTGTGTTTGTTTGTTTTTGTTTTGTTTTTTGTTTTGTTTTGTTTTTTTGTTTTTTGGACGAAAAAGACAAACTGCAGACCTCTAAGTGGGATTGTGAGTTTTGTTGTTGTTTTCGAAAGAGACAAAAGACAGACACCCTTAATACACTATTTGGAGTTTAAGCAACTATAATGCGCGAAATTCAAAGAAAGATGTAGAAAGGAAGTTGTGATAAACTTTCGAATTTACTTAACACTAAAAAAACTTTAAAAAATCAGGATTCGTTCATAATAATATTGAATTGTATTGCAATCCTTCATAATAATATTGAATTATATTGCATTGCATTACATACATTACATTACATTGTATATTACATCGTATAATACAATGCAATACAGCATTGTATTGCATTACATTTTATTATTATTACATTGCTTTGTGTTGTATTGTATTGTATTATTTTGTATTGTACTGTATTGTATCGTATCGCATTGCATTGCATTGTATCGTATCGTATCGTATCGTATCGCATCGTATCGCATTGTATCGTATCGTATCGTATTGTATCGTATCGTATTGTATTGTATCGTATCGTATCGTATTTTGTTGTATTGCATTGCATTGTATTGTATTATATCGTATTGTATCGTATTGTATTGTATCGTATCGTATCGTATTTTGTTGCATTGTATTGCATTGTATCTTATCGTATCGTATCTTATTGTATCGTATCGTATTGTGTCGTATCGTATCATAATTGTGTCGTATCGTATCGTATCGTATCATATCGTATCGTAGTGTCGTATCGTATATTGTGTCGTATCGTATCGTATCGTATCGTATCGTATTGTGTCGTATCGTATCATATTGTGTCGTATCGTATCATATCGTATTGTATTGTATTGTATTGTATTGTATTGTATTGTATCGTATTATATCGTATTATAATCGTATCGTATCGTATCGTATTGTATTGTATCGTATTGTATCGTATCATATCATATCGTATCGCATCGTATTGTATTGTAGCCCTATTATGCATTTGTATAACCAGAGGTGATGAAAACATGATATTGTATTATATCTCCACAGAGTGCAGATGTGCCAGAATCTATAGCCACTTATTTCAGAAGCAACATGTCAATCGTTGATGGGTTGGATGTCATAACACGATATGTCTTCATAGGACTAGCTGGCTTATGTCTTCTTATAATCATCTTAATGTTATTATGTATGGTGACCAAATGGTAAGACATGCTTCATAGGGGCAGGGGTGTAGGATGTTAATGGTTGATGGGTTGGATGTCATAACACAATATGGCTTCATAGGACTAGTTGGCTTATGTCTTCTTATAATCATCTTAATGTTATTATGTATGGTGACCAAATGGTAAGACATGCTTCATAGGGGCAGGGGTGTAGGATGTTAATGGTTGATGGGTTGGATGTCATAACACAATATGGCTTCATAGGACTAGTTGGCTTATGTCTTCTTATAATCATCTTAATGTTATTATGTGTGGTGACCAAATGGTAAGACATGCTTCATGGGGGCAGTGGGTGTAGGATGTTAATGGTTGATGGGTTGGATGTCATAACACGATATGGCTTCATAGGACTAGCTGGCTTATGTCTTCTTATAATCATCTTAATGTTATTATGTATGGTGACCAAATGGTAAGACATGCTTCATAGGGGCAGGGGTGTAGGATGTTAATGGTTGATGGGTTGGATGTCATAACACGATATGGCTTCATAGGACTAGCTGGCTTATGTCTTCTTATAATCATCTTAATGTTATTATGTATTCGCCTATTGCACGGTTCCGCCATATGCGAGGAGAGCCTCGAACCCGGGCCTCGAACTGGCAATAGGCATGAAAGGAAGTATTATGTGACTTTACGTAATGTTATATGACTAGTTCAATTCCCATTCATGCATGCTGCCAGATCGAGGCTCTCCTTGCATATGGCGGAACCGTGCAATGGGTGAATGGTGACCAAATGGTAAGACATGCTTCATAGGGACAGGGGGTGTAGGATGTTAATGGTTGATGGGTTGGATGTCATAACACGATATGGCTTCATAGGACTAGCTGGCTTATGTCTCCTTATAATCATCATAATGTTATTATGTGTGGTGACCAAATGGTAAGATATGCTTCATAGGGACAGGGGGTGTAGGATGTCAATCGTTGATGGGTTGGATGTCATAACACGATATGGCTTCATAGGACTAGTTGGCTTATGTCTCCTTATAATCATCTTAATGTTATTATGTGTGGTGACCAAATGGTAAGACATGCTTCATAGGGGCAGGGGTGTAGGATGTTAATGGTTGATGGGTTGGATGTCATAACACGATATGGCTTCATAGGACTAGCTGGCTTATGTCTCCTTATAATCATCTTAATGTTATTATGTGTGGTGACCAAATGGTAAGACATGCTTCATAGGGACAGGGGTGTAGGATGTTAATGGTTGATGGGTTGGATGTCATAACACGATATGGCTTCATAGGACTAGCTGGCTTATGTCTCCTTATAATCATCTTAATGTTATTATGTGTGGTGACCAAATGGTAAGACATGCTTCATAGGGGCAGTGGGTGTAGGATGTTAATGGTTGATGGGTTGGATGTCATAACACGATATGGCTTCATAGGACTAGCTAGCTTATGTCTTCTTATAATCATCTTAATGTTATTATGTGTGGTGACCAAATGGTAAGACATGCTTCATAGGGGCAGGGGGTGTTGGATGTTAATGGTAGATGGGTTGGATGTCATAACACGATATGGCTTCATAGGACTAGCTGGCTTATGTCTCCTTATAATCATCTTAATGTTATTATGTGTGGTGACCAAATGGTAAGACATGCTTCATGGGGGCAGGGGTGTAGGATGTTAATGGTTGATGGGTTGGATGTCATAACACGATATGGCTTAATAGGACTAGCTGGCTTATGTCTTCTTATAATCATCTTAATGTTATTATGTGTGGTGACCAAATGGTAAGACATGCTTCATAGGGACAGGGAGTGTAGGATGTTAATGGTTGATGGGTTGGATGTCATAACACGATATGGCTTCATAGGACTAGCTGGCTTATGTCTTCTTATAATCATCTTAATGTTATTATGTATGGTGACCAAATGGTAAGACATGCTTCATAGGGACAGGGGTGTAGGATGTTAATGGTTGATGGGTTGGATGTCATAACACGATATGGCTTCATAGGACTAGCTGGCTTATGTCTCCTTATAATCATCTTAATGTTATTATGTGTGGTGACCAAATGGTAAGACATGCTTCATAGGGACAGGGGGTGTAGGATGTTAATGGTTGATGGGTTGGATGTCATAACACGATATGGCTTCATAGGACTATAGCTGGCTTATGTCTTCTTATAATCATCTTAATGTTATTATGTATGGTGACCAAATGGTAAGACATGCTTCATAGGGGCAGGGGGTGTAGGATGTTAATGGTTGATGGGTTGGATGTCATAACACGATATGGCTTCATAGGACTAGTTGGCTTATGTCTTCTTATAATCATCTTAATGTTATTATGTATGGTGACCAAATGGTAAGACATGCTTCATAGGGGCAGGGGTGTAGGATGTTAATGGTTGATGGGTTGGATGTCATAACACGATATGGCTTCATAGGACTAGTTGGCTTATGTCTTCTTATAATCATCTTAATGTTATTATGTATGGTGACCAAATGGTAAGACATGCTTCATAGGGGCAGGGGTGTAGGATGTTAATGGTTGATGGGTTGGATGTCATAACACGATATGGCTTCATAGGACTAGTTGGCTTATGTCTTCTTATAATCATCTTAATGTTATTATGTATGGTGACCAAATGGTAAGACATGCTTCATAGGGACAGGGGGTGTAGGATGTTAATGGTTGATGGGTTGGATGTCATAACACGATATGGCTTCATAGGACTAGTTGGCTTATGTCTTCTTATAATCATCTTAATGTTATTATGTATGGTGACCAAATGGTAAGACATGCTTCATAGGGGCAGGGTGTAGGATGTTAATGGTTGATGGGTTGGATGTCATAACACGATATGGCTTCATAGGACTAGTTGGCTTATGTCTTCTTATAATCATCTTAATGTTATTATGTATGGTGACCAAATGGTAAGACATGCTTCATAGGGACAGGGGGTGTAGGATGTTAATGGTTGATGGGTTGGATGTCATAACACGATATGGCTTCATAGGACTAGCTGGCTTATGTCTCCTTATAATCATCTTAATGTTATTATGTATGGTGACCAAATGGTAAGACATGCTTCATGGGGGCAGGGGTGTAGGATGTTAATGGTTGATGGTTGATGGGTTGGATGTCATAACACGATATGGCTTCATAGGACTAGCTGGCTTATGTCTTCATATAATCATCTTAATGTTATTATGTGTGGTGACCAAATGGTAAGACATGCTTCATAGGGGCAGGGGGTGTAGGATGTTAATGGTTGATGGGTTGGATGGCATAACACGATATGGCTTCATAGGACTAGCTGGCTTATGTCTTCTTATAATCATCTTAATGTAATTATGTATGGTGACCAAATGGTAAGACATGCTTCATGGGGACAGGGGGTGTAGGATGTTAATGGTTGATGGGTTGGATGTCATAACACGATATGGCTTCATAGGACTAGCTGGCTTATGTCTCCTTATAATCATCTTAATGTTATTATGTATGGTGACCAAATGGTAAGACATGCTTCATGGGGACAGGGGGTGTAGGATGTTAATGGTTGATGGGTTGGATGTCATAACACGATATGTCTTCATAGGACTAGCTGGCTTATGTCTTCTTATAATCATCTTAATGTTATTATGTGTGGTGACCAAATGGTAAGACATGCTTCATAGGGGCAGGGGTGTAGGATGTTAATGGTTGATGGGTTGGATGTCATAACACGATATGGCTTCATAGGACTAGCTGACTTATGTCTTCTTATAATCATCTTAATGTTATTATGTGTGGTGACCAAATGGTAAGACATGCTTCATAGGGGCAGGGGTGTAGGATGTTAATGGTTGATGGGTTGGATGTCATAACACGATATGGCTTCATAGGACTAGCTGACTTATGTCTTCTTATAATCATCTTAATGTTATTATGTGTGGTGACCAAATGGTAAGACATGCTTCATAGGGACAGGGAGTGTAGGATGTTAATGGTTGATGGGTTGGATGTCATAACACGATATGGTTTCATAGGACTAGCTGGCTTATGTCTTCTTATAATCATCTTAATGTTATTATGTATGGTGACCAAATGGTAAGACATGCTTCATGGGGACAGGGGTGTAGGATGTTAATGGTTGATGGGTTGGATGTCATAACACAATATGGCTTCATAGGACTAGCTGACTTATGTCTTCTTATAATCATCTTAATGTTATTATGTATGGTGACCAAATGGTAAGACATGCTTCATAGGGACAGGGAGTGTAGGATGTTAATGGTTGATGGGTTGGATGTCATAACACGATATGGCTTCATAGGACTAGCTGGCTTATGTCTTCTTATAATCATCTTAATGTTATTATGTGTGGTGACCAAATGGTAAGACATGCTTCATAGGGGCAGGGGTGTAGGATGTTAATGGTTGATGGGTTGGATGTCATAACACGATATGGCTTCATAGGACTAGCTGACTTATGTCTTCTTATAATCATCTTAATGTTATTATGTGTGGTGACCAAATGGTAAGACATGCTTCATAGGGGCAGGGGTGTAGGATGTTAATGGTTGATGGGTTGGATGTCATAACACGATATGGCTTCATAGGACTAGCTGACTTATGTCTTCTTATAATCATCTTAATGTTATTATGTGTGGTGACCAAATGGTAAGACATGCTTCATAGGGGCAGGGGGTGTAGGATGTTAATGGTTGATGGGTTGGATGTCATAACACGATATGGTTTCATAGGACTAGCTGGCTTATGTCTTCTTATAATCATCTTAATGTTATTATGTATGGTGACCAAATGGTAAGACATGCTTCATGGGGACAGGGGTGTAGGATGTTAATGGTTGATGGGTTGGATGTCATAACACGATATGGCTTCATAGGACTAGCTGGCTTATGTCTTCTTATAATCATCTTAATGTTATTATGTGTGGTGACCAAATGGTAAGACATGCTTCATAGGGGCAGGGGTGTAGGATGTTAATGGTTGATGGGTTGGATGTCATAACACGATATGGTTTCATAGGACTAGCTGGCTTATGTCTTCTTATAATCATCTTAATGTTATTATGTATGGTGACCAAATGGTAAGACATGCTTCATGGGGACAGGGGGTGTAGGATGTTAATGGTTGATGGGTTGGATGTCATAACACGATATGTCTTCATAGGACTAGCTGGCTTATGTCTTCTTATAATCATCTTAATGTTATTATGTGTGGTGACCAAATGGTAAGACATGCTTCATAGGGGCAGGGGGTGTAGGATGTTAATGGTTGATGGGTTGGATGTCATAACACGATATGGCTTCATAGGACTAGCTGACTTATGTCTTCTTATAATCATCTTAATGTTATTATGTGTGGTGACCAAATGGTAAGACATGCTTCATAGGGGCAGGGGTGTAGGATGTTAATGGTTGATGGGTTGGATGTCATAACACGATATGGCTTCATAGGACTAGCTGACTTATGTCTTCTTATAATCATCTTAATGTTATTATGTGTGGTGACCAAATGGTAAGACATGCTTCATAGGGACAGGGAGTGTAGGATGTTAATGGTTGATGGGTTGGATGTCATAACACGATATGGCTTCATAGGACTAGCTGGCTTATGTCTCCTTATAATCATCTTAATGTTATTATGTATGGTGACCAAATGGTAAGACATGCTTCATGGGGACAGGGGGTGTAGGATGTTAATGGTTGATGGGTTGGATGTCATAACACAATATGGCTTCATAGGACTAGCTGACTTATGTCTTCTTATAATCATCTTAATGTTATTATGTATGGTGACCAAATGGTAAGACATGCTTCATAGGGACAGGGAGTGTAGGATGTTAATGGTTGATGGGTTGGATGTCATAACACGATATGGCTTCATAGGACTAGCTGGCTTATGTCTTCTTATAATCATCTTAATGTTATTATGTGTGGTGACCAAATGGTAAGACATACTTCATGGGGGCAGGGGTGTAGGATGTTAATGGTTGATGGGTTGGATGTCATAACACGATATGGCTTCATAGGACTAGCTGGCTTATGTCTCCTTATAATCATCATAATGTTATTATGTGTGGTGACCAAATGGTAAGATATGCTTCATAGGGACAGGGGGTGTAGGATGTCAATGGTTGATGGGTTGGATGTCATAACACGATATGGCTTAATAGGACTAGCTGGCTTATGTCTTCTTATAATCATCTTAATGTTATTATGTGTGATGACCAAATGGTAAGATATGCTTCATAGGGGCAGGGGGGGTAGGATGTCAATGGTTGATGGGTTGGATGTCATAACACGATATGGCTTCATAGGACTAGCTGGCTTATGTCTTCTTATAATCATCTTAATGTTATTATGTGTGGTGACCAAATGGTAAGACA
This sequence comes from Amphiura filiformis, assembly GCF_039555335.1. Taxonomy (NCBI): domain Eukaryota; kingdom Metazoa; phylum Echinodermata; class Ophiuroidea; order Amphilepidida; family Amphiuridae; genus Amphiura; species Amphiura filiformis. The sequence goes on from NC_092646.1 coordinate 2,465,062, forward strand.
TGCTTCATGGGGACAGGGGGTGTAGGATGTCAATGGTTGATGGGTTGGATGTCATAACACGATATGGCTTCATAGGACTACCTGGCTTATGTCTTCTTATAATCATCTTAATGTTATTATGTGTGATGACCAAATGGTAAGACATGCTTCATAGGGACAGGGGGTGTAGGATGTCAATGGTTGATGGGTTGGATGTCATAACACGATATGGCTTCATAGGACTAGCTGGCTTATGTCTTCTTATAATCATCTTAATGTTATTATGTGTGATGACCAAATGGTAAGATATGCTTCATAGGGGCAGGGGGTGTAGGATGTCAATGGTTGATGGGTTGGATGTCATAACACGATATGGCTTCATAGGACTAGCTGGCTTATGTCTTCTTATAATCATCTTAATGTTATTATGTGTGGTGACCAAATGGTAAGACATGCTTCATGGGGACAGGGGGTGTAGGATGTCAATGGTTGATGGGTTGGATGTCATAACACGATATGGCTTCATAGGACTAGCTGACTTATGTCTTCTTATAATCATCTTAATGTTATTATGTATGGTGACCAAATGGTAAGACATGCTTCATAGGGACAGGGGGTGTAGGATGTCAATGGTTGATGGGTTGGATGTCATAACACGATATGGCTTCATAGGACTACCTGGCTTATGTCTTCTTATAATCATCTTAATGTTATTATGTGTGATGACCAAATGGTAAGACATGCTTCATGGGGGGCAGGGGGTGTAGGATGTTAATGGTTGATGGGTTGGATGTCATAACACGATATGGCTTCATAGGACTAGCTAGCTTATGTCTTCTTATAATCATCTTAATGTTATTATGTATGGTGACCAAATGGTAAGACATGCTTCATGGGGGCAGGGGTGTAGGATGTTAATGGTTGATGGGTTGGATGTCATAACACGATATGGCTTCATAGGACTAGCTGGCTTATGTCTTCATATAATCATCTTAATGTTATTATGTGTGGTGACCAAATGGTAAGACATGCTTCATGGGGGCAGGGGTGTAGGATGTTAATGGTTGATGGGTTGGATGTCATAACACAATATGGCTTCATAGGACTAGCTGGCTTATGTCTTCTTATAATCATCTTAATGTTATTATGTATGGTGACCAAATGGTAAGACATGCTTCATAGGGGCAGGGGTGTAGGATGTTAATGGTTGATGGGTTGGATGTCATAACACGATATAGCTTCATAGGACTAGCTGGCTTATGTCTCCTTATAATCATCTTAATGTTATTATGTGTGGTGACCAAATGGTAAGACATGCTTCATAGGGGCAGGGGGTGTAGGATGTTAATGGTTGATGGGTTGGATGTCATAACACAATATGGCTTCATAGGACTAGCTGGCTTATGTCTTCTTATAATCATCTTAATGTTATTATGTGTGGTGACCAAATGGTAAGACATGCTTCATGGGGACAGGGGGTGTAAGATGTTAATGGTTGATGGGTTGCATGTCATTACACGATATGTCTTCATAGGACTAGCTGGCTTATGTCTCCTTATAATCATCTTAATGTTATTATGTATGGTGACCAAATGGTAGGACATGCTTCATAGGGACAGGGGGTGTAAGATGTTAATGGTTGATGGGTTGGATGTCATAACACGATATGGCTTCATAGGACTAGCTGGCTTATGTCTCCTTATAATCATCTTAATGTTATTATGCATGGTGACCAAATGGTAAGACATGCTTCATGGGGGGCAGGGGGTGTAGGATGTTAATGGTTGATGGGTTGGATGTCATAACACGATATGGCTTCATAGGACTAGCTGGCTTATGTCTTCTTATAATCATCTTAATGTTATTATGTATGGTGACCAAATGGTAAGACATGCTTCATGGGGGCAGGGGGTGTAGGATGTCAATGGTTGATGGGTTGGATGTCATAACACGATATGGCTTCATAGGACTAGCTGGCTTATGTCTTCTTATAATCATCTTAATGTTATTATGTGTGATGACCAAATGGTAAGACATGCTTCATAGGGGCAGGGGTGTAGGATGTTAATGGTTGATGGTTTGGATGTCATAACACGATATGGCTTCATAGGACTAGCTGGCTTATGTCTTCTTATAATCATTTTAATGTTATTATGTGTGGTGACCAAATGGTAAGACATGCTTCATGGGGGCAGGGGGTGTAGGATGTCAATGGTTGATGGGTTGGATGTCATAACACGATATGGCTTCATAGGACTAGCTGGCTTATGTCTTCTTATAATCATCTTAATGTTATTATGTGTGGTGACCAAATGGTAAGGCATGCTTCATAGGGGCAGGGGGTGTAGGATGTTAATGGTTGATGGGTTGGATGTCATAACACGATATGTCTTCATAGGACTAGCTGGCTTATGTCTCCTTATAATCATCTTAATGTTATTATGTGTGGTGACCAAATGGTAAGACATGCTTCATAGGGGCAGGGGTGTAGGATGTTAATGGTTGATGGGTTGGATGTCATAACACGATATGGCTTCATAGGACTAGCTGGCTTATGTCTTCTTATAATCATCTTAATGTTATTATGTATGGTGACCAAATGGTAAGACATGCTTCATGGGGGCAGGGGGTGTAGGATGTTAATGGTTGATGGGTGGGATGTCATAACACGATATGGCTTCATAGGACTAGCTGGCTTATGTCTTCTTATAATCATCTTAATGTTATTATGTATGGTGACCAAATGGTAAGACATGCTTCATGGGGACAGGGGTGTAGGATGTTAATGGTTGATGGGTTGGATGTCATAACACGATATGGCTTCACAGGACTAGCTGGCTTATGTCTTCTTATAATCATCTTAATGTTATTATGTATGGTGACCAAATGGTAAGACATGCTTCATAGGGACAGAGGGTGTAGGATGTTAATGGTTGATGGGTTGGATGTCATAACACGATATGGCTTCATAGGACTAGCTGGCTTATGCCTCCTTATAATCATCTTAATGTTATTATGTGTGGTGACCAAATGGTAAGACATGCTTCATAGGGGCAGGGGTGTAGGATGTTAATGGTTGATGGGTTGGATGTCATAACACGATATGGCTTCATAGGACTAGCTGGCTTATGTCTCCTTATAATCATCTTAATGTTATTATGTATGGTGACCAAATGGTAAGACATGCTTCATAGGGGCAGGGGTGTAGGATGTTAATGGTTGATGGGTTGGATGTCATAACACGATATGGCTTCATAGGACTAGCTGGCTTATGTCTTCTTATAATCATCTTAATGTTATTATGTATGGTGACCAAATGGTAAGACATGCTTCATAGGGGCAGGGGTGTAGGATGTTAATGGTTGATGGGTTGGATGTCATAACACGATATGGTTTCATAGGACTAGCTGGCTTATGTCTCCTTATAATTATTATGTGTGGTGATCAAATGGTAAGACATGCTTCATAGGGGCAGGGGGTGTAGGATGTCAATGGTTGATGGGTTGGATGGCATAACACGATATGGTTTCATAGGACTAGCTGGCTTATGTCTTCTTATAATCATCTTAATGTTATTATGTATGGTGACCAAATGGTAAGACATGCTTCATAGGGACAGGGGGTGTAGGATGTTAATGGGTTGGATGTCATAACACGATATGGCTTCATAGGACTAGCTGGCTTATGTCTTCTTATAATCATCTTAATGTAATTATGTATGGTGACCAAATGGTAAGACATGCTTCATAGGGACAGGGGTGTAGGATGTTAATGGTTGATGGGTTGGATGTCATAACACGATATGGCTTCATAGGACTAGCTGGCTTATGTCTTCTTATAATCATCTTAATGTTATTATGTGTGGTGACCAAATGGTAAGACATGCTTCATAGGGACAGGGGGTGTAGGATGTTATTGGTTGATGGTTTGGATGTCATAACACGATATGGCTTCATAGGACTAGCTGGCTTATGTCTTCTTATAATCATCTTAATGTTATTATGTATGGTGACCAAATGGTAAGATATGCTTCATAGGGACAGGGGGTGTAGGATGTTAATGGTTGATGGGTTGGATGTCATAACACGATATGGCTTCATAGGACTAGCTGGCTTATGTCTTCTTATAATCATCTTAATGTTATTATGTGTGGTGACCAAATGGTAAGACATGCTTCATGGGGGCAGGGGGTGTAGGATGTTAATGGTTGATGGGTTGGATGTCATTACACGATATGGCTTCATAGGACTAGCTAGCTTATGTCTTCTTATAATCATCTTAATGTTATTATGTGTGGTGACCAAATGGTAAGACATGCTTCATTGGGGCAGGGGGTGTAGGATGTTAATGGGTTGGATGTCATAACACGATATGGCTTCATAGGACTAGCTGGCTTATGTCTCCTTATAATCATCTTAATGTAATTATGTGTGGTGACCAAATGGTAAGACATGCTTCATGGGGACAGGGGTGTAGGATGTTAATGGTTGATGGGTTGGATGTCATTACACGATATGGTTTCATAGGACTAGCTGGCTTATGTCTTCTTATAATCATCTTAATGTAATTATGTGTGATGACCAAATGGTAAGACATGCTTCATAGGGGCAGGGGGTGTAGGATGTTAATGGTTGATGGGTTGGATGTCATAACACGATATGGCTTCATAGGACTAGCTGGCTTATGTCTTCTTATAATCATCTTAATGTTATTATGTATGGTGACCAAATGGTAAGACATGCTTCATAGGGGCAGGGGTGTAGGATGTTAATGGTTGATGGGTTGGATGTCATAACACGATATGGCTTCATAGGACTAGCTGGCTTATGTCTCCTTATAATCATCTTAATGTTATTATGTGTGGTGACCAAATGGTAAGACATGCTTCATAGGGGCAGGGGTGTAGGATGTTATTGGTTGATGGTTTGGATGTCATAACACGATATGGCTTCATAGGACTAGCTGGCTTATGTCTCCTTATAATCATCTTAATGTTATTATGTGTGATGACCAAATGGTAAGACATGCTTCATAGGGACAGGGGGTGTAGGATGTTAATGGTTGATGGGTTTGATGTCATAACACGATATGGCTTCATAGGACTAGCTGGCTTATGTCTTCTTATAATCATCTTAATGTTATTATGTGTGGTGACCAAATGGTAAGACATGCTTCATGGGGACAGGGGGTGTAGGATGTCAATGGTTGATGGGTTGGATGTCATAACACGATATGGCTTCATAGGACTAGCTGACTTATGTCTTCTTATAATCATCTTAATGTTATTATGTATGGTGACCAAATGGTAAGACATGCTTCATAGGGACAGGGGGTGTAGGATGTCAATGGTTGATGGGTTGGATGTCATAACACGATATGGCTTCATAGGACTACCTGGCTTATGTCTTCTTATAATCATCTTAATGTTATTATGTGTGATGACCAAATGGTAAGACATGCTTCATGGGGCAGGGGTGTAGGATGTTAATGGTTGATGGGTTGGATGTCATAACACGATATGGCTTCATAGGACTAGCTAGCTTATGTCTTCTTATAATCATCTTAATGTTATTATGTATGGTGACCAAATGGTAAGACATGCTTCATGGGGGCAGGGGTGTAGGATGTTAATGGTTGATGGGTTGGATGTCATAACACGATATGGCTTCATAGGACTAGCTGGCTTATGTCTTCATATAATCATCTTAATGTTATTATGTGTGGTGACCAAATGGTAAGACATGCTTCATGGGGGCAGGGGTGTAGGATGTTAATGGTTGATGGGTTGGATGTCATAACACAATATGGCTTCATAGGACTAGCTGGCTTATGTCTTCTTATAATCATCTTAATGTTATTATGTATGGTGACCAAATGGTAAGACATGCTTCATAGGGGCAGGGGTGTAGGATGTTAATGGTTGATGGGTTGGATGTCATAACACGATATAGCTTCATAGGACTAGCTGGCTTATGTCTCCTTATAATCATCTTAATGTTATTATGTGTGGTGACCAAATGGTAAGACATGCTTCATAGGGGCAGGGGTGTAGGATGTTAATGGTTGATGGGTTGGATGTCATAACACAATATGGCTTCATAGGACTAGCTGGCTTATGTCTTCTTATAATCATCTTAATGTTATTATGTGTGGTGACCAAATGGTAAGACATGCTTCATGGGGACAGGGGGTGTAAGATGTTAATGGTTGATGGGTTGCATGTCATTACACGATATGTCTTCATAGGACTAGCTGGCTTATGTCTCCTTATAATCATCTTAATGTTATTATGTATGGTGACCAAATGGTAGGACATGCTTCATAGGGACAGGGGGTGTAAGATGTTAATGGTTGATGGGTTGGATGTCATAACACGATATGGCTTCATAGGACTAGCTGGCTTATGTCTCCTTATAATCATCTTAATGTTATTATGCATGGTGACCAAATGGTAAGACATGCTTCATGGGGGCAGGGGGTGTAGGATGTTAATGGTTGATGGGTTGGATGTCATAACACGATATGGCTTCATAGGACTAGCTGGCTTATGTCTTCTTATAATCATCTTAATGTTATTATGTATGGTGACCAAATGGTAAGACATGCTTCATGGGGGCAGGGGGTGTAGGATGTCAATGGTTGATGGGTTGGATGTCATAACACGATATGGCTTCATAGGACTAGCTGGCTTATGTCTTCTTATAATCATCTTAATGTTATTATGTGTGATGACCAAATGGTAAGACATGCTTCATAGGGACAGGGGGTGTAGGATGTTAATGGTTGATGGTTTGGATGTCATAACACGATATGGCTTCATAGGACTAGCTGGCTTATGTCTTCTTATAATCATTTTAATGTTATTATGTGTGGTGACCAAATGGTAAGACATGCTTCATGGGGGCAGGGGGTGTAGGATGTCAATGGTTGATGGGTTGGATGTCATAACACGATATGGCTTCATAGGACTAGCTGGCTTATGTCTTCTTATAATCATCTTAATGTTATTATGTGTGGTGACCAAATGGTAAGGCATGCTTCATAGGGGCAGGGGGTGTAGGATGTTAATGGTTGATGGGTTGGATGTCATAACACGATATGTCTTCATAGGACTAGCTGGCTTATGTCTCCTTATAATCATCTTAATGTTATTATGTGTGGTGACCAAATGGTAAGACATGCTTCATAGGGGCAGGGGTGTAGGATGTTAATGGTTGATGGGTTGGATGTCATAACACGATATGGCTTCATAGGACTAGCTGGCTTATGTCTTCTTATAATCATCTTAATGTTATTATGTATGGTGACCAAATGGTAAGACATGCTTCATGGGGGCAGGGGTGTAGGATGTTAATGGTTGATGGGTGGGATGTCATAACACGATATGGCTTCATAGGACTAGCTGGCTTATGTCTTCTTATAATCATCTTAATGTTATTATGTATGGTGACCAAATGGTAAGACATGCTTCATGGGGACAGGGGTGTAGGATGTTAATGGTTGATGGGTTGGATGTCATAACACGATATGGCTTCACAGGACTAGCTGGCTTATGTCTTCTTATAATCATCTTAATGTTATTATGTATGGTGACCAAATGGTAAGACATGCTTCATAGGGACAGAGGGTGTAGGATGTTAATGGTTGATGGGTTGGATGTCATAACACGATATGGCTTCATAGGACTAGCTGGCTTATGCCTCCTTATAATCATCTTAATGTTATTATGTGTGGTGACCAAATGGTAAGACATGCTTCATAGGGGCAGGGGTGTAGGATGTTAATGGTTGATGGGTTGGATGTCATAACACGATATGGCTTCATAGGACTAGCTGGCTTATGTCTCCTTATAATCATCTTAATGTTATTATGTATGGTGACCAAATGGTAAGACATGCTTCATAGGGGCAGGGGTGTAGGATGTTAATGGTTGATGGGTTGGATGTCATAACACGATATGGCTTCATAGGACTAGCTGGCTTATGTCTTCTTATAATCATCTTAATGTTATTATGTATGGTGACCAAATGGTAAGACATGCTTCATAGGGGCAGGGGGTGTAGGATGTTAATGGTTGATGGGTTGGATGTCATAACACGATATGGTTTCATAGGACTAGCTGGCTTATGTCTCCTTATAATTATTATGTGTGGTGATCAAATGGTAAGACATGCTTCATAGGGGCAGGGGGTGTAGGATGTCAATGGTTGATGGGTTGGATGGCATAACACGATATGGTTTCATAGGACTAGCTGGCTTATGTCTTCTTATAATCATCTTAATGTTATTATGTATGGTGACCAAATGGTAAGACATGCTTCATAGGGACAGGGGGTGTAGGATGTTAATGGGTTGGATGTCATAACACGATATGGCTTCATAGGACTAGCTGGCTTATGTCTTCTTATAATCATCTTAATGTAATTATGTATGGTGACCAAATGGTAAGACATGCTTCATAGGGACAGGGGGTGTAGGATGTTAATGGTTGATGGGTTGGATGTCATAACACGATATGGCTTCATAGGACTAGCTGGCTTATGTCTTCTTATAATCATCTTAATGTTATTATGTGTGGTGACCAAATGGTAAGACATGCTTCATAGGGACAGGGGGTGTAGGATGTTATTGGTTGATGGTTTGGATGTCATAACACGATATGGCTTCATAGGACTAGCTGGCTTATGTCTTCTTATAATCATCTTAATGTTATTATGTATGGTGACCAAATGGTAAGATATGCTTCATAGGGACAGGGGGTGTAGGATGTTAATGGTTGATGGGTTGGATGTCATAACACGATATGGCTTCATAGGACTAGCTGGCTTATGTCTTCTTATAATCATCTTAATGTTATTATGTGTGGTGACCAAATGGTAAGACATGCTTCATGGGGGCAGGGGTGTAGGATGTTAATGGTTGATGGGTTGGATGTCATTACACGATATGGCTTCATAGGACTAGCTAGCTTATGTCTTCTTATAATCATCTTAATGTTATTATGTGTGGTGACCAAATGGTAAGACATGCTTCATTGGGGCGGGGGTGTAGGATGTTAATGGGTTGGATGTCATAACACGATATGGCTTCATAGGACTAGCTGGCTTATGTCTCCTTATAATCATCTTAATGTAATTATGTGTGGTGACCAAATGGTAAGACATGCTTCATGGGGACAGGGGGTGTAGGATGTTAATGGTTGATGGGTTGGATGTCATTACACGATATGGTTTCATAGGACTAGCTGGCTTATGTCTTCTTATAATCATCTTAATGTAATTATGTGTGATGACCAAATGGTAAGACATGCTTCATAGGGGCAGGGGTGTAGGATGTTAATGGTTGATGGGTTGGATGTCATAACACGATATGGCTTCATAGGACTAGCTGGCTTATGTCTTCTTATAATCATCTTAATGTTATTATGTATGGTGACCAAATGGTAAGACATGCTTCATAGGGGCAGGGGTGTAGGATGTTAATGGTTGATGGGTTGGATGTCATAACACGATATGGCTTCATAGGACTAGCTGGCTTATGTCTCCTTATAATCATCTTAATGTTATTATGTGTGGTGACCAAATGGTAAGACATGCTTCATAGGGGCAGGGGGTGTAGGATGTTATTGGTTGATGGTTTGGATGTCATAACACGATATGGCTTCATAGGACTAGCTGGCTTATGTCTCCTTATAATCATCTTAATGTTATTATGTGTGATGACCAAATGGTAAGACATGCTTCATAGGGACAGGGGGTGTAGGATGTTAATGGTTGATGGGTTTGATGTCATAACACGATATGGCTTCATAGGACTAGCTGGCTTATGTCTCCTTATAATCATCTTAATGTAATTATGTGTGATGACCAAATGGTAAGACATGCTTCATGGGGGGGCAGGGGTGTAGGATGTTAATGGTTGATGGGTTGGATGTCATAACACGATATGGTTTCATAGGACTAGCTGGCTTATGTCTTCTTATAATCATCTTAATGTTATTATGTGTGGTGACCAAATGGTAAGACATGCTTCATTGGGGCAGGGGGTGTAGGATGTTAATGGTTGATGGGTTGGATGTCATAACACGATATGGCTTCATAGGACTAGCTGGCTTATGTCTCCTTATAATCATCTTAATGTTATTATGTGTGGTGACCAAATGGTAAGACATGCTTCATAGGGGCAGGGGGTGTAGGATGTTAATGGGTTGGATGTCATAACACGATATGGCTTCATAGGACTAGCTGGCTTATGTCTCCTTATAATCATCTTAATGTTATTATGTATGGTGACCAAATGGTAAGACATGCTTCATAGGGGCAGGGGTGTAGGATGTTAATGGTTGATGGGTTGGATGTCATAACACGATATGGCTTCATAGGACTAGCTTGCTTATGTCTTCTTATCATCATCATAATGTTACTATGTGTGGTGACCAAATGGTAAGACATGCTTCATAGGGACAGGGGGTGTAGGATGTTAATGGTTGATGGGTTGGATGTCATAACACGATATGGCTTCATAGGACTAGCTTGCTTATGTCTTCTTATCATCATCTTAATGTTATTATGTGTGGTGACCAAATGGTAAGACATGCTTCATAGGGGCAGGGGTGTAGGATGTTAATAGTTGATGGGTTGGATGTCATAACACGATATGGCTTCATAGGACTAGCTGGCTTATGTCTTCTTATAATCATCTTAATGTTATTATGTGTGGTGACCAAATGGTAAGACATGCTTCATAGGGACAGGGGGTGTAGGATGTTAATGGTTGATGGGTTGGATGTCATAACACGATATGGCTTCATAGGACTAGCTGGCTTATGTCTCCTTATAATCATCTTAATGTTATTATGTGTGGTGACCAAATGGTAAGACATGCTTCATGGGGGCAGGGGGTGTAGGATGTTAATGGTTGATGGGTTGGATGGCATAACACGATATGGCTTCATAGGACTAGCTGGCTTATGTCTCCTTATAATTATTATGTGTGGTGACCAAATGGTAAGACATGCTTCATAGGGGCAGGGGTGTAGGATGTTAATGGTTGATGGGTTGGATGTCATTACACGATATGGCTTCATAGGACTAGCTGGCTTATGTCTTCTTATAATCATCTTAATGTTATTATGTGTGGTGACCAAATGGTAAGACATGCTTCATAGGGGCAGGGGGTGTAGGATGTTAATGGTTGATGGGTTGGATGGCATAACACGATATGGCTTCATAGGACTAGCTGGCTTATGTCTTCTTATAATCATCTTAATGTTATTATGTATGGTGACCAAATGGTAAGACATGCTTCATAGGGGCAGGGGTGTAGGATGTTAATGGTTGATGGGTTGGATGTCATAACACGATATGGCTTCATAGGACTAGCTGGCTTATGTCTCCTTATAATCATCTTAATGTTATTATGTATGGTGACCAAATGGTAAGACATGCTTCATAGGGGCAGGGGTGTAGGATGTTAATGGTTGATGGGTTGGATGTCATAACACGATATGGCTTCATAGGACTAGCTGGCTTATGTCTTCTTATAATCATCTTAATGTTATTATGTATGGTGACCAAATGGTAAGACATGCTTCATGGGGGCAGGGGTGTAGGATGTTAATGGTTGATGGGTTGGATGTCATAACACGATATGGCTTCATAGGACTAGCTGGCTTATGTCTTCTTATAATCATCTTAATGTTATTATGTGTGGTGACCAAATGGTAAGACATGCTTCATGGGGACAGGGGTGTAGGATGTTAATGGTTGATGGGTTGGATGTCATAACACGATATGGCTTCACAGGACTAGCTGGCTTATGTCTTCTTATAATCATCTTAATGTTATTTTGTGTGGTGACCAAATGGTAAGACATGCTTCATAGGGGCAGGGGTGTAGGATGTTAATAGTTGATGGGTTGGATGTCATAACACGATATGGCTTCATAGGACTAGCTGGCTTATGTCTTCTTATAATCATCTTAATGTTATTATGTATGGTGACCAAATGGTAAGACATGCTTCATGGGGGCAGGGGGTGTAGGATGTTAATGGTTGATGGGTTGGATGGCATAACACGATATGGCTTCATAGGACTAGCTGGCTTATGTCTTCTTATAATCATCTTAATGTTATTATGTGTGGTGACCAAATGGTAAGACATGCTTCATAGGGGCAGGGGTGTAGGATGTTAATAGTTGATGGGTTGGATGTCATAACACGATATGGCTTCATAGGACTAGCTGACTTATGTCTTCTTATAATCATCTTAATGTTATTATGTGTGGTGACCAAATGGTAAGACATGCTTCATTGGGGCAGGGGGTGTAGGATGTTAATGGTTGATGGGTTGGATGTCATAACACGATATGGCTTCATAGGACTAGCTGGCTTATGTCTTCTTATAATCATCTTAATGTTATTATGTATGGTGACCAAATGGTAAGACATGCTTCATGGGGGCAGGGGGTGTAGGATGTTAATGGTTGATGGGTTGGATGGCATAACACGATATGGCTTCATAGGACTAGCTGGCTTATGTCTTCTTATAATCATCTTAATGTTATTATGTATGGTGACCAAATGGTAAGACATGCTTCATGGGGACAGGGGTGTAGGATGTTAATGGTTGATGGGTTGGATGTCATAACACGATATGGCTTCATAGGACTAGCTGGCTTATGTCTTCTTATAATCATCTTAATGTAATTATGTATGGTGACCAAATGGTAAGACATGCTTCATAGGGGCAGGGGGCGTAGGATGTTAATGGTTGATGGGTTGGATGGCATAACACGATATGGCTTCATAGGACTAGCTGGCTTATGTCTTCTTATAATCATCTTAATGTAATTATGTATGGTGACCAAATGGTAAGACATGCTTCATAGGGGCAGGGGGTGTAGGATGTTAATAGTTGATGGGTTGGATGTCATAACACGATATGGCTTCATAGGACTAGCTGGCTTATGTCTTCTTATAATCATCTTAATGTTATTATGTATGGTGACCAAATGGTAAGACATGCTTCATGGGGGCAGGGGTGTAGGATGTTAATGGTTGATGGGTTGGATGTCATAACACGATATGGCTTCATAGGACTAGCTGGCTTATGTCTTCTTATAATCATCTTAATGTTATTATGTATGGTGACCAAATGGTAAGACATGCTTCATGGGGGCAGGGGTGTAGGATGTTAATGGTTGATGGGTTGGATGGCATAACACGATATGGCTTCATAGGACTAGCTGGCTTATGTCTTCTTATAATCATCTTAATGTTATTATGTATGGTGACCAAATGGTAAGACATGCTTCATAGGGGCAGGGGGTGTAGGATGTTAATGGTTGATGGGTTGGATGTCATAACACGATATGGCTTCATAGGACTAGCTGGCTTATGTCTTCTTATAATCATTTTAATGTTATTATGTGTGGTGACCAAATGGTAAGACATGCTTCATGGGGGCAGGGGTGTAGGATGTCAATGGTTGATGGGTTGGATGTCATAACACGATATGGCTTCATAGGACTAGCTGGCTTATGTCTTCTTATAATCATCTTAATGTTATTATGTGTGGTGACCAAATGGTAAGGCATGCTTCATAGGGGCAGGGGGTGTAGGATGTTAATGGTTGATGGGTTGGATGTCATAACACGATATGTCTTCATAGGACTAGCTGGCTTATGTCTCCTTATAATCATCTTAATGTTATTATGTGTGGTGACCAAATGGTAAGACATGCTTCATAGGGGCAGGGGGTGTAGGATGTTAATGGTTGATGGGTTGGATGTCATAACACGATATGGCTTCATAGGACTAGCTGGCTTATGTCTTCTTATAATCATCTTAATGTTATTATGTATGGTGACCAAATGGTAAGACATGCTTCATGGGGGCAGGGGGTGTAGGATGTTAATGGTTGATGGGTGGGATGTCATAACACGATATGGCTTCATAGGACTAGCTGGCTTATGTCTTCTTATAATCATCTTAATGTTATTATGTATGGTGACCAAATGGTAAGACATGCTTCATGGGGACAGGGGTGTAGGATGTTAATGGTTGATGGGTTGGATGTCATAACACGATATGGCTTCACAGGACTAGCTGGCTTATGTCTTCTTATAATCATCTTAATGTTATTATGTATGGTGACCAAATGGTAAGACATGCTTCATAGGGACAGAGGGTGTAGGATGTTAATGGTTGATGGGTTGGATGTCATAACACGATATGGCTTCATAGGACTAGCTGGCTTATGCCTCCTTATAATCATCTTAATGTTATTATGTGTGGTGACCAAATGGTAAGACATGCTTCATAGGGGCAGGGGGTGTAGGATGTTAATGGTTGATGGGTTGGATGTCATAACACGATATGGCTTCATAGGACTAGCTGGCTTATGTCTCCTTATAATCATCTTAATGTTATTATGTATGGTGACCAAATGGTAAGACATGCTTCATAGGGGCAGGGGTGTAGGATGTTAATGGTTGATGGGTTGGATGTCATAACACGATATGGCTTCATAGGACTAGCTGGCTTATGTCTTCTTATAATCATCTTAATGTTATTATGTATGGTGACCAAATGGTAAGACATGCTTCATAGGGGCAGGGGTGTAGGATGTTAATGGTTGATGGGTTGGATGTCATAACACGATATGGTTTCATAGGACTAGCTGGCTTATGTCTCCTTATAATTATTATGTGTGGTGATCAAATGGTAAGACATGCTTCATAGGGGCAGGGGGTGTAGGATGTCAATGGTTGATGGGTTGGATGGCATAACACGATATGGTTTCATAGGACTAGCTGGCTTATGTCTTCTTATAATCATCTTAATGTTATTATGTATGGTGACCAAATGGTAAGACATGCTTCATAGGGACAGGGGGTGTAGGATGTTAATGGGTTGGATGTCATAACACGATATGGCTTCATAGGACTAGCTGGCTTATGTCTTCTTATAATCATCTTAATGTAATTATGTATGGTGACCAAATGGTAAGACATGCTTCATAGGGACAGGGGGTGTAGGATGTTAATGGTTGATGGGTTGGATGTCATAACACGATATGGCTTCATAGGACTAGCTGGCTTATGTCTTCTTATAATCATCTTAATGTTATTATGTGTGGTGACCAAATGGTAAGACATGCTTCATAGGGACAGGGGGTGTAGGATGTTATTGGTTGATGGTTTGGATGTCATAACACGATATGGCTTCATAGGACTAGCTGGCTTATGTCTTCTTATAATCATCTTAATGTTATTATGTATGGTGACCAAATGGTAAGATATGCTTCATAGGGACAGGGGGTGTAGGATGTTAATGGTTGATGGGTTGGATGTCATAACACGATATGGCTTCATAGGACTAGCTGGCTTATGTCTTCTTATAATCATCTTAATGTTATTATGTGTGGTGACCAAATGGTAAGACATGCTTCATGGGGGCAGGGGGTGTAGGATGTTAATGGTTGATGGGTTGGATGTCATTACACGATATGGCTTCATAGGACTAGCTAGCTTATGTCTTCTTATAATCATCTTAATGTTATTATGTGTGGTGACCAAATGGTAAGACATGCTTCATTGGGGACAGGGGTGTAGGATGTTAATGGGTTGGATGTCATAACACGATATGGCTTCATAGGACTAGCTGGCTTATGTCTCCTTATAATCATCTTAATGTAATTATGTGTGGTGACCAAATGGTAAGACATGCTTCATGGCGACAGGGGGTGTAGGATGTTAATGGTTGATGGGTTGGATGTCATTACACGATATGGTTTCATAGGACTAGCTGGCTTATGTCTTCTTATAATCATCTTAATGTAATTATGTGTGATGACCAAATGGTAAGACATGCTTCATAGGGGCAGGGGGTGTAGGATGTTAATGGTTGATGGGTTGGATGTCATAACACGATATGGCTTCATAGGACTAGCTGGCTTATGTCTTCTTATAATCATCTTAATGTTATTATGTATGGTGACCAAATGGTAAGAGACATGCTTCATAGGGGCAGGGGTGTAGGATGTTAATGGTTGATGGGTTGGATGTCATAACACGATATGGCTTCATAGGACTAGCTGGCTTATGTCTCCTTATAATCATCTTAATGTTATTATGTGTGGTGACCAAATGGTAAGACATGCTTCATAGGGGCAGGGGTGTAGGATGTTATTGGTTGATGGTTTGGATGTCATAACACGATATGGCTTCATAGGACTAGCTGGCTTATGTCTCCTTATAATCATCTTAATGTTATTATGTGTGATGACCAAATGGTAAGACATGCTTCATAGGGACAGGGGGTGTAGGATGTTAATGGTTGATGGGTTTGATGTCATAACACGATATGGCTTCATAGGACTAGCTGGCTTATGTCTCCTTATAATCATCTTAATGTAATTATGTGTGATGACCAAATGGTAAGACATGCTTCATGGGGGCAGGGGGTGTAGGATGTTAATGGTTGATGGGTTGGATGTCATAACACGATATGGTTTCATAGGACTAGCTGGCTTATGTCTTCTTATAATCATCTTAATGTTATTATGTGTGGTGACCAAATGGTAAGACATGCTTCATTGGGGCAGGGGGTGTAGGATGTTAATGGTTGATGGGTTGGATGTCATAACACGATATGGCTTCATAGGACTAGCTGGCTTATGTCTCCTTATAATCATCTTAATGTTATTATGTGTGGTGACCAAATGGTAAGACATGCTTCATAGGGGCAGGGGGTGTAGGATGTTAATGGGTTGGATGTCATAACACGATATGGCTTCATAGGACATAGGACTAGCTGGCTTATGTCTCCTTATAATCATCTTAATGTTATTATGTATGGTGACCAAATGGTAAGACATGCTTCATAGGGGCAGGGGGTGTAGGATGTTAATGGTTGATGGGTTGGATGTCATAACACGATATGGCTTCATAGGACTAGCTTGCTTATGTCTTCTTATCATCATCATAATGTTACTATGTGTGGTGACCAAATGGTAAGACATGCTTCATAGGGACAGGGGGTGTAGGATGTTAATGGTTGATGGGTTGGATGTCATAACACGATATGGCTTCATAGGACTAGCTTGCTTATGTCTTCTTATCATCATCTTAATGTTATTATGTGTGGTGACCAAATGGTAAGACATGCTTCATAGGGGCAGGGGTGTAGGATGTTAATAGTTGATGGGTTGGATGTCATAACACGATATGGCTTCATAGGACTAGCTGGCTTATGTCTTCTTATAATCATCTTAATGTTATTATGTGTGGTGACCAAATGGTAAGACATGCTTCATAGGGACAGGGGGTGTAGGATGTTAATGGTTGATGGGTTGGATGTCATAACACGATATGGCTTCATAGGACTAGCTGGCTTATGTCTCCTTATAATCATCTTAATGTTATTATGTGTGGTGACCAAATGGTAAGACATGCTTCATGGGGGCAGGGGGTGTAGGATGTTAATGGTTGATGGGTTGGATGGCATAACACGATATGGCTTCATAGGACTAGCTGGCTTATGTCTCCTTATAATTATTATGTGTGGTGACCAAATGGTAAGACATGCTTCATAGGGGCAGGGGGTGTAGGATGTTAATGGTTGATGGGTTGGATGTCATTACACGATATGGCTTCATAGGACTAGCTGGCTTATGTCTTCTTATAATCATCTTAATGTTATTATGTGTGGTGACCACATGGTAAGACATGCTTCATAGGGGCAGGGGGTGTAGGATGTTAATGGTTGATGGGTTGGATGGCATAACACGATATGGCTTCATAGGACTAGCTGGCTTATGTCTTCTTATAATCATCTTAATGTTATTATGTATGGTGACCAAATGGTAAGACATGCTTCATAGGGGCAGGGGTGTAGGATGTTAATGGTTGATGGGTTGGATGTCATAACACGATATGGCTTCATAGGACTAGCTGGCTTATGTCTCCTTATAATCATCTTAATGTTATTATGTATGGTGACCAAATGGTAAGACATGCTTCATAGGGGCAGGGGGTGTAGGATGTTAATGGTTGATGGGTTGGATGTCATAACACGATATGGCTTCATAGGACTAGCTGGCTTATGTCTTCTTATAATCATCTTAATGTTATTATGTATGGTGACCAAATGGTAAGACATGCTTCATGGGGGCAGGGGTGTAGGATGTTAATGGTTGATGGGTTGGATGTCATAACACGATATGGCTTCATAGGACTAGCTGGCTTATGTCTTCTTATAATCATCTTAATGTTATTATGTGTGGTGACCAAATGGTAAGACATGCTTCATGGGGACAGGGGGTGTAGGATGTTAATGGTTGATGGGTTGGATGTCATAACACGATATGGCTTCACAGGACTAGCTGGCTTATGTCTTCTTATAATCATCTTAATGTTATTATGTGTGGTGACCAAATGGTAAGACATGCTTCATAGGGGCAGGGGGTGTAGGATGTTAATAGTTGATGGGTTGGATGTCATAACACGATATGGCTTCATAGGACTAGCTGGCTTATGTCTTCTTATAATCATCTTAATGTTATTATGTATGGTGACCAAATGGTAAGACATGCTTCATGGGGGCAGGGGGTGTAGGATGTTAATGGTTGATGGGTTGGATGGCATAACACGATATGGCTTCATAGGACTAGCTGGCTTATGTCTTCTTATAATCATCTTAATGTTATTATGTGTGGTGACCAAATGGTAAGACATGCTTCATAGGGGCAGGGGGTGTAGGATGTTAATAGTTGATGGGTTGGATGTCATAACACGATATGGCTTCATAGGAGGATGTCTAGCTGACTTATGTCTTCTTATAATCATCTTAATGTTATTATGTGTGGTGACCAAATGGTAAGACATGCTTCATTGGGGCAGGGGGTGTAGGATGTTAATGGTTGATGGGTTGGATGTCATAACACGATATGGCTTCATAGGACTAGCTGGCTTATGTCTTCTTATAATCATCTTAATGTTATTATGTATGGTGACCAAATGGTAAGACATGCTTCATGGGGGCAGGGGGTGTAGGATGTTAATGGTTGATGGGTTGGATGGCATAACACGATATGGCTTCATAGGACTAGCTGGCTTATGTCTTCTTATAATCATCTTAATGTTATTATGTATGGTGACCAAATGGTAAGACATGCTTCATGGGGACAGGGGGTGTAGGATGTTAATGGTTGATGGGTTGGATGTCATAACACGATATGGCTTCATAGGACTAGCTGGCTTATGTCTTCTTATAATCATCTTAATGTAATTATGTATGGTGACCAAATGGTAAGACATGCTTCATAGGGGCAGGGGGTGTAGGATGTTAATGGTTGATGGGTTGGATGGCATAACACGATATGGCTTCATAGGACTAGCTGGCTTATGTCTTCTTATAATCATCTTAATGTAATTATGTATGGTGACCAAATGGTAAGACATGCTTCATAGGGGCAGGGGTGTAGGATGTTAATAGTTGATGGGTTGGATGTCATAACACGATATGGCTTCATAGGACTAGCTGGCTTATGTCTTCTTATAATCATCTTAATGTTATTATGTATGGTGACCAAATGGTAAGACATGCTTCATGGGGGCAGGGGTGTAGGATGTTAATGGTTGATGGGTTGGATGTCATAACACGATATGGCTTCATAGGACTAGCTGGCTTATGTCTTCTTATAATCATCTTAATGTTATTATGTATGGTGACCAAATGGTAAGACATGCTTCATGGGGGCAGGGGTGTAGGATGTTAATGGTTGATGGGTTGGATGGCATAACACGATATGGCTTCATAGGACTAGCTGGCTTATGTCTTCTTATAATCATCTTAATGTTATTATGTATGGTGACCAAATGGTAAGACATGCTTCATAGGGGCAGGGGTGTAGGATGTTAATGGTTGATGGGTTGGATGTCATAACACGATATGGCTTCATAGGACTAGCTGGCTTATGTCTTCTTATAATCATCTTAATGTTATTATGTATGGTGACCAAATGGTAAGACATGCTTCATGGGGGCAGGGGTGTAGGATGTTAATGGTTGATGGGTTGGATGGCATAACACGATATGGCTTCATAGGACTAGCTGGCTTATGTCTTCTTATAATCATCTTAATGTTATTATGTATGGTGACCAAATGGTAAGACATGCTTCATGGGGACAGGGGGTGTAGGATGTTAATGGTTGATGGGTTGGATGTCATAACACGATATGGCTTCATAGGACTAGCTGGCTTATGTCTTCTTATAATCATCTTAATGTTATTATGTGTGGTGACCAAATGGTAAGACATGCTTCATGGGGGCAGGGGGTGTAGGATGTTAATGGTTGATGGGTTGGATGTCATAACACGATATGGCTTCATAGGACTAGCTGGCTTATGTCTTCTTATAATCATCTTAATGTAATTATGTATGGTGACCAAATGGTAAGACATGCTTCATAGGGGCAGGGGGTGTAGGATGTTAATGGTTGATGGGTTGGATGGCATAACACGATATGGCTTCATAGGACTAGCTGGCTTATGTCTTCTTATAATCATCTTAATGTAATTATGTATGGTGACCAAATGGTAAGACATGCTTCATAGGGGCAGGGGTGTAGGATGTTAATAGTTGATGGGTTGGATGTCATAACACGATATGGCTTCATAGGACTAGCTGGCTTATGTCTTCTTATAATCATCTTAATGTTATTATGTATGGTGACCAAATGGTAAGACATGCTTCATGGGGGCAGGGGTGTAGGATGTTAATGGTTGATGGGTTGGATGTCATAACACGATATGGCTTCATAGGACTAGCTGGCTTATGTCTTCTTATAATCATCTTAATGTTATTATGTGTGGTGACCAAATGGTAAGACATGCTTCATGGGGGCAGGGGTGTAGGATGTTAATGGTTGATGGGTTGGATGTCATAACACGATATGGCTTCATAGGACTAGCTGGCTTATGTCTTCTTATAATCATCTTAATGTAATTATGTATGGTGACCAAATGGTAAGACATGCTTCATAGGGGCAGGGGTGTAGGATGTTAATGGTTGATGGGTTGGATGGCATAACACGATATGGCTTCATAGGACTAGCTGGCTTATGTCTTCTTATAATCATCTTAATGTAATTATGTATGGTGACCAAATGGTAAGACATGCTTCATAGGGGCAGGGGTGTAGGATGTTAATAGTTGATGGGTTGGATGTCATAACACGATATGGCTTCATAGGACTAGCTGGCTTATGTCTTCTTATAATCATCTTAATGTTATTATGTATGGTGACCAAATGGTAAGACATGCTTCATGGGGGCAGGGGTGTAGGATGTTAATGGTTGATGGGTTGGATGTCATAACACGATATGGCTTCATAGGACTAGCTGGCTTATGTCTTCTTATAATCATCTTAATGTTATTATGTATGGTGACCAAATGGTAAGACATGCTTCATGGGGGCAGGGGTGTAGGATGTTAATGGTTGATGGGTTGGATGTCATAACACGATATGACTTCATAGGACTAGCTGGCTTATGTCTTCTTATAATCATCTTAATGTTATTATGTGTGGTGACCAAATGGTAAGACATGCTTCATGGGGGCAGGGGGTGTAGGATGTTAATGGTTGATGGGTTGGATGGCATAACACGATATGGCTTCATAGGACTAGCTGGCTTATGTCTTCTTATAATCATCTTAATGTTATTATGTATGGTGACCAAATGGTAAGACATGCTTCATGGGGACAGGGGTGTAGGATGTTAATGGTTGATGGGTTGGATGTCATAACACGATATGGCTTCATAGGACTAGCTGGCTTATGTCTTCTTATAATCATCTTAATGTTATTATGTGTGGTGACCAAATGGTAAGACATGCTTCATGGGGGCAGGGGGTGTAGGATGTTAATGGTTGATGGGTTGGATGTCATAACACGATATGGCTTCATAGGACTAGCTGGCTTATGTCTTCTTATAATCATCTTAATGTAATTATGTATGGTGACCAAATGGTAAGACATGCTTCATAGGGGAAGAGCGTCGTGGAGGGAAATGGTTGATGGGTTGGATGGCATAACACGATATGGCTTCATAGGACTAGCTGGCTTATGTCTTCTTATAATCATCTTAATGTAATTATGTATGGTGACCAAATGGTAAGACATGCTTCATAGGGGCAGGGGTGTAGGATGTTAATAGTTGATGGGTTGGATGTCATAACACGATATGGCTTCATAGGACTAGCTGGCTTATGTCTTCTTATAATCATCTTAATGTTATTATGTATGGTGACCAAATGGTAAGACATGCTTCATAGGGGCAGGGGGTGTAGGATGTTATTGGTTGATGGTTTGGATGTCATAACACGATATGGCTTCATAGGACTAGCTGGCTTATGTCTTCTTATAATCATCTTAATGTTATTATGTATGGTGACCAAATGGTAAGACATGCTTCATGGGGGCAGGGGTGTAGGATGTTAATGGTTGATGGGTTGGATGTCATAACACGATATGGCTTCATAGGACTAGCTGGCTTATGTCTTCTTATAATCATCTTAATGTTATTATGTGTGGTGACCAAATGGTAAGACATGCTTCATGGGGGCAGGGGTGTAGGATGTTAATGGTTGATGGGTTGGATGTCATAACACGATATGGCTTCATAGGACTAGCTGGCTTATGTCTTCTTATAATCATCTTAATGTAATTATGTATGGTGACCAAATGGTAAGACATGCTTCATAGGGGCAGGGGGTGTAGGATGTTAATGGTTGATGGGTTGGATGGCATAACACGATATGGCTTCATAGGACTAGCTGGCTTATGTCTTCTTATAATCATCTTAATGTAATTATGTATGGTGACCAAATGGTAAGACATGCTTCATAGGGGCAGGGGTGTAGGATGTTAATAGTTGATGGGTTGGATGTCATAACACGATATGGCTTCATAGGACTAGCTGGCTTATGTCTTCTTATAATCATCTTAATGTTATTATGTATGGTGACCAAATGGTAAGACATGCTTCATGGGGGCAGGGGTGTAGGATGTTAATGGTTGATGGGTTGGATGTCATAACACGATATGGCTTCATAGGACTAGCTGGCTTATGTCTTCTTATAATCATCTTAATGTTATTATGTATGGTGACCAAATGGTAAGACATGCTTCATGGGGGCAGGGGTGTAGGATGTTAATGGTTGATGGGTTGGATGTCATAACACGATATGACTTCATAGGACTAGCTGGCTTATGTCTTCTTATAATCATCTTAATGTTATTATGTGTGGTGACCAAATGGTAAGACATGCTTCATGGGGACAGGGGGTGTAGGATGTTAATGGTTGATGGGTTGGATGTCATAACACGATATGGCTTCATAGGACTAGCTGGCTTATGTCTTCTTATAATCATCTTAATGTTATTATGTATGGTGACCAAATGGTAAGACATGCTTCATAGGGGCAGGGGTGTAGGATGTTAATGGTTGATGGGTTGGATGTCATAACACGATATGGCTTCATAGGACTAGCTGGCTTATGTCTTCTTATAATCATCTTAATGTTATTATGTGTGGTGACCAAATGGTAAGACATGCTTCATAGGGGCAGGGGGTGTAGGATGTTAATGGTTGATGGGTTGGATGTCATAACACGATATGGCTTCATAGGACTACCTGGCTTATGTCTTCTTATAATCATCTTAATGTTATTATGTATGGTGACCAAATGGTAAGATATGCTTCTAACCCTAACCATAGGTTTTAAATAGAATTAAAAATCTATTGCCCTAACCTTAAAAATTCGGACTAGCGGTGGTTCGGACTGACGGTTCATTCCGGACTGAGACCCCATATTATTACCATATTGAAAGTGTCACACTTGAAACACACTTGGACAAACTTTTTGAACACCATAAGCATAAATGTGCTCTGCATGTGCTTTGCATGTGTTCTTCTCTACTGCGTCCAATGTGTTCTGCAGTTTTTGCAGTGTATATTTATTTTGACTGAAAAAAAGCGCAAGCAAAGCTAGGCAAAAAATGCAAAATAATCATGCAATTTATTTACAGATTTGGGTGATTTTTAAAGTAATAAACTGCCCGACCGACCGACCGACCGACCGACCAAACTAGAAAAGTCCTTCCGCCCGTAGAACATGGGTTTTGCCTAACCTAATTAATTTTTCCATTGTCCCACAGTTGCAAAAGGAAGAAAAAGGGCGACAAAAAGGTAGTCAAATCCGATTCAAACGGTGGTGCATATGTGACGATTCCAAAAGAGTCTAATGTTCCCTCCAAGACGTACACTAACGGTATTCCTAAGAACATCTACGTCCAGATCCCTAATGACGACAACGACAACAATGACGTAATAGATGACAGAAACACAAATCATCAGAGACATAATAGCAACACAGAGTCTGCGGTATTATCTGATGACACGGAGAATGAACATCGAACGGATGATGAAACCGATGGTGGCGATCGTGATGAAGAACGTGTGTGGAAGTTACATAAAGAAAACGTGCTTAGTCGATGTGACTCGGGAATAGAAACTGAGGTTTAAAGCCGGTTTAAGTACGGCTGACTTTGCTAGCCTACTTCTGTGGCGCCAAACAGA
Source organism: Amphiura filiformis (assembly GCF_039555335.1). Classification (NCBI taxonomy): domain Eukaryota; kingdom Metazoa; phylum Echinodermata; class Ophiuroidea; order Amphilepidida; family Amphiuridae; genus Amphiura; species Amphiura filiformis. Next base: position 2,489,686 of record NC_092646.1, read on the forward strand.
TGTGTTTATGGCAAGCCACTTGTTCAGTAATTCGATAAACTGAGTTTGTAGGCTAGATGCACGACGGGTATCAGCCTATTAGGTCCGATTTCTCGAAGCTTGGCTAGTGGTCATGCTTCCTAAGCCAGCAGGCTAGTCCTACCAATGTGGATACATTTCATTGACTCATCTTTCTAGGTGATGTATGATGTGAAATTGTAAGCACTGGTATAGGACTAATTGGACTTGAGCCAAATGGCCTTGGAAGCCTAACCACCAGCCATGCTTCAAGAAACCGGTCCTTATTGTCTTTGCCTTTTCTCGCATAAACTTAGACTAGTCTAGACACAAGATGTTAAATAATTTAGAACAGTTACTAGACTGAGTTTATTCGGGATACAGTTAGTTTATGTGAGAAAAACGGTTTATCCTTAGTGTAAGAGAGCACGAAATACTATTAGGATTAGAGTTATAGGGTTATGATTAGGGCTAGGGTAAGGTTAGGGTAGGGTTAGGGTTAGAGTTGGGATTTGTTTTGTATTCTCTTACACGAAGGATACATCAGAAAAACTAGTATATCCAGGAAAGCAGAGAATTTATGAACATTATGCTTGCCAGATGATCCTTTGCGACGGCAAAATGAAAACCCCCGAGGGGGTTCTCCCTGGTTGAAGGTATACGGGGATGTGCCACGGTTTTGGGGTACCTTTTCAGCGATTTTGGTATATCAATGGGTGTGTTTTAAGTGGAGACCAATGCGCCCAATTGGGGGGATTTTGGCAAAAGTGCACTTTTAAAAAAGCGCCCAAATATGGCAAATTTGGGTAATTTTTGGGTGCTTTTTGTTGAAAATTGGTATGTTGATGGGTAACAAAAACAGCAAAAAGTAGGTATAGAGAAAGTCAGCATCCGAAAGTCTGCGTGGCACATCCCCGTACAAAATTTTTCGAAGACCCCCCGGGAGAAAACCTCGATCGGTCACGGAGACCTTTGAGGGGACATAGGGGCGTAGTAAGCGGGTGGACGAGGTCCAGAGTCCCCGAGCGTTCAGGGGCGTCTTCCTGTCATGGTTTTAAGGCCCAAATGGGAAAAATCAAGATGGCCGATGGTTGGTCGATTTTTGTTTCAAACCTTCAGTTTTAAAAATGAGGGACATTTGTCAATTTTGACTACTGGATAATCATGATAATTGTTTAGATAGTCAATGTAAGACTACACTCTAAAATAAACGGACGCCTAAAATTGTGATCAGATTTTTAACACCATTGAAAGGTGTTCTAAAATTTTATACTGTTATACTGAAATATTTACCAATGCTGTGCATGTTTCCTTGTTTAAGGTTATTAATTATTTTAAACTGTTGTGATTTGGTAGTTCACAGCATCTTACGAATGGTAGTGAGCTTTGGCAAAAACTGCATTGCTCAATTCATAGCGAGCGTGTAGAAGAATTAAAATATCACAGATGTACTTTTATAGGTGCTGCGGTTCTTACGTTATATACGTTGTGAAGAGGGCTGAAACAACAACACTTTTGTAAAACGTACATAACTAATTAACAACAATAAATTAAGCAAGTTTGCAGAGTATACGATTTGCAGAATGAACTTTTGCAAAACATCAAGGTGTTAATTTTCAATAATATATTGATCTCGATAATGCAAATCGATTTTTAGGTTGCTTCGACCAACAATACCTCGTCTACCCTTAACAGTGTTCTGTCACGTTAAAAACTGTTGAGATGAACAGGTTTTAACGCATTCCAGACCATAATTAAAGATTTTATATTTCAATATGTTCAATTTAGAAAACCAGTGTTAAAGAAATGAACACTGACAGAACACATTTTGCACACCTTTTGGTAACAGTTTGGGAACACTATGTGTTCTAAAACGTTCTGGAATGCGTTAAAACTGTTCTCCTCAACAGTTTTTAGTGTGACAGAACACTGTAAAACAAGAAAACATGGACAGCATGGGTGAATAACTTTAAAAATTTTAGAACACCTTTGATGTTAAAAACCTGAATTTTAGGCATCCGTTTATTTTAGAGTGTAGTCGTACAATAAAACATTCATTTTGTAGTGTACACTGTAAAAACAGTGTTTAGCGATTAAACACTTTTCTAAACACAATTTTGCCACCATTTTGTAAACATGTTTAAAAGCTAAACATCATGTCAAATTTCTCAACATTGGTCAGTGATGGTGTTTAATTTCTAAACATCTGACATCCATATTCTAAACATAACGTTTTTAAACACATTTTTGCCACCACTTTCTAAACACTGTTTTTACAGTGTAGGCCTAATACATTGAGATTTTGAACATATCTGTAAAAATCGTCATTCAAAAACAAAATCCGACCCTGATTTTTCAGGATTTAGGGTCGGTCGCTGAGGGCAACACAACAATATTTTAGGAGCCATGTTTACGTGCAAGAGGGATGTAAGCTTATCTCAAGTTTGGTTACTTGGTAACCAAGTCTTGGTTTAGGTAGATACGTACACATCGCTTTTACCCCAGCAAATTCTGAAACCATTTCTTCGTACGTTTATAACATCTATAGAGTCGACATTTCGACGTTACTGGCAAGCTTTATGAAATGTTTTCAAAACATGTTTATAATGAATATTCATAATGCTATTTGCAAGTTAACAAGCATTGTTTGACAGACAATATTCAGGGGCGGATCCAGGAATTTTCAATAGGGGGTGCCGAGCCACCGCCGCCGCGGCTCGGCACCCTAGCAAAGTCAGGCGCCGCTCTGCAAAAATACACAGTCAGGCGCCGCCGGGGGGGGGGTGCGCCGCTCTGCAAAAAAATAGGGGGCGCTCCTAAATCCGCCCTGATATTTTGCAATTATTCTACATCCAGACACTCACTGAACTTTTTTGATAGGCCTATAAATATTTTAAAATGTTTTCCTAAAATCTTTCGTCGACTCAACATTTATATGGTTTAAAACGTCACACCTTTTTGGCAAAATGTTTCGTAACGTTTTGTGTTTGCTGCTGGGAAGTAGGCCTACATGAAGTACGGTACCGGGTAACTTTACGAAATTGGACCGTTGGCCATCCAATATTATTGAGCAGTGGCGTAGCTGGGGTTTGTGGCGAAGCTAGGGGTTGTGTCGCCCAGGGCTAAGGATACATATCCCCCCCCCTCATTCTTGAAACGATAGCGCGCGCTGCTCGCAGAAATGTGCACAAATAGAGCCAACCACTAATTAATTGTGGTTATAATGAAGTTGAATATCGGTCTTAAATTGATCTTTCAAGTGATTTTGTGCTGAAATGCGCGTGAAAATTTTGACTTTCATCGTTTGGAGGGGCGCAGAATCGATGCTGAATTGGTCACGTGCCCCTGCTCCCGCCGCTACGCCACTGTTATTGAGTGTGTGAATCTAAAACTTGAAATTGCTCTTTCTGTGGGCATAAAACTTCTGTTATTTTCTTGAATGGATTCAACTTTATATTAATTAAAAACCGTATAACAAACAAGTCTGTGCGTGATTTTGTTTATTCTATTTGAGTTCAGAATAAGACGACAAAAAGTTTACATAATTTAGCTCCAAAATCTATAGGTCGTTCGGTTGGCAAACTTTAATATTTTGCACATATAATAAACATCTCAAAAAAAGTAACCCCCCCCCCCCCATAAATAATGGCCATTATTCTAAAGCTATTGTACTACAAAGGTGTAAAATACGTTGGAAGCACAATTTATTTCTGCGCATTTTGACACCTCATTTGGTACGATAGGCCAGTAAACAATAAAACGCCGGTCAATTTAATGTAGTGATGTCCAGATTTGAAAGTGCACTTACAGCAATACAAAGACACTAAGATATCATTACATAAAGTCTGCACAAAAAGAAACTCAGCTGTTATAAACACGACTATAGCTTCAGAACTAATAATTGTTTTCACAATATTTTAACATAGAGGGAAGGATGCATTATTTACACGCATTTTGATACCACATTTGTCAAATGTTGTTCAATATTAACAACACAGTAGTGTTTTAAAGAAAAATACCCGATTTTAAAAGTTGCAGTTTACAGCGATCAATGGTTATTATGCCAGCACGGTAGCACGTAAAGCCCGCCATTATCTTCACGCTTTAATACAAACGTTAAAAACACTGGATTTGTTTGAACGTTTGTCAGGGTTGAAAATAAACGAAGATAAAACAAATGTTGTGTATACTTAGAGGTAGAAAACCAAACCCTGGCATTACAAATAAAAATCTAAAATGGGTTGAAGATGGAAAATTCTCTGCATTGGGAGTACAATTTTCAACCAATTTGGTTGAAATGGTTAATTTGAACTATGATAAGGTTATGGAGTCGGTGACAAAGGTAATGCATCATTGGTCTAAAAGAAACTTAACAGTTTTTGGAAGAATAACTATAGTCAAATCCCTACTGATACCAAAGTTTAACCATCTTGTTCTTTCAATTCCCAACCCGTCTAAAGAGTTTATAAAAGATTTACAAAAGAAAATCTATAATTTTATTTGGAAAGGTACAAGAGATAAAATAAGTAGAGATCAATTGTCAAACGATTATTCTGAAGGTGGATTAAGATTGGTTAAAGTAGATTTATTCTTTGAAGCACTGAAATGTACATGGATAAGACGAATTGTAAATGGAAGTATTGATGCTAAAGGATTAATGTTTTTTGCTATTTTAACTGGTATACATATTAATGATCTTGAAAAGGGCGCAAATTATACACTAAAAGTAGCAAATAATTCCCAAAATGTTTTTTGGAAAGAAGTTCTTTTAGCTTGGTCTAAGGTAAAGAAAAAGCACAATCCTAATACAATTGATGATGTTTTAAGATCATGTTTATGGGAAAACGAATGGTTTAAGATTGGTGGTAAAGAAATAAATTATAAAAAATGGCGTACAGCAGGTATTGACTTTGTCTCTGACCTTGTCCATGTTAACCAAAACCGTTTTCTCTTTCTTCATGAAATTGAAACAAATTATGGATTGAGGCTAAATTTTTGGAATACAACAGTGTAATTTGCGCAATTAAGAGTAATTTCAAGCATCTATTTCAGGAAAACGCTACATTTATTGCAATTCCTAAGCCGTTTATCCCATTTCATTTCAGTTTTATTTTAAAAGATAAAAGGGTTGCAGATCAATCTGCAAACAACTTATGTCCTCAAAGATACCAAAAGCAAAACAAAAATGGGAAGTAAAATTGAATAGTAGCTTTTCAGATGATGAATGGAAGATATACTCTTTGTTGCCATTTAAATGTACAATGGATACGAAATTACGATGGTTTCAGTACAGAATTTTAAATGGAATTCTTACCACAAATACATTTATGTTTAAAATTGGCAAAAGAAATGACAATATATGTACTTTTTGCAACGAGGAACCCGAAACGATAATTCATCTTTTATCAGATTGTAAAAGGTTAAACCCATTTGGTCTCAGCTCGAAACCTGGTGTTTACAAAAAGTCGGTATTCCTATCACTTTCAACCGAAATCATATTCTTTTCGGGACAGATTTAGGAAAAATAAATAGTGCTCTAAATTTAATTCTCATTTTAACTAAGTTTTATATATACAGAAAAAGATGCCAAAATTCAACCCTTTCTTTTATCCCTCTTCAGAAGGAAATAGAATATTATCATAAATTGGAAAGGTTCATTCTTTTAAAAGATTCAAAATACCGAATGTATCAAAATAAATGGCAGGTTTGGAAGGACTTTTCAACTAAACATTTTGTTCTTATTGTAAAAGCTAGACCATTCAAATGCTATATAAATATGTATGTGGGGGTGTGTGTGCGCGCTGGTATTGTTTATGTATTGTTTAATATTTAAAAAAACCTGGTGTATAAAAATGAAATTTCTGTATTTATCTGAGTAAACTATGATTGTAAAATGTACACCGGAAAAAAAAGTAATAAAAAAAAATAATAATAATCTTCACGCTCACTTCAAAATCAATACAAATAGCTGCAACTTTTATATTCGGCTATTTTTCTTCCAAAACACTGCTGCATTGTTAATATTGAACAAAATTGGACAAATTAGGTATCAAAGTGCGCGTAAATAAACCATCCTTCTTTTTATGTTGAAATAATGTGAAAACAATTATTAGTTCCGAAGCTATAGGCGTGTTTATAACAGCTGAGTTTCTTTTTGTGCAGACTTTAGATTTCCTTCCATTATACTGAATACAAATCAATAGAATTTACTGCAACTTTCAAATTTTGGGTTACAAAATAGAAATCAATAGAATTTACTGTCAATATTTAGACAATTGCTACTACAAATGAGGTGTCAAAATGCGCAGAAATAAATTACGCATTTTACAGATTTGTAATACAATCTCCCGTTTTCGAATAATGGCCATTATTTAAAGTTAGATACTTTTTTGAGATGTTTATAAAAAACGCAAGTTAACAATTACGATGATAATGGTTTATCAGGTAAATGTTTGTTACTATAGTCCGGCTGCCAAACTCAATTTTGCCACAGAAGCTTGTTTTGGTGTCTATAGTTTAGTTTTTGGTGGATATTGCTTCTCAATACCACCAACTTCACAAATAAGTTTACTGGACCTCTGTCAGCATTGAGCATTTTGAGATATGGTGGGTCAAAGTTTACAGAGAGGTCAAAATTCAAATTGCTCAAATGCTGTTGAAAAGTTCCCAAAATTATTCCTCTTGTCATGACCAGTGGTAGACCAGGCTGTAGATGAGCTAGGTGTCACTTGGAGCGTAAACTTATCCCATATGGTTTTTCTAGATCAGAATTTCATGAGGAATAAGAATATCTTGGGTAACAAGCCCTATCCTGAACAGGCTCCCACAAAAGGGGGTTCTTTCCGGGGGTCCATTTTAAGGATAAAATATCATAAGTTACGTTTAAACACAATAGTGTAGAGCAAACTCTTATAAATCTCATAATGTACACCCAATTAGTAAATGAAGCCCAACATATTTGATGTGGTAACAATCTGGAGGGTGGAAGAGTAGTAGGGGGGTCTCTAAAGGACCCCTATTTCCGGGGGGGGGTCCATTTTAAAGGAAAACATACCCTAATTTACGCTTAAACACGTAATGTTGGGTAATTAGGGTACAGGAGTCAGTCCTTGGCATGAGGTCAGGGGCCAGAGTCTCCGGAAGTTTCGTAAGTCTCAAAATCGTTCGTAACTTACGACGAATCGTAAGTTCTATTTCAGTAAACTTACTTACGAACGATACCCTTAAGTAAAAGGGATTTTCTACAGGGACTCTTCCCTTCGTAAAGTTACTTTTGATAGTAATGAGTAGGCCTATTCGTAACTTTACGAACGGTACTTGAGGTACGAAGGGTTCAAAGATCAGTGCAGTGAAATGGACCCCCGGAGAGCTGCCCTAGCACTCATGGATATCAATGGTTTTGCAATGATGAAATTGTAGACCTAACTCTGATTTTTAACAGTTCGAGATGAAAAAACGAATTTCTTAGGGCTGTCTCACTACTATCTGTTCTCCCGATCTGTTCTCAGAATGGGACAAATCCGCGCGAAGCGCCGGAACTTGTTAATTGGCATGTTAAAGCTAAAGCTAAATGAGATAAAAGGGTGTTAATTTTGGGTCTAAAATAGACCAAAAGGAAGATGCAAATCGCAAATTTAGTCCGAATATTTCTGTCGACTGCGGCATTAGAGGGGAACTTGCCACCCTACCCCAGGGCGATACTCCATTGGTGCTGGTGAAGGATGCGTTGCGGAGGACTGTTATTTGTATTATATCGTGAATGTCAAAAAATGAAAATTATTTGTTATCAAAAAGACATTCTTCGTATTCAGAATGCAATTCGATATGTCTGATGTGCTGTCATGTCCCATAAAAAATACTGTCGAAACGCTCAAAACGCTCATTCCAGATCCCTTAACGCGGCTGTGTACTATAGACATTGTTTCTTTCGCAAAATTGAGTTTTTTTGATATGTTTGTACTTTGTTATGTTTTTATAAATACAAGGAATGAAAATCCAGATTTGTAAACTCCAACTGCAATATTTTAAGGATTTTATTTCACTGTTCCACTCGTATTTGAAATTGAAAAGGAAAGAAAATCTTTGTTGTACCAGCAGGGTACACGCGCGCAACCGCGTATCGCGTTGCGTATCGCGCAATTTGTTAACGCACAAATACGCTACGCATACGCAACGCGTATCTACATGCGCGGCGCATCTCATGGAAGCACCACGGAAGCACTGATTTCACAAAAACCTAGCGGTCAAATGGCTCCGTTTTAGCTGATAAAATGTGGGTTTTTCAAGTTCTTTCCCCGATTTAAATATCAAGTTATGAATGGATTTCGCTCAAACTTCTCAAGGGGCTGTGGATTTACCCGATGTTCACGTAATATAAGGTACAAAAACGAAAACTGCCGCATTCTCCTGTGAGATTCGATGAAAGTGCAAAATGTGACCACTTTAAACTTCAACGGCCATTATTTCAATGTTCATTTTCTCGGTAAAATGACGATTTAGGTACACGATAACTCAATAAATACAGCATCTATAGGTAAGCAAATATGATCATTGTAAAAAGCATGATCGACTCAAGAAACGGTTTTCTCATTTTTTTATATTTTGGTCTATTTCCGATTTTAGGCATCACTTTGTGCAAATAAGCGTTTGTGAATTTTAAAAGTTCAATTTGATGCCTTATATGGTCAATATCTCAAAAAATAAGGCCAATATCAAAAAATAAAAAAACCGTTTTTAGAATGGAGCCTCAAGATTGAGCTAAAAACAAAATAAAATATTTTGGAAAGAGTGTTTTTTTGTTATGATGTACCTAACAAATATTGCCAAAAACTCACTTTTTTGTGATTTTCTTCAGAATTGTTGTTTTTACCCCAAATCTGTATTTATATTAATATTTATTGATGTCTTGCCTTCATAAAAATGTATACTTTTATATGTCTTGCGCGAATAATTACAAAGTTATTGCACTTTTACTACATGCATGTCTGAGAGTACACAGCCACCTTAAATGTCCAATCGTTGGCCTGGTCAACTGGTAGGCGACCTTGTCCTTAAAGATCACCCTCCTGTATACTTTTCTGGATTTAAGTGCTGTCTGGACTGACATGCCCTGGGCCACGTAACTCAATTATGTAGTTCATTATTCCAGATGTGGTGGTAGACCTTTAAGGATGCTAAAAAAAGTCCGGGAGAGTCCTAGGGGACTGAACATTTAAACCTATATACTGGACCTGAGACGAAGTACTGGACTATCATGTAAAGTCTGTTTCATGCAACTTGAAAACGACGGGTGTTGTAGCAGGGGCGTAGCAAACGGGGGGACAGGGTGGACGAAGTCCATGGGCCCCGAGGTTCAGGGGCCCGAGCACAAAAGCGAAAATAAGGGCTGATAATGGAGAGCAGGGCCGGATTTACCATTATGCCAGATGGGCCTGGGTCCAGGGCCCCCTATGCAAATTTCTTTAAACCCCAATAACAGCATGTTTTTTTTTGGCCAAAATAGGGCAAAAGTGTAAAATTTTCCGCGGTTCGCGCGCATTCAAATAGCAAAATTCATGTTGATATGGGGCTGAAATCGGCACCTGATGCTCTTCATACGCCACTGTGTTGAAGGCCTATAATCGTTATGAACACGGCAGAGTGCCGAATACGCAAAATTGCTGTTCTGAGTAAACGGCGTTCAACAACATGGTACCAAGATTTTCAATTTGAAAATCTTGGTACCATTCCATTGGTCCTTCTAAAAATTGAGAACATTCTTGAGCACTCATTTGAAATGTATATTATAGAAGTAAATGTGCACGAATTATTTGCAATAATTGTATGTTCTGAAACAATCGATATCATCTCCCCAAACGGGTATTTATAGCTATTCGGCTTTATGCTAAATCCAAAATGTCTCTACCACTGCGCAAAGAGTTGTATACGAGGTCGAATACGCATTCAACTACGTGTAAACCATAGCACGCATTCTTGATTTGGTTATTTTGCGTAGGAATTACTGATTGTTCTAAGGCTGTAGACTTTAAATTTGATATATAAGTTATAAATAGTCATCCCTAAGTTAGTATTTAGGATTTTAAAGCAGAAATAACAAAATTGGCATATATTTTCCGTATAATTTTTAGGATTTCACGAGGACGCACTCACATTATTAAGCCATAGCGATATCATGTGGAGAATGTTTGTACTTAAATTGGTATCACTGGATAGAAGATACCAATAGCTATCCATTGGTATCAAATATAATAGTAAAGGCCATTTAATATAGAAAATTCGGGGTTTCCAGCTATGCAATGCTATAGATCAACCTGAATTGTACAGTTAAGTATACGATTCGTCTTTTGGTCAAATTCATTAATCGCACTCAGGCGCGATTCTTCCAAATCACAATTTCAATATCTACGTCTCACGGCCCTGCACTTCTTAGATCGCCTTGATAAGAGTTCGAATCCCTGTCGTCAACAGAGGGCAGTAAACTCGAGATAAAGAATATCCCATATCGCGCTAATGAGCTGGGCAGTAACCGTAGAAAAAGCTAGTTTCTGACAAGTAACTTGCACAAATTTCTAGATACAGTTACTATAAGGTCGTGCGATGTATTCAAACTATGTGTTAACCATTTCTTTTTTAAGGAGCAATAATTATTTATCATGAATATTATTGTCATGTTGATGACATCATAGTTACTCGCATTTTGTTCATTTTAAATTTTGAAACATTTAACGCTCAAAAGTCACACAAAATCAATCACATATATTTTTATTTATTTCACCAAAGTGTCCTTGCCAAGATTCTAGCATCAGACCATGCGCATTCTGAAGATACAGCCTTCATAAGTGTTAGGTCACTTCTGTACAATTCTTATAATTTGTTTCATGCATACAAATAGCGATGCACGTTTTTGTTGTGTTTTTGATAGGTTTTCATGTCCGATTTTAACGATAAAACATTATTCTCTATAAAAAAAACCAATATGGCAAAAGATACAACAGTTTGTAACATTCTCCATGAACTTAACCATCTATGTTTGGATTGTGATGTAATTAACGTGTGTAATGAGATTTTCTCTTTCTGAATCTGACTTGTAAAATATTATTTTTCATCACAATTTCTCATCAAATTCATACATTTCTGGGTCAAAAGTCAGGTAAAACACTTTGTGGTTTTGAAATTTGGTTTAGAAATAACGCTAATAAAATCATTTGGGTTCATCAAGCAGTTGCTTTTTATGATTTTCAAGGCAATATGCATAAATGATGAATCTGCATGTACATAATTTTTCACTTCAGTAAGCTCGTCTTTTGACCAACGTTCATTATTGATCACGGGTTATATTGTATGCGATTGACATCAAAGAACCACATGTGTATGAGCTTGTGCATTGAATTGAACCTACACAATGGTTATTCAGGTTATTGATCGCTAGATGGAAGCGAACATGATACATAATTACGTAGGATTCCATGCCTGTGCGGGGATTTGAACCCTAGCGACCAGAACTATGAACACTTTGAAGTGTTAGCACCTTGCAGGGCCGTGGTCTGGGAGTAAGATATACCATTAATTTTTGGTGGAAATAAAAGATAACCTGAAACATAATCATAAGCATACAATAACTCAGTTTACTCAAATTTCTCGATTCGTCACTCTGCCGAATTCATAACGATATAATTTAAGTAGAAAGGACGGCGTTGTATAATAAGCAAAAACAAAAAAGGAATATACATGATATAATACATATTGGTGATTTTGGTCCGTGACCGTGCGCGTCGGATATCCGGATAAGCAAAAACAAAAAAGGATAATAGGCCTACATATTGGTGCTTTTGGTCCGTGATCGTGCGCGTCGGATATCCGGATGTATGCCAATATCGTGACACAAAATCAATGGATTTAAATATTACGTTTCTGAAGCATGGAACCTGAACATCGTCCAAATAAATCAATTGCATCCATAATACCAATATATGCTTAAAGGAGTATTTCGTGATCCTAGCATCCTCTATTTATGTCCTTTTTCGTTAGATATTCACGAAAAAAACCTATTCCCAAAATTTCAGTTGATTCCGATTTTGCGTTATGCATGATGTGTATTACACTGCTCCATAGACAATGCGTTGTAATTTCGTTCTGGTGCACCGGAACGAAATTCAAATTTCACGATATCTCTGCTAAACGAATTAATCTGCAAGAAATATTTTGTACATAAACATTATGTAGCCAGAGGTTTCCAGTGATATACAAATCTCAACTTTTTTTGAGAAAAGTGGGGAGGATGAGGCTGTGGAGCACGAAATGCCCTTTTAAATGCACATTAACAGTTATTTATTTTAATTAATAATAGGTTTTAGTCTACTGATGATCAAAATGACCCTTGATCAAATACCCTCTTGGTCTATTCCTGACGGAATTTTTGATTCTAGAAAAATTCAGCTTTCATTTTTTGGAATTTAAAATTGTTTTCAATGGTTTAAGGTGGTACTATACTATACCCCTGATCAATTTTGTGACTAATTTTGCATTTTTCTAAAAAATAATTGCACACTGGTAACGTTATGTATATTATAGGGGCAAGGAATCTAATTACTTCACTGAAATTTCAGTGATTCAAGACAAGTAGTTTATTATATATGTTTAGAAATGAGGTACATTCTAGTGGTACCTCATTTCTTATCATAAATAACGTACCACTTGTCTTGAGTCACTGAAATTCCAGTGAAGTAATTGGATTCTTTGCTCCTATAATATACATAACTTTTGTTTACTATATTGTGTTATTATTTTTTAAGAAAAATGCAAAAATAGTCACAAATTTATCAAGGGGTGTATTACCACCTTAACATAGTTAAATCCGAATCTTTATAGTTAGTTCTGTTACTGGCAATAAAAGTCAAATTAATTTTTACTGTTTTTGCCATTTGAGGAGAAATAGGCAAAAAGCATGCAATTGTGGATGTTTTCTTACATTCATAACATTCAAAACCTTGGCACAAGTCTAAGCATTCAAAAACTTGTGGCTAAGAGTTAGCTCATAATTTCGATATTTTATGTTATTCTTGATAATTGATTTTGAAAAAGGTTACAATACATTTGTTTTCCAAAAATTAGAATGTAGGATTTCAATTTTGAATATTGGCCTTTAGGCCAATGAAAGTCAATTCCGAGTTTATCGTCCCTTTTTTTTCCCAGGTTGGTGAGGTGACTTTTTCATTTTTCATTTTTCATTATTTCATCAGATTTCATTAATGACCTAAAGTGCGAGTTGATTTAAAGCCACACTCATATATGTTATTTATAAACATGTTTTTATATGGGTAGGGACTAGAAAAGTTAGAAAAGAGCCTGGTATTGGTTCCAAGTTATAAATTTATATGTTTTACAAACAAAAATATATGTTTACAATTGCTAAAACTGGTGAAAACACTGATACTTTGAAAATAATGAATTATTTTGGCATTTTTGAAAATTTGACGCGGTTGTTTTTGCTGTCCAAAAAGTGACGCGGGCGGGGGACGATAAACTCGGAATCGACTTTCACTAGCCTTATGACTAGTGGGCTTGTTTGTCACAGCATATACAAAAAATACTCTAAAACGCATGTTTTGACTCTTATCCAAAATTTGACCAATCATAAAATTTGACTTTTATATTATAGAACTAACTTTAGGATTAGGATTAGGCTATGTTGCACTTTCCAAAACAGGATAATATTTTTTATCCCAAAAATGTATTGTTTTCTTTTTAATAGAATAGGCGGAGATGCCTTTTGTTCAACTCGCTCTGTGTCAGGTAGCGATGGCGCTGTGTAGCGCTGCTAACTTATGTTTAACATGTACTATTATTTAATATCATCGAGATTAGTTCCGCTAGTCATCACGTCATAGTTACTCTTATTCTTAAACATGTCTTGAGCATGATGTCAAAGTACTCTTTCCATAATGATTCCAAGTATGTTAATGTTGTATGTGCTAGCCTGGCCATGAGCTTCAAATATAGGCTTCAACATAAAAAGTTCCAAGTTTTTCTCAAAATATCAAGTGCTACACTGTAATTGGCCAGAACACATGGAACGCGTTCATTAATGTTTTTTAACACATGACACGTTTTCAACTTTTTTAGAGAACACTATATGTGAACACCTGAGACGTGTTCATAAGATACAGTTGAACACATGACACATGTGTAATAAGTGTTCTAAAATATTTCAGAACATAAGTGTTCAAACTACAAGAACACCAGTGTTCAAATGAAACAAAGAAAGACATAAGGAAATTGACACTTGACACGTGTTCAAAAGGTGTTACATATGTGTTCTAAGTTTTGAAAATGTTGTCTTATTTTTCAAAATCAAATATTAATGTAACAATGTTTCCTTTTTGTGGTAGTGCTAGGTAAAGATACACTAATTAATGCAAATTTTAGTGTGGATATGCAGACATCTTTTCATAACTAATCTTGGAAACAGAGACAGAACACTAGTATCAAGCGTTCTATGACTTTTACAGTGTATTTCACAAACCACTGAACTAATACAAGACCTGTTTGTACTCATTTTAATGCATTTTCACGATGATACCAAAATATGGTCATGAAAATATACAAAGTTTTGTTTGAAACTTGTCGTCTGCAGTCGAAGCTGCCCCCCCCCGTGGGATGCGCCCCCCCCTCCTGGCCTGGTATGATTTTTTAGCCCTTTGTTTGTACTTTTAAGCCGATTTTTAACCATTTCGTCAAAGTTTTTTCCCCCAAAAGTTGGCTTGCTTCTCTTTGCCCACCCTCTGAAAAAATATTTACATGATGGGCCGACTGATTTCTAACGCACATTTGGTGCAAGTAAAAAGGTTGTATACGTATTAACCTAAATAATGACAACCTAACAGATATGCCTATACGCTGGCGAAGTTACGTAATAAATCGGATTAACTACCATAGCAATAGGTGAAAACAATTTTGAATATATCGCGCTGCACTACAAGCAGGTTGAACTAATCACCTGTGCATGTCTGCAGTTATAGATTGAACACAATACTGGTCTTTTCAATGATACTAATCTTACAGGTGCAAGTGATCAGCATGATATGGTTCAATGCAGAGGTACCGCATGAAAGTATCAGTGCAGCGCGGTATATTCAAAAATTGTTTTCACCTATTGCTATGGTAGTTAATCCGATTATTACGTAACTTCGCCAGCGTATATCATGATATACCTACTCTGTTTTGGTAGGGCAGTGATGTCCCGTGAAGGCTTCGATTTATCATTCATCGCTTCATTGATTCGCTTATCTGCTGTGGGGTTAGGGTCCTTTCCCCTTGGAACATTTTGCATGCATTTCACTCGAATCCTTGATATAGACTTTTGAAGTTATTATCTAACAGCTTCTAACACACAATGACTTTCACTGGTCTGATGTAGTTTCGGACCCACCTCAGCAATCTTCGTAAGGATGTTATCAAAGTCACTTATGCATATGAGGAGGAGACCAATGACCAGCTTGCTTTTCTTGACATCCTCGTTAAGAGAAAGCCTGACCTTTCACTTGATACTACAGTCTACAGGAAGCAAACTCACACTGACCAGTATCTTAACTTTGACTCGCACCATCCAGAATCAGCCAAACGTTCAGTGCTACGATCACTATCCCAACGAGCTGACAATGTTTCGTCGAATGTTGAGGAGAAACGCCATGAGAAGACTCACATCCGACAAGCTTTGAAGCTCAACAAGTACCCTTCTAAGTTTTTTTATGACCTTACATCCCGACCTGCCAGGACTGACACGACTGACAAGCCTAGGCCTAATGCTGGGACCTCTGAAGCTATACGCAAAGTTCTTCGGAAGAAAATACGTGTATAGGCTACTTCAAAACGACCAATACTCTAAAACAGCAACTTGTACACCCCAAGGTCCCTATTCCCAAGGATCTCCAGCCAGGAGCTATCTATTCTATACCTTGTGGATCTTGTGACCAAGTTTACATTGGTGAAACTGGCAGAACTTAGAAGAAGAGAACTAGTGAACACCAAAGAGCCACTGACTCTGGCAACACACAAAAATCAGCTGTCGCTGAGCATGTGTGGCAAAACCAACCCACCTTATTGTGAAAGCCATAGAAGACACCTACCAGAACACAAGAGCAAAAGTTGTGACTCCTGATGGAGAAACAGAGGAATTCAACATCCTTACAGGAGTTCTTCAAGGGGAAACTCTTGCTCCTTATCTGTTTATAATTGTGTTAGACTGTTGCATGAGATCTGCTATAGATGGTAGAGAGGAGAACCTAGGCTTTACCAAGGGTTGGACCGCTATGTGTTACTGACTTGGACTTTGCCAACGATATAGCATTAATATCTGACACTGCCAGTCAAGCTCAGGAGCTACTGGAAAGGATAGAGAAAGCTGCTTTACGAGTATAGGTCTGCACATGAATACCAAAAAGACTAAATGCATGGTATTCAATCAACAGACTGAAGTGGATGTAAGAACTGCAGATGGAACCAGTTTGGAAGTTGTAAAAGACTTCAAATATCTTGGAGCTTGGATCAAAACCAGTGAGCAGGATATCAAAACAAGGAAAGCACTGGCATGGAGGGCATGTATAAACAAGCTCACTAAAATATAGAAATCCCATCTTCCAAGGCAGATTAAAGTCAAGCTATTCCAAGTCACAGTAGAAAGCATCCTGCTCTATGGTTCAGAAACATGGACAGTGACAACAAAGATCCGCAAGTTGTTGGTCGGCTGTTACACCAGGCTACTTAGATCAGGGCTTGGTATAAGCTGGAGGATACATACCACAAATAAAGAACTGTATGGGGAACTCCCAAAGGTAACTGATAAAATCAAGAAAAGAAGACTACAATTTGCTGGTCACTGTTTAAGAAGTACAGGGCAGGTGGTGTCTGACTTAGTGTTGTGGAAACCCAGTCACGGCATAAGAAGTGTGGGCGGCCGAGCAAGACCTATGTAGATCTTCTGTGTGAGAACACTGGACAGGAACCAAACGAAATCCGGAGCTGCATGCAGGACATCTGGAGAGTCATTGTAGGAGTCCGACAGAAGTCGACTGAGTGAGTGAGTGAGTGAGTGAGTGAGTGAGTGAGTGACTTTGACATGTCCTACTGACAGTTCGCCTAGTGTATATAAGGCGCATCATCATGTTTAGTATTGCTCTGAAGGGGACTGAAGATGGCACTCGCTAGAGTTCCGAAAGCTCAGCCTTCTGAAAAGGACTTCTCTAGGGAAAGATTAAATCTTACTCATGCTTACCGACCTAGAGTATTATTTTTGATTAAAAAATCCATGGCCCACTTGTATCACATCATCATAATCAGTCGGCTGCGGAGCAGGCGACTACTAGCTTTCTCCACTCCAACTATTGCGATCTTGGGCAAGCGAAACAATTTTGTTTGGCTGCAACATCCCTTCAGTATCTCCCAGGAGGTGCTGGATAATACTGTAAGTACAGTGTGCGCGGCCGTCCCGGTTACCTCTTCCCGTGTGGTGGAATATAAAGGGCATATTCTTTCACAGGCTCATCATCTATGGCCGAGAAATTGGAGTTAATGAATCTTGACTCTGACAACCAGTGGAGTGGTGTTGGTCAGATTGTAGGTGGTTTCATTTGGAATCCGATGTTTAGGACCATAAAAGGATGCTAAAAATGTTGGGAGAGTCCTCGGGGATGCATATTTAAACCCTGGTATATGACTATACGGCGAAGTCTGTTTCATGCAACTCGAAAACGACGGGTGTTGTAGGTCTATATATAATTTGAGTAGAACAGACGGCGTTATATAATAAGCAAAAAAAAACACGGAATGTAATACAATTGGTGATTTTAGTCCGTGACCGTGCGCGTCGGATGTGTGTCAATATCGTGACACAAAATCAATGGATTTAAATATTAAGTTTCTGAAGCATGGAACCTGAACATCGTCCAAATAAATCAATCGCATCCATAATACCAATTATGCTTAAATGCACATTAACAGTTATTCATTTTAATTAATAAATAATAGGTTTTAGTCTACTAATCAAATACCCACATCTGGCTTCTCGCTTGGTCTATTCCTGACGGAATTACTGATTCCAGAAAAATTCAGCATCGATCTTTTGGAATCTAAAATTGTTTTCAATTGTTTAACATAGCTAGCTCTTATCCCAAATCTGACATTCATAGAATTTGACTTTTTACAGCTATATACGAGGGTTGGACTATGTTTTACTTTGCAAAATAAGTAGGATAATATTTTTTATCTCAAAAATTTACTGCTGTCTTTTACCATGTTTACAGAAATGTTGCCTTTTGTTCAACATATATGATATATCATCGAGATTAGTTCCGCTAGTCAGGTCATACTGGATCTCATTCTTGCGCATGAGTATTCTTTCCATTATCCCAAATAAAATATGAAGTATCTATAACCAATACTGTATTTTACACGGGATTTTACATTTATTTTAATGCTCTATTGCTGGTTTAGGCTTCAAATATGCTTCAACATAAAAAGTACCAAATTTTTCTCTAAATATCAATAGCTACTTCACAAACCACTGAACCAATCTGTTTGTACTCATTTTAATGCATTTTTCATTACGATGCCAAATATGATCATGAAAACATACAAAGTTTTGATTTTTTAAACTTGTCGTCTGTAGTCGTAGCTGCCCCCCCCCCGAGAAGTCTTTCCCCCTCGTGCCCCCCCCCTCCGTGGGATGCTCCCCCTGCATAGGCTTGATATGTAAGATTTTTACCCTTTTGTTTGTACTTTTAAGCCCATTTAAAACCATTTCGTCAAAGTTTGCCCCTTAAAAGTTGGCTTGCCCCCTCTTTGCCGTCCTCTGATAAAGTGCTATTGCTGGCTACGCCACTGAAGATGCACCATTTTTACATGACGGGCGGACTGATTTCTAACGCACATTTGGTGCAAGTAAAAAGGTTGTATACCTATTTACCTAAATATAATAACAGATAGGCCTATTTGCCTGTTCTGTCAAATTTGGTAGAGCGCAGTGTCGGGAAGGCTTCGATTTATCATTCATCGATTCGTTTATGTAAGAGAGGTCTTTGTGGGGCTAGGGTCCTTGCCCCCTTTTGGAACATTTCTGCACGCATTTCCCTCGAATCCATGATAATAATAGACTTTTAAGTTATTATCTAACCCATAATGACATTAACAGGTCTGTAGATCAGTACAAAATTCATAATAATCGTGAATTGGACTCGACGGAACACAGTTATTTTCCGACCTGGTTGCATTTGCTGCTGACAGTAGGCTTACTTCTTTCTACTAATATCTCACAAAGGTATTTTCTTCGAGTCTCCAGGATTAATATGCGCATTGTGATATGTGGTGATATCCCGGGATGATATCATACGATATTTGGGAGAACCAAGCATGATCTGGGATGATCCAGCTGCCTGAAAAAGAAGGTAAAGTCCGGTTTTTTTAAAAACAATATTTATCATGGATATATTATAGCGCTGCAGTAGGAAACAATGCATCAGTTCCACTTGAACTCGGTTGGATTTAAGGAATTTCTCACCGCGTATTGTGTTTTGTTGAACATTGAACAAGTTGGTTGATTAAATAAACGAAATTTTTTGCTTGGCAAAACGAAGTCAATTTTTACTTGCTAACAATTCACTTGGGTTTGTCACACAAAAATGATATTTCAAGTTTTGTTAAGGGATCTAAAATGAGCGTTTATTGCGTTTCGACAGTATTTTTTGTGGGTCATGAGAGCACCTCAGACCTATCGAATTGCATTCTGAATACGAAGCATGTCTTTCTGATATCAAATAATTTTTATTTTTTGAAAATCACAATATAATACAAATTTTATGACAAATTATACAAATTTGATATTTTTCAAATTTTGATATATAACAGTCCTCGAAGTAAATTATATAAATCTAATGACATATTCTTAAAGTGTATGTAGCAGGGAGGAAAAGCCGACGGTCAATTGAAAATTTTGACCTTTCATATTGAAGATATGGATTTTTTCCCAAAAAGGCCTAATTTTTTTAGTGTTTTGGGAAAAAAAATCCATCTCTTCAATACGAAAGGTCAAAATTATTGATCGGTTTTTCATCCCACCTACATACACTTTAATATAAATCATCATATTTATAAAGTTTACTTTAAGTACTGTTAAATATCAAAATATCAATTTTAATGATTTGCCATAAAATGTGTATTAAATTGCGAATTTCAAAAAATCAAAATTATTTGATATCAGAATGACATTCTTCGTATTCAGAATGCAATTCGATATGTCTGATGTGCTCTAATGTCCCACAATAAATACTGTCCAAATCGTTCATACCCCAGCCCTTAAGATAATTAGCTAAGGGCTGATGTTAATTATTAAGGGCAGGGGTATGAACGTATGGACAGTATTTATTGTGGGACATTAGAGCACATCAGACATATCGAATTGCATTCTGAATACGAAGAATGTCCTTCTGATATCAAATAATTTTGATTTTTTGAAATTCGCAATGTAATACACATTTTATGGTAAATCATTAAAAATTGATATTTTTGATATTTAACAGTTCTTGAAGTAAACTTTATAAATCTGATGATTTATACTTAAAGTGTATGTAGGTGGGATGAAAAGCCGACGATCAATTGAAAATGTTGACCTTTCGTATTGAAGATATGGATTTTTTTCCCCAAAACACCAAAAAAAAAAAATCCATATCTTCAATATAAAAGGTCAAAATTTTCGTCGGCCTTTCCTCCCAGCTACATACACTTTAAGAATATATCATTAAATCTATAAAATTTATTTCGAGGACTGTTATATATCAAAATTTGAAAAATATCAAATTTTAATAATTTGTCATAAAATTTGTATTATATCGTGAATTTCAAAAATGAAAATTATTTGATATCAGAAAGACATGCTTCGTATTCAGAATGCAATTCGATACGTCTGAGGTGCTCTCATGTCCCACAAAAAATACTGTCGAAACGCCATAAACGCTCATTCTAGACCCCTTAACGGGCCGAATATTTTTGGGTTTATATATTCTTTCATGTAATTTTACACGAATTTATGGTTACACACAGAGAAATGTTTACATAACTTTATGGGTAAGTATAAAATCTCAAAACAATTAAGTAAAATTTAACTCAAAACTATGTAATATTATTTTACCAAATTTTTTAAAATTTTAATCTTATTTTACGCAAGTTAATTAAAATTTGATATAATTTGGTAAATATTTCATAGTTCTGAAATAAATTTTACTCAAATATTAGTATGAGGTTCTATACTTGCATAACGTTATGTAAACATTTCTCTGTGTGTAGGGTTAAGGTTATAGGATTAGCCTCACGATAGGATTAGCCTCACGAAACATTTACATGAAGGATCGCCCGATTTTTGGCAGGTTAGGGGTGGTCGAAAGGAGGTAAGATATTTTTGACATGTGGAAAGAGGGAAAAGATTATTTTTGGCACTTTGAAAGTTTTTTTGGCACAGCGCGAGCAATTTTGCAGACCCTTTTGAGAATTCACCACTGGTCAATTGCAGGCCCCCGGATGCACCTAAAACATTCCTCTCCCATGCTTCATGGTCTTTTTAGCTGCGGGTAGCAGCTCTATATAAGTCACCATGTCTCTCTGTTAGTCCGTCCGTTAGTCCGTCCGTTAGTAACAAACGCTAAAAAATGCTGTTACGTCAACATCGTTTGTCGCATGGCTATGCAGGTACTTGGTGAGGGGGAGGGCCTATACCGGCCCCATACTGGAAAAGAGTTTCGTCCCGAAATATGCTAATTAGGTCATTAAAGGGGCATTACACGATTTTCAACAATTTTCTGCATTTTTGAAATTTAGATTTTTTGGATGCAAATACTCTTCTGGCTTTATTTGCATCAACATCGTTTGTCACATGGCTATTGTGAGGGAGAGCGCCTATAGGGCAATTAAGGGAAATTTGGGAAAAGTGGGGAAAATGAGGGAAATTAAGGGGAATGGGGGAAATGCTGTTACGTCAACATCATTTGTCGCATGGCTATGGTACTTGGTGGACATCAAAAGTGTTCGGAAACCGAACACTTTCGATGTCAAGACGCTTTTTTCCCGAAAATCGTTTGGACATCAAAAGTGTCCGAAATCGGTTTCGAACACTTTTGATGTCAAGACGCTTTTTCCCGAAAATCGTTTGGACATCAAAAGTGTCCGAAATCGGTTTCGAACACTTTTGATGTCAAGACGCTTTTTTCCGAAAATCGTTTGGACATCAAAAGTGTCCGACATCGGTTTCCGAACACTTTCGATGTCAAGACGCTTTTTTCCCGAAAATCGTTTGGACATTAAAAGTGTCCGAAATCGGTGTGGATGGAAATACCCTTTCTGGCATTATTTTAAGATGAGCGCCCTTAAAGGTTAAGCTCACAGAGGGGTTACAGGTCAAAATAGGGGTCAAACTTAAACCTGCTTCAAAGACACCATAACTGCAAAATTGAATTCCTTGTCCCGCAGCGACCGCTACGGTTACCAACGGTCCTTGTTTTTAATTACATTTTGTTGTTGTTATTATTTTGCTTTCTGTATAACACGTGATTTTCCACATTTGTATACTTATAGAATATGTGACAGGATGATCACAATGAATAGTAAATTAATCGTTCACCCGGAACGTTCAATTGTCATGATTGAACTCCAAAAATAACGTATTTCTGTGTAAACGATATTAGTATAACGTTGCATGTGACCCGTTCGTATTATGATTATAATACAGAAAATACCAGATTTTTAAAAGATTTTGATAAGACCAACGTTGAGAGAATAACCTTGGACGTGCAACGAACTTTGTTTTTTATTATTTGCTTTTAAAGAGTATTCGTGCGGTAGTCAAAGAACCTGAAATGTCGACCGTAAATAGCAATTATACACATGATACACGGTACAAAACCCCCGGGACAAAACCACCAGGCACTTATTGTATCATATAATACCGTATTCCTCATCTTCTGAACTTATGTTTGGATAAGTCGAGGGTTCAGAACCGGAAAGCCTTAACTCACTTTTTGGTCATTCTGAGACTTAAATACCAAAAATAAAACCAGGACGCACCAGGGAGGTAAATACGGATAATTTACTGGGTGGGCAATATGATTTATTTTTGCCCTCAAATAATATTTACTGGGTGGGTAGCGATAATTAATGGCATCCAGGCGTTTTCGGATTTTCGGAAATGTAGACCTCATGCGTACAATTTGGCTTTGATGTAAAAAGTGGACATAACCCTCCCCCCTTTTAGCCGATTTTTAGCATATTCATGTAACAACTTTCAAGAATTGTATACCATATTATATTTCACTTTGGGTATTTACAAATCTTATACTAATTATCACTCACCATTACTCCTTTGTAAGCTTTTGTAGGAAAAAAAAGCAGTAAAATTAGATTGTAATTATTATATGGTGCCCAATATTTTGTGGGGAAAATAATTTACCAGGTGGGCACTTTTGGGCAATGGGCAAGTTAACATGTTATTTACCTCCCTGGCACGCACAGCCACAGATTCTTCTCTAATCGCAAAATTTTAACCCAAAATCAATCTTTGTATGTAAAATGTTTGAGAATCCAAGACTTATTGGGAATTTTTGTATTTTACACTATTTTGGTCCATGGTCTGGGTGAAAATGGCTTTATGTTTGCTTCTCAGGAAAGCAGGAAGAAGTCTTCGGTCATGTAAGAGACCACCTTATTAGTACACTCGGCTTGATAGAATTGATAAGCTATACTTGTCAGAGGGGAACACAAGTTCAATGTGTACAAAAACTATCTGCTTTTGCCGGTTTATCCTCACGGTCCATGACATCACAGAGACAAATCTTCTTGCTCTTGATGCAACTGTGCATAAATTCATGAAAAGTTGACCTGTGCTGGTAAGATCAGCAGCCCCAGAATTTTCCATATTACTCATTTAACTGATGTAAAATATATTTATCAGTTGTACCTTGAAGCTCATGGTTCACCCCTTTTGTCATCAAGGCTTAAGGGGGGTGGGAGAAGGTTAACAATGCTCTCGACTCAAAGCTCACCAGGGAATCTCAATGGTCTAGGAAATTTTCTGTTTTAAATTTTGCGCAGAACAAGATAAGATTGATGAAAATAAAAGTTCTGCTCGCGGCCCTTTCAGCTCAAAATTTATTTCCAGTTTCGGGAAAGGGCAATCAAAACTCTTTTTAGACCTTTTTTAGGCCTTATAGCAATACAAAGACTGCGGAAGTTGAGGTCAATAAGGCCAAGTAAAATAAAATACAAGTTTCTCGTCCCCGCCCGCCTCCTTTTTGGCCGCCGCCTCCTTTTTTTTACTATTTACTATTCAAAAAAAAAAAAAAAATTCAAAAAAAAAAAAAAAAAAAAAAAAAAATCGATTAAAAAAAAAAATTTTTTAAATAATTTGTTAAAAAGTTTTTAACTGTTTTTCCTACCCTTCCCCAACTCTAACCCACCCCAAACCTTACTACATGTATACAAACCCACCCAAGCCCAACTAGCCAAACACCCTTGCCCCAACCCCCAAAAGGGAATTAGGGGTAAAATTGATTTCACCCCAAAATCGGACCTATATTTAGCTTTTAAACTTGGTAAATGCATGAATATATTAATAAAGTTTTAATTACTTTATTTAGCCCCATCTCATCAAAATGGCAATTTTTATGGCTAATTGTAGGAAGAAGAAACCTTTCACATAATTTTGGAAATTAAAAAAAAAATTCTAAAATTCTAAAAATTCCAAAAAATACATTCAAGTGCAAAAGCTTTTTTCTTCTGGGTAAGAATTTTTTTTCTTACGTGCAACAGCTTTTTTCTTGCAGGTTAGAAATTTGATTAATAGGCCCATGCATGCATTTTGTATATGATGACCTATTTATCACATTTCTAACGTGCAATAAAAAAGCTGTTGCATGTAAGAAAAAAATTCTTACCCAGAAGAAAAAAAAAGCTTTTGCACTCGAATGTATTTTTTTGGTATTTTTAGTATTTAGAAAAAATGTTAAATTTCCAAAATTGTGTGAAAGGTTCCTCTTTTATTTTGTTAGCGATGAAAATAACAATTTCGATGAAATGAGGCAAAATAAAGTAATTAAAACGTTTGTCAAGCTGAACAAATGTACATTTTCACTGTTTCTGAATTTTGAAACATGCTTAGCCAAGTGGACTAAAAATGTTACAAATCATTTGTTTTGTCATACATTGCATCAGTATACTCAAATAGCACAATATCGGTGATTAAATATACATTGAACAGCCATATTTGGCATGGCGGCCATCTTGGAAAAAATAGCAAAAAATTGAAAAATAGTAAATAGTAAAGCCCTGCCTCCTCCTTTTTTGAAAAAGTCCGGACGAGAAACTTGTTTCTTTTTTACTTGGCCTAACCGATCACTGTGCATAATTTTTAACCTATTATGCATCGACTTGCATTGCATTAACAAGCAAGACCACTTAACTTTCAATATCTAAAATGGTTGAATAGATAAATCCAGATCGGAAGGATCATAAAGTCAAATTTAAACAAACCGTTGAATCGACTTCAAGTGAACTTCTGCTTGGATTATAAGTTAAAAATGTTTCCCTTACACAATCCCTTGGGCCATTTTTTTTTGGGGGGGGGGGGTCTTCTTCATGATCATTGTCTCAAAATATTCGAATTCAACATACCCGATTTAACAAAAATAGGATGAATCGCGAAATTTCAAAATGTAACAAGTCTTCGCGGTTATGCAAAGATTGCGGAAGTTAAGTTCAATAACCGATATACTGCGCAAAATTTGTAACCGATTGCATCGACTAGCATAATCTCTTTATTCCATGGTATTAACAATCATGACCACTTAACTCTCAATGGTTGAATAGATAGATTCATCAACTTCGGAAGGATCATAAAGTCAAATTTGAAAACTTGAATTGAAAGTTGAAACATGGCCTTTGTAATTTTTTTGAACGCACCGTCGGGTATAGATGTGTGCCGCTGATATAAAAGCGTTTGTTCTAATAATAATAAATAAATAAATAAATAGTATATGCTTGAAGAAGTGCACTCGAGCAGGTCCTTAATTTCTGAAATAGTTGGAATCGACTTCAAATGGCCATCTATAAACTAGAATAAATCCATATAGATGCGATAGGATTATCTCCGGATTATCTCCGTATATAAAGGATGAGAATTTTGATGTCTTCACAGTCTCACTCTGGTTCACCTGACTCTAAACATCTCTGTTTAATTGCAGCATTTCGTCTTTGCCATTGACAGTCCATCCTACAGGGTTTCAATTGAAGATTAACCTATGCACCATCAGTGAACTTGACATCACCAATCATGACTTGTAGGTCTAGGTCGACCTGTGCTACATGTTGCTTGGCATATGCCATGTGTTTTATGGTTACATTGAGTATCATTATCATAGTGAGCATCATGGGGGCTATCAAGGGTCCATCTGCTGTCAATGAGATGGTGGAAGACAAAATATCAACTGTCATAGATGAGGTGAGTAAAGCGCTATTTACAATATTTAGATTATACTAGGATACATGCATTAAAGTGATATAATGTAGCTTTGTACCCAGCAAACAAAACATTTTAAAAACTTTTTAGATTTTGGTTTTGGTATAAAAATGCTGTTTTAAGGGCTTTGGTAACGTGGTATGAACGTTTGCACAGTATTTTATTGTGGGACATTAGAGCACATCAGACATACCGGTATCGAATTGCATTCTGAATACGAAGAATGTCCTTCTGATATCAAATAATTTGATTTTTTTTGAAATTTTTTTTTTTAATTCCTGTGCTTGGAACTGATGGAGGGAGAAAAGACATACATAATGAGCCATCAGTTCCCAACGATCATGAACATAAACATTTTGACAATTAACAGTCCTCGAAGTAAAAGCTAGGCCTAATGATGAAATGTGTCTGGGAAGAAAACCCGACGATCATTTGAAAAAGTTGATCTTTCGTTTATTGAAGATCTTATTTTTACCCCAAAACAACTAGAAAATTGAGGCCTCTTGGGGGAAAAATGTGTGTCTTCAAAGCGAAATGTCAACATTTTCCAACGATCGTCGGCTTTTCCTCCCAGCAATATACACCTTAAAATTTACTTCGAGGATTGTTAAATATGAAAAATTTAAAAAAACATAAATTTTTAATAAATTTGTATTATATTGCCAATTTTTAAATAAAATCAAAATTATTTGATATCAGAAGGACATTCCTCGTATTCATTTTCATCATTGCGCATACAACAATAGGCTTACAAGAAAAAGCGATGTAAATTTCGCTAAAATAAAACTTAACATACAAAACATAAAAAATGCAAGGAGATATCACAGGATAGCTCTAAGCCCAAAAGGCCTATTTCAACAGGGATCCATTATATAATAGTCATAATAGTAGGACCATGTCAGAAGACATTAATAGGATCAAAAACAAAATATACAAGTGAATATTCTGCGATTGATGTCGAAAACGTTGTTCTGACAAAATTTGTGCTGATTTTTAAACGAGTCCCCAGATTTGATTAGCCAATCAGATCGATCCGCTGTTTTCCCGATAGGGGCAGTGGAAATCAGTAAGGTATAAAGGAGTCGAACCTGTGTGGAAAAAAATAATCGAGATAAAGTGCCTTACTCAAGGGCATAACACAATGGTGTCGCTGGGGCTTGAACCCGCAACCTCCCGATTATGAGTCGCAGCAAGTTCCGCTCGGCGATTGTGCTCTCTAGATCAGCAAACCGTATGCCTATAATTATGCCTATAAATTCTAATCAGAATGAAAAGGGAAGTATTATCCGATAGTGCACGAACTAAATATCATTTTACCATTTTTGTAAAAAAATCCATATTTGCCATAAAATCCTTTACAATAAATAATCAGGTAAAGAATAACAAAATCAAAATTTGACGACAATATTATAATTTGGTTAGGGTTTGGTTAAAAACATTTTAATAACATTAAATATCGGGTTATTATGTAAAAGTCATGGAAACGTTTTTGTTTTCAAAATGTTGTTGTAACATACGGTAGTTTTTTGTAAACTTTTTTGCTAAATATTTTGTTTACACTTAAATATGTTAGAATATTTGCAGTAGCAATTCAAATCAATTAACAATTTTCGCTTGCTGATATTTGCAGTAGGTTATTAACAAATGTTTTTGAATGTTATGAAAACGTTTTGCTAAATTGTTGGTCTAAAGTGTACCGGTATAAAATATACATAAAGTTGTGTTTCTTCTTTCATTAAATAGAGTGCTCGATCCTGTGAAGGAAAATATAAATTATACATATTTAGAATGGCATAGACTTGATAAATTCATCTGTGAGGTCAAATTTGGGCCAAAATGCTTATTTTCGGCCCAAAATTAAAAAACCGGGTTTTTGGCCCATTTCTTTTTCGTTAACAAACGTAACAAAAAATTCTTGGGCTAAAATGTTGTTTATTAATTTTTTTAAACTAGATAAAATATCTAGGAACCGTTTTTTTAAAGTTTGGATCAACTTTGAGAAATTTGCACCAGAAATGATTAAAAAATGTTTAATTTTCAAAAAAAAATCACACAAAAAAAACCCGATTTCCGGGCCGATTTCGTCCAAATTTAAAAAAAAAAAAAAAACGGCTCCTAGATATTTGTATCTAGATTTTAAAAAGTAATAAAAAAAATTTGGGCTGAAGAATTTTAACAAAAAGAGAAGTGGGCCAAAAAAACATGTTTTGGGGGATTTTGGCCCAAATTTGAAATTTGACCTCACAGATGAATTTATCAAGTCTTTGCCATTCTAAATAAAATCATACTTTTATTTACTTTAGACCAAAAATCTAGCAGTTATGAGGCCCGAAAGTTTCCAAAATTGCAGGGTTAAGAGAAACCTTAACATATGCCTAATCCTATAAAACAGGCTGCTGATCACTTCGATTTTATATCGATTAATTGCTCACTTTGTAGCCATGCATGTTATGCCCTTGTAATTTTATAGATTCGATTATAAAATTAACACTTGATGCACATTCCAGATAAGTCAAGCTTGCTGCACGGTCGTTGCCCTGCCTTTGTACACTAAGGCTCGGTTCATACTTTATTTGACGTCGAATATTGGCTGCAATGATTCATTTAAGGGATCCAAAATGAGCGTTTATTGCGTTTCGACAGTATTTTGTGTGGGACATGAGAGCACCTCAGACCTATCGAATTGCATTCTGAATACGAAACATGTCTTTCTGATATCAAATAATTTTCATTTTTTTTAAATCACAATATAATACAAATTTTATGACAAATTATAAAAATTTGATATTTTTCAAATTTTTGATATTGTAACGGGACCGAGCTTGCCCCTAATATTTTTATAAACGACTGATGGAGAAGACTAGCCTTCTAAACATACAAGTGGTAGCGTAGTATCAAAGACTAGAATTCTACCCAA